>NC_080671.1:276414323-277149323 GCF_030247195.1 Topomyia yanbarensis
ATATATATATATATATATATATATATATATATATATATATATATATATATATATATATATATATATATATATATATATATATATATATATTATATATATATATATATATATATATATATATATATATATATATATATATATATATATATATATATATATATATATATATATATATATATATATATATATATATATATATATATATATATATATATATATATATATATATATATATATATATATATATATATATATATATATATATATATATATATATATATATATATATATATATATATATATATATATATATATATATATATATATATATATATATATATATATATATATATATATATATATATATATATATATATATATATATATATATATATATATATATATATATATATATATATATATATATATATATATATATATATATATATATATATATATATATATATATATATATATATATAGATAGATGTGCTGATATATGAGAAAAGCATAATTGCACTAATAGGAGGATTATCAAAGATTTACAGATTTTATTTTGATCTAACATTGTTTTACATAAAATTCCAACAAAATGAAGAACAAATTGCGCAAATACATCATGCCGTTCTTAAGTGATGTGCGGTCTTACGTACGCCAACTTTGTTTTATATATAAGATAGATGAGCTCATATATGAGAAAAGCATGATTGCACTAATAGGAGGATTATCAAAGATTTACAGATTTGATTTTGATCTAACATTGTTCTACATCAAATTTCTAACAAAATGAAGAACAAATTGCGCAAATTCATCGTGCCGTTCTTAAGTGATGCGCGGTCTTACGTACGCCAACTTTGTTTTACATATATATATATATATATATATATATATATATATATATATATATATATATATATATATATATATATATATATATATATATATATATATATATATATATATATATATATATATATATATATATATATATATATATATATATATATATATATATATATATATATATATATATATGTATATATATATATATATATATATATATATATATATATATATATATATATATATATATATATATATATATATATATATATATATATATATATATATATATATATATATATATATATATATATATATATATATATATATATATATATATATATATATATATATATATATATATATAGATTCACTAATTTTTCTTAAAAATAATGAGAGAATTTTTTTTTATTCAGTTTTCCGTGGGATATCGACTGGCTACACATATTATGCATCCTCATAAAAAAATCAAATCAATCCGTTGAATAAATATTATCGTTTATTTTTATTTATTTCTAATAAATAATTAAGTTAATTGCAAGTGTGTTTTACACAACGCGGTAGTGTGTAAAATCTCATGCAGTCAAACCTGAGTACGAGCGAAGTGCGTGGCGCTACGTTTTTCGCGAGCAAGGCGCGATTGAAAAATTCATATCTCCGTAAGTACTTAATTACCCACTCCCAAATTTTTATGGCATCAAGAAAAATGATTTTCCCATTTCATACAATAAAATAAAAGAAAAAAAATCATGTCCAAGTTTGAAAAAAAATCGATATGTTTACAACTTTTCAATATTTTCCATGAAACCAATACGTTGAGTAAGTATTAATATACTTCATCCGAAAGCTACGAAAAAGACGCACATTTCATGTTTTGGGCACTTTTTGGTACGTTCTTTACTTTTGACAGTAGGTTTTTTTAAATGGTGAAATTAAACACAAAAATTCTCGAAAGTCTCGCCTACTATGTTGAAATAAAAAAATACGTGTCGAATATTTTTGATTACTAAACCGAGAAAAAATTGATCTGGCCAAAAAAAAATTATATATATATATATATATATATATATATATATATATATATATATATATATATATATATATATATATATATATATATATATATATATATATATATATATATATATATATATATATATATATATATATATATATATATATATATATATATATATATATATATATATATATAATATTATATATATATATATATATATATATATATATATATATATATATATATATATATATATATATATATATATATATATATATATATATATATATATATATATATATATATAGGGTGTTTGGTTCATGGTTAAGAACCTCGTCGTCTATCGTCCTAAAACCCAGCTTTGGATAATGGATATTGCTATAATCATACTTCATTATTTCGAGAAAATTAGCAAAAACCTCCTCAAAAACACTAACTTTTTACTACTTTACAGCTAAAAGGTAATTAAAACTAATTAGATATGAGAACGCCATTCAATAGGAAATCTAACCTTTCGAATGGAACTGAAAGATTTAAAATACAAAGTATACTTTTTGAGTTAGAGGTATTTTAAGACAAATAAGTTTTTTACACAAAAAGTTCAATAACTCTGTAACGGTTGAGATTTGATGGTATGTGTGGAACATTTTTTTCTCCAAATATGACAGTCAATCACCCCTCGAGAGGTTCTTAACCATGAACCAAAGACCCTGTATATATAATTATATATATATATATATATATATATATATATATATATATATATATATATATATATATATATATATATATATATATATATATATATATATATATATATATATATATATATATATATATATATATATATATATATATATATATATATATATATATATATATATATATATATATATAATATATATATATTATATATATATATATATATACATATATAATATATATATATATATATATATATATATATATATATATATATATATATATATATATATATATATATATATATATATATATATATACAGGGTGTTTGGTTCACGGTTAAAAATCCCTCGGGGGGTGATAGACTGCCATATTTGGAGAAAAAAATTGTTCTACACATACCATCAAATCTCAACCGTTACAGAGTTATTGAACTTTTTGTGTAAAAAACTTATTTGTTTTAAAATACCTCTAACTTTAAAAGTATACTTTGTATTTTAAATATTTCAGTTCAATTCGAAAGGTGAGAAAATTTCCTATTGAATGGTGTTTTCATATCTGTAATTACGGTAACGCTAGAGAAAGGCGTCTGTTAATCCAACATTGACAGATTGTGATCGTGCAGTATTTGAAATTTTTAAAATCCCTCAATCATGATAATAAACTGTTGCGAATCAATATTTCTTAGAAGCTGTACATTTTATCTTATAATGTTCTTTCTTACTTTTTTACTAACAATTTTTATCCAACAGGTTCATAGCGAGTAAAGGCGCTTTAACCTAGGCTTATTAGCCAGGGCAAGGTGTAAATACCTCAGTCCCATCCCAAAGGACCAAAGGAGTGGCATCAACCTTCTTAGCCAAGTCACTCCCAACGATTTATTATATCCCCTTTAAATTGAAACGGTCGGTACGGTTGTCCTCGTTTCTTCCTCCTTTAAGATTCAAAACATTACGTTAATTACATTATTCATTGAATGAATAATTTAATTGCCGTCTAATTTTGAAACATCTCCAAACCCAACTCTGCACAGTAGGCCTGGCCGTTTTAATATTTGCGATATATGAAAACATGCTTCAAATATTAATATTGGCAAGAAAAACACTACAGAATAACTGCAGTGTTTTCCAGGATGCTTTTCAATACTGGCTGTGTAAGGGTTAGAATAGAATAGAATAGAATAGAATGGTGTTTTCATATCTGTTAAGTAATTAGTTTTAATTACCTTTTAGCTGTAAAGTAGTTAAAAGTTAATGTTTTTGAGGAGGTTTTTGCTATTTTTCTCGAAATAATGAAGTATGATTATAGCAATATCCATTATCCAAAAGTTGAGTATTAGGACGATTCATAATTTGTTCTTGGACGTCATATTTCTATCTCTTCTCATTTCTTTGTAATTTCATTACTATACTTTTCCTGTAACCGACTTGCAAGTGCTTAAAAGACTCTAATCTAAAAAATATGCTATATATCGTTATTTACAAGATTTCATTGGAAAGCTGAGAAAATGTCCTATCAGTGTATGTACAAATATCTTTTAGTTAAGTGTACTAAATGATTTTGACATTAAAAATGTCTTACTCCACTAGCTGGGGCTAGGTGTCATTCTAAAATCTAAACTATCTCCCATGTAACGAAACTATGTAAGGTTTGCACGCTTATAACTCCGATATTACTAGATGGATTTTAATCATTCATACACCAACCGATTCAGAAACACCTAACTTAAATATTGGTAATAATTAATTATCTCTCAAATAAAAGTAGACTTTTGGAAATTGGAAAAATTAAAAAGTTCACGAAAAACGGGAAAATTACCATTCGTGAGGCAGATTTATCAGACACAGCCGTCGTTAGAGGGCACCTTAGTCGCTCAATCGAACACGAAAGGTCATAAATAGAAGCAACGCATGTCAGTTTAAATCAGTTGTTGCTTTTATCCCATACGAGCAACATCGTCTCCGGGCGATGCAATAAGCGCTATCGATTTTCGGCAACGTTGGCATTTGCACACACTCGCACCTAAGTGACTAAACCATATACGGTTAGTTTATAAATAGAGGTGACGCGTACCTGTTTGAATCAGTTTTTGTTCTTATGTCGAACGGGTAAGATCATGGCTGCAGCGTCTGGGCACTACAATAAGCGGTAGACGCTATGCATTTTCGGCAGCGGTGGCCGTGTGCGGATTTTTCGGGTACCAGCACGGTGTCACAGAATGATTTGCAAAGTGGGTGGGCGGGGTGGTTTGGATTTAATTCAATACGGTGTGTGCTGCTTAAGAGTGTTGCGTTTGAAAAAAATATATTTATTTTTATGCATGCGTGTGCGTTGTAACTTGTTAATCCATGTTTACGGTGCTTTGTAGCTGCGTAGGGTAAAGAGCCTATTGGTTTTCATGTTTCATATTTCGGTTATATGTTTTTTATCAGTAAGGCATCTGACAACGTGCTTCTGTAGTTATTGCACTGTTCAGCAGCGTAGTATTTTATATATGAGAGTACACTCAAGTTTTTTTACGCGGATTTTGAAATTTACGCGGTTTTCATTAACGCGTTTTTTTTAAATTTACGCGGTTTTCATTTACACGGCCTGTATCCCCTGCGTGAAAAATCTGAGTGTAATTGCATCGGAAACAATCACATTCCCAGCAAAACTTTTTGTTTTCTAATTTCAAACACTTTTGTTTCGTACTGCACACAACGGAAAATTTTAAAACAGAACTTACCGTCCCAGCAGCAGTTTAAGCGGGTGTTCTTTTTCGATTCAAATTCAAGCCATGTCTTAAGCGTTACTGGACTTAAACTTGTTTTCCCAGTTTATCCAGTCAGAATATCTGTCCTACCCTATGTATTTAAAACACAGTTCTAATTGCGTTTTAAAGTATACAACAAATAGAACGGTTGGATATACTAATTTAAATTTTAAAATAAATCTGTTTTAAATTATGAAACAAACCGCTGTACTGAAGATATAATTATGTCAGTCCTATTACCACATAAAACACCTATATAACATAAAACGCTGCAGAATTGGTTTAATAATACAATGTTTACACTACAGAGTTATAACACGTTATAATAATTAGCAGCAAGAAAAATGTCACCAAGATAGCATAAAAACCCGTTTTAACTGGTAGTGCGAACGTTGCATAACAATGTAATTTATCAAATAATTTCATTTTTTCCACCACTAATCGATCAAGAAATACTTAACCTTAAGATTGTTTACTTAAGTTCATTAGTACATTATTGAAAATTTAAAAGGAAAATGAAATTTCATATTTCATGGAGAATCTGTATATTTCCGTTGGCGGGCGTGAGCTTCCTCATCACAGCTCTCAATATGGAACTTTTCTTTTGAATATATTTTTTGGACAGACCAGCCTATTTTTACTAGATGGATCAGCCAAATAGTGCCAATCACCTAGTGAGATACTTGATTAATTAATAGATTACCGTTAAAAGACCTTCAATAAATTATGTTTTGATGGGGAGTGTATATAACAAATTGTAACATATGAAAACAGGCGAGTGAACAAGAACGTGAGTCAATATGTGCGATAGATAAAATTCATTTGCACGCTCTTGAAAAAAGCTACATTTTTAATGTCACCGTGGTCGTGTCCTGTACACAACCCTTTAATTTTTTTTACTAACGAAATAACTCAAAATTTGTGTTTTTTGAAGTTTTTTAATTATTCTAATTATTAATCAACAAAATTTATCGTTACTATTGTTCAATTGATGCCCCTTAATGTTCTCTATAACTTTTTATTTGACACTTTGTCTATATCTCTTTTCATTTTGCTGCTATTTAATAGGTAACACAGAATGAGCTCGCCACAAATGTAGTGGGTTCGAAATCGTTATTTTTGCATATGAAACGATGTGATAAATACGATTTTGCGTCGAAACCAAAAGAGAAAATTGAATGGAGTCAAAGAAAGAACTGTAGAACTTGCTGAGATGCATTATTTCCATGATAATAATGGTGATGTTTATTATTTACTATTTGAAGAAAATTAACGAAAATGCTAATAATAGCACTAACTTTAAATTAATTAACTTTTAAAAGAATAATAAATACACTTAACTGAAAGGTATTAATACATTTTTCACTGTAAAATTTTTCTGGCTTTCGAATAAAAACAAAAAAAAATACAATAAGTGCCATAATTTTTCAATTAGAGCTGGTACTAGTGAAAATGAGATAAAAATATCCAAGTTGAATAACCCAAAATCATGAAAATAAGAAAAGGTAAGTGTATCATGTCAAAGAACGAATTAAGAAGCTCATCAAGACTAACAATCTGAATTATTAAAATGATGAGGTTAACTATTAGGATTTTCAAGAAATGAACGAAAAATCGTTCAAAATTGTTTAATTTTCAATAAATTACTTTGAAAAGGCTACTTAAACTCACTAGCTGAAACATGTGAGGGCATCACTCAATGCGAATGGAACTAAAACATTTAAAATACAAAGTATACTTTTAAAGTTAGAGGTATTTTAAGACAAATAAGTTTTTTACCCAAAAAGTTCAATAACTCTGTAACGGTTGAGATTTGATGGTATGTGTAGAACAATTTTTTTCTCCAAATATGACAGTCAATCACCCCTCGAGAGATTATATATATATATATATATATATATATATATATATATATATATATATATATATATATATATATATATATATATATATATATATATATATATATATATATATATATATATATATATATATATATATATATATATATATATATATATATATATATATATTAAAATGTGTGCAACATTACTTGGATTTGCGTATCTGGATCATTAATGACCCATCGAAGTCGCTTTGACCACATTGGCCACCTATGATAGCTCTTGAGGCCCCCGGGGAACTTACCAAGTCCCTATGTTAATGTCATAACTACTTTTCAGCGAATTATTAACCGATTTTTACAAACTTGGTCTCAAATGAAACATATTATTAAATTTTATTTCGATCCATCTTCCGGAGTTACGGGCTGTGGAGTGTGGTCACAGAGAAAACTCCTATTCAAACCGATACCACGATGAAAGAAATTTTCGTGCTAAAATAGGAGCATCTTTCATTAGCAGTTCTATGTTATTGGCGGCCCATCGAAATCTTGTTTTCCGAATTGACCACCGTAGACCGTTGTGGAAGTGACCGGAAAAATAGAAAATTCAAAACTCACATCAGTTTCTCGGAGATGGTTGGACCGATTTCCACAAATTTAGTTTCAAACGTAAGGAATATTATTTCTATAGACTGCTATGAAATTTCGTACGGATGGTTGTTTGGTTCTGGCAATATAGAATGAATCGTCCGGTCACATAAGAAATTTTTGATGACAAATGTCCTTAAAATGCATGAAACGTCGAGAATTTATCTCAAAAAATGTGAAAAATAGACTTTTTGGGACTGCTGATCTCGCTTATTTTTGCTATTCTCATAGAGAAAGGTTAACCAATCGGGCGAGAATTTCGATCTTTTAACTCTGGCCAGCAGGGTCGAGTCTCTTACACAATTCCATTCAGTTCGTCGAGATCGCAAAGTGTCTGTGTATATGTGTGTCAAATGACGTCACTCAATTTTCTCAGAGATGGCTGAACCGATTTGCACAAACTTAGTTTCAAATGAACGGTATAACGCTCCCATAAGCTGCTATTGAATTTAGTTGGTTCGACTTCCGGTTACGAGTTATGAGTTGAAAAGTACGGTCACACAGCAAATTCTCTTATAAACTGGTAACACCACGGTGTCCGAACTATACATTCTAATAGGTTCAACATTACTTGAATTTGCGCGTCAAGATCATTAATGACCAATCAAAGTAGCTTTAACCACATTGGCAACCTATGACGGTTCTTGAGGCCCCCGAGAAACTCGCCAAGTCCCTAAGCTCGCCCGTAACACCTATTTTCTAGCGAACTCTTAACCGACTTTTACAAACTTAAATTCAAATGAAAGATAAAACACATCCATTGGCTGCTATTGCATTTCATTCAGTACTGACTTTTGGTTCCGAAGTTACAGGTAGGTTATTACGGTCACATGGGAATTTGTCATATAAACCGGTACAATTGTAATACCTCATAGGTTAAAAGTCTATTGATATGAACATCAGATTACTTCGCTGGCCTAGATCACTGATGGTAAATCAAAGATTTTTGAAATAAATTGTCCACTATCGATAATTTCGGAAGTCCCTTGTTTCGAACATGTTCCAGAACTAAAGCCACTTCGGTGATGATTGAACCAATTTTCACTAACCTAGTCTCAAATGGAAGGTATAATATGAAGTTCGCTGTTGCACCCTGCATCCACCCCTCCTCCTCCATAACTCTCTCACCCCCACCCCATTTCAGACCAACCTCACACCGACATTGACTTCACCCACCCGTATACCAAAATATGTGTTGATAAGACCAGTGGATTATCACCTGAGACTGGTGGTGTTGATAAGGCCAGTGGGCTATCAGCTAAGAATAGTGGTGTGAATTCCGGACACGCACCGAGAGTGACAAGAAGAACGGTCACTACCGCCGAAGCGGGAAAAGTGAAATAGCGTGCTCACCTTATAACAAAGCAGTTCTAGAAGCAGTTAATAGTTTGCTCGAATTTATACTTTGCCACGATCGGATAGTTACATTCTAGGATTAAATTTATTGAGTGTAGGTGACTGATCGTCAAATACCAATGGAATAAAATAATATATTTGTTTTCCCTATTAGAATTGTTGCGATCTCGCAATTGGATTGGTGGTTTCGGATAGAGAGAGGATTAAAACACTAATAAGTAAGCCTGTCGATAATGTACATTTATATTTACCCTACTGAATTAAATATTACAGTTTTGAAGCTGTGCAGTCAACTGCTACCAAAATAGCGTTTTCCTCTCGCCGAAACAAACCGTTCCAACAAACTTCAAAATTATTATTGAGGATTAGACAAGTAAGTCTCTGCTACCATGGATAAACATAACTGCAGGAAATGCGATCTGTCGGATTCCGCTGATAATATGGTAGGATGTGATACATGCGAGACATGGTTGCACTATAAATGTGCGGGTGTTAGTGACTCGATCGCTGACCCAGAAAGGTGTTGGCAGTGCGACGGTTGTAAAGGTGCCCTTGACTCCTTTAGCAAGATTTCGATAGCCAGTTCACGCGCGAGTAAGCGGTCATCTCGAGCAGAGTTAAGTCTCCAGATGTTACAGGAACAACGTATGCTGAAATTGAAAATGTTGGCTGAGGAAGATGATGCCCGGAAGAGACAGGTCGCAGAGGAGGAAGAGATGCGACAGAAACTACAAGCCGAGGAGGAAGAACGCCGCAAACAGCAGCAAATCGAAGATGCTGATCGCAGGAAACAAAGGGCCGCAGAAGATGAAGATATGCGGAAAAGGCGTCTTGCAGTTGAAGAGTTGTTTCTTAGTCAGAAGTATGAGTTGGCTATCGCAGAAATGGACGAAGAAGAAGAAGGAACTAGTAGGCGAAGTAAATTGAGTAGTAGGGCCGGCAAAGACAAGGTGCAGAAATGGCTTAGCAAAACCGAGCAAAATGAAACCCACCAGCTAATCCAAGACTTGTGTCGCGTTGAACCTGGTGTCCAACAATCTACTGAGCCACCATCAACCGTTCAGAGCAAGCCAACATCCACAGAACTATCGATGGCGGCAACCAAAGTAACGGTTTCAGCTCCAACTTACCATACACCACAGTCATCTTCCACCCCACAAAATGTCATTTCTGGGACGGTAAGCGAACCTACGAAAACATCTATACAAGTATCGATGGTGGCAACTAAAGTAACGGTTTCAGCCCCAACCTATCAAACACCACAGTCATCTTCCACCCCGCATAATGTAGTTTCTGGAACAGTAATCGAACCTAAGACGACATTGCCCTGCAATACTTCTTATCCGGGAGATTTCGTGATTCAACCGGGTAGAACCCAATCACTAGCGACCACACAAATGTACGTGCCACCTTGCCCACCAGCTTCGGTTCTGCCACAGGTGCTGTATGTCCAGTCGTGCCCTTCAACGACGATTATAGACGCACCACGGAAGTTACCACTGTACCCATCAGTAACAGATTTCTCTACACCGCTGTACGAAAGCTCACATCTGCAAAAAAATGTATATAGTACACCGAATGTTGCTCCCGTGTTTCCGCCATCTACATTCACGACACCAGTTATGTATACGGCAAATCTACATCATCGTACCACGCGTATGTCAGCATTTGAACAGGAACGTATGCCAATACCAGCTACTTCACTGACCAGTCGATACCAAGCGTATCCGTCTATCGCAACAGTGCCAATCACAAATCTGAACCCGAAAAATTTGCGCCCAGGAACGATTGAGTGTTTCGACGGGATTAGTAATAATGCTCCGATATCAAGACATTCAAATGTGATGCCACCGGTTAGGCATGAGTCATTGCAAAGCGCATTAGCGTCGAGTATCGGACCATCAGCGGCACAGCTTGCGGCACGTCAAATTATGCCGCGGGAGTTGCCCCTATTCTCAGGGGATCCACAAGACTGGCCGTTATTCTTAAGCTCTTTCCGTAACAGCACTGAAGCATGTGGATTTACAGATGCAGAAAACTTAGCAAGATTACAACGCTGTCTGAAAGGCCAAGCTTTAGATTCTGTAAGGAGCCGTCTCTTGATGCCAGAATCAGTGCCGTACGTAATAGATGCACTTCAAAGATTGTATGGTCGAGGTGCTTGTACACACCTTGCTCGACAGATTACGCACTGTACCATCACCGAAAACCGACCACCTTCCAACCATTATCACTTTCGGACTTGCCGTCCAAAACCTAGTTAACCATATGACTATCGCAAACCTTCACGATCATCTCGGTAATCCGATGCTTCTGCACGAGTTAATAGAAAAACTCCCACCGCAATTAAAAATGGAATGGGATTGTTTTAAAGCAGCGTACACCGTTGTCAACCTAGCGACATTCAGCACTTTCATGGGCAGACTAGTGAATATCGCCTCGGACGTAACACTCCCCTCCTACCTCTCAGGCGAACCGTCTAACTCACAATCAAAATCCAAGACAGGGCGTCTGTATGTACATTCTGTGGAGCCTAACAACTTTGCGGGTGACAGTATTGAAAACACACAACCTTCTGCCGGACAGAAGCTATATGTACACCTCGCAGAAGGCAAATCAGGAAACGAAAACAACAAAGAGCACACACAGCGTTCAAACCAATACGAAGAGAAAAATTGTGTATATTGCTCCGACCCGAGTCACATAGTAGCCGATTGTCCTCAATTCAAAGGGTTAGATATTGACGGTCGATGGAAAGCTATTCGACAGAAAGGTTTGTGTAGAGGTTGTTTGATCCCACACCGAAAGTGGCCTTGTCGTTCGGGAAGAGAATGTGGGGTAGATGGCTGTCGCATTCGGCATCATGCACTCCTACACTCTCAAGCGATGTCGACGGCAAATGCAGACAGGGCTTCCAGAATTTCACAACCTGTAATGCCGAACAACAATGTAGCTCAACAGAATCATCACTTTGCGATACCGTATTCACTCTTTCGCTACGTCCCCATCACCATCCAAAGCAACGGCAAACAAGTTAAAACATATGCGTTTCTAGACGATGGTTCTACATCTACTTTGCTCGAGGCGACAATAGCGTCTGAATTGGGCGTTTCGGGTCCAGCTGACACTCTATGGCTCAGTTGGACAGATAACGTGACACGCGAAGAGAAAGATTCTCAGCGTGTATCGATTGTGATTTCTGGTAGCGGAGCGAAGGAACAGTTTAGGCTAAATAATGTTCGAACAGTGAGAAGACTAAGACTACCCAGTCAAACATGTCAATACGAGGAGTTGCAAAAAATGTATCCACATCTTAGGGGACTACCAGTCCAAAGCTATTCCGAAGCGACTCCGGGAATAATCATCGGGATAGAGCACGTACGCCTACTAACTGCGTTGAAGGTGCGAGAAGGTGGCGAAAATGGCCCTGTAGCAGTGAAAACGCGCTTAGGCTGGTGCGTGTTTGGAAGACAGTCGAAAGATGACAGCCCAATAGAACAACTGTATTTCCATTCTGAGGTCGACAACCGAGAACTTCACGACCTAATTAGAACATTCTTTCTTGTCGATGAAGCAAACGGTACGACAAAACTGGTCGCTGAACAGGACAAACGAGCTCAAGCCTTGCTGGAAACCAACACACGTCGTGTGGGAAACGCTTTCGAAACGGGATTACTTTGGAGGTATGACCATCTGGCCTTCCCAGATAGCTTTCCAATGGCGATGCGCAGATTGAAATCATTGGAAAAGCGTTTGTCCAAGGAACCTCAACTTAGAGAAATGGTCAAGGAAAAAATTGCCGACTACGAACGAAAGGGATCGAATTACACCAGAAGAACTGCAGTCGACCAACAAGAGCCGTGTGTGGTATCTACCGCTAGGAATCGTGACCACTCCGAAAAAACCCGGAAAGCTACGATTAATTTGGGACGCAGCAGCAAGGGTGAACGGGACGTCTTTTAATGACATGCTACTCAAAGGACCTGATATGATTACATCTCTCCCCACCATTCTAATGTGCTGCCGTGGTTGCTGACATAAGAGAGATGTTTCATCAAATTCGGATTAGCGATCGTGATAAACAATCTCAGAGATTCTTGTGGAGAGACCATCCAGAACAACCCCCGCAGATCTTTGTGATGGACGTTGCGACATTTGGTGCGACCTGTTCTCCCTGCTCGGCACAGTTTATAAAAAATAAGAACGCACTAGAGTTTGAGGCACGCTTCCCGAGGGCAGTTCATGCTATTATTGATAATCACTATGTTGATGACCTTTTGGATAGCTGAGACCGTTGATGAAGCAGTACGTCTGTGTAATGAAGTGAAACACATCCATTCACAAGCCGGATTTGAAATTCGGAATTTCGTCTCCAACTCCTCGGAGGTTCTACTACGTTTGGGTGAACGCAACATCCCTCGAGATATCTTCATGAATTTAGAGCAGTTCGGTACAGAACGAGTCCTTGGTATGACGTGGAAACCTACCGCGGACGTTTTCACTTTCGAAACAGCAACCAGAGACGATATCAAAATGTTGCTAGATAGCCTAGTTGTACCAACTAAGCGCCAAGTATTAAGGACGATAATGTCTTCATTTGATCCATTGGGTTTAGTAGCCCACTTCATCATACATGGCAAGACACTAATGCAGGAAATATGACGAACTGGTACAGACTGGGATCAAGAGATACCGGAGAATCTTCGTGATAGTTGGTACCGCTGGAGCGGACTATTTATAAACCTAGACCAGGTTCGAGTTCCTCGTTGCTACTTCAGTGGTGCCTCGTGCACTGCGCCTGATGATCTACAGATCCATATCTTTGTAGATGCTAGCGAAACCGCTTACGCAAGTGTTGCTTATCTCCGATTTGTTGATAAGGGAAAGCCTAAATGTGTACTTGTAGGGGCCAAAACAAAGGTCGCCCCTTTGAAACCACTCTCTATTCCTAAATTGGAACTACAAGCAGCGCTGTTGGGTAGTCGATTACTGAATAAAATTTGTACCTCGCTGAGTCTTCCCATACAGAAAAGGTTTCTGTGGTCTGACTCTTCAACCGCTCTGGCATGGATAAAGTCTTCAAGTCATCGTTATCATCAGTTTGTAGCATTTCGCGTTGGAGAGATCTTAAGTTTGACCAGCGCCGATGAATGGCGGTATGTCCCGACAAAGCACAACGTTGCCGATGAAGCAACTAAATGGGGCAGTGGGCCTGAGTTTGACCCACAAAGTCGTTGGTTTGTGGGACCAGATTTTTTGATTCAAACGGAACAGAATTGGCCGACGCAATCTAAGCAAGTATTTACTACAGAGGAGGAGCTTCGGCCCATGTGTATACATCGGGAAATGATGCAGAAACCGTTGATGGATATAGAGAGGTTCTCAAATTGGAACAGATTACTACGATCGACCGCCTACGTTCTAAAAGCTGCCAGAAGATTTCAGAAACAAGCACCTTCAGGACGTCTAACCAGGGAAGAATTATGTCAGGCCGAAATTCAACTGTGGAAGCAGGTTCAAATGCAATCGTACCCAGATGGATACGTGCTGCTATTAGAAAATCAATCACATCCAAACAAAAGAATAATTGAAGCATCGAGCGTTATTTATCAAGACACTCCCTGCACGGACAAAGACGGTGTGATTCGAATGTAGAGCCGAATCGGAGCTGCACCCAATGTAGCATATGACACTAAATACCCGATTATCCTACCGCAATTGCATCCAGTAACAACCCTTCTTATTAACAGTTACCACATCCGATATTTGCACGGTAACAACGAAACGGTGTTTAATGAGATGCGGCAACGTTTTCGGATTCCTCATCTGCGTGAAGCAATAAAAAGGGCTGCAAAAAACTGCCAGCATTGCCGTATCTACAAAACCATGCCGCGCGCGCCAATGATGGCTCCATTGCCCGAGGTAAGATTAACACCATATATTCGGCCATTCACCCACACTGGGGTCGATTATTTTGGCCCAATTTTGGTGAAACAGGGCCGAAGTCTAGTGAAACATTGGGTGGCGCTATTTACGTGTCTCACGGTAAGAGCTGTGCACCTCGAAATTGTACATTCCCTGTCAACGGAATCCTGCGTGATGGCAATTAGAAGATTCGTGGCTCGCAGAGGTGCACCAGCCACGTTCTATTCGGATAACGGCACCAACTTTACGGGTGCAGCGGGTTTACTAGTAAAACAGATACGCAACATCAATGAACAATGCGCCGACACATTCACAAATTCGAAAACGTCCTGGAAATTTAATCCACCTTTGACGCCACACATGGGAGGACCATGGGAACGAATGGTTCGGTCCGTTAAAGCAGCCATGGCAGTAATCGCTGGTCATCCATGCCACCCTAGTGACGAGGTGCTTGAAACGATTACTTTAGAATCGGAAGCGATCGTCAACTCTCGACCCCTTACCTATCTACCACTCGATTCATGGGAACAGGAAGCTTTAACGCCAAACCACTTTCTTTTGTACGGGTTGCATGGCGTCACACAACCATTGAAGTCAGTCGCGGTAAATGGTCAGACTTTAAGAGATAGCTGGAAACTCGCTCAGCATTTAGTCGATCTATTTTGGACAAGGTGGGTACGCGAATATTTGCCAATGTTAACTAGGCGCACCAAATGGTTCCAGCCTAGTCAACCTCTGAAGCCCGGGGATGTTGTGGTCGTAGTGGAGGATAAGAAACGGAACGGCTGGTTGAGAGGACGTATCATTAAGGTCATTCATGGAAAAGACGGACAGGTTCGAAGCGCGATCGTGCAGACAACAACAGGGCAGATGACGCGACCTGCTGTCAAGTTGGCCTTGCTAGATGTTGGAGGTGAGCAACACTCACCTCAGCTGCCGGAAATACACGGGTGGGGGATTGTTGATAAGACCAGTGGGTTATCACCTGAGACTAGTGGTGTTGATAAGGCCAGTGGGCTATCAACTAAGAATAGTGGTGTGAATTCCGGACACGCACCGAGAGTGACTAGAAGAACGGTCACTACCGCCGAAGCGGGAAAAGTGAAATAGCGTGCTCACCTTATAACAAAGCAGTTCTAGAAGCAGTTAATAGTTTGCTCGAATTTATACTTTGCCACGATCGGATAGTTACATTCTAGGATTAAATTTATTGAGTGTAGGTGACTGATCGTCAAATACCAATGGAATAAAATAATATATTTGTTTTCCCTATTAGAATTGTTGCGATCTCGCAATTGGATTGGTGGTTTCGGATAGAGAGAGGATTAAAACACTAATAAGTAAGCCTGTCGATAATGTACATTTATATTTACCCTACTGAATTAAATATTACAGTTTTGAAGCTGTGCAGTCAACTGCTACCAAAATAGCGTTTTCCTCTCGCCGAAACAAACCGTTCCAACAATATGTTAGGTTGTTCCCAACGCATCCTCTCCTCCCAATAATTATCCCCCTACCCTCCCCCACCATCCGCATTCCAAATTATGCTAACATGAAGATAACATTAAACTCACGCTGATTAAGCTAATTCAAAATTTTATTTTTGTTTCAAGTGTGTCAGCGACATGTTGCTCATCAGGTTCGTGGCAGTCGTGCTCCCATATATACTTACCAAGTGTAATAAGAATGTAATAGATATTTCCGTAATGCTATATTGAACGTAACCAGCTATTAATCCATAGCTTTGATAAATGAGAAAGTCACAATTGTACCACTATACAGTGGTCCAAAAGAGCACAAAAGGGATTTTTTTAGATTGCGTCAAAACTGTTGACTTTAGTAATGTAGTGTGTTCGAGAAAGTTTCTTGGTATAGAACTCCCCTTCTTTCCGTCTTAATGGATTGATGATTAATCCCCTTAATAGTGAGTTACGAAATTTATTTTCTTCAATAATTCAGATAGACAAATATTTACTTCGGCAAAGTAATAGAGAAACTCGTAACAAATATTTTATCAGAAGACTTCAACTCTCTATACTTTAAGCTTTTTGAGATATGGGGCATTATTTGTGAAAGGTCCCTTAAAACAGTTTTTTCATAATATGTTTTTCTAGATTTTTTCCATTATATAAATGTTGTAGAACATTATTTGGACTGTTAAACTGCATTAATTTGTCGAAGACGGAAACTTGATATCGCTAGTATGTGTAGAGATATTCACGTTTTATATTTCTTATAAAAGAAATGTATAGAATTCGCTCAAATTTTCAAGATTTTTTCCGAGGCCCGGAGGGCTGAGTCTTATATACCAATCGACTCAGCTCGACGATTTGGGACAATGTCTGTGTGTGTATGTAACGGACAAACTCTCATTCGTGTTTCTCAGCAATGGCTGAACCGATCTTGTCCAAACCAATTTTAAATGAAAGAACTATTAAACATTAAGAAAGCAATTAATTTGTTTTTGATTCTGATGTTTAATTTCCAAGATATGAATGTTTAAATGTGTAAAAATGGCGTTTTTTGCAGTTTTTTTTTAAAATTATCTGCCAAAATTGTTAACATAGATTAACAATTTATATATTTTTAGGCTGCTTATACGAATACCTTTCGAACAAGCTATATCTTGTTGAAATCGGACTATTATCAAAAGAGATATTTAACATTAAATGCGGACGAAAGATTTTTATCATTTCCCATTGCCAGAAATATGACCAAAAACATGTAATCTATTATTAACGCCAAAACGGCTTATTTTAGGTCAATAGTATCTTCGGAGAATTTAATGGAGGTAATATGCCCTTTCTTTTAGTATTGTGCTTTTGCTGATTAATCCCCCAATGAGTGAGATATTTTTACAAATTTTCTTGGAAGTGATTATATCGAAATGATGTCTTCAGCAAATTTGTAGCTCTTACTTTTGCGAATAACTTTACTGAAGACTTCAAATATCTATTTTGAATACTTTAAAAGTTATGGCTTGTTGTTTGTGGATTACTCTTTGTCGCCTATTGTATAGTATTAGTCAATGAAATGTATCATTTGGAAATGTGTAATCTGTTGATACAAAAGATGAGGAGGTTTTATGCCGCCTGGAGAGCGAGATTGGAAGGTTGCAAGAAATTCAGCTCCAGGAGGCTTTTCCCTACTCCAAATAAACAAATAAACTCCCGGTATTTATTGTTCAATATAGTAATAATCCATTGAAATGAGCCAAACATTATTACGATAAAACGAATTTTGTATTTCATTTTTCTATCTACAACCGCTAGAAATAATCACCGAACACTTCCAAGTTGTCTGGAAGGAATTTGATAACTTATCAGTGCAAAAATGTTCATTTGTACGAACCTTCTGACTTATAACCATCGGATCGATCTGAAACATATCGGAAAATGAAAGCGAAATAAATAACTCCGAGCAACGGCGTAGCCAAGAGAAAGTTTTGGGGTTTAACACCATACAACTCGCCCCCTCCCACCACACAAAAAAAATTGAATTGAAGTTGAAAATTTATTGATGCTGACTGATTTAATTCAATATTACAATAACAATTGTCTGATCCGTACATTGATAACCTGTTGTTGAAAACATCATGAGGACTTTTGATAAATTGTCGGAATGGGGTCCTGATCTGTAACTGATCTATTGGTCTTGATTTCACAGTTGTCCAATAGCATCAATATCAAATTCCTGCCTGAAAACATTCCAATATAAAATTCCAGAGTTCTGTAATCAATCATAATCCTCAGATTTCTTTTCAAATTGAGCTCGCTTTTGTAGAGATGTACTGTAATAGGGGTCCTTTTTTAATAGAAAGCGAAGTTAAAATTGATTTAATGTTTACGAAACATAAAACTGCTCACCAAAAAAACATAACTTTCAACATTTGCTAAAAATGTTTTTGCCTTCCTTATTCACTTTAAAATTCGTCAATCTAATCCCGACCGGGAGGGCCGAGTGCCATATGCCAATCGACTCAGTTCGTCGAGATCGGAAAATGTCTGTGTGTGTATGTATTTATGTGTGTGTATGTGGAAAAAAATGTGACCTCTGTTAATCAGAGATGGCTGGATCGATTTGCACAAATTAATCTCAAATGAAAGGTACAACCTTCCCATCGACTGCAATTGAATTTTTTATTGATTGGACTTCCGGTTCCGGAGTTACGAGTTGAAGAGTGCAATCACACAGCAAATTCCCATATAAACTGAAACGAAAAATTTTCAAAATCAAATTTGTATTTTTGATGCCAAATGACTTTATAATGCATGAAACATAGAGATTTGATGTAAACTCGAAAACAATAATGTTTGACAAAAATTGATTTTTTTGGACTGTGGTACATTTTTGCCTTTCTTATATAGAAAGGTTATGCAATCACTCTAAAAATCGTCAATCATACCGGCCCGCAGGGAGTATGCAGTGAGGGGTTGCTACTTTAGAATGAAAACTCGTTTTAAATTTCTTAACAAGTTTAAAATTTTCGGCAGGACCCGGACCTCCCGGATCTTTCTCCATGATCCGCCACTGGTTTCAAGTGATGTTTCACTATCACATAGCATCTCAAGATCGTGGCTGTCGATCCATTGTACGTATGTGCAAATCGTACTGAACATGTAATATTCATTTCCACCATTGTATTGAACATAACCAGCCATGGAGTCGTAGTCTGGATAAATGAGAAAAGCACAATTACATCACTAGGTGGTTTAAAACAGGTTTTTATTTTGGGAATGCGTCGAGTTGAGACGAAAACGTAATATGATTAATAACGAGGATAACAGTTTCCGAATGTAGAGAGAAATTTATGAAAAATGACGATTTCCATTCGACTCTAGCAGGTCTTGATCGATTTTGATGAGAATTTGATTTTTGTTGTATGACCAATTATATGTATAGGTCAAATTTTCAAAAACAGTAATTTAAGGTCAAGATAGCATCATTTTGAAACCGCCTATTTCGGAGGTTTAGTATCTTCGATGAGGTTTACAAACGTTAAACAGCGCATCATTTGATAAAATAATTTTGACGGTATATCGTTCAAGAAGTATTTATGGTAAATTTTCTCAGGTTAATATTCATGACTACAATAAAGTCTCAACAATGTTCGCTAAAGACACGAACTCTGTTACTATTTTCTGAAAAATTAATTCTGCATAATTTTAAAACTTAAAAAATTACGGTTTCGGAATTATGCCGTTTGGACAGTAAGATCGATTTTCACCAAACCCCCACCAACTGTAAAATTGGTATTGTAAAAAAACGTAAGGGCGATACTTCAATGCTGATAGGTGGGACCGAAAAAGTAAACAATCGCCAAAGGGGCTATATACTATATATACTATCATTTTGTTAATTTCAATAGCAAACACAAATTTTAATTTAATAATTTCAAATACTTCATGAAGTTTGGGCTTCGATCACTGAATCATGCAATCTAGGATGTAAAAACACAATAGTTCTTAAATAGGAAATAAAACCAAGTCTGGAAATATTCACTGTTGATTTTCTTTGAATGGTGTCACTGCTAGTATCGCTTTTTTTTTTTTCAAGAAAATGCGTTGATTTCTTAGTTCTCAGTCGCGTTGGAAATTCGAGTAAAGTATAAACTTCAAATCGATTAAAAAAAATTCGATTTTTTGGCTCAGTACAATATACATAACCCCTTTAGGAAAATTCAGTTTTCCCACCACAATGCATTGATTGAGGAATTTAGATATTTTATTAACAGAGCATTTGCAATAATTCGTTTGTATGTCTATTTTACGGACCATTTGTTCGCTTTCCCATTGATTTGGTTTGAGATTTCTAGCACTGATGTTGTCCTATGCTGATTTGAGCGATTCTCTGAGTCCTGCCACTATCCCATGTAGTATGTGTTATCAAAAACATCGCGAAGCATCAAGCTCTAAATGTTCTCAAACGATATAATATCCGAAGAGAGTGATAAGAGTTATAAGAAATGTCTCATCACACTGTTAGGTGGATTAAAAGCGTTTTTTGGTTGAAAGTAGCTCTTTTTCCAATGCCGATAATATATAAATGGGCAAAAACAGGCAAACCATTTGGTAAACAAATTAAAATTAACAAATTAATTACAAATACAAACAACTGTTTCGAACAATGTACGGAAGAAGCGAATAAGTTTTGTGGTCTCGATTTACCGAGGCATACATTCGTTTCTTATCGTTGAGTGCAGTGCCGTGATAGTAAGAATAATTACACTGCGACACAAAATAAAAAAAAAATTGGGAGCAGAACGAAAAAAGGCGAAAGTTTGAGGTCCCAGGAAACCCCTGGGGAAGAAATTTTTGAAAAAAATTGGAACGGTCCTTCACAGTTTAAAACCAAAGTTTGTATGGAAGGGTGTTCAAGAGGCAAGATTTCAATGAAAATGATCATCTTAAATTTTCGCATAGTCTTACATAAAATGCTTATTACATCGAAAAAGTAATCTATGCAAGTTTTTAGCTCAATCGGACATCATTAAGGGGGTTCGGCGTTAAAATATTGTTCTCATAAGAAAAAATCCAAAGGGGAGTACATGAAATGTTGAATATCGTAAATTTGTTTGTCGAAATATGTCTAAAAATAGCATGAAGCATCAGCATCTAGTCTCAAAACAAACAAAAACCGCTGAAAACAAATTATAAATTTTTTTAGATCTAAGGGCTTGGAAATTTTTGCAATCATGGTTCGAAAATCGAAAATTTTACTGTAATGCCCCATGATTGAAAAAAATTTCCCATCGAAGTGGGCTTGGTACTGTGGTAGATAAACCTAGAACGAGAAGAGGATTAATAAATCTTATTTTAAAAGATACTTACCATAACATTCATTGCCGGTTAAACAATTGGCGAATCAAAGCGTGATTGACTCACAGATGGCAAATATGTAAAAATGATGATGGGAAATTTGACATCCGTCAAACAACGGTGAATTTTTTTAATATTTACGAAACCTTCTCTAATATCTTCAACACGGAATCCAAAACGGCAAGAAAAACGTTAGGTAAGTTATAGAAATCTATCAAAGATATAACTGCAAAAATCTGACGTTACTTAAATAATGTTTTGTTTTAATAACCGCTGACATTGGTTATTTTTTCAGAAAAGAAAAAAAATGTGTTGTTCACGCGTGCCTGAGCTATTTTGGTGCATCCGGAAATTTTTCAAAATTCCCTATCCAGTGTTTCATAAATGAAAGCAGCTCTTGCACTTCTCCGATAAGCACCGAAATTATATGTTCAGCTCATTTAACTTCGGCGGATATCATTGCAAGTAAGAAAAGCTGCGAAAACCGCATATCCCTCCTTTATTGGATGGATGGATTCTCCGACGTAATGTAGGACGTTCATGGTCGCAATATGACAAAAATAACATAACCTTTTATATTTCAAAGTAGGTTTTGCAATACTTCAAAACTTCATGAACTATAACTTTACCAAATTGCGCAATAAAGTAAAAGCACAGATAACAGACGTTTAGGCTAGAACAAAATTTCTTCAAAAACCTGTGTAAACTTTCAAATTGATAAACGTTGGAAATCCGTGTTTCACTATTGCCATCTGCGCAACTGTTTGCTATACGTGTTTGACAGCTGCACTCTAACTGCATTGCATCGATCATTGCGCCATCTACAAATGTTTGTTAAACGTGTTTCAGACGTCTGATTTATTCGGAATCTCAGTAGCGGGTATTTACACACGATTCAAATCGAGTCTAAACGTCTGTTATCTGTGGTAAAAGTTATTTCTTACCATCACTTTTATATTCCATATCAAAATAATTTGTATTTACCTGTAAGAATATCGTTTAGAAATTCACTTCCTCTACAAAAATTAACCCATCATCCTTTTTGTAATTGCAGGCCTGACAGACAGGTGTCTCACAACACGTTTTAGCTTTGCTTTGATTCTTCAATATTATTTTTTCCTGAAGCGAACCCTACACGACCAGAAATATTGACAATAAATCATATATTGATCAATATATTTATGGTGTAAGGGCATCTTGAAAATATTGATGCTGTAGAATTTAAATGGGATTGATGGATTGAAGCAGTCTTGTCAATTTATTTATTGACAATATTGCTGTCACGTGTACGGTCCGCTTAAGAGAAGAGAAGACAATCGCGTAGCCAATTTGATCCAGTTCTAACCTCAACATTGAACCAGCTTCTGATTGGTCGTTTTGACAGTCAAGAGCGTTCATAATATTTTCAACCGGAATGAAAAACAGTGCTGCTGAATTTATTTTGACTACTTTTCATACACATGAGCATTTTTCATGCAAATTGAATAAATACCCTGAATGACGATATAACTACGTGTATTGTTAAGAAAGACACGAATAAACATACAATTTAATTTTTAAATGCAGCTAGTATTGTGAATTCTTGACAGAGGATCGATATTTGAGGTACAATTATTTTTAGTAATTGTGAAAAACAGGAAAATCGAATCTGGCAACGATGGATGCTTGTTGTCTTTGAAATTACGACAGGGCCTGGGTAGATAAAATTAAGAAGAGCAAGAAGCCTGTTGTCGTCTCTTCTCTTAGATTTTTTCTAAATGCTTGAAATCAAGCGTGTTTTTTGAAAAGGGCCAATAAGCATACTGTCAAAATTTACTTTGAGAGGAAATTCTGGCCAAACCATCAATCGCCGATTATTAGTGACAGCAGTAAACGAAAGAGAAAACTTTTCTCTTTTATAAAATGCCAACGTCCACTCTTGGCGAGCTACAGTTTGTCCAGAATATTCTCTCAAAGTGAAATTTGACAGTATACTTATTGGCCGTTTACAAAAAACACGCGAGAAATAAGCATTTCTTTTCCCGTTTAAAAAAGAAAAGGCGTTGAAGCATTTATAGAGGAAAACAAACACTTCAATACACCAAATTCTTTTTTTGCACGGGGGATGCGTTCCGTGCAAAAAAAAACCGTGTAAAAAAAATCCGTGTTATTTCGAGAAACCGTGTAAAAAAAATCCGTGCTATTTCGAGAAACCGTGCAAAAAAAATCCGTGCTATTTCGAGAAACCGTGCAAAAAAAATCCGTGTTATTGCGAGAAACCGTGCAAAAAAAATCCGTGCTATTTTGAGAAACCGTGCAAAAAAAATCCGTGTTATTTTGAGAAACCGTGTAAAAAAAATCCGTGCTATTTTGAGAAACCGTGTAAAAAAATCTGATTTTTTTTATTTAACAGCTATTTTCTAATGGTATTTAACAATGAATACTGTTGGACATTTTAAATGCACAAGGGGGCTGTCAGTGTGCCCAGTAGAAGTTTTTTAATTTTTCGAGGTTTTTTTTAGAAAAATGTAAGTTTTTTTATTCGTTAAAAGAAGTTATTGTCCTTTGAAAAGCAATAGTTAAA
This sequence comes from Topomyia yanbarensis, assembly GCF_030247195.1. NCBI lineage: Eukaryota > Metazoa > Arthropoda > Insecta > Diptera > Culicidae > Topomyia > Topomyia yanbarensis. Next base: position 276,438,795 of record NC_080671.1, read on the forward strand.
ATGGTAAAATGTTTCAACTATTTAGAGTTTGTTAACTTTTTGTAGATTACACTGTGCTACAGTGATTTTAAGCTTTTAAAATGAACTAGTATAACAAATGCGATACAAAGTAATGTACACACGAAAATTTGAAGCAAACAAACATTTTTTGGGACCTTTGCCACAACAAAATTAGCTGCGTTGTCATTTTCAGCCGATTTTCGGTTTTGTAACATTTTTTGAACGAAGAAAACTAGACCTTTCGAACAGTATGCGGTCATATACAGTTTGGTAAGAAACATTGTTCGATTCTGGGACAACAATATCAAAATTGTATTTTTTGCGATTTTTTCATGTAAATGGTTATCTTCTCATTAAAAGAATTTTCATGAAAAGTAAAAAAATCATTTTGATGCAAAGACTCTTGCGCAATTGAAATGTCAGAAATTGTCAATTTTCAACGGCCTATTGATTGGCTTTTACTTAATTAAATACTCTTTCCTGGAAAGAGGCAGCATTTGCCATTTTGCAATGTTGACATTTGCCATTTTGCAATGTTTGATTAAAAATTCTATATAGTTGATGTTGAAAAATTCGCTATTTTTCACTTAGCGAATCTAGTTTTTTTAACGACTGCAACCTATGCCTTGGTGGATATCGGTCCGTCCCGCGAGGCAAACTTTGCAAAATCGTACGAAATTGCGACTATCTGCCAATTAAACACCGATCTTCAGGAGGACGATAAAGTTTTGTGCATGTGTGTCTCAAAAAGTGTGATGTCCTCTAATTTGTCTACTTCTAAAAAATATTCTCCTGCCAGTGCGTTTGAGTCGTCTATATCTATACTAAACCAATTTAGAATTAGAACCGCCTTTGTCTCTATTCTTTTCTTTCGTCTCCTAGGTCTGAAGCGGATCAATCGACTATTAATAAATATGATAAAAGATGCCAGCAGTATTGGCCCTTATTCGCAAATACTTTATTCACTACAACTGTGCTATATTTCTTCTCGATCTTATAACAGAATTTGAAAATCTCTGTTCTAAATAGTCGATATTGGTAGTTGTTATGATGTACAATACATTAGGAAAATACGCTAAAGTAGTGACAATATTTTTCAGTTCCACAGATACAATCTCCCTTTATTGGATACTTCAGAGTTATTCGCATCTGCTCTCGGAGACCACCAATCCTCCAAACACATTTCAACCACTGAGCATTCAACTCGAGCATATCACACCGAGGAAGCGATTTGTTATTTCCAAGAACCAAAGCTCGAGTGAAACAATCAACATTCTCGTAGGTGCCAGTCCTGCACATCTTCTTGGAACCAGCTAACATATCCAAGCTCGACAGCTAGCTGAAGTCACATATATCTCCACCCAAGCGAAGTGATCAATTCGCTTGTAAGTAGGACCACTCATCTACAAACCAGTCATGAACACATCCGTACCAACGAGAATGGATCATACCAGACGAAGGCCACAGGTCCAGCACCAACTTGTCCCATCTCAGTAAAAAAATAGACTTGTGCCTGTTCCTAACTCTTTGAAAGCTCTATTTAATCAGAGATCACTAATTGGTTGATAAAAAGAAACATCAGTCGTTATCTACTCAGACCAAACAATACGTATTGCGTATCCCTGCATATTAAAATCTCCGCTATCAGTTTCTAGCTTATCAAACTGAACAAGCAAAATTAATATACTTTGTGTAGTGGCACTACCGGGGGAACTTGGCCAAATACCAATTGCTCCATTGCCAATGCGATGTGATATATGAACCGGAATATTATTTGATGATGTCTAAAAAGCATACAATCCTATACAAACCATAGCCCAACATTATTGATTTTCAACTACCATAACTTGAATTTTGATTAACAACTCTTTTCCTAAAATTGAAAAATACGTGATTTTTACACATTGGCAGATCATCCCCATTTGTATTGCAAATATCCAATGCCATTAATTTTCAGCTGCCGTTACTAAATGCCTATTAAAAAAAAATATTTTTTTTGCACGGTTTCTCGAAATAACACGGATTTTTTTGCACGGTTTCTCAAAATACCACGGATTTTTTTTGCACGGTTTCTCGAAATAACACGGATTTTTTTTACACGGTTTCTTGAAATAACACGGATTTTTTTTGCACGGTTTCTTGAAATAACACGGATTTTTTTTACACGGTTTCTCGAAATAGCACGGATTTTTTTGCACGGTTTTTTTTTCACGGGATGATCAAATCATTAAACTGGTATATCGAAATAGGTATTTTATACATAAAAATCGTGTTATTTTGCAAAACCGTGCAAAAAAAGTCGTGCAAAAAAAATCCGTGCAAAAAAAGTGCGTGCAAAAACAGAATCCGGTGTACTGGTTGAGGTTAGGTATTTCGCATTGAAAACAATCCAAACCCCTTTGACTTGATATTGCATCTGTAGTTGTAGATGATATTGTCAGATATCTATAAACCTTTCGATTCCCGGTCAAAAAGATATGGTGCCAAACTATTTGAGAGGAAATTCCCAGTAAACGAAAAGGCAGCTAGACGGGTAGTTTAATCCGCCTATGACAAAACATTTGCGCGGCATAACCGGTTGAGGTTAATGCGTTTCGTGAGAGAATAAACCAAATTCCTTTGGATTGACTTAGCATCTGTAGTTGTAAATGAGCAGTAAGAAATCTTTTTAACCTTTCTACCCCCGTCAAAAAGAATAGGCGCTGAATTATTTCAAGATTAAAATAAAATAATCTGCGCTGAAAAGCAGTTGTTAGGTATTTCGTGATGAAAACCTATTTGTTCAATAGATGTTAATTGTCCCTATGGGAAAGCATGGTAAAATATTGTGTGTTTCACCCATTGTCATTGGATGGTAGATGAGAAATACATTAGTTTGCGTGAGGCAGATCTGAAGCGGATATTCTGATGATGAGCGAGTATCATTAAAAGCACCCGAAGTTCGGATCGGGATAACGATATTCGTGAGAATGTGTGTGTGAAAGGGAGCGTTGTTCTTGGTTCGTCTCTGTACAAGTTGTGATAGAGCGAGCAAGAGCGATCTTCCGACGAGCGAGAATTATTAGAAGCACCCGAGCTTCGAATCGGGCGCGATAACGATGGAGGTGCGAATGTGTGCGTGTATGGAGGTATGAGTTGCAAAGATAGACGAGCGAAAAATTTTGAGCGACGTCTAGCGTTCACTCGAACACGTTTGACGCGATAAGAAGCAACCGCGATGGAGAGCTCGGATAGTATAACGGAAATTCACGACAATGGCGCAGAAACTGCTCCAATGAGGTAAGAAAATAATTTTATCAGCAAAAATGCTGCAGTTATGAAATTGCGATGAAGAGCGGGTTTTATTCCAAAAATTATCAAGATAAGTTATAATTAGCGGCCGTTTTGTAATTGAAAATGGTGATGAAATTGTATGAAAAGTCTTCGAGAGAAGCTTACCGATGCAAGTGCGAATTAGTTTTGACGGCCATTTTGTGTTTGACAATATTACATTATAATTGCAGAAAAAGAGATCGCTTGCCGACGAAAGAGCAGTTGGTTAAGCCTGTATACCAGCTTGCCAACGGAAAAGCGATATAATTTTGAATTAAAACAAAAATGAGCTAATCGACGGAAGGGCGGTTTAGCCAAAAATAAAATACGCTTGCCGACGGAAGGGCGGTTTAGCTATAAAAAAAGGAAATGAATGAAAGCTTGCCGACGGAAGAGCGGCTTAGCTTTAAAAAAATCCATGCGCTTGCCGACAGAAGGACGGTATAGTTTTGCAATAAAACAAAAAAAAAAAAATGAGCTGACCGACGGAAGGGCGGTTTAGCCATAAAAAAAATGAACGCTTGCCGACGGAAGGGCGGCTTAGCATTGAATTATTTTACAAAAGAAACGCTTGCCGACGGAAGGGCGGTTTAGCTTTAAAAAAAAATAGTTTAGCCTACATAAGTGCGACTTACATTCATATTCATAGAAAGGAAGGAAGGCATTTTATTAATGCTTAGTTATTTGCTAATTGAGAGCTACTTGGTGACATTTAATTTCTATTTCACAGGGACATATCGCCAAAGAAAAAGATTAAATTGGCAAAGGTTCGAAAATCCACAGTAAAGTCTTTAACAAAAGAACTGCGCGACGCTGTTACTCGTGTTGCTAGCTTGGAGGAGGCGCTGGAAAAGGGACGTTCTGAAAAGGAAGCGTTAAAAGCTCATGTAGAGGCATTGAGGACCACTAATAGTGAAATAAATAGCAGTGTTGATTTCGAGGGATCTCCCATTCCTTCCAGTACGCGACGCATGGAACCGGCAAGCAAGATTGAAGAAAGTCGGTTCATGTCATCCGTGAATCAACTATCGGTGTCTTCGCTGAATGTTTCGGAATGCTTGCCACTAGCAGACGACGACGAGATAAGTCGACACTCTTCTCGTCGATTCGATGGTGTTGGCTGGTGTTACGGATGAGTCCACGCAGTTCATTCTTTTTAAAATCAAAGCTGGGCCCCGTTTACTTGGAATTTATAAAAACACAAGGTCCAGTGAAGGAGCACCTAACGCAGATATCAGCCCGTTTTCCAACGCGCTACACCGCTTGAAATCATACTTCGGAACAGGATCCGACATTATGTTGCAGAGACGAAAACTTGCTTTAATGACACAGAGGGTAGATGAATCTGATTTGCAATTTGTCAATAGAGTAGCAGCAACGGCAAGGATGTGCGAATTTGGTGATGATAAAATGTTTGAGGAGATTGTTGGCACAATCGCTGGGCAGGCACGCAATCGAGAAGTGCGCACAACAGCGCTGAGAATGCTCAATAGAAGCGAAACAGTTACGGATCGACAAGATTCGCGAAATTGAAACCATTCAAATCAATGAGGAATACTACAAGCAGAAGAACATGTGCTCAGAGCAGGCTATTATCGCTCCTGTGAGAGCAGATTATCCAAGGAATCAAGCTGTTCGTCATCGTTCACACCCATACCAGCTTAGCCAAATCGCCTAACAATCGTCATCTGGACTTCAGTCAACTAAAGGTTCACGGTATACTGAATTTTCGGGCTGACGAAACACTTACCGGGGCGAATAAATGAAATAAATTGAACGGATTGCGAAAATTTACTATATGTGAAAAAGTTCCTACTGGTATCTGCGCGGTGTTCCTAATCAGATTAAAGTTAAAATGTCATCATGTTAGTATTTAACAAAAATAAAAAAGCAAAGCCGTGGGATTGTATTCACGAATTGATTTCCTTTATCTGATACAAGAAATATTGAACTGATATTCCTATTTGTCACAGGTTGAAATCAATATGATGTTATCAACGGAGAAATTAAATGATGAAATTATTGTAGCATCTGTCGCTGGACTGTCGTGCGAATTCATGATCGACTCGGGTGCTCAGGTCAACACTTTTACCGAAGAGTTATTCCGTGTGCTGATGAGTGATTCAAACTATAGTGACTCCGTTTTCAATATTGACCAAGCAGACAGATCTCTCAAGGCCTATGCGTCGACCGGAGAAATCCCAGTAGTAGCGACATTTGAAGCTTATCTGTTCATTGCTCTAGATAGACCAGTGTTGATGGAAAAATTTTACGTAGTAAACGAGCACCGATCATTGCTAAGCAGACCAACGGCTACAAGACATAGCGTATTGATGCTTGGGTTAAAGGTACCGGTAACGACTAGATATGACACAGGAGATTCGAGGTTACAAACGGCCGAAATAGCTACTATAATCGAAAATGTGCCCTTTCCCAAATTTAATATCCCCCCGGTGAAGATAAGCTACAACAAGAATATTGCCCCATGCAGAAACATTTTCACAAACATACCACTTGCCAGTTGATATCGGCTGAGATTATAGTGCCAGTATCCGATAATATGGATACTTCATTCTGCTCATCGATGCTCGTTATTCCAAAGGGTAAAGATGATTTCAGACTGGTGATTGATCTGAGAGGACCAAACCAGTACATATATAGGACCCCATTCGTAATGCCGACTTTAGAAAAGATCCTTGCAGATCTAGACGGTGCATGCTGGTTTTCGACAATCGATTTGTCCAATGCATTCTATCACATTGAACTGGACATTGGGTCGAGACATTTGACAAACTTCTATACGGAGTTTGGTGTGTTCCGGTGCGTAAGGCTCCCGTTTGGATTATGCAACGCTCCGGATATATTCTAGGAAACATTGGAAAGGCACATCCTGGGTGGTTGCAAAGGTGTGTCGAATTATTTGGACGACATCTTAGTCCACGGGAAATCAAAAGAACACGATGCAAACCTCGCGGTGGTATTATCTCGCCTTCGTAATCACAATGTCAAGCTCAATGAATCTAAATGCATTTACGGTAGTCAATCGGTCAAATTCGTTGGTTTTGTTTTAACGGCGAACGGTTGGATGGTGGAAAAAGACAAGATAAGCGCGATAAAGAATTTTAGAAGACCCATCAGCTGCTCGGAGGTGAAAAGCTTTTTAAAATAATAAAACATAAAAAAACAAGGTAATTGTTCCGAATCGCGGGTTTTTCGAAAAGAGAGTTAATTTCTTTTGGAAATGGTTCTAAATGACCTATTTTATAACAAGCAATGAAAAAAAATTGGGGGGAAAGCTATAAAGTAGTTTAAACTGGAAAAATAAGTTGTTCCCACTTACCTTACTAACAATGGCATTGGTCATGAGAAAGTGACGTTAAGGGTGAAGGTAGTGTGATGCGGCTTTGCCGCATAGTCGATTCCAAGGATTCGAAGCGGCGCAAAGCCGCACAGAAACCGACCGACGAGGTGGTTTCGATCTTGCTACCAAAGGGTGCAATCAAACCGGTAATCCACTCGTTTGCCCGGTATACTCAAACATAGGGGCTACTCCTAGTTTAAGTCCACACTTGAATGGCAGCACTTGAATGAAGCGATGTGGCGTAGCCACATTCGGCACTAACAACATTTTATTGTTGTAAATGAATACTATCCTATTGTTACTAAATAAAACATTGTTAATGCCGAAAATCGCTGTTTGTCATGCTTAGCCGCATCACACTACCTTCACCCTTAACGTCACTTTCTCATGAGCAATGCCATTGTTAGTAAGGTAAGTGGGAACAACTTATTTTTCCAGTTTAAACTACTTTAAAGCTTTCCCCCCAATTTCATTGCTTGTTATAAAATAGGCCATTTAGAACCATTTCCAAAATAAATTAACCCTCTTTTCGAAAAAGCCGTGATTCGGAACAATTACCTAAAACAAAACACCTCAGAGCATTGGTTAACTCGGAACGATTCTACTGGACCAACCACGAAGAAAATGAATTTAACTTCTTGCGAAATGATGCGTTAAAAGCGATAAGCAAATTAGGATACTATAGTACGACAGACACAGTGGAGTTATTCGTAGATGCATCACCAACTGGATTAGGTGCTGTGGTGGTACAATACAATAAAGATGCTGTTCCAAGAATAATTGCTTGTGCATCTAAGGCATTGACAGTCACCGAACAACGTTACCCACAAACTCAGAGAGAAGCTTTGGCAGTTGTGTGGGCGGTGGAGCGCTTTTCATATTACCTTCTAGGTCGCTCATTCGTGATCCGCACCAACTCAGAGGCCAATGAATTCATTTTAGCACCAACCACCGTCTTGGCAAAAGAGCCGTAACACGGGCTGAATCGTGGGCCTTAAGGGGAAACTTAATGGAATTGCGTGCGGGGCTTCACCGTTTTTTTTTTAAATCGTAGTTAAAAAATGCGAAAAAAGGAAAACACACAAAACTCGAGCATTGTCTAAGCTACATTTTAGTATTTTTTAAGTTGCGAAATTTGGTGTTTTGTTCGTATGGTGTACCGGCAAAGCTTTTATTTTCGAATTTCTCTTATATTTCGTATGAATGTACTACTTATTAATTACATACGATTGTTGAGAATTTTATAAGGAACATTTTCACCGCTTACTTTACATAGAAACAAGGTACCGTTTTGAAGATATGTTCATTTTGCTTCACATCAAATCATATTTAGAAAAATCAAGCTTGTGCCGCGGCGGATTAAAAATTTTACACTGTTGCCGTTATTTTACCCGTGCTTGATTGATGTGCAAAGGAAATGAAATCCCGCGTGCTCCTGTTGATTTTTTAAATTATTCGAAGTCGTTTCCCGCTAATCAGATCAGTTGACATTGATCATGCTAGAATTATATGTTATATGTGTTTTGGATAATTTGATTATCAACAGAAAATATTACAAATTTATGCAGGTTTTCTTTTAGCCCCCGCGGAAGTCGCATTAGTGGTATACTAAACGAGCAGCCCAGGCACGTAGCCAGAGGGGGGGCTAGGGGGCTAAAGCCCCTCCCGAAATTTTTCAAAAATGAATTTCAAAAACCGGCGATGTTTAACAAAATTTGTTGCTCATTTGGTTTGAACAAATCTTTGAGAAAAAGTTGAAGAAGGCTATTTCTAACCACCAAAGGCAATGGTCACGAAATTCAGTCACTTTATGCTTTTGCTCGAGCCAGTGCGACGCGAACGATAAAAATAGTAACTTTTATATTGTGTGTCTTGCCTAAAGAATAAAAGAAACTGTTACTATAATTGTTGCTGTAGTAATCTGTCGAGAAGCAAGAAGTGGTGCTCCAGCCAAATACGGTGATTATAAAATTATTGATGATTCGCTTAGGACCGTATTCATAATGTGGAACATTTCCTGAAGGTGTAAATGGAGGTTGGACTTTCGGAAGCGAGTTCTACCATGTCAGGCATTTAGCGCTCAACAAATTAGCCCAGATGAAACCATTCATTTCGAACAACTTAAAACACATGGTTGAAAGTGACAATGCTATAATTAAGATCCTCCTATATATGGACGATGAGAACATCAATGTTCCGCTACAAGATCGGATATCGCTTACTCGCAGATTAATGTCATATTTGGGAGAAATGGAATCCATTCGGAAGGATAATTATTGAGAGCGAGAAGCAAGGAACAAATCAGACATTCGCAAACATAAAGTCAAAATTGACGAATTGACATAAAGTTTTGCAAAAGTTTCACAGGAAACGGATAATTTGCTGTGATTTGAAAACAGACAACTCTAAAAGAAAGCCTCTTTTGAAAATTAGATGTAAGTGCGATGTGTTCTCTTCCATGTGTCGGAAGCAAGTGATGCTGAAATTATTAAGCTCACCTGTGTTTATAGTTTCTAGTTATTTTGGTGGTGATATATTTACCTAATTTTACGTAAATTAGAAGCATTCAGAATCAGTGCTAAGTAATTTTCTTTCGATTAGTGAACAAGTTCTGAGCAGTTTCGCTCAGTAGATTAAATTCTGGGTAGTTTTCATTAGTAGATTAAATCATTGAAATATATATTTTACATTGTCCAAAAACCCATGAAATCCGAAATAATACCTTCAAATGTTCAAATATAATATTTACTTAATCTAGGTAATCTTCTCAAGCTCCAACGGTTTTGCAAAATTCTGAGCTAATGAACTTATTCTTGCATTGTAGTGGAATCAGTAGTTTTTTGCACTCACTTTACATTTTGACTTTTACTATAGTTTCAGGGATCTAGGAAAATCAGTCTACGATATTTTTAATTCGTAAGTCCAATGATATGAAAGTATCTAAAAAGAATCTACTTAAATAAATAAATAGATAGTTATTCTCAGTTGCCTGATAATATTGTCGAAGATAGCGTTTAACCCATTCCCCACGAGAGTCAAATGAAAAAACATGTGTTTTTCTCAGGATTATAATTACGCATACTTCGGATGAAGTCACAGAACTAGTAATAGTAGCCTGATCATGAAAATAGGAGTTGAAGTTCACTTTGTTCGGACATTCTTTGCAACGATAAACTTGGATTTCACACTGATATATTCCTATCCATGGAGACAACCTTGACGTTGGTTTCGTTCTCCTGTTTAGCAAATGCGTGTAAAGTTTCGTTAGGCGGGTTTTTGGATATTTTTGTACTCATTCCAATTTAGCGTCTTCTACACCTTGTAAACGTGTAGTCTAGAATGCGTAGCATTTTCAATCAGCCCTAAATACTTTGATCTCTTGATGAATCTTGAGAGAAATTTCTAACTTATAAACTAATAATAATCAAATTTAATTCGTCGATGCACTATAGCTTTTCTTGTAACAGACAACATATTTTTAGGGTTTTTAGTGTCTATTGTCTTAGTTATGGAATTGTTTTCACTAAGAATATTTCATAATTACATTCAGTTTACTGTGACTATCTCAAGTCATCAGAATTTATACATTTATGCAATAATTTTCAAGCCCCTCCCGGAACAAAATCCTGGCTACGGGCCTGGAGCAGCCGCCGTTTCTCAAAGATGATTTCGCTAGAGTTTCTAAACGTGGTGCACTCGGGATACTAGCACAACTGGTGCCGGAAGGTTATAAACAACTGAAAAATGAATTAGAAATGCATGATGGAAATTTTGTCTCCTAACTAAAATGCATTAAACAGTGTTTTATTAGAAATGCTACTTCTGCTTTGCTACAAATAATCTGTTAATGAAAATAAATTTTGCAACTGAATTGATAAGGAATATGAATATCATATGCAGTCTTCAGTCATCCGACGTTTATTATCATCTTTTATTCTATAACAGCAGATACATGGTTTCCTATAACATGTTCCCCATATTTAGTCAGCTTTCTAAAAACATTTTGTGCATAGATATTCTTATAACATGTTCTATGCTAACACGCCACAAGTTAGCTAGTGGTTCAGGCGTATCTGACAGGTTCACAGTTTTTTTGAAACTGATTCTATTCTCTAGATTAGAAAAGTCGTATTAAAAATCGTTTTTTATCTGTAATCTATGAATATAAATGAAAAGTATAGAATGAAAAAAATGCAAAAAATATATTGAAAATAAATGTAATGAACTTATGTACATAATATAAATATGATTGAAAATAATGGTGATATACTAAGAATGTAACAAAATGCTGATACTAGATATCAGTTTCATACTAAATTTAGGAAGTCAACAAAACTTCCGCAAAATTATTTAGTTTTAGATATATATTACCTTCGGGGATCTTTCTTCGCATTTCTTGGCTATTGTATCGATGTTTGTGAATTCAAGGTTTAGGAGTTCAAACATCATATATCATTTTTTTGTTATTCGAGGTAAGCCTGCGAAATGTTCTACGAAATTCTAAATTAATTTTTTTTTAAACAAACATGTTCTAAGTAATATTTTTCTTTCAGAATTCTTTTTGTCTATAGGTTTTGCCATCTCCTCAAAAATAGGTAAAAAAACTCGGCCCGGAGGGCAGCGTGTCATATTCCATTCGACTCAGTTCGTCAAGATCGGAAACTGTCTGTGTGTATGTATGTATGAATGTATGTGTGCGTGCGTATGTCAGGAGACTTGAGGCTAACGGCCCAATATCGAGAACCTAGAACTTTGAAATTCAGACGGTCAAGATTAAAATTACTCGGATTGTTCGGCCACGACGATGATGATAATTAACATGAATTGTGCAATATTTTGTTACATCAATGAAAACCATTATCTTGATCTAATAAATCAGGCGTTACGAATTAAAAGTGAAATTATTACAGATTTCCAGGTAGCTTAGTCTTGAACAGCTACCTTAAACATCTTTTCAAATATTCCGGTGATTCGGTCAAAACATAAGATATTTCCTGCACTACCTTTATTTTTTCAGTCTTTTTGAGGGCAAAATGTGTAGTTAGTCAGTGAATAAGTGTATTTGAATTGTCTTTTCAATAATTTCGTTTCAGAATTTAAACCTAGCGAATTCCTTGATCTATTGAACTTGTCAAGGTGCTCTCAGTTTGTCCAAGGGTCTACTATACTTCTGTATCAATCAAAAAACCTTCTGTTTTATTCACTCCAACCTACAGACTAGTGGATCAAAAAACATGCGTTGAGCACCACGGCATATAGGGTTGCCAAGCCATGAAAAGTATTTTCTGGCTTTAGATGACATCTTCAGCAAAGTTTAATAAAACTGGATTACGCTTCCAAACATATTGACATCTTAGTTTTCATAAGTACTCCTATTTCGAGAAATCCTTTTTTTTACTCAACATCAAAAAGTTTTTTTTCCGCCAGTTCATAACAGTTCAGTTCAAATTATAAAATTTTGCCAAAAAACACCATGTAAATATTTATACAGGTGATTTATATGAAGGATGGATATTCAAAGCCGTATAACCGCTAATTTTCGTTTTCTTTATTATTCCAAACTCTACGCTGATGCCATCAGTGAGAAGAGAAAGTCGTAATTTACAATTGTTTTATTGTGACATTTTTTTGAAAATTGCGATTCATACTTTTTTGACCCAGTGCAAACCACATTTCTGTCAAGGTTAATATTGCGTCTTGTTTTTGACCTATAGAAAAGTAATTGATTGTTGAAAATAGAAAAATCATGCGTTTATTTTAGCATTAAGTCACAAACATTTTGGTACAAGAAACAATGTTTTAGCTCCTATATTTTCCGAGAAAATCCGCGTCACGAAAAGCAAGAAACGCCGCTACAGCGGCACGACGGTTTTGGGAAAACGCATTCCAGAGAAAGCGATTCCCTTAGCCCTAAACTGTTTCCTGTGATTTTTAATATCATTATTAAGAAAAAAAGTTTGTCCAAAAATATTGCTCATACACTCGAATCTCATCTTATCGGTAAAGTAGTACAAAGAGAAATTCGTTTTATCCACAATCTCGAAATATCGACCAACGAATTCACGAAAACATAAATAAATAAATAAACATAGATAAATAAATATGTGTATTTGCTTTATGAGATTTATTTTGTGAGCGTTTATTGCAGCATCTTGATTATAGTTTTACCAAAAATAAATTAAAACCTTTGCGAAGCTTGTTCTGCTGACCTTCTTTTCGTGATGCTAATGGTTGACATATTAGTTTGAACTACCACACCCCCTCGACTTATACGTGTTCAAATTTTAAGCCATCTTATTTTTTCTCGATTTGAATCGAAATCGTTTCAAACTATAATCCACAAAAATACAAGGGGTCTCAGTGGCCCGGCTAGTTACAGCTCTTTAATTTCAATGAACTTGTGATTTGAAATACAAATGATCGAGCGGGCTTTCGATTCTCTCACTGATAAAACGACAAAAAAGAAGCTTTAGATTTTATTGGATTTCAGGATCGATGCTTCTTGAAGTCACAAGAATTTTTAAGGGTTAATAAATGTAGTATCACTTTAAAAAAACATACACTCATGAGTGTTTGGTTTTAATATTAAAAATAAAAAAATGCAAAAAATAAGTCTTTGCAACAAATTTCCTATTTCTTTCTTATTCTAGGAAATTTGCAGTAGATTGCATTTTTCCAGAACATCGCAGATTATTTAAAAAATTACAATACTAAGAAAATGTAAAAATATTGCTCCATGAACTTTGATTAACAGGGTTACTATTTTCGTAGATTGTTTATTTATTCTGAAAGGTCTGCTGAATCATTTATGTTTAAAGTAAACTTTTCTCTAAATTGATAAACTTTTAATTTGTTATACTTTTCGAGAATATTGTCGGATGTTTATTTGCAAAAACTACAAAACAACCCGTATTTTACTGTAGGCGCCTAAATTGTCTATTTTTTATATAATAAACAAATCTTATATTTTAGTTAAAGCAAGCGAATCTTCGTCTGCCTTTTTACCCAACGGAGTTATACCCAAGTAGCAATTTCTGTTACGTCAATTACTTCGCAACTATTTGGCAACAAAAAAAAATATAAATTTTTAGTTGCAGGAACTAAAACTGCTACCGGGGTATGAAAGTATTACGGCATGGGGGAGGAGCTAATTGTGCTCAGCACATCCCTTTCTTTTGCTAACGAGCTATTGTGATGCTATATAAATATTAAAATAAATATTGCAAACCGTGTACTCCGGTTTCCAAGAGCCATTTAGCTCCTGTTGTCGTGAGCCATTTAGCTATCGACTCAGTGATCCGTTTTGCTGCTGATTCCGTGAGTAATATATTCCGTGAGTGGAGCTATGTTACTCCTTTTCCCAGCGGTGAAACTACCCTACTCCGAATGCGAGTTCTCCGGCGACGTCAATCAGCTCCCAGTTTCGTCGCGATCCACTCGATCTAGACCCAGCAAGCAGTGAATCTAGCCTGCTGATGAGCTACCCTGTAGAGTGTCGAGATCGGTCTGGCGATTCCAGGTGGAGCGTTGTATCCGGTACACAAGCGCCTCGACGACTCACAACCAGCCTAATCTACTCCGATGGAGTGTTTCTCCCGAATCCGATTTGTTGTTCCACCGCCCACGACGCTGATAGCTCTTAGGATATACATGCTCGCCAGCTTTGTCTGGTTCCGCTTTGAGCTCAGCGCAGCAGCTCAAGCTGGAACGCCCTACTCTCGTACTGCATCTTGCGCTTCCGACGTTCGGCACGATCTTTGTCAATACATTAGATATTGTAGCTCTTTTCTAACACACATACTCGAAATGGGTGTTATAATTTAACCTATCGTCGAGCATCACACCCAGGGGCTTCTGCGCAAGCATCGATGGAAATGACGCTGATCACATGCTGGATTTTTTATGATTGCTGACCAGCATTACCTCCGTCTTGTGGTGAACTAACTGCAATTTGCCATCAGCCATCCAGGTTTCAAAGAAAGGTATCTGTTCCCAACATCTCCACATTCTCCAGAGTCTCGCCAGTTATCTTCAGGACAACGCAATCTGTAAAAACAACTAAAGGGAGTACGGAGTAATTGCATCACGAAGAAAGGCTCTTCAAAATTCACCCGTTCAACCGATCGTTATCAAACTTTTTGATAATAAACCATAACAATTCATTAAACTTTTTCCGTGTTCGTTTTATTCAATTTCATAGTCATATCCAAATCCACGATCCTTTCTCTTAAAAGTGCTCATAAGTTCTTTTTCAAAAACATTTGAACCAACTTGTCTTTGTGTTAGTATCCATTATTTTCTAATTTCTTCTTCCGATTTCACAGCCTTACACTGATAAAATAAATTCGTAAATATAATGAATTCGATCATGCAATGCACGAATTCATTCGTCGTTTGCTGCAACGAAGTATTTTTATGCATTGTAAATAGTAGGTTTCGTTCATTTCATGAACAAGAATGGCCGTTTGGTGAACGAAAGCTTTCGTAAATTTTACACATTTAATATACACTGCACGAATGTTATCGTTGATAACGACATTATTTTTCGTGAATGAAACGAAATGTTTTGTTTATTTTAATACATGTTTGTGTATATAACGAACCATTTCGTTGGTCGCACTAATTCATTTCTTTATTTTAGAAAAGTTTGCAGTCGATCTTTTGGGATCGATGTTTGACAACATCGATTTTTTAAATTCAAAAAAATCGATGTGGCCAAATCGATTTTATTGTAGTACGAAGAAATGACCGCCTGATGAACGAAAGTTTTCGTAAATTTTACTTATTTAGTTTGCATTGCACGAATGTTATTGTTGATAACGACATCATTTTTCGTGAATGAAACGAAACGTTTCGTTTATTTTAATAAACGTATATGTATATTACGAGCGATTTCATTGCTCACACGAATGTATTTCGTTCATCTTAGGAAAGTTTTCGTATTTATTAGCATATTATTTTTTCAATCGATATTTTAGGATCGATGTTTGACAACAACGATTTTTCAACTAACTAAAAGGATTGATCTAGCAAAATTGATTTTATTTCACCTCTATTGAGGACTAGAAAGATTGTGGTGTGAAGTAATGGTCGCTTGATGAACGAAAGTTTCCGTAAATTTTACATATTTGGTATACATTGCAGGAATGTTATCGTTGATAACGACATTATTTTTCTTGAATGAAACGAAATGATTCGTTTATTTCAATATATGATGAACGATTTCGATGGTTCGCTGGCCGCACGAATTCATTTCGCTTATTTTAGAAAATTTTTCGTATTTATTAGCCTCTTATTGCTTTCAGTCGATCTTTTGGGATCGATGTTTGACAACATCGATTATTTTTTAATTTAAGAAAATCGATGTGGCCAAATCGATTTTATTGTGATACGAAGAAATGGCCGCTTGATGAACGAAAGTTTTCGTAAATTTTACTTATTTAGTGTACACTGCACAACTATTATCGTCGATAACAAACTTGTATTTGGGGAATGAAACGAAATTTTTCGTTTATTTTAATAAACGTTTATGTATATTACGAGCGATTTCGTTGGTCGCACGAATTCATTTTGTTCATCAGTTTTCGTATAAAAGATCGAATGAAAAAAGTTATGCTAATACCTTTTTTCATTCGATCTTTTAGGATCGATGTTTAACAGAGGCAACAACGATTTTTTAACTAACTAAAAGGATCGATCTGGCAAAATCGATTTTATTTCTACCTGCTCACCTCTATTGAGATTGTTGTGTAAAGAATTATCTACTGTACACGGAACGAATGTTATCGTTGATAAGGACATTATTTTTCGTGAATGAATCGAAACGATTCGTTTATTTCAGTAAATATTTGAGTATATTACGAACGACTTTGTTAGTCGCACGAATTTATTTCGTTCATCTAAGAGAAGTTTTCTTATTTAATATTATATTATGTTGACATTGCTCCGGCAGAGAAAAACTCAAACTTATTCATACAAAACCAACGAGCAGCTCGCGATGGCTCAACTGAATCCGTACTGCCCCAGTTTCTGGATCTACTGGAAGCGAAAGAGGTTCAGAAAATCTTCCTGAAACCGGCTGACACGGATACGACTACTAAATAGTCAGGCCGAGACCGTCATGATGATCAACAATTATCTGACGTATAGCAACAATGACTCCATATTCTACCTCTATTGAAGCGCTTTTGACGTTGACGATTTGACGAATGGTGCTCGTAAATATTATAAAGATATTCGTATATAGCAGCGAATAATTCGTTTGCCGAACGAAGCCTTTTCGTAATAAGTCAACGAAAGTCGTTTCGTTGTTTTCACGAAAAACTCGTAATAAAAAAAAGATGGGTGGGTAATGTCAGAGACATAACCAGAGTGAAGTAGAATACACTTTAGACCGGTAAATTCTGCTCTGGAATAAGCAATTTCTATGCGACTTTGTCGACTTTAGCACATTCATAGTATATTTGGAGTATTTTTGGAATTATCAAGTTGACAATTTGCAACATTCTTTGAAAATATTGTTGAACTTTTATGAATGAAGGCACGCAAACGAGCGTTTGACCGTCGTCCTACTACCAGCATCAGAGAAGTAGCAGATCAGCATTTTTCGCTACATGGCCTGTACCAAACAAACCGCTCGTAAGTCCACCGGAGCAAAGGCTCCCCGCAAGCAGTTGGCAACAGCCCCCTGGCAACCCTATACCATCATATGGAGTTTGACAGCGACCGACATGTATGGGGTGTTATAGCTATAAAGCCCCAAACAAAGAATTACGTTCGGCACTATGCTCGATATTCAAGCATTCCACACGACGTTTTCATCTTGTGGGATGATTTAATAATTTAATTTAATTGACATTTTGTAACTAAATACAGCTTCTAATCATTCGGTTCAAAATCAATGTTTTGCCTTTCATGGCAGTGATGCTGGCTGTACAGAGACGTCGTCCTTGACAGGGGGCTGGTAGGCAACGAAGGCCGTGTAAACGTGCCCCAGTCACGGTTGGCGTTAAGAAGCCTCATCGCTACCGAACAGAAACAGTCGCCCTGCGAAAAATTCACAGCTATCAGAAATCGAGCGGGCCTAAATTGTGACCCAAAATAAACCACAAACCAACAAGTTCTTTTCAGGACCAGCCAATTATAAAGTATTATTATTATAAATGAAATTTTCCATTGCCTTACAACCTCCCTCCCCCTTTCCACCCGGCTTGAATAACTATCAATCTTGATGATGCTGTGCGGCGGGGGCACTAGTTTTTATCATAGTGGAAAATTTAGGTTTTCGCGTTTTTCCCAAAAGTTTTTTAGCTGCGCGTTTTCAAGGAAGTTGTTGTTGAATTCAAAATAAAATAGTTTATTTCTATTGTCAGAGATGGACCTTCCAACGAAAACTAGTCTGGCTCGCTCTGAATCGAATTGTATGGACCAACCACTGCTTTCACAAAATCTGTTATTTTCAGTAATTGAACATTCTACACAACTAATCACAACTATTTCCAATCAGCGCAAAAATCCAAGGTTTTCATTCAATACAACAGCAGATTTTTACGTTTGAAAAAACAGGCAGCATTCTGGCCGAAAATTTTGAAACGGAGCACCTATATCGAAACGTTAGAAAACGTTCGATTTGTGTAAATTGAATCATTACACTAAACTGTCTATAAATCACAAATAACTTTTGATTTTGTGCCATTCTCGTGAAAGCGACGGTATTGTTCACAAGTGGCTCACTTACCATCCAACGCTCTTGACAAGCTGATGCTTGTAATAACAAAACTTCAATTTCATTCTTTGTCGATAAATTGATGGCCTTGAAAAGGGCCTTTTGTTTGGGCAGTGTTCGAAATTTACTTGGTGCTGGTGTATATGGTAACAGTTTTGGTTTCATCGAAGACGGCGTGCTTGGTCAACTCTTCTGACAGCAGCAAACGGACGGCGGTTTGAATTTTGCGGCCGATGCTGCAAACGAACTACTGTATGCTGATGCTGGAAACGAACTGAGCGTGAGCAACAGCATGCTGAGTTTTATACCTGACTACAGCACAATGTAAGCTCGTCCTTTTTTGTGTTTTCCTCAATATGTGTTCTTCGTAGCTCCACACCTTTGTTGGCCGACCACATATTTTTGATAAAGAACAAAATTGAAATTGTGTTTCCACTACGGAGATTATCGAACACTCAGGGTAAAGAGAGTAATGTAATACGGCACCTTGGTAAAATGTTTGAGAATTGAAACCTTTTTTGAATGCGCCTAGTAAAAATGTTTTCCACTTCACTCCAGTTTGTTTCTGACCATATTTGCAATTTGCGTACTGAAATAAATCATAATTTAGGGTTTAACATAAATTGCTCTCCAGGGAGGAACAGTCCATGAAACAGAAAATGCAAACTTATTCTTTGAAATGATTTTGGTGGCCCTGAAAAGGGGCTTTTTTATAATGATACAAGTGAGTTCTACCTTTTCAACTTTCAAATCCATACAAAGTGCGTCCCTGCCGCTTCAGAGTATAGACGACATTCATTGCCGTTTTGCGCTTGGCGTGTTCAGTGTAGGTCACGGCATCTCGGATGACATTTTCTTGCACACCATCATCATTCGTAGATTAAATCGAAGATGCATTTTACACCACCACGACGAGCCAGACGCCGAATGGCGGATTTGGTGATTCCCTGCATTTTATCACGAAGAACCTTGCGATGACGCTTGGTACGGGAACGCAAACATGATACCGCTCATTGTACCGTCCGGACGAGCATGTTGCTCGTGTGGTAAGCGAGCACCCACTGATACAAAACAAGCTCGCGTGTCCTGTATATATAACATTCCCGTATGTAATGAAACGCTTACATGCTCTTTTTTGACGGCTCTGCGTGGGATATGCTGGCAAATTGCGCATTTTCCTCGCTGTTTTCTGAAAATCCTTGTTTTGGTTTATTTATAGTAGTCGCAGTAATTCCGAAATTTAATACGAAATACGTGCACAAATTTCCGATCAGATAGTGCAAAAATATTGCGATTTCGTCCAGTAGAACGGAAGATATTCGCATTTCAAATCTGGGAAAATCTCTCAACTGAAATTTTTGAAACGGGACCCCATATTGAAACGTTAGAAGTATTCTACTTCAAAATAAAAGTGTTTCAATAGAACTACGAACGATTCATAATATGTACGAAAAATTCGTATATATTATGAAAACTTTCTGAACGAAATTAATTCCTAGCGATTTACGAATATATTCTATCAGTGTAGGATGATTCCAGAGTACCTGCTTCATGATGCCTCGGTATGGCTCTATTGGTTGCAATTCTGATGCGTTCAGAGGATTACGATCCTTTGGCACGAAATTGATCTCCTAAAAGGTACCAGGCTGAGTCCGGCTAGCGGAGGGTTATCGTGAGACCTCAGAGGTAGAAGTAGACGCTTTTAGAGGTATTCTTATACACTTGAATGTCTCTTTCCGCACGAACAAATTGCTTGCCAAATCATGTAGTTTTTGGCAAATTTTGACATCTACTTTCTAACTCCTTCAGGGATGTTGAACTTATAACGTGCAGAGAAGAAAAGGAGCGCAGCACATTGCTGGAAAACCGCTTCCACATAAGTTTCGTAATTCATGACGAGACAATGCGGTTTCGCGAATAGATGAATATAGAGCGTCTGTGAATTTTATACGTGTGTAGTCTTTCGTGTTTTGCATTTGGCACAAATGTTTGGCTAAATGAAGTTTTTTCACGACGTCTTGGGATTCCTTCATATTAAACGGTGATCCATTTTTGCATTTTTTTTTTCTTCTTATCGCCGGTCACAATCCGTTGTACCCATTCGAAACAAGACTTATCGTAAATTAGATCAATCCTAGCTACTTATTAACGGCGAAAGAGATTCGGGTTTTTCAGAAACATGCGCAAAATTTATACGTTCTTACTCCATTTTCGCAAAGATTGCATTGAGATGCGTTGAAATCGGCAAAAGTCTGTGTGCGTCTGTGCATACAGCATAACCTGTAGTGTTTTGGCACTGTGTGGGACCCCATACTATTTTTCACCTTTCTTTATCGCGAAACTACATCAAGATATAACCTTGTTGGGGGGACGGGGGTGTGTTCGTTGCGCTTTCGTCGTATTTCTTGATTTGCTCACGATTTTTCCGCAGCTATTTCGGAGCCGCACTTGTTCCATGAAATGGCTCGACCGTCTGACTCTCGACTCTTCTCTTGCCCTTTGTCTCCATTTATCAAGTCGCCATTTACCTCTCGTCTCAGTGAGTCTTTTAGCTTCTGAGACCATGAGTCGTTTTGCTCCTGTTTCCGTGAGTCATTCAGCTTCCAGCCTGATCCCGATCTAATCGGATAGTCCCTGGCAGTGAACTCATCCTACTCCGACTGAAAAATCCCTAGCGGCAGAATTTATCTCGGTACCGCGAGCCAATTAACTCCAATTTTTGTCACAATACAGTCGAGTACTCCACGGCAGTGAATTTACCCTTCTGTGAATTTCTTGGCGGTAGATTTCTTCCTATAAGGATGTTCGTTTCCGTGAGCTATTTAGCTCCCCGCTTCGTCCAGATATACTGGCTCTAATTTTCGGCGGTAGACCTTGCTTACTGAACGGGCCAATCAGTAGGTGCCGAAGCCTGTTCAGCGATTCCGGATGAAGCGTAGCTTCCGGTGCACTGGCGCCAAGAAGTCCCTTTTCTGGCTGTTCGACGCGGTCTACTCGATCTAATCCCCGGTGGTGGATCTGGTCTAACCTGGAGGAGAGTTTCCTGACGGCGTAATTTTTCCCGAGCACGATATGTTTTTTCACGGCGACCTTCTAGTCGGCGGCGCTGCTTTGTTGGTCCATTCGCCACATTCTCACGACGGGCTTCTTCGAACCTAGAACCTTATAAGACCACGTCTTCTGACGTCTCTTGCGCGTTCACACACTTTTAGCAAAGGGGTGACGAAGTATTTCCAAGACGACGCAAGTACTTCTGGAAGAAACCGTGTCTCCATACAAAACTGCGTCAAATGGAAGTTCACTTCGCTATGCTTCCTATGCACCCACACCGCCACATTTGGAATGAGTCGGTAAGCCCTTCTTCATTTCTGTATGTTGTCACAAATGTTTTCGCGATGACTGTGTGGATGGCGTCCACGGTCGTTATCCCTTTCCTGAACCCGAACTGCCTCTGCGATAGTCCGTTCTCACTTTCAGCGTAGGTCGTCAGCCTATTGAGGATGACCCTTCCAGAAGTTTACCAAGAGTATCCAGCAGGCATATAGTTCGATATCATGCTTGATCTCCAGGTGGCTTCCCTGGTTTTGGCAGCAACACCAGTTTCTGGGTATTCCCATCTGCATCAAAGTCAGGATGGATGCTGAGCATTTCTTTCCACCAATACGCTGGATGTGGGCAATTCCTAGGATCCATTTACCTCGGCTTTTTTACGACACACGCTCTCGCTAACGTTTCCGACAGCTCATCGGCATTCCGACTTGGAGCGACGCTGTTAGCAATAAGTGCTTCCACAAACAGGTGCTCATTGATGAAATCTCCTTTATTTCACACTTCCGCTCGTCAGTCCTCACTCTCGGCGTTACAATGCAATTCCGCCGACCAATGGTGTAGTGGGTCGCCTGGTGGCTATGTGTGTATTGCTCACTAACTCACCAATTCGTGCTATCCACCAGCGACGCAATGCAGAATGTTTCATCGATGATGAATTCCCGGCCGTCTTTCCGGAATGTGCTGGCGGAATCTTCGTTACATAGCTTTACATCCAACTTTGCCAGGGCTTCTAACAGGCTGTAACTTCTAGCATTGACCAGCCTGATACCCTACTCTACGACCCAAGCGTTAAAATCTACCAACCGGCGTTCGTTCGACTAACGAGTCGGTAAGTTTGTCCAGCATCCGATTGTACTGCTCTAGTGTCCACCGTGGGAGAGTATAACAGCTACATACGAATGCACCGTTGATCCTGGCGATCACGAAGCCTTCATGTATGCTATCCACCACCTCTTGGACAGAGAAACCGCCCATCACTTGAATTGCCGCATCTTTGCACCATCCACCCAGTTACCGATATCAGGAGGAACACGATACGGCTCTGCAATAATTGCAACGTCGCACTTCGTTTCTGTTGTTTACTGTCACAAAAGTTGCTGTAACATTGCCAATTATTGAGATAAGGTTATCGTTATCATCGTTGGCTTGCCTTCACTTTTTTGTACTCTAAGCATAAGAGGACTCCCGTCATGTGACCATTTCCGATAAGCTGATTGGCTGTCTGCGTTCTGCAACCTGAATATACTATTTCTCCAAGTTATATTGCTCTATTAGCGCGCTCCTCAAATCGTCTTCCGTTGTGAGCTTATCCAGCTTCCTGCACTCAACCACCGCTTCTTCAATTAAAGCTTCTCTTTACATTGCTTCTGTCACGAGTTCCCGATTGGTTGAGCGCTTGATCAATGGATCTTTTTTCAGCTCAAACAGGTTCTCGCCTTTCTGAGTGCGCTTGGTTCTTATTACGTTCTTCCTCAGCTTCTTCAGCTTAGGATCCTCCCTCACCCTTCGAGGATCGCTGCGTACGTCACGCCACCGTTCGCTTTGACGACTAAAGCATCTCTCCTATACCTCTCCTAGCGTGATCAAAGGTCTTCTTTCTTCTTTTTCTTCCTTTCATCTTTTTCATTATTTTTTCCTCTTCTCTTCTATGGTTTTTGGGATTCGCCATCTACTCTCTATCTGTCTGTTGTTTTGCTGTCTTTTGCCGACCTTCTTGGGCACCTTCGATTCCTCCTCCTATCCTGGTGTTTCCTTGCTCTTTTCACAGAATGGGAATACCGGTCACCCTTCGGAGTTTCATAGGCTTTTGCTTTCGCTATCTCCGTGGTCTTCGTTTTCTTTTCGGTGTTTTCAGTTCTCGGCATCTGTTTGCATTCGGCTACTGTTATGGCAGATTTGATGCTCCGATCTGTCCGTCACGTTACCCTTACTTTTCATGTTTTTTTGAACCTCTTTGATTTTTTGCCTCTGCTTTGTCACTTTGGGCTAACCAGACTGCTGATCTTTTTGGGTAATGCTAGGTTTCGGTGTGCGCAGTTGAAACCTTCACTTTCTTTGGCGCCCTATTGCTTTGTCGCCGCTCGTACTCAGTATGGCCTCCTGAACTGCTCTCGCTGCTGCTGCTGTTGCGGTTGCATATGCTGTTGCCCTTGGTCGTTTTATCTGGGTCGGTGACCTCGCTACTCCATCTTTGGCGAACGGGTTCACTACACTTGCTTCCTTAGAATTTGTGTTGTTGTTTTGGCTTCTTCCGTGCATTTTTAGTCCCAACTCCAAGCCGCTATTTACGCCCGTAGTAAGTAGTCGCCTTTATATGATCTATGGTTACCTTTGCAAGCAGTGAGGTTGCATGCGAGGCTTGACGCGGTCCTTTATGGGGTACCGCGTTCAGAGCCGGATCGGCGTTCAACTGAGCCTATTTACACCAGCCGAGGTGCCGAGTTTCAAACGTACTTGGAGGTTTGAACGGAACGGGGGACGCAGCCGTTTCGGGTAAGTGTAATCCATCCTAGGGTAGTAGAATGGCGTGTCTGTCGCTTGTCAGTCAATTTCCATGAAATCATTATTCGCAGCCGTGTTCTGCCGCCAGTATGTCGTAATTAGGACCTTACTGGTATTGACTATAATGTGCCGGTTAGCACTCCAGTTGGATTAGGGTGCATTATGCTAAATCCTTGGAAAAAAATTAGCGGAAGCAGCACCGACTCGTTTCGGATTTATATGACTTTTTATAGAGGTTCAGCAGAGCAACATTGTCTTACAACTCGCAGTAGGTCCAGGTGGATGAAGGGGGTCGTCTTATCCTGTGTATGTATGTGTGCATGCGTACAAAATGTCAATCATTTTTCTCAGAGATAGTTGGACTTTCCCATCAGCTGCTATTGAATTTTGTGTTGATCGGAATTCCGGTTCCGGAGTTACGGGTTAAAGAGTGCGGTCACACAGTAATTTTCCATACAAACTAGTGCCAGTATATCAAAATTATGCAAAACTTATTAAAATGGGTGCAATATTACTTGGATTTGCCAGTCTAGATCACTAATGACAATCCAAAGAAATTTTAAAAATGAATTTGTATTTTTGATGCCAAATGTCTTTAAAATGCATAAAACGTCGAGAATTGATGAAATCTCGAAATAAAATGACGAAAATTGACGACTTGGCACATTTTTGTCTTTTTCATATATAAAGGTTATGCAATCACTATTAAAATCGTCAACCTAATCCCAGCCAAAATTTGTTTTCAACTCAGATAGGGTTTTAACATGGTGTACGAAGAGGGACCCCCTCATACCATGACCCCATCCATCCTTCATACCACCCCCTCTTATCCCCATTCTACCAACACTATATCGTCAGGCATACCAACATAAGCTGGGGGTGGCTCGGTTGTTGACTATTCACCATTGCACCGTCACATACCCATCCCCGCATTTCAAAATAAGGTAGCAGGAAGACAACATTGAACTGAGACTGATTAAGATAATTAAATATTATAGTTTTTTGTTACGTCGACACCTAGCTCATCAAGTTTGTGGCTGGCGAGCTATTGTGTATACACTGATAGAATATATTCGTAAATCGCTATGCATTAGTTTCGTACAGATAATTTTCATAATATATACGAATTTTTCGTACATATAATGAATCGTTCATAGTTCTATTGAAACACATTTATTTTTTATTACGAGTTTTTCGTGAAAACCACGAAACGACTTTCGTTGGCTTATTACGAAACAGCTTCGTTCGGCAAACGAGTTGTTCGCTGCTATATACGAATATCTTTATAATATTTACGAGCACCATTCGTCGAACCGTCAACGTCAACAGAGCTTCAATATGGAGTCATTGTTGCTATACGTCATATAATTGTTGATGATCACGACGGTCTTGGTCTGACTATTTAGTAGCCGTATCCGTGTTCGCCGGTTTCAGGAAGATTTTCTGAACCTCTTCCGCTTCTAGTTGATCAAGAATCTGAAGCAGTACGGATTCAGTTGAGCCATCGCAAATCGATGGTTTTGTATGAATAATTTTGAGTTTTTCTCTGCCGGAGCAATGTCAAAAGAATATGATATTAAATACGAAAACTTCTCTTAGATGAACGAAATGAATTCGTGCGACCAACGGGATTGCTCGTAATATACATAGACGTTTATTAAAATAAACAAAACATTTCGTTTCATTCACGAAAATTAATGTCGTTTTCAACGACAACATTCGTGCAATGTACACTAAATAAGTAAAATTCACGAAAACTTTTGTTCATCAAGCGACCATTTCTTCATATCACAATAAAATCGATTTTGAGATCTGTTTTTTTAACTAAAAAAATCGGTGTTGTCAAACATCGATCCCAAAAGATCGAATGAAAAAAGTAAGAAGATAATAAATACGATAACTTTTCTAAGATGAACGAAATGAATTCGTGCGACCAACGAAGTCGTTCATCATATACATAAACATTCATTAAAATGCACGAAACATTTCGTTTCTTTCACGAAAAATAATGTCGTTATCAACGATTACATTCGTGCAAAGTAAACTAAATAAGTAAAATTTACGAAAACTTTCGTTCATCAAGCGGCCATTCTTCGTACCACAATAAAATCGATTTGGCCACATCGATTTTTTTAAATAAAAAAAATCTATGTTGTCAAACATCGATCCCAAAAGATCGACTGAAAACAATAAGAGGATAATAAATACGAACACTTTTCTAAGATAAACGAAATTAATTCATGCGACCAACGAAATCGTTCGTGATATACACACACGTTTATCAAAATAAAACTCATTCACGAAAAATAATGTCGTTATCAACGATAACATTCGTGCAGTATACATTAAACGTGTAAAATTTACGAAAGCTTTCGTTCGCCAAGCGGCCATTCTTGTTCATGAAATGAACGAAACCTACTATTTAGAATGCACGAAAATACTTCGTTGCAGAAAACGACGAATGAATTCGTGTATTGTATGATCGATTTCATTATATTTACGAATTTATATTATCAGTGTAGGTGCAAAGTGTACTAAGAATGTAATAGACATTTCCACAATCATATTGATCCTAACCATGGATTCATAGTTGGATTGTAACAGGAATTTTAACTGATTATTACCGGCTGTTCCAAAAATTTTCGGAAGCAATTTTTAGCTTTTAAATAATATGGGCATAAAGTATTCTTCCTACACGTGGTGCGAATAGTTCACATCTTTTTCCACCAGTGGATCACGACGACCAATCTAATTCTCACACCACTGGTTCTGATGTTTCGAGTTTTCGATTTGTCCTCTCTTCGTTTACAAAATTTTAGAATCCGTATTTTGATTCATATTCTTGAATATAAATATAAAAATATAAAAATGTAATATGTAATATTTGAAAGTTTATAATGATCATAACAAACCGTGAAATCATAGTGCTCATGATTGAGAAAGGCACCATCGCAGCAGATGGATTAAACCAGTTTTTTTAAAATTACGATCATGATTCACAAAACAAAGACGAAGTTGATTCCACATTACAATATTTGCACTGGTCAGGAGGATCGTAGCACAAGCCCTGCAATTGTTTTGTACACTGTATACTAAGAAGACTGTTTACGTAGAATGTCAAGTTCTGCCATGAAATGTAGAACCAGTGCTTTTCTTTATTCCAAAATTTAACAGTTGATGCTAGTAATTTAACTAAATTAATACTTTTATCGACGACAAAACCTAATTAGATTATTGAATTTTCGAAAACATCAATGTCAACATACTAGAGTTGCAAAATGAAATTAATCATAGATTCGCCTTCCAATAAACGAAAACTTTTCTGGAAACTGTGTAAGGTACAGTAGGTCTCAGAAACTAATTCTAGTTTTGATAAAAACGTCATCTTATACTAGGTTCACACTACGAGTTAAAACGTGTTTTAACGCTATCTTGATGACATTTTTCTTGTTGCTAATTATTATAACATGTTTTAACTCTGTAGTGTGAACAGTATTATACTACGTTTATACTTTAAGAGTTAAAACAAGTTATAATAATTAGCAACAAGAAATATGTCATCAAGATAGCGTTAAAACATGTTTTAACTCGTAGTGTGAACGTAGTATTACACTACGAGTTAAAACGTGTTTTAACGCTATCTTGATGACATTTGTCTTATTGCTAATTATTATAACATGTTTTAACTCTGTAGTGTGAACGTAGTATTAAATTTGTTTACAAATAAGGCAGTTTCACAAAAAATCAATAATTGTCTCAAGATAATGTTTTCGAATTAAACTTCATAAAAATGTGATGATGACACTGTTCAACACAAGATCGGCAAGAAAAACGAAAAAAAGAAAATGGCGGAAATTTGTGGTCCCAGGAAACTCCTGGCGAAGCGATTTCTTTTACATTGTGCGTAACGAGCTATACGAAATTATTCATTCATACCTGATCAAAATATTCAATAGATGCTTGAAATTAGCATTGATTTTTGAAAAATGGAAAAATGTTTAGACATTTTTTGTGGGCTCGATACCCAATAAGTTGACCACAGAGCTAAATTATTAGGTGCCAGTCTTCCGTATTTGATTAAAAAATTGGAGAGAAAATATTACTTAATTAGAACATGTTTGTTTAACCCTTGTGAAGGCAAGCTAAAATCCTAACACTAAAGGGCAAGCCGGGCCTCTCTGGCCCGTCTAAATTCAAGCTTCTTTTTGCCGTTCTCATATAGAAAGGTTATGCAATCGGTCGAAATTTCGACTTTTTAACCGAGACCCGCAGGGCCAAATCTCTTATACCATTCGACTCAGTTCGTCGAGATCGTAAAATGTCTGTATGTGTGTATGGATGTATGTATGTGGCAAATAATCTCACCGATTTTTCTCAGAGGTGGCTGGACCGATTTGTACAAATTTAGTCTCAAATGAAAGGTACAGCCTTCCCATCGGTCACTATTGATTTTTTTTTATCGATCCGACTTTCGGTTCTGGACTTACGTGTTGAAGAGTACAATCACACAGCAATTTTTTATAGAAACTGATACCACCATGATGTCCAAATGATGCAATATATATATATATATATATATATATATATATATATATATATATATATATATATATATATATATATATATATATATATATATATATATATATATATATATATATATATATATATATCCGGTTCCGGAATTACAGGATGATGAGTACGAAGACGCAGCAAATCCCGATTTCAGCGTATAAGGCGATGGATGTAAAAAGATCAAATTTTTTTTCCAAAAGGTGAGTACTCGGAAGATCACGTCGACTGTCGATTGTTTCTGAGCTCCATTTCGTTTGAACACGACCAATAAATGTTGCTATTAATTTCTTCTGATGCATAACCGGAGTACATATTCAGATTTTTCTTCCAAGTCTGCATCAGATTCATCGTCGGAAGCAATATCATTCACAGCTTCTTCCTCGCTTTGCAAATCAGTTTCGGAGTCGTCTGCTGTTGAATTTGCTCGAATTTCTTCCATTATTTCAGATTCTTTGAGACGATTGAAAACATTGGCATATCGTCTTATAGCCATTTCAATTTTTTGTTGATTTTAGATCCTACAATTTGAATAATTACGACAACTATAACACAAAGAATAGACAACAAAAATAGACAATAACGACAGAGTTAGGTTATGTTGTATCCAAATAATTGTCAAGTAGACCACAGTGGGTGAAATAAAAGTATTTACCCAAAAAAATATGACACACGTCATTATCGAAAAGCTATTTTTACATTTCCTATAAAAGAAATGTATAGAATTCGCTCAAACTTGCAAGATTTTTTCTTATAAGAAAAGGTAAAAAGATAAAATCAATCAAAACATGAAAAAATTCCTTCTAATATGAAGCTGAACTGATCAAATTTTTTTTTTCAAATAAATATTAATGTATAAAATTTCTAGTAAATATTGTATGCACACCGGGCCTGCCAGGCCCGGCTTGCCTTTTTGTGCATGTAAAAAATTCAAACATAGCTGCGCATTACTCCATAGATGAAAATTTCACAAATCTTTATTTTTGTTATAGATTTCAAAGCTACTTATTAAAATTTCCATTCCCAAGCTTATACTGCATACACATTTTTTGTAACTAAAAAATTGTAACGTGCCGGGCCTCTGAGACTCGCTTGCCTTTTTGAGGGTTAAAAGAAATTTCGTAGAACATTTCGCAGGTTTACCTCTAATAACAAAAAAAATATATCTGATGTTTGAACTCCTAAACCTTGAATTCAAAAACATCGATACAATAGCCAAGAAATACGAAGAAAGTGCCATTATTTTCAATCATATTTATATTATGTACATAAGTTCATTCCATTTATTTTCAATATATTTATTGCATTTTTTCATTCTATACTTTTCATTTATATTCACAGATTACAGACAAGAAACGATTTCTAATACGACTTTTCTAATATAGAGAATAGAATCAGTTTCAAAAAACTGTGAACCTGTCAGACACGTCTGATGGGGTGTTATAAGAATATCTATGCACAAAATGTTTTTAGAAAGCTTAGACTAAATATGGGGAACATGTTATAGGAAACCATGTATCTGCTGTTATAGAATAAAAGATGATAATAAACGTCGGATGACTGAAGACTGCATATGATATTCATATTCCTTATAAATTCAGTTGCAAAATTTATTTTCATTAACAGATTATTTGTAGCAAAGCAGAAATAGCATTTCTAATAAAACACTGTTTAAATGCATTTTAGTTAGGAGACAAAATTTCCATCATGCATTTCTAATTCATTTTTCAGTTGTTTATAACCTTCCGGCACCAGTTGTGCTAGTATCCCGAGTGCACCACGTTCAGAAACTCTAGCGAAATCATCTTTGAGAAAGTTTAGTATACCACTAATGCGACTTCCGCGGGGGCTAAAAGAAAACCTGCATAAATTTGTAATATTTTCTGATGATAATCAAATTATCCAAAACACATATAACATATAATTCTAGCATGATCAATGTCAACTGATCTGATTAGCGGGAAATGACTTCGAATAATTTAAAAAATCAACAGGAGCACGCGGGATTTCATTTCCTTTGCACATCAATCAAGCACGGGTAAAATAACGGCAACAGTGTAAAATTTTTAATCCGCCGCGGCACAAGCTTGATTTTTCTAAATATGATTTGATGTGAAGCAAAATGAACATATCTTCAAAACGGTACCTCGTATCTATATAAAGTAAGCAGTGAAAATGTTCCTTATAAAATTCTCAACAATCGTATGTAATTAATAAGTAGTACATTCATATGAAATATAAGAGAAATTCGAAAATAAAAGCTATGCCGGTACACCATACGAACAAAACACCAAATTTCGCAACTTAGAAAATACTAAAATGTAGCTTAGACGATGCTCGAGTTTTGTATGTTTTTCTTTTCTCGAATTTTTTTACCTACGATTTTTAAAAAATCGGCGAAGCCCCGCACGCAATTCCATTAAGTTTCCCCTTAAGTAAATGGTTTAAGTCGTTTAACATAGCTCTTTTAAGCTACTCTTCCGTGTGCTGTTTAGCTAACAACACCCATTGACCGAATATTTTGTCAGTGATTACCACAGCGTGCTACGAGAAGACATACGACGGACCACTGCCTTATGACAATATTAATTGCGGGCTTAAAAGATAAATTGAAGCATGGAGATTTACTCGAAAATACGATACGATACAGTGTACGAAGAAACGAAACCATAATCACATGATTCTTGGCTTCATGAAAGCTTCCGAATTGGCACCAGTCGAAGATGACTGAATATAAATTCTTCCAAACTACTACTAAATATTTACTATGAAAATACTAAGATGAAGGAAAGAAAATGGAAAATGGCCCTGAAGCATGAACAACGAGTTGAATGGATTATACACGCATGCTTACGTTTTATCAATTTTTTTGTCCTACAGAAAGACGATTTTATATTTTCTACTTGATTCTCGGAGTTGCTCAGAAGTTTTTTTGTCTTCATATTTCTTATAAATCCATTAGAGAGTCTCCCAATACTATGGATAGAGATTCTTTTATAAATTGAAAAAATAATTTTTTGGTGAAAATCTAGGCCTCCGGTGGATAAAATATATATATATATATTACAAATAATAGAAATCCATCGACAGATAATTTTAATGCACTATAAATTACGTCATCAGTACCCGTAAGCATAAATAATATATTTCGAAAATATTTTGATCTGATTACGCAAATTCAGAAGAAAGTAATTTTCGTCTCTACAATGATTTTTTATGGAAATTTCCACCTTTAGAGTTCAGTTCATAGTATTGTTTTTAATTGTTTTTATATATTTTTTTATAACAACTGAAGCATTTATAGCAGACGGCCGGTGAAAATTGAAATAGTTCGTATGTTGAGATCCAATCTGATTTTTTACCAAATTTTCGCAACATAATTCTAAAAATTGAGTTAATTTTAAGGTCTTATTAAAATGGAATGATAATAAGATACAGAAATGCTTTGGTTGCCTTTTTTTGAAAACTAGTTTCTAGATTTACGAAATAAATGAACCATTTTACCAACCTTAATTTCAATAACAAAATAAAATAACTTTTACAATCGAACCTCTACAATAAATCAAACTAATAATGAAAGTGGGATATCTTGTACTTTATCATCTTTGGTTCAAGGGTATGCCGGGTTTATAATATAAGCATCACCCAAACGATTCGATGATGGGCTTTCTGTAATATGAAGCAGGCTATGCTATCTGCGAAATTGAAATAAGTTCAGTGAGCATGTGTGAATATTTTAAAGTACGAGTCACTTATACATGCGAATGCACATGTAAGCGAGGGAAGCTGTCCTTTGCATGTGTATTAGTGCAGTGTTACTTTAATACTAACACTCTGGTAATGTTGAATTCATCAGTTCATTTCCAATTGCGGGATTGTGCAGGTTTCTAGTAGCATAATGCATTTTTGTCCCGGACCAATAACGCTGTATATGCGTTATTCCAGTTACAATGCATAATTCGCATTAGAATCATACTAATTTCGCTGATTTTTAAAAATGCTTCACAAGTGATCCGCCCCTAGCCCTACACCCAAAACGCAAACCGTGTGATTTACATACACGGTTTGCGTTTTGGGTGTAGGGCTAGGGGCAGATCACTTGTGAAGCATTTTTAAAAATCAGCGAAATTAAATGCATTTCTTACCATCAAAATAGAAATTCGTAATGCATTTTGCGTTGCGTGCAAAATATTTTGCGTTGCGTGTAAGACGTCAAAACCCTACAAAAACAGCGCTACATTCAACAAAACATCGAACAAAGTGGATCAGCGTAGGACGATTGTTAAGTAATCTGTTCTGCGAGGTTGATGCAAAAATGGGAATCTGCCCCAAGTGTAGGGCCACCAATCCAAAATTCACTCCTCAGTGAACTCGGTATCGATTAGCTGCACAAGGTAGAGCACTAAATGAAAGCGACGAACCGAGCAGAAAATTAGGTGATGAGAGTTTACTACGTTAACAGAGAGTGGGTTCGAATTCGGAATGATGAGCTTTGAATTGTTTTTTTAAATAAACCTTCGAAGTGATATGAAGTCGATTTGAACATCCAAGCAAAGGTATAGGAAGGAGTGTCGATGCTAATCGCATACTGGGACGCAACGAAGTTGGTACAATGGAAGCCCTCGATCCCCCCGCTACAGTCGAGCCCTTGCAGCCAGCGTTCAGCAGTCGTCCCGGTCCAGTATGTGTGGGTGGAGAAGGGGGCCGCCTTTCTCGGCAAGTATTATACAAATTGTAACGATACAACGGTTGAACCGATTCACGCTTTTAGTTTATCGTCCGACTCTCGCCGTAAGCTACTACCGTCCCGTTCCTGCTCTCCGCATCGCACCATCGGGGTTCAATGCATGCTGGGACGCACCGCAGTTGGCACTATGGAAACCCTCGATCCCCCCGCCACAGTCGAGCAATTGCAGCCAGCGATCATCATTCGTCCCGGTCCTGTGTGTGGGATGGGTGAAAGGATCTTCCAACCCGCCACAAATGGCAAGTATACATCTGATCCGAACACTTCAAGCACTGATGTATTCTTCGCTTCCAGTAATTTGCCTTTTGCTCTAACATCTTGTGACCAGATGTCAACCATTTCTCTCGCCGACGATGATCGTCACATTCTAGAGCGCGACGCAGTTGATTCGCTCTCTGTAGAACCTGATCCGTCATCCAATAACATCGAGATTTACTACCAGAATGTTGGTGGCTTAAATTTATCAACGGACAGCTATTTGCTCGCGACCACGGGCTGCTGTTATGACGTCACCGCCTTAACCGAGACGTGGCTCGACAACCGTACTCTGTCTCGCCGGTGTTTGGTTCAACATTTCATGCCTTCCGCTGTGATCGCAATGCCCTTAACAGCCACAAGACATCAGGTGGTGGTGTAGTACTTATCGCCGTTCGTCATGGTATAAAAGCCCGAGTGATCAACGATGAGCGGTGGGCGAGCAAGTGTGTCGTGTATTTTCCACCTGACCGAATTCGTGATTACAGCCTGATCGAAGTACATCTTTCCTCCGTTTCTTTCATCGCCTCGATCGCTGCCCCGTCAGATGATATTGTTATACTGGGCGACTTCAACTTACTTGACGTGGTGTCAGGCAAGTCATGGATTTGTACGATTGGATATCGAAATGTCTGTGTTTATCAACAATGCCAGTTGTATCTTGGACAACTACAGTAGCGCAACTCTTCGGTAAATTAATAATATCATCTACGAGAATGGACGTACATTGGACCTCTGCTTTGTAAGTGCCCGAGACTACGCTCCGAACTGCTGCGCCGCTCCGACCCCTTTAGTCCAGCATGTGCACCATCATCCCCCACTACATCTTGTACTCACTGGTAATCTAGGAGTGAATTTTGAAGACGTCTCAAGCTCTATCGTCTACGATTTCAAAAACGCTGACTACGACAGAATCGTTAGCACGCTGTTGAATATAAACTGGGACGAAAATCGTTACAATGATGACGCGAACGAAGCAGCGATGACGTTTTCTAATATTCTTAACTACCTAATCGACCATCATGTGCCAAAACGAACACTCAGCGCAAATCAACACCCTCCCTGGCAATCAAGAGTGCTTTGACGATTAAAAACTGCCAAACGAGCTGCATTTAAAAAATTCTCGAAGCATAAGACACTTGCATTACGAAACCACTACTTTCAACTCAACGACGAATACAAACAGCAAAGCAGATGTGCCTTTTTTAGATACCAGCGAAACGTCGAACGTCAACTGAAATCCAAGCCCAAGTCGTTTTGGAAATATGTGAACGAGCAGCGAAAAGAATCCGGGTTACCATCTTGTATGTCATTAAATGGAGTTTTAGGCACAGACACTAAGAAGATTTGCCAATTGTTCTCCGACAAATTTTCAAGCGTTTTTTTTTCCGACGAGAGCCTTTCCCCACAACAAGTCGCTGCCGCTGCAAATCTAACTCCTTCTCTAGGACGAACCATCAACCGAATTTGTGTCGATAATGCTACCATTCTTGCAGCAAATTCCGAGCTGAAAGCATCTAGTTCACCGGGTCCAGATGGCGTTCCCTCAATTTTTGTCAAAAAGTGCATCAGCGGGTTTCTTGAACCACTTCGGCGAGTCTTCGTGCTATCACTCACTACTGGAACATTCCCTTCCTGCTGGAAAGCAGCACATATGTTTCCAGTTTGCAAAAAAGGAAACAAATCGAACATTGACAATTATAGGGGAATCTCGTGTCTAAGTGCAGTATCAAAACTATTCGAGCTGGTTGTTTTGGACCCTCTTTTCTTTCACTACAAACACTACATTGCAGACGACCAACACGGTTTTATACCCAAAGATCGACAACGACAAACCTGCTCTCGTTCACAACATATGTACTCGATGGATTCGCTGACGGATTGCAAACCGATGCTATTTACATGGATTTATCTGCGGCCTTCGATAAAATTAAAGCTGGACAAACTCGGTATTCAAATTCGAAGTTGGACAAACTCGGTATTCATGGAGAACTACTGCGCTGGTTTCGTTCCTACCTCGATGGAAGGCAACTCCAAATCAGCATTAAGGATTGTCTATCTACACCATTCTTCGCTACATCCGGCATCCCACAAGGTAGCCATCTCGGTCCAGTGATATTCCTCCTCTACTTTAATGACGTCAACATTAAACTACAAGGACCCCGCCTTTCTTTTGCCGACGACATGAAAATTTTTCGACAAATACGGGATAAAATCGATGCCGAGTTTCTTCAGAGTGAATTGGAGAGTGTGATCTAAACAGAATGGTTTTAACTGTATCGATTTTGTTGGCTATTTCGGCAAATTTGAGACTAAGAGAAACGAAAGCAATGAAATTGAAAGACGGATAGGTATTCTAGAGCGAATCAGTTATAAACTAAGAACGGAAAACTAGAACTAGGCAGGCTCATATGGGCATGATCGAAAGGAAATGTGAAGAATTCTTTGCCTTCTGCAGAGTAGGAGTTGGGCGTTTCACCCAAGTCTACCGCATGGTCTATGGTAGAACATAACTCATCATCATGTTTTACCGCCGACGCCGGCAAAAAATTCTTCACAAATCCTCGCCTAGAACGACCATGCGATCATTCTTCTCCCTTTCTGCTAGCATCAAGCCGTGACGTATGCATTCAACCGACACCAAGCTATCGGTGTCGCACCGATCCTATTGTGATTGAACTACTTATTTATTTTTTCGTTCCGCACACACGGATGGCTGATAGCAATTAATGACACAGTTCAGCTAGCAGAAATCGAATTTTTATCTACTTTTTTACCAACTAGTTTATATGTTACTATGTTTTAATTGCCGCAAGGTTCTACTGTATCGATTTTGTTGGCTATTTTCGGCAAATTTGAGACTAAGAGAAACGAAAGCAATGAAATTGAAAGACGGATAGGTATTCTAGAGCGAATCAGTTATAAACTTAGAACGGAAAACTAGAACTAGGCAGGCTCATATGGGCATGATCGAAAGAAAATGTGAAGAATTCTTTGCCTTCTGCAGAGTAGGAGTTGGGCGTTCATCCCAGTCTACCGCATGGTCTATGGTATGCGATCATTCTTCGCATAGTCGTTCTAGGCGAGGATTTGTGAAGAATTTTTTGCCGGCGTCGGCGGTAAAACATGTTGATGAGTTATGTTCTACCATAGACCATACGGTAGACTTGGGTGAAACGCCCAACTCCTACTCTGTAGAAGGCAAAGAATTCTTCACATTTCCTTTCGATCATGCCCATATGAGCCTGCCTAGTTCTAGTTTTCCGTTCTAAGTTTATAACTGATTCGCTCTAGAATACCTATCCGTCTTTCAATTTCATTGCTTTCGGTTCTCTTAGTCTCAAATTTGCCGAAAATAGCCAACAAAATCGAAACAGTAGAACCTTGCGGCAATTAAAACATAGTAACATATAAACTAGTTGGTAAAAAAGTAGATAAAAAGTCGATTTCTGCTAGCTGAACTGTGTCATTAATTGCTATCAGCCATCCGTGTGTGCGGAACGAAAAAATAAATAAGTAGTTCAATCACAATAGGATCGGTGCGACACCGATAGCTTGGTGTCGATTGAATGCATACGTCACAGCTCGATGCTAGCAGAAAGGGAGAAGAATGATCGCATGGTCGTTCTAGGCGAGGATTTGTGAAGAATTGTTTGCCGGCGTCGGCGGTAAAACATGATGATGAGTTATGTTCTACCATAGACCATGCGGTAGACTTGGGTGAAACGCCCAACTCCTACTCTGCAGAAGGCAAAGAATTCTTCACATTTCCTTTCGATCATGCCCATATGAGCCTGCCTAGTTCTAGTTTTCCGTTCTAAGTTTATAACTGATTCGCTCTAGAATACCTATCCGTCTTTCAATTTCATTGCTTTCGTTTCTCTTAGTCTCAAATTTGCCGAAAATAGCCAACAAAATCGATACAGTAGAACCTTGCGGCAATTAAAACATAGTAACATATAAACTAGTTGGTAAAAAAGTAGATAAAAATTCGATTTCTGCTAGCTGAGCTGTGTCATTAATTGCTATCAGCCATCCGTGTGTGCGGAACGAAAAAATCAATAAGTAGTTCAATCACAATAGGATCGGTGCGACACCGATAGCTTGGTGTCGATTGAATGCATACGTCACAGCTTGATGCTAGCAGAAAGGGAGAAGAATGATCGCATTGTAGTTCTAGGCGAGGATTTGTGAAGAATTTTTTGCCGGCGTCGGCGGTAAAACATGATGATGAGTTATGTTCTACCATAGACTAGGGTGAAACGCCCAACTCCTACTCTGCAGAAGGCAAAGAATTCTTCACATTTTCTTTCGATCATGCCCATATGAGCCTGCCTAGTTCTAGTTTTCCGTTCTAAGTTTATAACTGATTCGCTCTAGAATACCTATACGTCTTTCAATTTCATTGCTTTCGTTTCTCTTAGTCTCAAATTTGCCGAAAATAGCCAACAAAATCGATACAGTAGAACCTTGCGGCAATTAAAACATAGTAACAGAATGGTTTTAAACCCGAGTAAATGCTGAATCGTTACCTTCACGCGGAAACGCCAACCGATTCAGTTTAACTACCATCTCTTCGACTGGAGTATTCCAAGACTCTCTCACGTCAAGGATCTCGGAGTCATCATGGATTCGGCACTAACGTTCAAACCACATACAGCATCCATTGTGGATAAGGCATCAATACAGTTTGGGTTCATCTTCCGAATAGCGAAAAACTTCAAGGACGTATACTGTTTAAAATCGCTCTATTTGGCGCTGGTTCGCTCAACACTGGAATATTGTTCTGCTATTTGAAACCCTTACTACCAGAACGTCGTCGACAGAATCGAGGTCGTCCAACGCCGGTTCATGCGCTTTGCACTCCGACATCTTCCTTGGCAAAACAAATTTCAGCTGCCGAGCTACGAACACCGTTGTCAGTTAAAACAGCTTGATACTCTAAGTATCCGGAGGGACTGCTCTCGAGCCCTGTTGGTCTCAGACTTACTGTCTGCCAGGATGCCAGGATGGCGCAATAACTCTCTTCTGCAAGCCCCGTTCAGGAGAACCATCTATGGGCGCCAGAGCGCTGTTACCGGACTCCAGCGTGTGTTTAACATTGTGGTGACGGCCTTTGACTTCAACCTGACAAGAAATTCGATGTCTTGAGGTTTTGGGTATGAAGCTGCTGGCGACCCTTTTGAATGTATTCGTTCTCTTCTGAAGTTGTTTGGGGAAAGTCGGATTGCTTTGGAACCGTTTCAGAAACAACCAAAACCCGCCTTTGGATAGGGTCTCTAGCTGGGAAAGCCACCAAGGTGAATGGTCTCCTAAGGGAGTAGCACGAAAATCATTAAATCAACTCGTTAAATGAAGGTTCCGGTGTTGTCCATCGATTGATTAGAAGCAAAAATCTTTTTGAGGGGAGCAGTATCGATTGTAGCTTCGGGGGGACATATACCGTCTTTCGCATTACCTGGAGAAGCAGTCATGGTGTCATCGTGGTTTGGGTTGCTGATCGCTTGACGAGTGATGGCAGCGGAATTGGAGCAGTGTTGTCCATCGATTGACTGAAAGCGAAAGTCTCCTTGAAGGGGAGCAGTATCGAGCGTAGCTTCTGGGGGACATATACCCTCTTTGGCATTATCTGGAGAAACAGTCGTGGTGTCATCAGGGTCTGGGTTGCTGATCGCTAGACGAGTGGCGGCAGCGGAATTGAAGCTGTGTCATCCATCGATTGACTGGAAGCGGAAATCTGGAGAAATGGTCGTGGTGTCATTAGGGTCTGGGTTGCTGATCGCTAGACGAATGACGGCAGCGGAACTGGAGCAGTGTTGTCTGTCGATTTAATGGAACAAAAAATA
This sequence comes from Topomyia yanbarensis, assembly GCF_030247195.1. Classification (NCBI taxonomy): domain Eukaryota; kingdom Metazoa; phylum Arthropoda; class Insecta; order Diptera; family Culicidae; genus Topomyia; species Topomyia yanbarensis. Next base: position 276,478,445 of record NC_080671.1, read on the forward strand.
GGCGACAAAGGGTAATCAACAAACAACAAGTATTCAAAATAGATATTTGATGTATTCAGTAAAGTTATTCGTAATAGTAAGAGATACAAATTTGCCGAAGGCCTTATTTCAATACAATCATTTCCAAGAAAATTTATAAAAATATCTCATGCGTAGGGAGATTAATCAGCAAAAAATACCAAAAGAAAGGGCATATTGTATACATTAAATTCTCCAAAGATATTATTGACCAAAAATTAGCCGTATTGGCATTAATAATAGATTGCATGGTCTTTATTCTGGCTATGGGAAATGATAAAAATCTTTCGTCCGTATTTAATGTTAAATATCTCTTTTGGTAATACTCCGTTTTCAACAATCTATAGCTCGTTCGAAAGGTATTCGCATAAGTTATCTAAGGATATATGAAATGTTTATCTACGTCGCCAATCTCGGCAGTTAATAAAAAAAACTGCAAAAGCCACCATTTTTACACATTCAAGCACTCACATCTTGGAAACTAAACATCAAAATCAAAAACCATTTAATAGGTTTTTCATTTAAAATTGGTTTGGATAAGATCGGTTCAACCATTGCTGAGAAACACGAATGAGAGTTTGTCCGTTATATACACATACGGACATAGGTCCAAATCATCGAGCTGAGTCGATTAGTATATAAGACTCGGCTCTCCTTGCTTCGGAAAAAATCTTGAAAGTTTGAGCGAATTCTATACATTTCTTTTTTAAGAAATGTAAAACAACTTCTCATATAATTATTTTAGTGATAAATCTCCCTTGAAATAATCATGGAAAATCAACTCTTCAAAAAAGTAGTAAGAGACGCTGTGTCTTCAGCAAAGATTTTGGGAATTTAATTTAAAACATCTTTATTGGAGATATGGAAGCTCTATGTATGTAGCATATCTATATAAACGACATTTACAGTTCATAACTTAAGAACAAGTCCCTGTATACAAAATTGTATTACGCCATTTAATTCAGTACTCAAATATACATCATAAGTAGCCACAAACCCGATTTTTTAAATTTTCTTCATTTCCATTCTTATCTGGTGGTTATTTAAATAATTGATAGCACAAAAGAAAATCAAATGCTCGTAAAAACTGATCTGACCGACCAAAGGCCAACGGAAAACGCCAGTTTTCTTTAGTTTCTATGTGGATGTTTTCATGCATATATTTTTTTATATTGGTATGAATTGTCAAATATATGATCCGCACTAAGAGATTAGTTACAAGATCCCATACCCACAATTTACCAAAAGTCCCCAAGGTGTTTGAAACATTATGTTCTTAATGTAATGGTCAAATAATAAACTTCCAAAATTATTATTTAACTTTTAAATATTAATTTTTTTTAATACTAGTTAATATTTTTTTAATTCGATTAAATTTGGTTTGGTGGGGGGTGGTGGTCCAATCCCAACCCCCCCCCCCCCACTAACGTTCAAACCACATACAGCATCCATTGTGGATAAGGCATCAATACAGCTTGGGTTCATCTTCCGAATAGCGAAAAACTTCAAGGACGTATACTGTTTAAAATCGCTCTATTTGGCGCTGGTTCGCTCAACACTGGAATATTGTTCTGCTATTTGAAACCCTTACTACCAGAACGTCGTCGACAGAATCGAGGTCGTCCAACGCCGGTTCATGCGCTTTGCACTCCGACATCTTCCTTGGCAAAACAAATTTCAGCTGCCGAGCTACGAACACCGTTGTCAGTTAAAACAGCTTGATACTCTAAGCATCCGGAGGGACTGCTCTCGAGCCCTGTTCGTCTCAGACTTACTGTCTGCCAGGATGCCAGGATGGCGCAATAACTCTCTTCTGCAAGCCCCGTTCAGGAGAACCATCTATGGGCGCCAGAGCGCTGTTACCGGACTCCAGCGTGTGTTTAACATTGTGGTGACGGCCTTTGACTTCAACCTGACAAGAAATTCGATGTCTTGAGGTTTTGGGTATGAAGCTGCTGGCGACCCTTTTGAATGTATTCGTTCTCTTCTGAAGTTGTTTGGGGAAAGTCGGATTGCTTTGGAACCGTTTCAGAAACAACCAAAACCCGTCTTTGGATAGGGTCTCTAGCTGGGAAAGCCACCAAGGTGAATGGTCTCCTAAGGGAGTAGCACGAAAATCATTAAATCAACTCGTTAAATGAAGGTTCCGGTGTTGTCCATCGATTGATTAGAAGCAAAAATCTTTTTGAGGGGAGCAGTATCGATTGTAGCTTCGGGGGGACATATACCGTCTTTCGCATTACCTGGAGAAGCAGTCATGGTGTCATCGTGGTTTGGGTTGCTGATCGCTTGACGAGTGATGGCAGCGGAATTGGAGCAGTGTTGTCCATCGATTGACTGAAAGCGAAAGTCTCTTTGAGGGGGAGCAGTATCGAGCGTAGCTTCTGGGGGACATATACCCTCTTTGGCATTATCTGGAGAAACAGACAAGATATCTTGAACATTAATGTGACTGACACCAACATCCCTTGAATAATCGGGAAAATAAGAAAAATATTCAAAGTCACGATCATTGTCTGAATAGTTAGAATAAGTTTCTTGAGAAAATGTTGCGAAGAGATTACAAATATCTTTTAAAGTTTTACCCTCTTTCCCATCTAAAGACATTTTTGATGGGAAGTTGCATGAATTCAACTTAGTTTTGATATTATTAGAAAAGTTTTTTGGGCATGACTTGATCTCATTTTCAGTTTTTGCATTATATACAGTTTGTGCCGAAGAAATAGCCAAAGTTAGTTGGTCACGAATGTTAAGGTATTTTTCCAAATTATCCTGATTATTGTGTTTTCTGTAAATTTTGTGAGCTTTTGCTTCCGATTTTTCAAATTAATAATTTCCTTGTTGAACCAAACTGGATTTTTGGAGCATGATTTCGTCGTTTTTTCGTGAGTGGAACTACCTCCTGTATTATTTGCCATAAAATATTATAAAAGATCTCCACTGCACATTCAATGTTCTCTTGATTCTTTAAAAGGGACTGCCAATTAGCACTGCTTAATTCATATTTAATATTTTCATAATTTGCTTTTCTATAATCGAAGACGTCCTCGAAGTCACAATCAATGGAATTATGATTCTTGTGCACAAAAATAGAGAATTCTATTGCTGTGTGAAACGTTTCATTTTTCCATAAGGGAGAATGAGATTCATCAACACAGAAATCTTCATTAATGTTTGTTAATAGCAGATCTAAATAACGATTGTGTTGATTTTTATATGGTTTATTTGATTGAGTCCTGGCAATGCAATTTTCTCAAACATATATTGTAATGTTTCGTTTTCACCAACGACAGGAAGTAGAATGCTCTCATTTTCAGAGTCAGGAATAAAATCTAAGTAGCGCTGATTAAAATCACCATAAATATGAACTTTAAATTCTGGAGGAAAATTAGAGATTATTTCTTCAGCTGCTTGAAAGAAAATCTCATATGTTGATTTGCAAGCTAGATCCGGTGGAAAGTACACTGAGACAAAAATGTGGATTTCATCAGTGATATGTGCTTTAACCCATACATGTTCAAATTCTTTGAATTTTGGTGAAACAATAAGATCGGAATTAAATATAGATGAAACTGCGATGAGAACTCCTCCGCCTGACATTCTTTGGGTTAGTCGTAAATCACGATCAACTCTAAAAACATTATAGTCACTACCAAAAACCTCTTCATTTTTTACATCCTCATTCTAACTTGTTTCGGTACCTAGAATTATCGAAAATGAGGTGCCTAATATATTCTTATGGATTTCGTTCATCTTTACGGCGCTCCTCATTCTATTAAAATTGTGACAGTAAACCAAGATTTCAGTGGCTTTCGAAGAAGTTGGTTGTGATTCGTTATTCGTAAAAATATTGTTTAAAACTATTGTACCAGCTGCGTCATGCTTGTCCTGGTCTGCCTCTGAGAAGTGCGTTAAAATTGGCGAAAACACGAACGTTCATAGGAGCAAGATGAACAATGATGTTGATTTCTATGGTGATTGTTGTTAAGACCATTGTTGTTTCTATTGCAAATGCTGTTTCTGTTGTTGTTGCTGTAACTGCTGTTTATGTTTTCGTTGTGGTTGTTGTTATTTCTGTTGTAGTTGTTGTTGCTGTTTCTATTGTAGTTGCTTATTTTGTGATTATTGTTGTTGTTGTTGCTGTTGTTGTTACTGCTGTTAATGTTGTTGTTTCTGTTTCCGTTGTGGTCGTTATTGTTTAAGTCAATAGCTTCGCAGTGCTTGTTGTAAGTTGCCATCATCTGATTTAATGGTCCAAACTTGGCATAATTTGTACGATAATTGTTTGTTATAAATGTATTTCGGATTCGTAACTGCCGGGAAGGTATATAAAAATTAAGTTTAGATAGAAGTTCGACTGAATCAATACGACACGAAATGATATCGTTTAGAAATGAAACCATTGCATATTCTCGGCGCTCTTTTAGTGTTTGGATGTTAATGAGCATACAGCGAGCTTTATAAGATGGGAGAGGAAATCGTGTCCAACCTATTTTGCGAAGTGCAAACAATAAAAATTGCCTTTGTACTGATTCTATTCTTTCTTCATGTGTGATTGAGAAAGGTGACCAAACTATGCTACAATATTCCAGTATTGACCTTATATACGAGATGTATAATGTTTTAATTGTGTATGGATCATTAAAATTGTAACTAAAACGCTTTATAAATCCAAGCATGTTATTTGCTCTATTGATGATTGTGTTGTAATGGTCAATGAATGTTAATTTTGAATCTAGAATGACTCCCAAATCTTTAACTCTTTCGCACTTTTGTAACACTTGATTTCCTAGAGTGATTGAAATGTCAAGTGTATTTCGTTTCCTACTAAAAGTTATTGCATTACATTTTTTTACGTTTAGTTGCAGAAGGCTTTTGTTACACCAGAGGTAAAACATATGTATTTCTTCCTGTAATATCTTTATGCCTTGTTCGTTCCTAATTTCTAAAAAGAGCTTCATGTCGTCCACATAGATAAGCACTTTTATGTTTTTGAGAATGAATTATATGTCGTTTACGAATAAAATGAACATAAGAGGGCCTAGATGGGAGCCTTGAGGAACTCCTGATGTGACTTGAATGGGATTCGATTTCTTCCTTTTAAATCTAACTATTTGTTGACGGTTAGTTAAATATGATTCGAGCCATTTGAGAAGACCTGATTCAATTCCTAATTTTTTCAGTTTGAATAACAGCAAGGGTATGTCGATACGATCAAATGCCTTGCTAAAGTCTGTGTAAAGAGCTTCAATGTAGTTTCCATTCTCCATTGCAATCAATGAGTAGTTGACGATTTCTAGTAAATTTGTATTAGTTGAACGTCCTTTGAAGAACCCATGCTGCATGTTAGTAATTCTGTTTTTGATTTGATTGAATAGTTTTTCGTTAACGATTGCTTCAAAGGGTTTAGGCATACATGACATAATGGCAATTCCACGGTAGTTACATATGACAGATTCTTTGCCACTTTTAAAAATGGGTACCAGGTACGAGCTTTTCCATAAATTGGGGAAAATGCCAGATTCAAGCGACATGTTAAAAAGCCAAAACAGAGGAGCTGTGAGTTCCAACGCTAAGTTCTTCTTAAATACGGGTGGAATCCCGTCAGGTCCAGAACCTTTGGAGGCATCTAGTTTGTTTAGAGCCTCCATAATATCTTGCACACTGACATGATTGACGCCAATGTCTGTGGTGAATTCTGGGAAGAAACCGAAATATTCGCGATCACGATTTTCTTCAGAAAATGTGGTATAGATGTCTTGAAAGAAGGTTGCGAAAAGATTGCAGATTTGTTCCGCGTTGACACCGACATTTTCTTTAAGTTTCATTTTTGAAGGGAAGTTTTCCGATTTTAAATTATTTTTAACATGATTAAAGAAATTTTTTGGGCAAGATTTTATTTGAAGTTCGGTTTTTGAGTTATACTCTTCAAATGCTATTTTAATGGATATGTCCAAATAGTTAAATAAGTTCCTTTCATTTCTGATTTTTTTATACTTTTTGTGGGCCTTTTGTTCACGATTTTTTAAATTTTTAATTTGCTCGTTATACCAAACTGGATATTTTGTGTTGCCTTGTCGCCTAATTTTTTTCAGTGGTACTTGTTCAACTATTATATCAAACAATTTTGTGTAAAAGACGTCTACTGAATTTTCGATACTTGTTTCATTTCTAAAAAACGTTTGCCAATCTATACTGCTTAGTCTTTGTTTTATGTTGTCAAAATTTGCCAATTGAAATTGAAAGGCCTCTTCGTACTCGCAGTCATCGGGTCTTTTGTTATCATGTACAAATACAGAAAACTCAATTGCTGTATGAAACGCTTCATTTTTCCATAGTGGAGTTAATGATTCGGTGACACAGAAGTCTTCAAGAATGCTTGTGAATAATAAATCTAAATAACAGTTTTGCTGATTTTTAACATGATTAATTTGGTTAAGTCCTAAACTTTCAGTTTTGTCAAATATGGCCTGCAGAGTTTCGTTATCCCCAACGACTGGAAGTAGGATGCTTTCATTTTCAGTGTCTGGAAAGAAGTCAATGCTTCGTTGATTGAAGTCACCATAATTATGTTGTGCCTGTTTCTATTGAAGTTGTTGGTGATATTATTGGACTTGTTGCTGTTATTTCTATTTTGGTTGTAGTTGTGATTATTGTTATTGTTGTACTTATTGCGGTTCCTGTTCTTATTGCACTTGCTATCTTTGCTGTTGTAGTTGTTATTGTTATTAGTGTTGATATTGCTATATCTTGTACCCTGTTTTCTTCTCGATTTTTTACTCTTTGCTGCTTTATCTTTCTCTTTTTGTTGTTTAATACGACGCTGTTTACGTAAGTCATATTATGACCAGTTGGAGCGCCACACTCTTTTCAAACCAAGTGTGCGCCATCCATCTTTTGCCACTTGATTATGTTGCGAACCTGAGATAGCAGTTTTATTTGAAACGACGGTCAATTCGTCCATCAGACTGGGGGGAGACACCGCAGGTGTCAAACGAGTATTATTAACACTGGTTTCCAGGGTACTAATTGTCGCGGCAATTGCCCTTACTTCGTCTACAATATCGTCGCCATCGTGATTTTATTTCGTCAAGAGCATCACGAGCAGAAAACGACTGGTTACCGGTATGTTCGTTGCATTGAGACGCCATGTCAATGGTTATTACGCTTAAATTTTGAACTTCGCAGCATATTTTTTAGCTCACGAGTCGGGTCAGTTGTGAGCTCCACCACGTACTCCTCAATGCGCTTCCTTGTGGATTCCATAGATATGTTGAATAATGATGTTATATGATTTTTTAAAACAACGAGCTCATCGGCCTTATTGACCGCGTTGTTTTCCATAGCGCGTGATAATGTTGACACCGCATAATCAACTTTCGCGCAGGTGATATTATTTACATTAGTCACCGTTTCTTTTAGCTGGTGATCAATGTTGTCGAACAGTTCACCAAATGCGTTCAACTTTTTAATGTCGGCAGCCATTCGAAGATTGGAATCAGTTTGCGTCTTGATTAAATTAAACAGCTGCTTCTGTTGGAAAAGCACTTTATGTGTGTCAATTCCCGTTTTAAGATTATGCTGACAATTTGAGCATAGAGGAATCATAAAAGACGTGATGTGATGCCCTTGGTGTTACAATTTGTTGCAAAACTCGCACTTCCATAAAAAACGATCATCACTAATTGAACACGATCGAACACTGCACGACATAATGCTGACTTTTTTTTCGAAAATCGCGCGCGGCTTAAATTAATCAAATAAATACTTGAAGCGACAGCCATGATTGGTCTATCTGTCTTGAATCATATCAATGAAATTTGTATAACTTGTCGTAAGATACAGGAGAAGTCGTTTGTGGCCAATCAATCCTTCCGCTGTAACTCGATATTCTCCTCTTCGGGCAATCTGAAAAGAGCTTTTACGTCCGGAAGGAACGTCGAATGCTCAGTTCGAAAGGCTCTTAAATCGTAAATCATCACCGTTATCGGCGGAGGAGATTGTTGTTTCATCTCATTGGCATTACGCACAATGCGAGGAGATTTACAAATCTCTTATGTTTCACATCCGGATGAATCATCGAATGAGATCAATCTCTAAGTGTTATTGTCATTATTTATTGAATCTGTAATCTCGAGGATCATTCACCTTTTTTGAAAATAATATACATTTCAAAGATGCTATACTCTTTACAATTCATGAAAGATTAAAAAATAATCGAATATGATTGCTGTTTCTATTCTGGGCGCACCACTTTCCGTTACTTGTGTTTCTTTGTCCGTAATGAGCAATGCTAGATGTTTGGTGCTTTTTGTGTTTTCGCGTGACTCTTGTGTAACCGGCTTATTTTTTGTTTCTTATTTCCCTAGGTATGGAAGCTATTGGTTTGGGTATTTCGTGGACTATCGTTTGTCCGGCATTTGTTTTTGGCTAGCTAACTATGGCTGTCAGCAGATGTCGAAGTTTGTTTGTTAATGTTGGTTGTAGTAGATGAATTTTCTTTAGTTGTTTCGGCGCTTCGCTTACCGTACTGTGCCGTCTGACTACATAACAGGCACGTGAGCGGAGTATGTGCATAGCGTTCTTTGGATGTAGTTAACACCTGATCTACCGTCGAAGTAGAAAGCTATAGATCGGTTCAGCCGCATTCGCAACCCCCGAACATCGTTGAGAATGTCAGGGAAAAGCTTCTTCAATAGTAATTTTGTGACGGATTCCACATCTCCATAATTTGACATAAATCATTTAATATAATCCGTACTAGTGCGCAGTGCCAAATCGTGTAGGCCAAATGCCATCCGATCATTGTCCATATACACGGGGATCTTGGTTTTGATGTTTGTATTTGTTGTCGTGTTACAGGCAATGTTTCGGCAATGGCAATGTTACGAAGTATTCTACCTCGGTTCAGGAGTTATTAGTACTACATACCTCGTGTGATGTAGCTGTGTGTGTGATACTTCTGTAAGCACAACTTCCCTTTTCACCTTGATCAACTGTTCACCCTCGCGCACTGTAGGTTTAAGATGGGTCTGCGAAAAGCCAATCGCAATCGTGCTCTCTTGTAATGGGCGCATTTTAATTTGTGATTCTCTCATTGCACTCGCAACGGGACTTTGCGTTACACGTACACGCTAGAAGGGGGGGGGCGTGTAGTATTTTTATTTGTTAGTATGCAATTTGCAAGCGGTGCACTTTTTAACTTCTGATCTGGAAGCAGACTTTTCGCATAAGTGGTTTTAAACCCATTTATTCTTTATAGAGGAGTATTGCATATTGCTGCTCGTTGGCTTACTATTGGCTTGCTTAAAGGGCGAACACGAAATTATTGCGACACCGAAAATGTCATGCCAATTTTCTTATAATGTTTAAAATCAAACCAAAATTTTAGGGTAGTTTTATACATATATTTACTTCAAAAATCAAAAGAAAAGTTAATCGATGGAGTCTTGAGTGTAAAATTGAACGCATTTTCGCTTGATGCCCTCCATCAAAGTCTTTACAGTGTCATCCGGTGCCAGTTTCTCAGTTTTTTTTTTTCATTTTCTTAACATGTCCTTTTCGTCTTTGACTGTCTTCTTGCTCTTCCGAAGTTCCCGCTTTATCATTGCCCAGTACTGCTCCACCGGGCGCAGCTCCGGATAGTTTAGCGGATTCATGTCCTTTGGAACAAAATGGACAGAATTGGCCTCATACCACTCCAGGACACTTTTAGAATAGTATCATGATGCCAAATCTGGCCATAATAGCGGAGCTTCGTCGTGCTGCTGCAAGAACGACAAAAGGCGCTTCTCGAGGCACTCAGATTTGTAGATCTCGCCATTTACTGTGCCCTTTGTCACGAAAGGCTTACTCCTCAGTTCGCAAGAGCAGATGGCCTGCCAAATGAGATATTTGGAGGCGAACTTCCACATTTTCTTCTTCTTAAATTTGTCGTCCACATAGAACTTGCTCTTGCCGGTGAAAAACTCCAACCCCGGAATTTACTTAAAATCGGCTTTTATATACGTTTCGTCGTCCATCACACAGCAGCCATATTTTGTCAGCATCTTCTCGTAGAGCTTCCGCGCCCGAGTTTTAGCCGTCGATTGTCGCCGCTCATCGCGATTTGGGATGGTTGTGTACCTTGTATGTATGTAGTCCAGCTCTCTTCTTTGCATTCTGGACGTAGCTCTGCGACATGCCGATCTTTTTAGCCAAATCACGGCTTGAGACGTTGGGATTTGCTTTAATCATCCGCTTCAGCTTTCCCTCCGTCTCTTTGTTTTCCGGTCCCGGTTTTCTTCCAGCTCCTTTGCCGTGGTCCAACGTCAATCGCTCCTGGAACCGTTTCAACACTCTGGAGACGGTTGGATGGTGAATGTTCAACATTTTTCCCAACTGCTGGTGCGACAGCTCAGGAAATTCCAGGTGTCTGGAAAGAATTTGTTCTCTCGACGCGCGTTGGTTCACCTCCATTTTCGTTGAATCGAAAAACACGACTTCGAGTTTGACAGCATGTAAACAATACACATCAATGAGAAAATGTGCAAAATTTGGTTGATTTTTACCCAATGGTAAAAAAGTTATGCTCTGTTGAATGTGTCGCAATAATTTCGTATTAGCCCTTTACTGGCAAAAAGCAAGATTCGACGTGATTGTGTCCCATTAGCAAATATATGGTCTTTTCTCCACAGACGCGGATAGCTAGAAGTACTTAGGTGTGTTCACAAATGGTGTTCCTAGTTTTGGAATAGCGTCTGGTCCTTTGGTCAAGTGCCAGATTCTGAAGAAAGGAGTACTTAAATACATGGACTTATACTGATACTTTAAACCAATTTTCTCCTTGGCGGGAGGGGCTATAGCATTTAACATTATTCGGGTTGAATTCTTTACAAGTACAATTTACGTCTTATTATTTCTTTTCAGGTTTGGTCTCAATTTAATATGAAAACGCACATTGCAAAAGTTATAATACCCACACTATTAGTGCTATACCTGGAAGTACATTTGGCTGCTGGACGGATAGCATTTGAAAAACTAACTGACTTTGATTTTCAAGGAACTATATACTACAGCGTGAAGAATCTTTCGTTATACGAATGTCAGGGGTGGTGTCGAGAAGAACCAGATTGCCAAGCAGCTGCGTTTAGGTAAGCATGTAGTTAATTTTTTTTAACCTCCTATAAGTGTTAACTTTTTGTAACGAATAAGGTGGTAGCGGGTCATATTGACCCCGATTTCAAACTTAGTTTTAAGACACATTTTAAGCCAAATCTAAATAAACTTGTACCCAAAGTGTTTGTTAGAGTTCAAATGTTGCTTAAAATTCATCCGGAAGAACCGGAACATCCGTATAACTGCTCAATTCATGAACCTAGTACTAGAACTGAAGTTTGAAACCTCCATTTACGAACCAAACCGGGGGTTCGTAAATTGAATTAGTTCGTAAAAAAGTGTTCGTTATTTGGGATTTAGTTCGTAAAAAAAGTTTGCTTCACATTCTTATTAATATTCGTTGGTTTAGCAATATTCTCAATAACCCTAACAATATGAGTATTTTTGGAACAGGCTTGACAAGTAGATGATGAAAATTGACAATTGGAACCTTTTCGAAATCCAAGATGGAGAGTTCCGGTTGAGCAATATTCTCGATAACCCTAACAATATGGATATTTTTGGAATCGGCTTGCCAAGTAGATGCTGAAAATGGACAATTGGAACCTTTTCCATGTTCAATATGACGATTGTCGATTGAGCAATATTCTTGATAACGAACAATACGGGTTCTATTTCCGTTATGCACTCGTTAATCCCATCACGGAAATACCCATATTGTTGAGGTTTTAGAGAATGTATCTAAAGCGGAAGTCGCAATCTTGGATTCAAAAATGACTCAATTCTGAAAATACCCATATTATTGAGGTTACAGAGCATTTAACTAAACCGGAAGTCGCCATTTTAGATTCCAAAATGGCTCAAGACATCGATTTCTGTCATGCACTCGTCAACCCCATTTCGAAAATACCCAACTTATATTAGTAATAATTAACTAGGAATACTTGAGTATATAACTTCATGCTGTAATGTCCGAACTCAAACTTTCCAAAAAGAGTTCGTTATTTCGAATTTAGTTCATAAAAAAGAGTTCGTTATTTCGAATTTAGTTCGTAAAAAAGTTACGTAAATCGAAGATTACGTAAAAAAAGTGTTCGTAAATGGAACACTTTTTTTACAGTATATCAGTATCATTTCAGATGGGATTTTATATAAGCTTTCAAGAATATTACAAAACTTTGGGATCAAGTTCATTGATTGACCACATTGTCACTTGTTCAGTATTATGAGAAATACTATTGTACGCCGGAATCGGCATCAAAATCGTAAGGCGGAACACCCAATATCGTACAAAACTGACATGTACATTCTCATTTTTGTTTTGTTTGTGTTTATTATTAGTATTCTGTCAATAAACCTGTGATTTATGATGACGATTCTGCATGCATCTATGTATTGTAAGTAGGGGTTAGTCCACTACTCATGTTCTTGTTTGCCCGGCGGACCCTTCTTTTCAGGGCGGCCTAGGTGCTCCTACTGGAATTTCGGATTTTCGTAACACAACATAAAAAGTAAGCCAAATCTAAATAAACTTGTACCCAAAGTGTTTGTTAGAGTTCAAATGTTGCTTAAAATTCATCCGGAAGAACCGGAACATCCGTATAACTGCTCAATTCATGAACCTAGTACTAGAACTGAAGTTTGAAACCTCCATTTACGAACCAAACCGGGGGTTCGTAAATTGAATTAGTTCGTAAAAAAGTGTTCGTTATTTGGGATTTAGTTCGTAAAAAAAAGTTTGCTTCACATTCTTATTAATATTCGTTGGTTTAGCAATATTCTCAATAACCCTAACAATATGAGTATTTTTGGAACAGGCTTGACAAGTAGATGATGAAAATTGACAATTGGAACCTTTTCGAAATCCAAGATGGAGAGTTCCGGTTGAGCAATATTCTCGATAACCCTAACAATATGGATATTTTTGGAATCGGCTTGCCAAGTAGATGCTGAAAATGGACAATTGGAACCTTTTCCATGTTCAATATGACGATTGTCGATTGAGCAATATTCTTGATAACGAACAATACGGGTTCTATTTCCGTTATGCACTCGTTAATCCCATCACGGAAATACCCATATTGTTGAGGTTTTAGAGAATGTATCTAAAGCGGAAGTCGCAATCTTGGATTCCAAAATGACTCAATTCTGAAAATACCCATATTATTGAGGTTACAGAGCATTTAACTAAACCGGAAGTCGCCATTTTAGATTCCAAAATCGCTCAAGACATCGATTTCTGTCATGCACTCGTCAACCCCATTTCGAAAATACCCAGCTTATATTAGTAATAATTAACTAGGAATACTTGAGTATATAACTTCATGCTGTAATGTCCGAACTCAAACTTTCCAAAAAGAGTTCGTTATTTCGAATTTAGTTCATAAAAAAGAGTTCGTTATTTCGAATTTAGTTCGTAAAAAAGTTACGTAAATCGAAGATTACGTAAAAAAAGTGTTCGTAAATGGAACACTTTTTTTACAGTATATCAGTATCATTTCAGATGGGATTTTATATAAGCTTTCAAGAATATTACAAAACTTTGGGATCAAGTTCATTGATTGACCACATTGTCACTTGTTCAGTATTATGAGAAATACTATTGTACGCCGGAATCGGCATCAAAATCGTAAGGCGGAACACCCAATATCGTACAAAACTGACATGTACATTCTCATTTTTGTTTTGTTTGTGTTTATTATTAGTATTCTGTCAATAAACCTGTGATTTATGATGACGATTCTGCATGCATCTATGTATTGTAAGTAGGGGTTAGTCCACTACTCATGTTCTTGTTTGCCCGGCGGACCCTTCTTTTCAGGGCGGCCTAGGTGCTCCTACTGGAATTTCGGATTTTCGTAACACAACATAAAAAGTAAACAAACAAATAAATTATTAAATTTACCGACTTTTATTCACCTCTCTTCTCTGTGCACTCTCCGCTGCTCGTCGATCTGCTGCTTTTGGCGGGGAGACAGCGGTTTCCTCCGACCGGCCGGGTCTACAACGGCCGAGATCTCCCGGAATGTCGTTGGCTGCTCCGGCAGCGGTCCTTGGCATTTATCCAGGGAGGTGAGCTTGGCTCCTTTGTTGGAACCTCCCTAGCAACTTTGGCGAATTATCGCCTGATCTACTCGCTCCCCGCGAGAGATCTCAGAAGTCACCGTAGTGTACTTCCCAGGTGGCACCTTCGGCCGACTTGCTTCGCTCTCCTTGACGTTTAGCTGTGAAGAAGAGCTAGACTCGTTCGGCTGATCCTTTACAGCGAGAGCGGAAAGGCGTCTTCTGGGTCCTTTATATTTAGCCGGGGAAGCGTGTGACTCCTTGGCGCTTAGCTCCCTTTTCCGGCGAGCCGACACCACACTATACGCTGTGCCCGAACCACGGGCCGGCACTTTCCGACGGTCTTAGCTTGCCGTCGCACGCGCGCACTGAAACTTTTCTCTAGTGGCGGAAACTGTCTCACAAAACTTATTACGGACGTCTGTTATTGGTTGTGGTTCGTCACTTTCTCACTAATCAAACTCGATAGCCGCCTTCCGCACGATCAAAACAAAACGTTCAACACCAAAAACCGCACCGCCGTACAGCTGTCATTGTTATGGTACAGCATAATCACAACACTTTTGCAGCAAGAGGAGAGCGTTGGCCTATCTTATCCCTATGCTACTAATTCACAAACATAAAACAAAAATTATCCAACCTATCTGCACGAATAAAACCGTTCACAAACGCAAAAATGAACAAAAATTTACAGCTAATTGTGACCGGTACCGAACAGCGGTGAGCATAATTTTACGTAAACAATACACTATGCGGAGTGTATACGCAAAAAAGGGTATATTTCCACCCAGTGCTCAATTGTTACTCTGGCGGGATACAGTATGCCAAACATGACCTCATTCGGCACCGATTCCCACTGGCCAACCAGGTCAAGAACCGTAATATTTACCAGAAACTGAAAATTTAAACTCTAACATATAATTTGGGTACAAGTTCATATAGATTCTGCTGAAATTTAGGGTTACCAACCGTCCTTATTTTGAAGGACATGTCCTTGATTTCCATGATTTTGGGAAGCGTCCTTAGTTTCACTTTAAATGTCCTTCATTTTAGTTTCAATCTATGGTACATTTGAAATCTATCTGATCAAGTTCATTCAAGCGAATTAAGCATTTCGTTTGCCATTTCAGTTGGAGATTTCCTTAAAGTTCTTTACTGTGTTCAGATTAGTGATTTACATGCTTCAATTAATTTTAGTGGTTCAAGTAAAGTTTCAAACTAAAATATGTTGCATGTGTCCCATCTTGTTGAGTGTTGGCAGAAAAACACGATTTGGTCATCTAATTCGAAACACCGAATTTTGAACAGGTGTCACTTTCTAGCACAATATTTTCTTCTGCATTTTTTTAGTCACTTCATGAAACTATACTTTTGGCAATAAGTTCTATACTTCAGGAAAAAACTTTGATTTTTGGAAATGGAAATGCAAAATGGAAGTTTTTTTAGTGCTAATATCTATACAAATTTCAAATGCAATGCGGGATGCCACGCTTTAACCAACCGACCTTATATTTTGGGACCTCAGAAGATTAAAAAAGCACAGTTTTGTCAAAAAAATATATTGCGAATCATTTCTAGAAATCACTCAACCAACCACATTTTACTCAAAGATGATAATAAATTGTTAGTCCAGGTGAAGATTCAAGATGTCCTTAATTTTCTCTCAGCCCATTTGGTTACTCTACCGAAATTATGTCTTAAAACTGAGTTCGAAATCGAGCTCAATATGACCCCTTAATATCTTATTCGTAACTTTTTTTGTACAGCCCTTCAGGAATGTTCTAAAATTCTGAACTCTATTGAAAATCGTTGCTCTCCATGAAAGAGAAAAAGTCAATAAATTCAAAACTTCTAGGAGCAATATTAAAAAAGTTGTCGTAGTTTGAATGTTCATTTTGGGTCATATTGACCCCAACACCTAAAGAAGGTTAAAGATTTATTGACACGGCTCAATGTGTTAGCACAACTGAGCCGTGGATCTTTTAAGTTTTTACAATAAGTAAAAATAAAAAAAGTACTAAGAATGTCTATCTGGTAGATCATGTTGATACAGTTTGCTGCTGCGTGTTGAGATTCTTTTCTTTGGCGGTTAAACCGCTTGGAGGTCATTAGGTCTGCCTTCTTTTGCGTTATCGTTCCCGTTCATGTCATCATCGGTACTGCTTTCATGCTGTTCACGATCAGAGGTTCTAATTTGTTTCTTGTTCTTACGGGTCGCTGTTGTAAAACCGTCTTCAACGCTTTGCTTCTTTATTGGCAATGCTAGTTGGTGGTTTGGTAGCGGTTGTCGGAGTACCAGCATTATTGGTTAATTAGATCGTTGTTTTTGGTATATCTGTAAGTGTCGGTGGCTGCTTGTTAGAGTCGGCTGTAGTAAATGAGTTTTGACTACACACTTTGAAAAACTCTTGTAATTTTACGTCATCTTGCGCCGACATATGCCAGCGAACAAAATGACCGATTATTACGTTCATTTTTATTTTTACACGACACCAAATTATTCAAAAACGTAATTTTACATTAGGCCAACAGTAAAATTACATGCGACATGTAAAAGTACAAGAACGCTGTGAAATTACAGTTGTCTATTAAAATTGAAGTAAAACTAATTTTCAATCCTAAAATAAAAATAACCTTACTGCAGTTTCGTCACGCAGCTTCTTACCAACAAATCATCGACTCATTATCTATTTTCGTGAAAATGGAAGATACACATAAAATTCAACTAAGCGAATTTTCATCAAAATTCAGAATAGGTCCACCATTTACTGGGTCGAAGCTTCATGGAATTATGGGTCAAGAATATGCTGCTAAAACGAGTTTAAAAATGACCTGACAGTGGTCGAAAGGGTAATCGAACTTCTTTTCTTTTTTGTGTAACTGAACATGTTTGATAAAAAACTCGACGTTTTCAGTGGATAAACCGCAGAACTTGCAATATAATTGCACTGTTATCTTAACACGCAAAATCACCTTGCGCAGCCGACGGACCTTGATAATTTTTTTAGATAAATACGAGCTTCACTTCGCTTGATGCGTTTTTTGGCGTCCCGGTGTAATTTTATGGCATCTTACACTGAAAACTTAGTCATTGGTTTTAAATTTTATTTCCTGCACTTAAAAAATAGTGCGTGTGACAATCAATTTTGTTTATAAGGGTCCATACACTAATTACGTAAGGGCATATGGGGTGAGAGGGAGTTTCAAAATATCTTACAAATTCTTATATGAGGGGGAGGGAGGGTTTGTCCTTTCTTACGTAATATCACAAAACAAGTTTAAAAAATTAAATCCATAAGGAAAATATTCTTTTTAATAAGAAAAGGGAATTATTTTCATTTGTACCATATAATCCTTGTATATCAAACAATATGAGTATTTTTTGGCTCTTGGTTGTACATTGTTCTGTTAGGGAACTGGAGTCACAATATGCCTTACAAGTTAAGAAGTGTTGATACCCTTCGTGTTGTTAGACCGACTTTGTTCTTTCCAAACGTTCGATTCAAACCTGTAAGGTATCTGGAAAATGTTCTAACATGCGATTGTCAAAGACCTTTAATGTCGAATATTTCCAGAGTGTGAACTGTATTTTAATTCAAGAAAATTCGAAGATGGTTAACTCGGAGCTATGCGTACGATAAGCATCACAGCTGGAACTCAGAATAAATTCATGCCAGAAGAGGTTATAAGCTCTTTTAAGTTCTACATCACAAGAAAATAGATTCAAAGGAAGTGGAATATAGCAAAGCAGATCATGTGAACCAAATTGGAGTTACTGAATATCTGACAACAGTTATACTTTCTACTGGGCGAGATTGGCATGCAATTAACATTCTGCAGCACGGTGTTACTAAAACCATTATTAACAAAAAATGACCATAAATTTGTCATACGGCATTCGAAAGATACAGTATCCAAGCATCTTCTCAATGAATTTCAAAATGATCCATCGAGGGATTTGAGAGAAATTGCAATTTGAAGTTTTATGACACGTTTCAGAAGGCTACCAGTGACCACCCACGGGTTTGGTCCTATCTCTCTAAACAAAAAAATATTTGTCTACTTATTTAGTACATGGCATTCGAAAGATATAGTAATCAAGTATATCCCCTGCAAGTTTGAAAATGTTTCATTGACGGAATCGAAATTTATAACGGTTTGGATGTGGTATGCGGTCATAGATGGGTTTTCTACCAGACTTCAAGCGTGAATCCATGTTTGTTCATTGACTGTTTAGATCGTTTATACGTGTCGCGGTTTTTAAAGGAAAACCTTACCATTTAATTATATAAATATAAAGTAAGGTGTTATTTATATGGTGCTCTGAAAAAATATGAAAATAGGGTTGTCTACCAAACGTTAAAAATAGCGGTCTATCCATGTTTATATACTGGTTGATTGCAATTGCTGTATAAACATCTGAATGTCAAATTCTCATGATAAGTTCAATTAGACAATAAAACTGACAATAGTTAGAGATATGAGCAGATGAACTTGTACTAATAACATCCCCTTTGACCAGTTTTAACTTCTGTCAACCTAACCAGCGAATCACGATTGTAAAAAATTTCCAACAATGACCGTATCATTACATAAATTGATCTGAATCAGCAAATACCCTCATATTTTTTAAATTTATGGTTTTATTTTTCAATGATTTGTAGTTTGCGTTCGTTGCATTCCACTAATGTATAGAAATTGATAGGTCGTCGTTTTGAATATAAAGATATTCACTAAATAGTGATAATACATATAGTTGAGGATAATTATGTTGTCTGTTGTTTGAAGCAGACAACTCTATTTTATATTCTTCTTAATGAAAATTAACGATGAGACGTCTACTTTTTCAATAATGAAAAAATAATTAGAATCGGTCAACAAACCATTGAGATATGGCCATTTGAAGTAAACATTCCGACTTTTATCCATTTTTTTTATTTACACATTATATTTAACGTTTGGTAGACAACCCTATTTTCATATTTTTTCAGTGCACCATATAAATAACACCTTTTGTACATTATATTTATATAATTAAATGGTAAGGTTTTCCTTTAAAAACCGCGACACGTATAAGCGATCTAAATAGTCAATGGACAAGCATGGATTCACGCTTGAAGTCTAGTAGAAAACCCATCTACGACCGCATACCACATCCAAACCGTTATAAATTTTGATTCCGTCAATGAAATATTTTCAAACTTGCAGGGGATATACTTGATTACTATATCTTTCGAATGCCATGTACTAAATAAGTAGACAAATATTTTTTGTTTATAGAGATAGGACCAAACCCGTGGGTGGTCGCTGGTAGCCTTATGAAACGTGTCATAAACCTTCAAATTGCAATTTCTCTCGAATCCCTCGATGGATCATTTTGAAATTCATTGAGAAGATGCTTGGATACTGTATCTTTCGAATGCCGTATGACAAATTTATGGTCATTTTTTGTTAATAACGGTTTTAGGAACACCGTGGCAGGTAATTACAGTTAAATTTTGTCATGAGTTTTATTGTAATAATTCTATACATATCGTTTTCACTATCTTATTATTTGATGAATTAAAAATTCGATTTTTTTATTACGATGATCATGATAAGATCTTATGTAGGGGGAGGGGGAGTTCACCAAAATCTTACGAACTCTTATCTGGGGGGAGGGGGAGGATGAAAAGCTCCAAAAAAGCCTTACGTAATTAGTGTACGGCCCCTTAATGGCGGAATATTGAATTTGTTTAAAAGAGTATTATGAGTGAGTCGATTATAACATAAAAATAGATCACATTAAAAGTTGCGTCATATGCAATTGCGTTAGATTTCTCAATTGAGTCATCATTAATATTCAGATTTTTTTAGTGTGTAGTTGCTTCGGCGCATGTTTTTCCGTAGTGGGCTGTATGGTTACAGAATTGGCATGTTGGAGTCTGCCCAGGATATGTGATTAGCGTTGTTTGCTTATAGATTACGCCTTCCTTCGGTGATTTTCATTCGAGAGTCATGTAAGAAGGTATTGGTTTAGACACTCGCATCCTCGCAATACGAACCCTGACATAGGAGTAATTGGGGTCGAATCCTGGCCAAAATTATTTGCTGCTGCAATTGTTGTTATGCCTTAATATGAACTAAAAATAGACAATTACCAGTTTTTGGAACAATTTGGCATCTACCCACCTACCAGTGCAGAGGCCAATTTTCTATATCCTTTCGAATACTAGTAATTTCTAGGTGATCTTTGTGAATGCATTTGTTTTTCCAGTTGCATAAACATTCGATCAGTGGGAAAGGGAGAAGAAATAGGACGCCTGCGCATATTTTCATAGATATACATTGTGGCAAACATAGTATTTGGCCCTACAGCATTTCGATGTATTTCAAATTAGTAAAAATTTCAATATTTTCAAATCGCTTGGGATTGGTGGATCGGACAAGATCGGAAGAGTTCGAATATTTTTTGTATAGCTGAAACCTTGTTTTGTAATACTGCTTCAGCAACTTTGCCGGATCGAGCCGTATAATGTAACTTTTTTATCATTCAAATTTGGAATAAAATGTTTAAAAAAGGTATTTTTAAAGTTGGTGCAATACACAGCAAGTCTATTTTTTAGTTAGTTTTAAGCTGAAGTTAAACAAAAGGTTGTGTTGAACTACGTTTGTAATAATATTGTTCTATTTACTACAGTCATCATCACTAGAAAGAGATTTTGCTGAATATATAACGAAAACAATTAAAATATCCCTTAAAATATCACCATTGGGCCTACATGTAAAAATCCTTTAACAATTTTTGATATACTTCTAATTATACAGTAGGTTATTTGGTATGTAAAAAAATATAACGAAGCAAAAAAATCGAAAAAAAATTATTTTGGTTATTGGCCAAGAATTGGTTCTAGTTACTCCTCTGTGCGCCGTTGGGAATGCCAGTGAAAAAAAATTCTCCAGGTGTCATTCGTAAACAGTTAACAGCAAGCTTCCGTGATGATCGGTCGATTTGTCTCAGACGTGTCTAAAATCGAAGTTTGCTCGCAAACAATATCATACGTTTTTTGCTTTTATCATCGATGTCCGAAGCACTGTGCGATTGTCGCAGCGGTGCTATTCCACGATGCAAGAAAATACATTCCGTGTGAACTACTCGCAATTTCCGAAGCATCCCTCCCACGATGTGATTCTGAAACTCGTCGGGAAGGAACTCGGTCTCACTCGAGAAAACGTACTCCAAATCCAGCCAAGCAGAAGGCTGGGATGTACCTTTGTAAAGGTCAACAACCTCTCCCTAGCAGAGAGGATCGTAGAAGAACACGACAGCAAACACGAGTTCGTTCTCGTAGGAAAAGTGTACAAGTTACGGATAACGATGGAGGATGGCGGTGTGGAGGTGCAAATTTTTGACCTTCCCGAAGACATCAGCAACGAACAAGTCTCTACCTTCCTCGCCGAATATGGTGATGTGCTCGACGTTCGAGACATCTTGTGGGATAATCGGTACGGCGCTTTCGAAGGCGTGAAGACCGGTGTTCGTGTCGCTCGGATGGTGGTGAAGAAGAACATCCTTTCTCTCGTCACATGTCTACACTGCCACGAATTCGCACACATCGGCATCCCTTGTGTGCAAAATAAAAAACTGCTCGTGCAGAAACTCTCAGCAGATCAATCGTACGCAAACGTGATGAAAATGTCCGTACATGGCGTCATTTGGCATGGCGAAGAAGACTTTACCTCCACCACCGAACAAGCACGCGTCCAGATTTCGGATGAGGAAATGTAAAAATGGTGGACTACGGCAGCTGTAATATAGGAACCATAAAAATCAACACGATCACCAACACAACAAAACTTAACGCTCTCCGCACATTCGTTCGTTCGACATCGTGTTTCTTCAAGAGGTTGGAAACGAACAACTTACTATTCCCGGCTACAACGTCGTCTGCAACGTTGACCATGCTAGGAGAGGAACAGCAATTGCTCTAAAAGAACATATTAAATTCTCGCACATAGAGAAGAGCCTGGATGGGAGACTGCTCGCCCTCCGTGTAAACAACATAACACTGTGCAATATATATGCCCCGTCGGCTACGGCCCAACGTGCCGAGCGATTTTTTAATACAACAATCGCCTACTACCTTCGTCACCGCACCGAACACACCATCTTAGCGGGGGATTTTAACTGCGTACTGCGGTTATATGATGCGACGGGAAACAACTCTAGTCCTGCTCTACAAGCCACCGTTCAACAATTGCACCTTCACGATATCTGGCAGCATCTCCGATCACGCGAGATCGAGTATACGTATATTACGCACAACGCTTCCCCTCGGCTCGATCGTATGTATGTGAGCGCAGGCCTCCGAAATCAGCTGAGATCAACAGCGGTCCATGTCTGCTGTTTTCCGGACCATAAAGCCGTCACTGTGAGAATTTGTCTTCCTCTCTCGGACAGACCGCATGGTCGTGGCTTCTGGTCACTTCGTCCCCATCTTCTAACCGCTGAGAACATCAACGAGTGTCAAATACAGTGGCAATACTGGACTCGTCAGCGCCGAAATGTCCCATCGTGGATGGAGTGGTGGTTATCGTGTGCCAAGCCAAAAATCAAATCATTTTACATTTCTTACAAAAGAAATGTATAGGATTCGCTCAAACTTTGAAAACTTTTTCCGAGGCCCGGAGGGCCGAGTCTCATATACCAATCGACTCAGCTCGACAAATTGAGACAATGTCTGTATGTGTGTGTGTGTATGTGTGTATGTATGTATGTACAAAATGTCATGTAATTATCTCAGCAATGGCTGAACCGATCTTAATGAAATTAGTTTCAAATAAAAGGCCTAACGTTGCCATTTGACACTATTATTTTTGATTTTCGATATGTTGTTTACTTTCTGAGATATGGGCGATTTTGTCAAAACACAGCAGTTTTTTGCAAATAACTTTCAAACCATACAATTTTGTCCCACAAACTGCATATAAATAGAAAGCTTGTAAAAATACCTTTCTAACAAGCTATAGATTGTCTAAATCCGTGCACGAGCAGCGGAGATATTGAACATTTTGTATTTTTAGTCCACGCTTACCAATTTCCCCTAACTAAAAATGAGATTGTTTCATACAGAGTATTGCTTTACTGGTGTTTTAGGGGCAAAACTAAACCGATTTTGAATATCGGGGTATGAAAACACATCTACGTGATTCAAGGAATTCGATGTTGAGAACATTTTGTGAATTACCTTTATAATAAATTAACTATTTCTCAAAAATCAATATATAAGTTCACTTCAAAGACAAAATAATGTGTTGATAAAGAAACAGTGAGTTCTAGTATTTATTCCTTGGATTAGGCAATGCGTTCAATCATGAGGTAATTGTTGGATGATATATCAATACACAGATCAACAATCAATTCACCTAGTAGTGAGATAAAAGATTTCTAATATAATTATACTTGTGGCGTCACCGAAAGCAACTGTGTGTTTGAAGCCCAAAAATCTAGCGAAAATTTATCTCTTTTGCAAGATTTAGGTTATACTGGTTATGGCGCAAAAATTACTACTTACATTATTTATGATAAGAATGTAAGAATCAATATATCAAAATAATATACCTATAAAAATAATGTCACTGCATTAACCATCATTTGCCATTCCTCACACGCCCCCCCCCCCCTCCTCCATCTCTCTCTCTCTCTCTCTCTCTCTCTCTCTCTCTCTCTCTCTCTCTCTCTCTCTCTCTCTCTCTCTCTCTCTCTCTCTCTCTCTCTCTCTCTCTCTCTTACTCTCTCTGTCTCTCTTCTATCGCATCTATCTAACTATTTCTGTATCCATTTCTAAGTTGTGTGATAAGATCTTCTGCCAATCTGAAATATTTATTAATTGTAATTGCGAAAGTTTGAGAAAACAAAACTATGTCTTGTCTGCTGCTACATCAACTCAACTTTAATTCACTTGTATTCAAAGCCTGTATCTACACTATAATTAAGGAAATTCATGGCTATATCAGAAAAATATTTGGCTTAACTGGGTAATATGAAAGTTTGACGATGAAAATTTTCAAAAGAGGCTATTTAAACTTTAAATTTAAACTTTAAACTATTCGTATCTCTATTGAATTTTGAATGAAATATATGTTCAAAAACTGAAAGCTGAAGCCAGAAGGATTGGACTTGCCACCAACGTTTCGAAGACAAAATACATGAGAGGTTCTAAAGACGACAATGTGAACCTCCCACCCGAGTTCGGATTGACGGCAGGCATGGCAAAAGCACCGAACGGTGCTGCACGGTGGGCACTTCTACCAATAAACACGCCACCAAGAGGATTGAAGTTGGCACGCCGTACCGGTGCTCAACAGCAGACACCGGTCGCCGATACCAAGGCACCGGTGTCGGTGCCAGCGCATGATATTTAACCACCGTGCTCGTTGCTTCGGCAAAGCACCGACCCGAGTGTTTCTGACTTCGATAGGCACCGTAACCGAGGTGCATCTCACATCGGCAGGCACCGCAACCGAGGTGTTTCTGATATCGGCAGGCACCGTACCGAGTGTTTTTAAATTCGTAAAACACGGCAGCTTATATTTCGGTAGCGATTATCGCCGCGCTATTGCTGTCGCTTGGTAAGTGGCTCAAAGCAATTTGTGCGTTCATATGCATGAACGAGCTTGGTACTTTATGAAGAATCTGTAATGCATTATACAGTAAAGAAGGATTAAGTAGGTATGCATGTAGGAATTATAAATAGATGAATGAATGGATTTAAATTGGCGTTGGTACTGAAGTCGAATTGTACATCTTAGCCAACTCTTACATCAAACAACCTCAGTCCGAGTATTACGTTTGAAGACCATAACTGACCTTTATTCAGTATCAAAATTAAAAAGATTCTTCTGCACTTCGAAATTTAAATATCGTCCGGTCATTTGTATTCTTTAAGAAGAGAAAATAAGAGAAAATTCTCTTCTAAAAACTAAAAAAAATTAATATTGAGACTAACTATTTAACGATTAATAGCGATTGGATTGTAACCTCCACATTTGTATTACTAAAAGTATCATTGAAAGACTAAAGTGTCAAAGTTTTCCGCTACTTAGTACTAAATAGCTCAGTTTGAAAATTTTATTCAGGTATGGAAATACATATGCGCCTAAATTGAATTGAAAAGCAAATAGGAATGCGTGATAGAAAAAAAATTTGATTTTAAATATTTTTATTCGGTCAACACCTTTCATATGTTTTGCATAATTTTAAGACTTTTGACTCCAAATTGTTAAAATTATTATTACCGTTGCTAAATTTACATTAACAGAAGTGTTGCAAGTTCCCAGTTTGACGGTTGTATTTTTCATTTGTCTCGAAATGCTCAAAATAAAGTCCCGTCATTATAAAATTAATAAAAATATGATTTCTGAAAAAGTAGTATAAGTCAAGGTCGTTAAGTATCCTGTAAAGTATTCAGCTTTAGTCATAACTTCAAAAAGAAATTATGTTTCCAGAAATCAGTCTGGAAAGTGAATATGTTACTGATTGAGAAAACATTTTAGTTTTTAACTCTAGGTAGAAAGATCAATATTTAAAATCTGTGGAAATTCTCTTTAGTTTCCGCATAGGTAAAATCAAACATGAAATTGTAGTATTTTAGTAAAATTTCTAAAGTTGCAGCTTCAGCTACCATCAAATGACTTCATGAGTCCCGTGTATGAACTTTAAGACCAATATTTTCAGTCTACCTTTCGGGCAAATGGTAGTGGGTCCAACTAGTTTGTATTGCAATTTTTAGATCTTGGTTTTTGTTCAATACAAATCATCCTATTTTGTCATTCTAATAAATTCAATCAAATGTACTGTTCATTTGTCAAAATTTACAGTAAAAGTAAAAAGAAACAACTTATCATACGATAATACGCAAGCGAATAAAATCAACTCGCGTGGGAACATATCATTTACATACGCGTTTAAATTTCTATGACTTACACAAACCCAACACAAATTATACCGATGGTCTATTGACGAACCAAGCCAAATTCAAGTAGGTATCATTTCTTAAGAACGTTATTAACATCTTATAGATGCAAAGTATGCACACAATTTTTTTTTGTTTTGCTGTGGAAAAAGGGAAATTTATTCCAAATAATAAACAGATCAGATTCGAATATCCGGGGATTTAAAAAATCTTACCCCGGGTAATCGAATCTAAAATAAAATATGTTAAATGTAAATGTATCAATTTGGCTCTATTCAATTTGTAAAATTCCAAGGTGTGATTTGTCTTTTCAGTTGCTTTTCATTTATATAATATATTGTTAACGGGTTCATGATATATTTCAGTTTTGTATAGCTATTTGTGCATGAATTCTCAAACAAACTTAAGGTGTATTTAATGCATTACAGGTCGCATTATCCGGGAAATCATTGGTCTGTTATTCGATTTTCTGGTGTAAGTCAATTAATTTTTCAACTACTAAAAAATAAAGTAAATTAATGAGCTTTTCGTTTGTGTTGTGGTGTTAATGCTTTAGCTAACTTCTCGACGTTTAAGTGAGGGGAGTCTCTTCCTGTGCGTAGTGCTTACACAAAACATAATTTCATTGACCAATATTGTACTGGATGGTCTGGTGGTCAATACGCTTTTAGTTTTCACAAACTTTCCAACTCATGTTTGCCATCTCCGACGGACTATAAAAAGTTATGTCGATGATAGATGCCCGACCGTATCAGCAAAAATCATCGCATATCCTTACATCGATCACTGTTTCCAGTACAGTTATACTCTCTATGACTGGTAAGTCTACACACCCACTATACTGTGCAAGAATTTAAATCTCTTTAGACAGTCAAATAAAATTTTATGTACCTAAAATGCATGCAGAAATTAAATTTTGCCGATCAAATTGTAAAAACCCAAAATCTAGTCTTCAGATGTCAAACTGCATCACTTCAGAATGTGGTTTGGTTGATCACTTACCATCTTGTCAACTAAATTTGTCTTTGTTTTATTGAGTTTACATGCGGAATAATGAATATAGCTTATATAGTATAACTATCGAAGAACTGATAAGGACTAGGACACTAGCTAGCGATATTTATGATAACGTAGATTTTTTCTAGATTAATGCTCTATAAGTCTATAGTACAGCGAACCAAACGGCACGTCAACACACGGACGCCGTTGGATGTTCCAGAAAAGTAATGAAGTCCGGCCAAAATTCATTTCTATGCATTGTGCTGTGTTAAAAGTTTTGTAATGGCACTGGTAATGACGTATAAAGCGGAAATAAATCGTATGGGCGCACCTTGATTGTGCCCTAACGCCTTTACATACGATAACGTGTTTCAAGTAATTTTGAAAATTGAAGTTCTCTGCAGTAGGTAACTTGCTACAAATGATATGAACAATTCCAGTTCCATTAGAGTAAAGCGAAGCCTCCCTCCCTTTTAACTTACCAGGACGGGGTGCTTGGAATGAATATGAAATATTTGCGAAATATGATCACCTTATACATGACCTTGTTTTAGCGAAGGGCCACAATTTTGTATGAGATTAGCTCCTCTGAAAATACGTTTTATTGACCGCAATGATAAAATTAGTACTGTAATTTGACATTCTAATTGAAATTAATTCTTTTTTCAAAACAACCTGGTAACCGGATAAACAGATTTTTTCAGTGTCTCCATTTTGTCAGCCTAAAAAGCACTATGAGGCAGTTCATCACTATTTTAGCTAAATATTGTAATAGAGTTTGCGACATGAAATGACTCAATACTTTATTATTACGACCAGCTATAGATAGAATGTCTAAAAATTGGTAACAAAGTTTCGTATAATAAAAATTATCCAAATACTGTGAAATACTTGTGATTGATTGATCGAAAATTCGAAACGTGTGCCCCAAATGGCGGCAATAGGAATAGATTCAAATTGAGCTAAGCACCATATGTGCGTTATCCGCAGGGATGCCAACGGTACCGATAAACTACATTTTTTTCGATATATTTACATTTGCACAAGCCGTACAGCCCGCTACAGCGACGCATCACTACAGCTCTTGCCAGAACAGTAGCCAAATCGAGTACATTTTCCCGTACAGCAGTAGAATACATTTTTGTTTTGCTGCTGTACTCCGACTGCTCGGTGAGAGTGTGGCGTAGTAAAGTTTGTTCTCTCGCTTTGTACATTTTTCTCTGCATAGTCAAAGGGAGACTCCCGCACACGAAAGCGTTGATGCCGGCCGTAGCGTAAATGAGCCGCTGTACTGGGGACAGTAGTTTTCTGTCATGTTACTGCTTTACACACAGGCAGCCGTACAGCGCTGGGCGTCCTGAACTAGCGAATGACAGCAGCATCGAGAGAGAAATGAGAATGTAGGCAGAAAAATTACAGCCGTGGAAAAGGTAGGCATTTTGCATCCTTGGTTATCCGTATAGATTGGGATCATAAAAAAATAAAAAGATGTTTATCGATGGCAAAGTTCATATCTTTTGCTTTCAATTTGATATACATTTGCAAGAAGATGAAGAAATAGAATTTTCGTTGACTAGTATTTCCAAGACGCAAAATTAAAAAAAATCCACCATCCGCGATCTATACTTGCATCGAGTTTGGATATTTTATAATTACATATCTAACTAAAAATCAAACTGCCGTGATAATAGAAGTATATTTTCTGTTCTCTTTTATTCCGTCGCACCGAAAAATCTTTTTTTCTTTCTTTTTGTGCATATGCTAGCGGGCTTAAACATTCTCGCTTTGATACGGGTGCAAAATCAAAGAGTTTCCGAGGTGTTATCCGAAGTTGAAAGCGCTCGGCTCCGGTGCTTCAGAAATTTTAAAGCACCCGGCCCGAGTGTTTTCCGAAGCATCCAAGCACCGGATCGAAAATTTAACACCGCCACCGACACAGGTGCTTCGGTTATCATGTATCGGTGCTTCGCATCGAGCACTGGCTTGGGGTGCTCATTTCAATACACTCGGTTGCGGTGGTAAAATGCAGCACGCGGTGCCGTGGCGTGTTTGGACATGCCTGATTGACGGTGAGGAAATCGAGATGGTCGACGAATTCATGTATTTGGGTTTACTGGTAACCGACGACAATGATAACAGCAGAGAAATTCAGAGACGGATCTTGGCGGGAAATCGTGCCTACTTTGGACTCCGGAGGACGCTCCGGTCGAACAAAATTCGCCGGCGCACGAAGTTGATTATCTACAAGACGCTGATTAGATCGGTAGTCCTCTACGGCCACGAGACCTGGACTATGCTCGTGGAGGACCAACGCGCCCTTGGAGTTTTCGAACGAAAGGTTTTGGGTACCATCTATGGTGGCGTGCAGATGGAAGACGGAACGTGGCGCAGGCGAATGAACCATGAGTTGTATCAGCTGCACATTCGTTGTATTGGTACGAACTTTCATGAAAAACAACGGATCAAAGACCAAAAATATCCACAAATTAGATCCAGGAAAAGAAGTCTCCCAAAGTACCCACTCTCGATGGGGGATGCAACTACAATGTGTCTTCTAACTTATCTTCGTCTATATCTGGATATACTGAGTAGCTTGAACCATTTCTTTTTCACAGTATTGGTCTGCATAGGACTTATTTATCCATATTTCCTGCACGAGAATTTTGAACGGAACAATATGAAAGCTATAAGGATGAATGGAAAGCAGTCTGCAATCAACTGAATGCACGGCTTTTGTACTATCGACATAACCTAGACATTTCACAATATTTACTTAAATGCAAATAAAAACTTTGAAATATCTACCTGTCTCATTTACGAATCGCATTCTCTCTGTCGTTCTCTGTTCAAGGAACTTGAAAGCACATGTGACCTTGTCTCACTTTACTATATTCAATTGCGCGTTAAAATACTGGATCTGTAAATTCTATTCTGTACATAAATCTTTTTTTCGGGAATATGTGACCAAAAAGTAAACTTCGAATTCCAAAGCAAATTGAACGTTCCAGGTTCCTGAAAACTAATTAAGGTCCAACAATAAAGTAGAAAAACCAGATAATCTTAAAACGAAGCCGTCAAGTAAAAAAGCATGAAAACAAAAGAATAAAACCAGAAAAAGATGGAAGCTCTAGAAAGTCCATTGCATATTTATTAGCCTTTTCTCAGAAGATGAGATTTTCAAAAACATTTCAAAACTTTCTGATGCAATGGTTCTCAAATTCGTACAATCCGGTTTATTCATTTTTTTTATTTAAAAATATTTTTGGCTTCAAATATATGACCATTTCTTTTTAATTAATTATTTCATTCCGCATCTTTTTATTCGTTTTGTTCATCTGCGTTCATTTTACTTATTTTATTCGTTTCATTCTTTGGATTCACTCTGATCAGTTTACTCTTTTTGTGCATTTTACTCATATCATTCATTTAACTTATTTTATTCATTGTTTTCATTGTATGCATTTTATTCATTTTTTTCCAGTTTATTCATTTTGTTCAGTTTCTTCATTTTAATAATCTGACTACTTTTTCAGTTTTAATCATTCCATCCAAATAATTTATTTGATTCAATTTATTTCTTTATATTAATTTATAACCTTTTACCATTGTTCAATTTTTCATCTTAATCAATGCATTAAATTCTGCTCATTTTCTTCTTTTTATTCATTTTATCACTTCAGCTCATTTTGTTTATTTGATTCCTTTGTTTTATTTATGCATTTCATTTATTTTTTACTTTATTCATTTTGTTCATCCATTCTTTTTATTCATTTGATCCATTTCATTAATTTGATTCATTGTATTCACTGGATGAATTAAATCAATTTGATTCATTTAATTCATTTGATTTATTTGATTTATTTTATTTATTTGATTTATTTGATTTATTTGATTTATTTGATTTATTTGATTTATTTGATTCATGTGATTCATTTGATTCATTTGATTCATTTGATTCATTTGATTCATTTGATTCATTTGATTTATTTGATTTATTTGATTTATTTGATTCATTTGATTCATTTGATTCATTTGATTCATTTGATTCATTTGATTCATTTGATTCATTTGATTCATTTGATTCATTTGATTTATTTGATTCATTTGATTCATTTGATTCATTTGATTCATTTGATTCATTAGATTCATTTGATTCGTTTGATTCATTAGATTCATTTGATTCATTTGATTCATTTGATTCATTTGATTCATTTAAATCATTTGATTCATTTGATTCATTAGATTCATTTGATTCATTTGATTCATTTGATTCATTTGATTCATTAGATTCATTTGATTCATTTGATTCATTTGATTCATTTGATTCATTTGATTCATTTGATTCATTTGATTCATTTGATTCATTTGATTCATTTAATTCATTTGATTCATTTGATTCATTTGATTCATTTGATTCATTTGATTCATTTGATTCATTTGATTCATTTGATTCATTTGATTCATTAGATTCATTTGATTCATTTGATTCATTTGATTCATTTGATTCATTTGATTCATTTGATTCATTTAAATCATTTGATTCATTTGATTCATTTGATTCATTTGATTCATTTGATTCATTTGATTCATTTGATTCATTTGATTCATTTGATTCATTAGATTCATTTGATTCATTTGATTCATTTGATTCATTTGATTCATTTGATTCATTTGATTCATTTGATTCATTTGATTCATTTGATTCATTTGATTCATTTGATTCATTTGATTCATTTGATTCATTTAATTCATTTGATTCATTTGATTCATTTAATTCATTTGATTCAATTGATTCATTAGATGCATCTTATTCATATCTTTAATTTTATGCATTTAATGTTCAGTCATTCGTTTTATTTTATTCAATTTGTTAGTATGAGTCAATTTATTCTATTAATCTTATAACTATTTCTAAATATAATCTTAATTTTTATTTAATAACCTAATCTAATTTGATTCGTGTATATTATAATTTTGATTTACATTAATTTTTCTACTCATTTTATGAATTTAAAAACCTATTATTTCATTTTTTGCTTTACTTTTTTATTTCGGTCGTTTTGTTGATTTCTATAATTTATTCAGTTTATTCGAGATTGTATTCGTGCAAGACTAGAAACTGTTTTCATCCCACCTCTAGTTGGGTGCTTACTTCTCGTGAGTTCTGCAAACTAATCCAATAGTGTGTGAATGTGTAAGAAATGTCTCATCTCACTGCTAGGTGGATTAAATCGGTTTTTCAGATAGAAATCAAAAATTGCTTTCGATGATTTCTATCGTGAACAACAGCGGCTTTACGGTTTACTACGCCAGGCATACGACAACTACCAAAACAACCGTTCGATGCTCACCACCATCAATCGCCTGAAGGCTGAAATGCTCACACACCAGCGTAACTTCTCTAAGACGTTTATACGGATCAACGAAACTCATGTGGCGGGAGAACCTCTCTCGACGTACCAGCTAGGGGAACGAGTAAGACGTAAAACAACTATCGAGCACCTACGGACCGAGAGAGACGAAGTCATCGATGATTCGGCTACCATTCGGGATCATATGGTTCAATATTTCACCGACCTGTACGCACGTGGCGAAGTGGAAGAAGAAGATGGTCTCTTCCAATGCAACAGAGTGATTCCTGAGCACGACCCCGCAAATGAAGCCACTATGAACGAAATTACGACGACTGAAATTCTGACTGCAATACGCAGCAGCGCATCCAGAAAATCACCCGGCCCCGACGGTTTACCCAAAGAATTATATCTACGAACATTCGACGTCATTCACCGCGAACTGAACCTTATTTTAAATGAGGCAATCAGATCAAATTTACCCGCACAGTTCCTCGATGGTGTGATCGTGTTCGTCAAGAAACACGAAACCGCGCGTGCGTACAGGTCAATAAGTTTAATCAACTATGATTACAAAATCCTCTCTCGGATCCTTAAGCAGCGTCTCTAAAATGTACTGCGATCGCATAATGGCGACTCACAAAAGTGCTCCAATTCCTACAAAAACATGTTTCAGGCCACCCTTGCACTGAAAGATAAAATTGCTCAGCTAAAAACAAACAAGCGAAGAGGCAAACTGGTGTCGTTCGATCTCGACCACGCGTTTGATAGGGTGGACCATCAGTTTCTCTTTCGCACCATGCGTGCGCTTGGATTTAAAACTGCGCTGGTTGAGTTGCTCTCCCATATTGCAGCAGTTTCATCGTCACGGTTGCTAATAAATGGACACCTTTCTGCACCCTTCCCCATTCAGCGATCGGTAAGGCAGGGAGACCCTCTAGCGATGCAGCTGTTCATAATTCAGCTGCACCCGTTATTGAAGCGTTTGGAACAGGTGTGTGGAGCAGACGTAATCGTTGCATATGCGGACGACATCAGTGCAATTGTTAGCAGCGCAATGAATGAAATGCGGGTTTTATTCAGGCGGTTCGAACGCGTCAGCTACGCGTGCCCGTCTGAATGAAACAAAAACTACAGCTATTGATGTGGGTCTAACGACGAATCCTATAACGGCGCCATGGCTTCAGACGGACAACAGCATTAAAATCCTAGGAGTAATTTTTGCCAACACGATCCGATTAATGGTCCCATTAAAATGGGACAGTCTTGTCATTAATTTCATACGGCAGGTATGGATGCACTCGCTGCGCACTCTGGCTTTACATTAAAAAGTGACGCTGTTGAACACATTTATTTCGTCTAAAATGTGGTACATGGCAGCAAATCTACATCCGACGGCAGCGCACGTGGCACAGTTAACTGCTACTATGCGCTCCTATCTTTTCCATGGCTCATGCGCAACGGTGCCGATGCAGCAACTGGCGCGCAGTAAAGACGATGGCGGTCTAACTTTGCAACTACCAGCGATGAAATGTAAAGCGCTGCTAATGAATCGCCACTTCCAGGAGATCGAATCCATTCCCTACTACTCTTCCTTCCTCAGCCAGCCCCCCCCCCCCCCCCCCCCCCCGACCAAGCTCTCTTCCCTGTTTGAAAGTTATCCTAGAAAATATTGCAACATTCCCTTTTCAAAATCCGCACACACCCTTCCGCCGATCTCATCCACCGCTTCTGTATTGAACGCACAGACCGAGCCAGAGTTTAAGCTGCTAATCCCGCAGCAAATTGGACACGGATATGGAGAAATATATCATCTCGAAAGCTGCTACCTAAACAGCGCAGTGCCTTGTATATGTGGGCAAAGGTACCGCACCGGCAACTTTTGCACACCACGAGACGAACGGACGGAGAAAACTGTACACACTGTGGTGAACAAATCGAAACTTTACAGCACAAATTCTTTGAATGTCGTAGAGTGGGGAATGCGTACACTCTGTTTCAACAACAACTATTGGCAGTGACTGGAGGACGGCGACTACTCGTAAATGAATTTTTGATGCCTTCGCTAGAGCGATTCGAGGTAACAACGAGAACAAAGGTTGTGAAATTATTATGTTGCTACATCTCGTTCATTCAAAACAGTCAAGATGATAGGGTAGATGTGGATATTTTAGCCTTTAACGTGAAAGTCAGGTAAAATGATTTTTTCGTTCTCGGAGATTAACTCAAAATTAAAAGCGTTTTTCGAAAATCCAAGAATACTTATCTCTTCGTAATTAAATTTTCTACCTTTAACGTGAAAGTCAGGTAAAATGATTTTTTCGTTCTCGGAGATTAACTCAAAATTAAAAGCGTTTTTCGAAAATCCAAGAATACTTATCTCTTCGTAATTAAATTTTCTACAACTAAGTATGCTTGGAATTTTGAAATTTTCCTTTCTGAAGCCGGGAATGTCTTTTGTAGCAAGAAAATTGCTATAACTTAGCTCTGACAGCATACATCGAAAATTGAAAAACACCGTTCGATGCGGAATTTCATGGGTAATTCCAATATATAATAATATATACAACAATTATTGCGAAAATAGTAGAAATTTTCATTTTCCGCCTCATAGTTTTGGATATTTTTTCCGGTTTTCAATGATTCTTTTCACCTACCGCATCGCTTTGTTTCGCATTGAATTGGTGTGCGAGATGCACGGGTGGTTCGATGGCATAATATTGAAAGAAAAAATGCATGCAAACAATCCAAACAAACCGATGCAACTTGCCAAGTACAGAAAATGATAACTATTTTGGAATTGCTTGTTTCTATATTTCAGAATAGTGTTAAAGTAAAGTACAGTGTAGACTTTATTTACTAAATCGTTTGTTTCACTTTCAATGCCGGTTAGGTTGATAGCAATGCGTATACATATTGTGCGCGTTTCTAATATTTGTGCTGTTTAGAAGCTCGTATATAAGGAAAACCAGCTGAACAAATATTTGTGCTCAATTCAACTTTTGTGTTTATTGTTGGAGAGCAGGTAATATGATTTAGATTTAACTCTTCTGAAAAGTTCTATTAGTTGTAATAAATTGGAGCTGCGGTTCCTGAAGCCGTAAACAATCCGTTCACAAGCAGTCAGGTGTAAAGCCAACCGATAAAGTAAAGCAAAGTCATTTTCGATAGACTTCACAGCGCACAGAAAAAATATTTTGTAATTTTACATTGATTATCGTGCACGTATTGGTAGCATGAAAATAGATGTAAAACCAAATCATTCCGCAAATACACGTGTTTTATTCAACGGATTTTGCATTCATTTTTCACGTCAATTGAAAACTAATGCATTTCTGCTTTTATGTTCGGATGTGTTTGAAAAATACATGGCGTGTAAAAACATATGAATAAAGAGATAAAACTATATGCCTTTTGATGCTCTAAATATGTGCGTTGATTCGAATTTGATTTTCAATTCAATTTTCGATTCAAACTATGCATGTTTACAACCATGCTTGTTTGCATGTCGTATAAATTTCATCATATTTTATTATGTTGATTTCTAGTGCATAACACAATTGCAGGGCTAATGCTACTGAATATATTGTTCCAATATATTTGTTCTATTGATAGGTTCTATTCGACTTCTCGCTGTATTTGAAGAATTGTGTACAATAAGGTTCAAAGTTATACAAGCTCTTTCAATAATTTTGGGAAAGGTTTTGTGTGAAACGGGCCTGATTCTCACAGATAGGCTGCGGGCCATAGAAGAGTTTGAATTTTCTATACTATTGTTCAAAAGTCTTCCATCACGGTCATGGTAACTGATCCCATGGCTTATTTCTTCCTCATCTTGTTGATCGTCTTGCAAATCTTCCGTGCTACGTTCTTGATAAAGTTTTCCACTGACTCTACGTGTATCTGCTTGTCGCACCCATATTTTTTGCGGCTGTCCTCAGTTCGCCATATCATTTCCTATTATGACTTGTAACCGCTAATAACTGACGTGCAAATCATGTTTCTAACGTGTGTAAGATAAATAACTATCCTTTCCAAATGACAGCAGCAAGTAGCAATTTACCACTAGCCGGCGCTACGATCAGCCGGTAAAATTCCAGCAATCGGTATTTTGAATAGACCGATTATTTTTACAACCCTTCGTCGCTCGAGGTGTTTGTCTATTCTCTGTAGTAAAACTATTCGAAAATGTGTTACCGGGAATCACGTTTTCGTTATGAGAGAATGTGCACTGCAAAGTATGTCATTTGTCAAATAATTAAAACCTAATATTATATTTTATTATTTTTGTTGTCGGATGCCCCGTGTAATAAAACATAATTTCATAGCCAAAATGCCTATAAGAATAATCTTCCAAAATGTAAAAATGTAGTAATTTTCGAGATAATTTAAATTTTGTTGCAGTGATTTACTTTGCCGTCAGACTGATCGCCCTTCTGATCTTTATCTCCTAACAGGTAACACGACACCCTTTAGGAATATATCTAACAATTATTTGCTGACGTAATTTTAGAATCTATTCTGTTTGAAGACGACAGCAAGATTTTTCCTAATATGTTTGAAGTATTCATAACGTTTTATAAGTAGAATTGGAAAGATTTAATCTTTTTTCGGTTTCCAAGAATAATTATATTTTTTAAATATAACATATAACGTTAAAGAGTATTCAGTATTTGTATAGATCTTACATGTAACCACAAACAAAAGATATTTTTAATACTTTACTAGTAACGCATTCGGGGAAAGTTAGCGGTCTAGAACTACAAATGCATGTAATTTTAATAGGTTTTGCATCATCTTGAAACCATGGCGGTACTAGTTTATATGGGAAGTTATCGTTTGACTGCATTGTGCACCCCGCAACTCTGAACCAGGGACTCCAATCGACAAAAACATCAATGTCCTGTGTGAGCGCTATAATGTTTGTCTAAAACTAATTTTGAGGAAAAAAAAGGTTCAGCCATCTCTGATAAAATATCTAAAGTCTAAATTATACATTAGACCGGCAACAATTTCGACATTTTTTCGGAACACTGTTAAATCAAACGGTATCAATCAATGGCCTCACATACCATTTGTCAAATATGAGCTTTTTCCGAAAACTCTAGGTCGCTCACAAGAGTTTTCAAGTTTGTATGTGAGAATATATGAAATATTGGCAAAACAAACAATAAATTCAGTGAAAAATACCTGTATCATCTTATACATCCCCAGTGGCGTAGTAGTGGAGGGGTTGAGTAAACCCCCCCCCCCCCCCCCCGAAATATTTTGAAGAAATTTGAAAAAATTGAACATTTTAAACAAAAATACGCCGCGTACTGAATCGTCATGACGAAGATGAAGGCTACAGATAACAAATATACCGGGGTAAGCTAAAGAGCATACAGGGGCAGCCACAAAAGATAACCTGAATAGTGGTCGCAGTGGCATAGTTTCCCCTCACAAAAAAGCTAAAGATAATCGTTGAGAGTCTCTTCCCGAAGCGCGATCCAACTACCTGGTTACCGACACCGTACGGTGAAGAAGAAGAAGCTAACACAGCCGAGTGGCAAGCGATTAACGACGAGCTCAAAGGAGCGTCGATACAACTAAAATATAAGTAAGCCCTCGGTCCGGATGTAATACCAAACGTGGCGCTGAAAGCGCGATCCTGGCATATCCGGACATGTTAAGGATGCGACTGCAGAAGTGTTTAGACGATGACAATTTCCCCGAAATGTGGGAGGCACAGAAGCAAGATCCTGAAGAGCTACTTCCAGAGTAGAGTACTGCTGTACGAGACGAACGAAGTCAATGAGAGTCGGAGGGAGCGTTCCTCAGGGCTCCATTATAGGTCCAACTGTTTGGAACGGGATGTACGATGCCCGGGAAAGTGAAAATCGTGCTTTTGGCAGACGACGTATCACTAACGGCGATGAGTGAGACACTTGTAGAAGTAGAGGTGTTGGTGACGGAGACAATAGACGCGATCGAGAGCTGGATGAACGAGGTCAAGCTGCAAATCACCACAAGACGGATGTGTTGTTGGTCAGCAACTGCCAAGCGGTTCAGTGGATACAGATCACCGTCAAAGGGCATGTGATTGCATCGAAGCGTGCACTGATGCAATTGGGAGTAAGTGACCGGTTGAGCTTTAACACCACGTTGATTACATCTGCGAAAAGTCGGTTTATTATCTAGCGTTTCGCCATCTATACTGCGATATGGGGTTCCTATCTGGGGTGCGACGCCGAAAACCAAGCGGGAACGCGAAAAGCTGAATACGACGTTCCGGTTGGTGGTCGAAGGAGTTGCGATTGCGTAGTGAATAATTAATTCGATGGTGACCTGGCAGCAGGAATGGGACAATACGGAGAAAGGAAAGTGGACCTACCGGCTCCTCCCAAACCTGTCGACCTGGGTCAATAGAAACCACGGACCTTCCACCTGAAACGGCTCCTGTCGGGCCACGGTTGCTTCAGGAAGTATCTTCATCGGTTCGGGTACGCAACGTCACCATTGTGCCCGGAGTATGAGAACGTCGAGGAGACACCGTAGCATGTGGTCTTCGAATGTCCGAGGGTTGAAGCGACGTGCAGGGAGCTTTTTAAAACGGGAGGACCGGGCATCAACCCGGATAATGTAGCTTACAGAATGACAGCGATGTAAAGATGTGAAACGCAGTCAATATAGTTATGATGTAGATTATGAGCGTCTTAGAGCGGAAACGGCGTGATGAACATCGATCAACGGTTTCGGGAGAGCGATCACCGTCAGGGAACTCTCCGCAGGAATAAGCTAGACCCACCGCCGAGGACTAGTCGAGTAGACTGCAACAGAGCACCGAGTATGGGTCGTCGAAACGCCAGCGAACCGAACGCCACGCTCAATCCGTAAGCGCAAGACCGACCACGCCACCCCACCGGTTATTCCGATAGAAATATAGCGAAAACCAAAGAAGAATCGGTATTGGGAGAACTTCTTTGGCCAGGGAACTCTCCGTCAGCGTAAGCTAGATTCACCGCTGGCGACTAGATTAAGTAGACTGCGACGGGACACCACTAGTCGCGGATAATCCGGTCACCTTTGAACCGGACGCCCTGCTTCACCAGAATCGCCGAACTGACCTCGACACCTAGCTGATTGGCTCTTCTCTCGCCGGGGAACTCTCTGTCGGAGTAGGTCAGGTCCATCGTTGGGGACTAGACCGAGTAGTTCAAGAACAAGTCGGGAAGCTGAATGGCTCATCAAGAAAGTACTGCTAAATGGTACAAGAAAAATACTAAAAGGCATAAAGAAGTTGCGGTGCTAAATGGCACCGGGCACGGAGCTAAAGGGCTCAAGAACTTGTTATACTGAAACCAAAGAAGAATCGGTATCGGGAGAAATTCTTTAGCAAAGGAACTCTCCGTCAGCGTACAGTCAGATTTACCGCCGGGACCTAGACTGAGTAGACTGCAACGAGACACCACAGCCGCGCCGGGGCTCCAGCAAACCGGACGCCCTACTCCACCGGAATTGCCGAACTAACTTCGGCACCTGGCTGATTTGCTCGCTTTCGAACTTCTCTCGCCAGGGGAACTCTTCGTCGGAGTAGGATAGATCCATCGTCGGGGACTACACCGAGTAGTTCGCGAACAAGTCGGAAGCTAAACGAGGAAGTGGCACTAAATGGCACAAGGGGGGCGAAGGGCTCAGTAACGTAGACAGACTGAATTTTGCCGCCCAGATTGTCCTCGTAGGTTAAGAGCACTAATTCTAGACCCACAGTTAGCTTTCCTACTACCATACAGAAATTGTCACGTTGTGTGGGTGGTCGAAAACTGGTAGTGTGTCGAGGATGGGTGCTGTAACCAGAGATGCGAACGGTACCGGTAATTTACTTTTTTTCAGGTACATTTACATTTGCACAAGCCGTACAGCCCGCTACAGCGACGCATCACTACTGCTCTTGCCAGAGCGGTAGCCAAACCGAGTACACTTTTCCGTACAGCAGTAAAATACATTTTTGTTTTGCTGCTATAGTTTGCCCTCTCGCTTTGTACACTTTTCTCTGCATAGTCAAAGGGAGAGGCCCACACACGAAAGCG
This sequence comes from Topomyia yanbarensis, assembly GCF_030247195.1. Classification (NCBI taxonomy): domain Eukaryota; kingdom Metazoa; phylum Arthropoda; class Insecta; order Diptera; family Culicidae; genus Topomyia; species Topomyia yanbarensis. The sequence continues at coordinate 276,518,996 of NC_080671.1, forward strand.
TTGATGCCGGTCGTGGCTTAAATGAACCGCATTCATTGTCGTCGTTTGTGATTAAAAATATTAAAAAGTGCAAAATTAGGAAAGAGAAGTTTTGCCGCTCGCGTCTGGTGTCTGTTCTGGGGGCAGTATTTTTTATTATGTGTTGCCTCTCTTTCTCGCACATGCTTAGAATTCCTTAATTAATATTTCAAAAAAATCGGTTGGTCTTCAAAGTTAAATAACTTTGTCGGGGAACCTCTAATCAATATGCAACCTTCAACAGAGCTGTTCGTTTTAAAATAAGCTATACGACCGAAGTTTTGCGATAATGCTATTAGACAACTGTGAAATCAAGACCAATAGATCAGTTACATATCAGGACCCCATTCCGACAATTTATCAAAAGTCCTCATGATGTTTACAACAACAGGTTATCAATCTACGGATCAGATAATTGTTATTGTAATATTGAATTAAATCAGTCTGCATCAATAAATTTTCAACTTCAATTCAATATTTTTTTTTGGGTGTGGTGGAGGGGGGGGGGTTGTATGGTGTTATGGTGTTAAACTCTAAAACCTTCTGTTGGCTACGCCGTTACTTGGAGTTATTTATTTCGCTTTTCATTTTCCGATATGTTCCAGATCGATCCGATGGTTATAAATTAGAAAAATTGCAGTCAGAAGGTTCGCACAAATGAACATTTTTGTACTGATAAGTTATCAAGTCCCTTCCAGACAACTTGGAAGTGTTCGGTGATTATTTCTAGCGGTTGTAGATAGTAAAATGAAATACAAAATTCGTTTTATCGAAATAATGTTTAGCTTATTTCAATGGATTATTACTATATTGAACAATAAATAGGCGACAAAGAGTAATCAACAAACAACAAGCCATAACTTTTAAAGTATTCAAAATAGATATTTAAAGTCTTTAGTAAAGTTAGTCGCAAAAGTAAGAGCTACAAATTTGCTGAAGACATCATTTCGAAATAATCACTTTCAAGAAAATTTGTGAAAATATCTCACTCGTAGGGGGATTAATCAGCAAAAGCACGATACCAAAAGAAAGGGCATTAAATTCTCCGAAGACACTACCGACCTAGAATAAGCCGTTTTGGCGTTAATAATAGATTACATGTTTTTGGTCATATTTCTGGTAATGGGAAATGATAAAAATCTTTCGTCCGCATTTAATGTTAAATATCTCTTTTGATAATAGTCCGATTTCAACCATCTATAGCTTGTTCGAAAGGTATTCGTTGAAGCTGTTTTAAAACATATAAATTGTTAATCTATATTGTCAATTTCGGCAGATAATTTAAAAAAAACTGCAAAAACGCCATTTTTACGCATTAAAACATTCATATCTTGGAAACTAAACATCAGAATCAAAAACAAATTTATAGCGTTCATACTGTTTTTTAGTTCTTTCATTTAAAATTGGCTTGGATAAGATCGGTTCAGCCATTGCTGAGAAACACGAATGAGAATTTGTCCGTTACATACACACACAGACATTGTCCCAAATCGACGAGCTGAGTCGATTGGCATATAAGACTCGGCCCTCCGGGCCTCGGAAAAAATCTTGAAAGTTTGAGCGAATTCTATACATTTCTTTTATAAGAAATGTAAAACGTTTTTAATCCACCTAACAGTGTTATGAGTCATTTCTTATAACTCTTATCACTCTTCGGATATTATATTGTTTGAGAACATTTAGAATTTGATGCTTTGCGATGTTTTTGATAACACATACTACATGGGATAGTGGCAGGACTCAGAGAATCGCTCAAATCAGCATAGGCCAACATCAGTGCTAGAAATCTCAATGGGAAAGCGAAAAAATGGCCCATAAAATAGACATACCAACGAATTTTTGTTAATGCTCTGTTAATAAAATATCTAAATTATGGTGGGAAAACTGAATTTTCCTAAAGGGGTTATGTATATTGTACTGAGCCAAAAAAATCGAAATTTTTTTTGAATCGATTTGAAGTTTATACTTTACTCAAATTACCAACGCGACTGAGAACTAAGAAATCAACGCTTTTTCTTGAAAAGGGCGATACTAGCAGTGATACCATTCAAAGAAAATCAACAGTAAATATTTCCAGACTTGGTTTTATTTCCTATTTAAGAACTATTGTGTTTTTTACATCCTAGATTGCATGATTCAGTGATCGAAACCCAAAACTTCATAAAGTATTTGAAATTATTAAATTAAAATTTGTTTTTGCTATTGAAATTGACAAAATGATAGTATCGCCCCTTTGGCGATTGTTTATTTTTTCGGTCCCACATATCAGCATTGAAGTATCGCCCTTACGTTTTTTTACAATAACTACTGTTTTACACCACCGATTTCGTCCGGATTTTTGCAATAGCGATCATTGTTACTATTTACAGCTGGTATCAGCTTGATAATCCTAAAAAAATATGAAAAAGTTTCGCCTCTACACTGCTAGCAAAAAAGTATCGCACTGTTTGTTTGCATGGAGCGTACAGGGTGAAACTTTAAATAAACATACAAAAATACAGTTTCGCCCGTTGTATTTTTTGCTGTAGTTTAAGAAAGCAATATCGTAGAATCCAAATTTTTAGATTAATTTGTTGCGTTTCAAAGCAATCATTCGCATGTATAAAAAAAAACCTTATGTTTTTGCATTTGTAACTATCGCCCTTTTCACAAAAAGCAAAAAAGAAAGCAATATCGTAGAATCCAAATTTTTAGATTAATTTGTTGCGTTTCAAAGCAATCATTCGCATGTATAAAAAAAAACCTTATGTTTTTGCATTTGTAACTATCGCCCTTTTCACAAAAAGCGTTGAAATGAAATCGCAGCTCCTGATATCACGCTATCTCTGAAGTGCTTGCGTGCATAGTTCCAAATTTTACTTCGACATCGACTTTTTCTAAAGGTGACTTCCCAGTAGTATCCTTGATTTGAATTATTATCGCTAATCCTAATGCCAAAGAACAAATAAAAACTTCTCGAAAACGAACCGTTTTGGGAAAATCATCATCATTACTGGAATTTTCATTTTCACGAAACTTTTCGATAACCTTCCGTCACTTGCCTTAATGCACTGGGTGCACAGTGCTCTGAAAATCTAGCGAAATCGTCTTAGGGCACCAGCGGGTCTAATTCAGAGCTATCTGCGCGGCGAGTTAAATCTGTAATGAATACTAAAAATTAATTTCTATTCCATAATTTTCAGTTCAGCATTCGAGAGATCGTGCTCACTGCAAGCCATGAAAAATAGACTACGTTGTGAAGCGATGGTCACTATTTATTAAAAAATCACGGTTAAATAAAAAATAAAACTATTAAAAAATTTCAAATAGTTTATAATTTTCACAAACTTATTAGGAAAAATTGTTTAATAAGCTTTCGTAATATTGTGTAGGAAAAAAGCTAAAAATTTCAGTATTTTCTCTATCTGCAACATATAAACCCTTAAGTATACCAATTAATTGGTATACGAATTGGAATAGGTTCACCAAATTTTGGAAAGTCTATAAAATAACCCCTTGAAAACTACCTAAAAATTGTTGTAGTTCTATGCAATAAAAAAATCTCCAAAAAAGAATGTACCTATTAATGCGAAACACAGCGAATAACACATACAATAAAGACCCATTTTTATCAATCTCATGGTGTATTTTAGGCTGACAAAATGGGGACATTGACTAAATCGGGCATTTTTTTTTCTTTATAATAAACTGAAGCTGTTAAAATATTCTTCTCGTCCCTTGATGTAGTCTGATAACTATTTCTGATTATGATGAACTTTTTATTTTCGCATATTTCGCATATCTTCATGATAAGGAAAACATGCTCAAGAAAGGATTTACTCGAATTCAGTCTTGTTCGTCTGCTAGAGCCCATCAAACATATGTTCATTTTTGGCTGATAAAATCGGGGTTTCAATGTGTTATAATAGATATTCAGCATTCGAAGAAGTTTCTTTTGAACAAGTGTAGAACGACTTTGTTTCTACTTACTTGAAATCAGCGGCGTAGCCAGAAATTCGGTTTGGTGAAAATCGATCTTACTGTCCAAACGGCATAATTCCGAAACCGTAATTTTTGAAGTTATAAAATTATGCAGAATTAATTTTTCAGAAAATAATAACAGAGTTCGTGTCTTTAGCGAATTTGTTGAGACTTTATTGTAGTCATGAAAACCTGAGAAAATTCACCATAAATACTTCTTGGACGATATACCGTCAAAATTATTTTATCAAATGATGCGCTGTTTAACGTTTGTAAAACTCCTCGAAGATACTAAACCTCCGAAATTGGCGGTTTCAAAATGATGCTATCTTGACCTTAAATCACTGTTTTTAAACATTTGACCTATACATATAATTGGTCATACAACAAAAATCAAATGCTCATCAAAATCGATCAGAACCTGCTAGAATCGAATGGAAATCGTCATTTTTCATAAATTTCTCTCTACATTCGGAAAGTGTTATCCTCGTTATTAATCATATTACGTTTTCGTCTCAACTCGACGCATTCCCAAAATAAAAACCTGTTTTAATCCACCTAGTGGTGCAATTGTGCTTTTCTCATTTGTCCAGACTACGATTCCATGGCTGGTTATGTTCAATACAATGGTGGAAATGAATATTACATGTTCAGTACGATTTGCACATACATACAATGGATCGACAGCCACGATCTTGAGATACTATGTGATACTGAAACATCGCTTGAAACCAGCGGCGGATCATGGAGAAAGATCCGGGAGATCCGGGTCCTGCCAAAAATTTTCAACCTATTAAGAAATTTTAAACTATTTTTAATTTTAAAGTAGCAACCCCTCACTGCATACTCCCTCCGGGCCGGTATGATTGACGATTTTTGGAGTGATTGTATAACCTTTCTATATGAGAAAGGCAAAAATGTACCAAAGTCCAAAGAAGTCAATGTTTCATGCATTTTAAAGTCATTTGGTATCAAAAGTACAAATTTGATTTTGAAAATTTTTCATTTCAGTTTATATGGGAATTTGCTGTGTGATTGCACTCTTCAACTCGTAACTCCGGAACCGGAAGTCCAATCAATAATTCAATAGCAGCCGATGGGAAGGTTGTACCTTTCATTTGAGACTAACTTTGTGCAAATCGGTTCAGCCATCTCTGAGAAACAGAGTTAACATTTTTTCCACATACACACATACTCACACATACATACACACACAGACATTTTCCGATCTCGACGAACTCAGTCGATTGGCATATGACACTCGGCCCTCCCGGTCGGGATTAGATTGACGAATTTTAGAGTGAATGAGAAAGGCAAAAACATTTTTAGCAAATGTTGAAAGTTATGCATTTTTTGGTGAGCAGTTCTAAGTTTCATAGACATTTGATCAATTTAAACTTCGCTTCCTATTAAATAAAGACCCTTATTACAGTACATTTCTACAAAAACGAGCTCAATTTGAAAATAAATCTGAGGATTATGATTGATTACAGAATTCTGGAATTTTCTATTGGAATGTTTTCAGGCAGGAATTTGATATTGATGCTATTAGACAACTGTGAAATCAAGACCAATAGATCAGTTACATATCAGGACCCCATTCCGACAATTTATCAAAAGTCCTCATGATGTTTACAACAACAGGTTATCAATCTACGGATCAGATAATTGTTATTGTAATATTGAATTAAATCAGTCTGCATCAATAAATTTTCAACTCCAATCCAATATTTTTTTTGGGTGTGCTGGGGGGGGGGTGTATGGTGTTAAACTCTAAAACCTTCTGTTTGCTACGCCGTTACTTGGAGTTATTTATTTCGCTTTTCATTTTCCGATATGTTCCAGATCGATCCGATGGTTATAAGTTAGAAAAATTGCAGTCAGAAGGTTCGCACAAATGAACATTTTTGTACTGATAAGTTATCAAGTCCCTTCCAGACAACTTGGAAGTGTTCGGTGATTATTTCTAGCGGTTGTAGATAGTAAAATGAAATACAAAATTCGTTTTATCGAAATAATGTTTAGCTTATTTCAATGGATTATTACTATATTGAACAATAAATAGGCGACAAAGAGTAATGAACAAACAACAAGCCATAACTTTTAAAGTATTCAAAATAGATATTTAAAGTCTTCAGTAAAGTTATTCGCAAAAGTAAGAGCTACAAATTTGCTGAAGATATCATTTCGAAATAATCACTTCCAAGAAAATTTGTGAAAATATCTCACTCATAGGGGGATTAATCAGCAAAAGCACAATACCAAAAGAAAGGGCATATTACCTCCATTAAATTCTCCGAAGACACTATTGACCTAAAATAAGCCGTTTTGGCGTTAATAATAGATTACATGTTTTTGGTCACATTTCTGGCGATGGGAAATGATAAAAATCTTTCGTCCGCATTTAATGTTAAATATCTCTTTTGATAATAGTCCGATTTCAACCATCTATAGCTTGTTCGAAAGGTATTCGTTAAAGCTCTCTAAAAACATATAAATCTATATTGTCAATTTCGGCAGATAATTAAAAAAAAACTGCAAAAACGCCATTTTTACGCATTAAAACATTCATATCTTGGAAACTAAACATCAGAATCAAAAACAAATTTATAGCGTTCATACTGTTTTTTAGTTCTTTCATTTAAAATTGGTTTGGATAAGATCGGTTCAGCCATTGCTGAGAAACACGAATGAGAATTTGTCCCTTACATACACACACAGACATTATCCCAAATCGTTGAGCTGAGTCGATTGGTACATAAGACTCGGTCCTCCGGGCCTCGGAAATTTTTTTGAAAGTTTGAGCGAATTCTATACATTTCTTTTATAAGAAATGTAAAAACGTGGTATTTTGAAAACCGTGCAAAAATTTGGACAAAAAATACCCATGAAAAACAGGCAACACGTTATAGGATTTTAGGAAAAATCCGCCCATGTGCCAGAGGTGAATAATCATTAGATTGATTTGAGCAAACTGATTGCTGGCATATATTCATGAGCATGAGCATGACGACTGTACAATTTGTAGTTGCTACTCCATGATTGACCAGAACAAGCGAAATTGCACAGAGAATCAACGAATGGAGCCTGGGAGTAGCTACCCATTCTCAATGCGCACGTTTCGAGGGTTCTACACTTTTAAATGTCAATAACGGCGCCGGCCACGTCCTTACTGTCATCTGGGAAGGAAAGAAATGTTAGTGTGACAAACGTTGTTTTGAAGACCGTGCATACCTCTGCATCTCCACGTTTGCCACGGGAAGGAGCTCTTATTAGTGGGATGGGGTAAAGAGTTACACTGATCTGGATTCACCTTGATAAGTGATACGTTCTATGCAACTCTGAGACGTGTTATCATGTGTTATTGCTCTGGGCAGCCGGCCGCCGAGAATTTGTAATAGATTAATCGTTTATTGAATTAATTCGGACATTGTAAGATTTAACTTCAACTCCGGACAACCGGTTGTCGGGAGTGTTACTTATGTTTAATTGAATCAGACGGCAAGTAAACGTTGATGCCTTGTATTTTCCGTTTTAACTTGGTATGCCTAGAACAATACAATATAACGAAAATTCTTTACTGTCTCGCGGAATTTTTTGGAATAGATGTGCTAAGAATTATATAATTTGAGATTTCGTTATATAAGTAATTTTTATTATTTATATACTTTAGTATTATTATATGCAAAGAAACGACTACTATGTATTGTTTTCTTTCTCCACGAACGATTGGATCAAGGGCCCCACCCCCACAGTCACGCCACCCAGTGACCAGAAGGAAATTTTCTTCCAGTCACTAGGCGACGCGACCGCGAGAATAGGGCCCCAAATCTCGACTCGTATTCAATCAATATTTACGCGCGATGTTATGCTAAACGGTGGTATATGAAGTAAGTCTGAATGGCAAATAAAACACTAATTTGATATAAAGGAGTAGACGAAAGAGGAAAACGAAACTACCGTGTTTATCGTCTCTTATATGGAAGAACGAACCCAACAAATTAATAGTTGCATCTGCGACCTGGTGTCACACGTCACTCACATATCTAAAAGAACTGTGTTCAAAACTATTATCTATTCAACCCTAAAAGATTAAACCCATCTATCCCACATAAACATACAACAACCGATCACCCAAACATGCATGCTGGGTAATAAGTGTCAAGCCAATGAAGAACCACATCATTCTAGAATCAGACATACATTCCGACGTCTTAGGTACCGACCAGCGTCATAAGTCAAATAGTTAATGAATTATTCACACCTCTTCGATCCAACTCAGCCACGGTTCAGCCCCACGCACGGGCACCAATATAATTCCCATACACTCCACATGCGATAATTCACACATGTCCGATGCGGCGTTGTGCTGGACAAGTGCGAACGATCGTCCCCAAAGTGTATGAAAGAATACCAGCACACGCGCACGGCACTGAAACGCAACTGAAACGGAATGGATAGGTGTAAATAGTGCTCTAGTGCCTCTAGAGGGAGTAATCGCTCACACATTACATCAATACCATACGAACTTACACACGTTCCACCCCTTTCCCCAACCAAATCACATCAATCATGCATGTCGTACAATCGCTTATGGAAAAGTGATTCCGAAATCAATTCATAACGGACTCTAACACGTGTAATAAAAGTGTCATTACTAAGTAATGACATTACTAGAATTGTATGGGGATTCTGTCCTAACTCGCTTTACACGTTCATTAAATGAGATTTCCGCTCAGCAATGACATTACTAGCGCCTCATGTAAGGGTCCTTATACACACATAGTCCCGTTAACTTGACCCCGCAATGAACCTTTCCATTCCCGTTAAAAAAGAAAAGGCTCCGAACCCTATCGCGAGGAAAACAAAACATGCTGCACTGTAAAAACCTGCCATTATGAAAGAAAACCAAACTACCCCGGCTCGAACTCGCACCTTTTGTTGCAAATGAGCTGACAAAAACCTTAATATCCAATTGTGAATGCATTAGTGCTCGCGCATCGCTGCCAAAAATAATTCAAAGTGCAGTAAGCTATAATTGACGTCTAGGGCGCCAACACAACTGCAATGTGTATAGACATATAAGTACATATGAACAATTTAGACTTATTTCACAGCTTTTTCACTACTCACTGTGACAATGATTAAACAATGGCAGCTAGTTATAAAAACACTAAGACCTTAAAAACGGGTAGTCGAAACTGACACAAAAATACTAGCTACTTTCCATCAAAGCTTTCACGACCAAAGCCAAGTGATACCAAACTGATTGCTAGCATATATTCATAGCATAAATTGATAATGAAAGAAAATCTAGCTGTGTCCGAAATATTTTGACGCTATTATTTTTACGACATATTTTGGACTAGTTATTTTATACTTCTAAGTAAAACTTCATAAACTAACCATTTCAAATACATAAAATGCAAGATCCAAATAGAGACAAAATTATTAGATCATTTAAAAACAATACATGTTTATTCTTAAATCCAATTTAAAAGTGAATCACTTCTCTCGATTTCTGTTGGAAATCGTGGAATTATGAATCGTTTTCGATATCAATTCGGTAAACACGTGATCAAACGTGATCACCCTAGTGAGAAAAGTTGATGTTTACCAAATTTTCCTCCTTAGGGTGAAATATAGCATAGTGCTTTCGCATAGGCCTGCTAAGCCAAGACAAGTCTCGGCTTCACTGTGTCTCATCGGCATAAACAGAACTTCTGCTCGGACGGGACATCACGTTTGATCAGTCGTTCGATTGAAACACAAAGTGTGTTTTAGTTTTAATGGATTTGCGTCAAGCCGGCGCTAATCTATTCCGACAAAAAGTTAGTGTCGGTTTCTGATGAGGCGAAGCCAAAACGCAACTGTGTAAGAAATAAGGATTTGTGCTCTCAAGTGCAAAGACTGGTTTTACCAACAAATTTTCACCCTAGTGAGAAATTTTGGTGTTTACCAAATTTTCCTCCTTAGGGTGAAATATAGCATAATGCTACATAGCTTTTTTCGCGTACTTCCATTCAAATTTACTATAATTTTCTACCAAATTAAGTCCTAATATTTTTCAGTCAAGACTATTTTGTAGCTTTTTTGAAGCTTTTGTTGCCAAATACCACATAGTTTGACTCCCGTTCACTTCAATTGAAGTTTTTGCCATTGGCTCTTTGGCAAAATATTGGAGGAAAATATATATAATGCTAGAACTTTCGAACTAGCATTTAGATAATTACACTTCATTTATTTTTAAAGGGAGCAATCTTAGTTTTTAAATGATAATACATCTGTTTCTTGAAGAATGCGGAAGTTAGAGTTTTGGGATATTTTGTCCGTAAAACCTATTTTTAAAAATCATTTCTGCTGTATGCTACAAATCATACATTATTTGCAGTTTTTCTAATGTTCAATAATTCTGTGCTGGTTGAGACTGGACTCCTGATTAGATGTAAAGTATAGGTAATTTTTTTTTGTCAAATATGGCGTCTTTCTTATTAATGAAATACAATATGTTTTTATTTCACTATATTGGAATATATGCGCTACTATATAGAAGTACTGGTATTTCGACTTTCGACGACGATTTTTTTTTGGTGAAATTCCGTTAAGAATGAAAGGTGGTTTACTACGTAAATGCGAAAATCATCCATTTCATTTTCATATGTCAAAAACATTGAAAATATGAAAATTTAAAGAAAAAAATATGCAACTTCATTTCTTATTACATTTTTATTCCACTTTTTTCAATTAACTGAAGGGTTGCTAAAATAAAAGTTTTCCTATTACTGCAGTAGAACGTTTTTGAATGTATAATGTTTGCCTTAAAATGTATGGAATTTTATTAATAGAAAATGCAAAAGTTGATTTTTTCATAAACATTACATTCTGAGGAGTCTCTTAAAGTTAAATTTCGTGCGAATAAGAATAACATTTTATTATATATGGTTACACAAATGTACAATTTTTCAACACCATTTTTAAAAATATAAAAATTTTACCGCATTACCGCGCGGTGCGGTGCGGTAAATAAAGTGGGGTTGCGGTAAGCGGTGCGGTTTTATAATTGCGGTTGCGGTTGCGGTGCGGACAATCCATTTACCGCCCACATCCGCACCGCGAGGAACCCTACTAATTTAGCACAAACCCTGTGCTTTTCTACTGCGCAGAACAAATGACGATATAATGCGTACGACGGGAAAATTGAAAAACGCTGTCATGAAGTTTTTCAAATCAAGTTTTACTTTCTACCATTAGTTACGAATCCATTAGTATACTATACTTGGGTAGTTTTATGGGAAAGGCGAGAGAAAAAGCGGGTTGAAGAAATCATTCATTTCATTCGCGTGCACGCATACATTCATATGAGTATCGTACATGCGTATTATATTGATATCCTCAATTCTGCAGATAAGAAGAAAAAGAAGCCCGACGTGGGCCTTAACATTGCCCATAGGTCCATTCATCGATTTTTTATCAAAAGTTTTCCTTAAGTATGCGACTATTGGTACATCCACCCTAAGTAGTTAAACTGCAACTAAAATTTTCACAAATTTGTGTTTGCATTCCATTAATATGAATGTTATTTAAATTTATCTTACGCTGCAAATTCGACTGTTTTCTGTCACTTCCCAATCAGACAAAAATCAATCCATTTCGTTCTTAGTTGCGGATCAGTTGAGAACCAGAAAAAGGTTAAATTCTTTAAACGATATTTTTTATCGTACTGATTTTAACAAAATAAAACTAAACACTTCATTTTAAACACATCAAATTAACATCAAATTAACTTCTAACTGAAGCGTTCGGGTGAAGTCATTAGAAATTTAATTAAAAATAAAAGGTTGCCAAAATTTAAAAAATCCGACGATAGATCCAATGTTGCAAATTCACCTTGCGCAACTCTACCATATGAGGATAAATATGTTCGAATATTTTAGGTTTCGATGTACGTGTACCGATATTTCGGTATTTCCATTAGAAATAACGAAATAGCTGGTATTACAACCTATCAGAAGATAGTCAAAATTGTAGCATTCGTATTAACCAACTAAAGTGCATTCTACTTCACTCCGGTTATGTCTCTGACATTACCCACCCATCTTTTTTCCATTTCATATAGATTAATCCATGTATGATTGTATATATCCAAACACATAAAATATGTGCACGTTTCGTTGGTACCAAATAACTCAATTGATGTTTGACAACCCGGTTGTCAACGACTACTCGACATAATGAATACATTGTCCGACCATATCTGTGAAGAGAGTAAACGTGCGATATTTCGATTATTGTATCGATTTTGTGGGCTAAAACTAGGACTAGGCTGGCTCAAATGGCCATGATCGAAAGGAAACGTGAAGAATCCATGGCCTTCTGCTCGTAGGAGTTGGGCTTTCCACCCAAGTTTACCGATCATGCGGGAGTGTTGATAGAACTCATAACTCATCATCATGGTTTACCGCCGACGCCGCGAATTATATTGCATTTTCAATATCGCCGTGGTCGTGTCCTGCACACAACCCTTTAATTTTTGTTAGTAGGATAGGGTAAAGAGTTACACAAATCTGGATTCAGCTTGATAAGTGATCCAATCCATGCAACTCTCAGAAGTGTTATGTGTTTATTTAGGATAGTTTTATCGTTTGTTGAAATGATCGGTTTGCACAAAAGCAAGATTCGAGACAATAAGAACGAAAAGAAAGTAAGCTGTCACCTTTTACGTGAATAATCAAGCTAGAATATTTTTATACTCATGAAGAAATATAGTTAACATGACAAGTTGAAAGTATTCGATACAATGAGTACAATTAATTAATTTGCTTTCATTATGAGACTAAAAGTAAGTCAATGAATATGACAATTAAAAATATAGCCGGTGTCAAGTCAGACCGGACTAAGTGACATTGTATTGGTTTCGAGAAAAACGAGTTTGGAGCTTGAATCGCAGCATCCGTTATATTATAATTTGAAAAGTGTTTGAAATTAATTTTTGCTATAATTCTTGCTTATTGTAACATATTTCAAATCAGCTAAAAGTCGAATGTAGCTGAAGAAATTATTTATCCAGTGCTATGATTATCTCATTTTTTTAGGTTTTTGCGATTTAGTACGGTCTGACTCAACACCGACTGTATATTCTTCGTGCTGATATAACTGTTGCAAATTGGTAAATAGCTTCTGATTCGTCTCACGAACTGCCAATTTTTAACCCCTAATCTATGAATCAACAGTCATCATTTCACTCAGACAAGACGATGCGTATTGCCCACGCACATTAAATGCCCCGTGGATTAGTTTTCTTGTTGGTCAAATAAACACTAAACAAACAAAGAAATTAGTTTGGTCAGTCCAAAGAAATGTCAGCTCGATTAGCATCAACAGGCGGATACGTGTTCCCGTACAATACCATCCAATAAAAGAACATTTAAAATAACATACAACAAAATATGTGCAATTCTGAATATAATAAAATGAAACCTACTTAATTATTGGCAATAAAATAAGATCAGGGACATTAGTTGCATAACCAAGATAGTTCATTTTAAAGATAACACTGTTGATGAAAAATTGGTGATAAGGGACGCGGACGAAAATAGCTGACCACCACCTGTTTCTTTTCTTTTTGAGTTTTTGTTGACAAAATAAAAAAAATTAGAAAAATGTTTTTTTTTGCAATTTGAATTTTTAACTTTGATTTTTGTTTTCGTGAAAAATGACCCAACAGTTTTTCAGTGCATATTTTTTGTGAAGAAGTATTCATTTACTGTAACTTGTTCTCAGATAGTTTTACTGTATAAAGTACAGTAATCGATTAAAAAATTGAATTTAATACACGTAGAAACGTCTACGCCTTTTTGAAAAATTTCCCTTGTATCAAAATATTGCAATTGCCAGAGAAAATCATGGAGATTCATAAACCGAACAAAACTGTAAAGTTTCGTTCGAATCGACGATGGTCATATTTTGCGGTCGACCGGTTTCTCATGAAATTCCTCAAAAGTCTTCAAGTTTATATAGTAATATGTATGGAAAATCGATAATTAAAACGCAAAATTCATTTGAAAATTCCACAGTGACTATGTATACCCCAAAATATAAGGCCGCGTAATCAAACGAACATTTTTGTTGAAGGTTGCATGTTGATTGGAGGCTAGAGGCTCGTTTTACATTGAAAGTGAACACAATTTTTGAAAATATCCTATTCTAACCATGTGCGAGAAAGAGAGCAACACATAACTCCATACTAGAATATATTTTCACGAATTCGGATCAATTCACGGACCTCGCAATGTTGATCTTTACACATTAAAGCATTCTACTATTATGTTTATGAGAATTTTAGAATGCACAAGATGGCTCTGGCATTTTCACTGGCCGTATGTGTTATTGCCTTAAAAGGAAACAAACTGTGTTGTTTTGTATTTGTTGTAATCTGCATAAGAAAATGCCCTAACCCGCACACCCTATAGATCCCTATTTGTTTACTTGAATTAATTTAATGAATCTATTAATTTCATACCTTTTTTAATATTGTCTAATTTTTCACTCATGGAGCTGAACTAATTTGCTTTATTTATTCTATTAATTTCATTTATAATAACTATTCTTCTCATTTTATGAATTTGGTAACATTTCAATTTTTTTGCTTTAATAGTTTTAAATGTTAATTGTTTTCCGGATTTCCTGAAATTTATTCAGTTCATTCAAGGTATTATTCGTGTAGAACTTGGAACGCCATACAGTAGAACCTTTGTAGAACAAAGAGACGCCATGCGCGCTCCCTTAAGGAACGCTCAAGGCGTTCTTATGCAGAAATGCTAAAGAATGCTTCGCCATCTGTCCTGTCCGAAAATTCCTATGCTGGTTTGGCTAACGTTGAGCAAGAATCTGACGACCCACGAGAGGGAACATCTTTGGTTAACCCAGGGGAATCCAGGAAGAGGAGAAATCCAGCCTCCCCTACATTGCCTCGTAAGGGTGCCAAGGTGTCGTCCACTCAGAGTGCGCCATCTACAACCAATAAATCCAACGGAAGTGATGCACAAAAGCCGAAGCAATTTGCTTCAGGACTTGGAAATATTAATTCTAACAAGGAGTACCCACCACTTCCAGGGACATCCAAAACCCCAAGTGTCCCCTTTTTTCAAACAGATACTCAGCCCAGTAGCGGACTAATGAAATTTTCTGACATAGTGGACTTAATTTTCACAGCTTTCAATGTTACTGATCCTCTTAAAAGCCTTCTGATACATTTTCTCCCTATAGTGCAAACATTTTTGAAGCAGTTGACTACTAAATGGCCCCTCCTTGCAGCGATCGTATCCTTCGATGGCTAAGTCATCGAACGAGGTCACCGATTCGATCACTGTTCTACAGTGGAACAGCAGAAGTATCCTCCCGAAGATCGATTCCTTTAAATTTTTACTAAATAGTTTAAAATGTGATGCTTTCGCATTATGTGAAACTTGGTTAACTTCCGATATAAATCTCAACTTCCATGACTTTAATATAATTCGTCTGGATCGAGAAAACCCCTATGGAGGAGTACTTTTGGGGATCAAAAAGTGCTATTCTTTCAACCGAATTAACCTCCCTTCGACACCAGGCATTGAAATTGTCGCTTGTCAAGTTTTAATCAAAGGTACCTTTGCATTGCTTCCATCTACATTCCTCCTAGAGCCTCGGTAGGGCACCGAACGCTTTGTAATATCACGGAATCCTTACCGGCACCGCGGCTAGTTCTGGGAGACTTTAACTCACACGGTACGGTATGGGGCTGTCTTCATGATGATAATAGATCAACATTAATCCAAGATCTTTGCGATAATTTCAACATGACCATCTTAAACACGGGAGAAATGACGCGGATTCCTACACCACCAGCACGCGCAAGCGCGTTGGATTTATCGCTATGCTCGACATCGCTACAGTTAGATTGCAGGTGGAAGGTGATCCCTGATCCCCACGGTAGCGATCATTTGCCTATCGTGATTTCAATTGCTAACGGTTCAAGACCATCGGAAACAATCAATGTCTCATATGACCTCACACGGAACATTGATTGGAAGAGTTACGCGACCGCGATATCCGTTAAAATCGAATCCACTCAAGAACTTCCTCCGGAGGAAGAGTACAGGTTTTTGGCTGGCTTGATTCTCGACAGTGCGAATCAAGCTCAGACTAAACCAGTACCCAGCGCGAATACCCATGGACGGTCTCCCACCCTGTGGTGGGATAAAGAGTGCTCAGAGCTGTACGCGGAAAAGTCCACTGCATATAAGTCCTTCCGGGAAGACGGGTTACCCGCTAGCTATCAACAGTACGCGTCGTTAGAAAGGCGAATGAAGAGTCTAATGAAAGCCAAAAAACGCAGTTATTGGCGCCGGTTCGTCGACGGGTTAACGAGAGAAACAGCGATCAGCACTCTTTGGGGTACGGCTCGACGTATGCGTAACCGTAATAGTACCAACGAGAACGTGGAATATTCAAACCGTTGGATATTCGCTTTCGCCAAGAAGATCTGTCCGGACTCTGTCCCGGTACAGAAAACGTGCCGCGCCGCGTCTCCTCACGATACCGCGAACGAAACACCGTTTTCAATGGTGGAGTTCTCACTTGCTCTCTTATCGTGCAACAATAACGCCCCAGGGTTAGACAGAATCAAATTCAACTTGCTGAAGAATCTGCCTGACACTGCAAAAAGGCGCTTGTTGAATTTATTTAACAAGTTTCTTGAGGGTAACATTGTCCCTTATGAATGGAGGCAAGTGAAGGTCATCGCCATCCAAAAACCAGGAAAACCAGCCTCCGACCACAACTCGTATCGGCCGATTGCAATGCTGTCCTGTATTCGGAAGTTATTCGAGAAAATGATCTTGTTTCGCCTCGATAATTGGGTTGAAGCAAATGGCTTACTGTCAGATACACAATTTGGCTTCCGCAAAGGCAAAGGGACGAACGATTGCCTTACGTTGCTTTCTACAGAAATCCAAATGGCCTATGCTAACAAAGAGCAGATGGCATCAGTCTTCTTGGATATTAAGGGGGCTTTTGACTCAGTTTCTATCAACATTCTGTCAGAGAAGCTGCACCAGCATGGTCTTTCGCCAATTTTAAATAACTTTTTGCTAAACCTGTTGTCTGAAAAGCACATGCACTTTTCGCATGTCGATTTAACAACATCGCGATTTAGCTACATGGGTCTTCCCCAGGGCTCATGTCTAAGTCCCCTGCTCTACAATTTCTACGTGAATGACATTGACGATTGTCTTGCCAATTCATGCACGCTAAGGCAACTTGCAGACGACGGGGTGGTCTCTGTTACAGGGCCCAAAGCTGCCGACTTGCAAGGACCATTACAAAATACCTTGGACAATTTGTCTGCTTGGGCTCTTCAGCTGGGTATTGAGTTCTCCACGGAGAAAACTGAGTTGGTTGTTTTTTCTAGGAAGCGTGAGCCGGCGCAACTCCAGCTTTTATTAATGGGTGCAACGATCAACCAGGTTTTCACATTTAAATATCTCGGGGTCTGGTTCGACTCTAAAGGTACCTGGGGATGTCACATTAGGTATCTGAAACAGAAATGCCAACAAAGGATCAATTTTCTCCGAACAATAACTGGAACATGGTGGGGTGGTCACCCAGGAGACCTGATCAGGTTGTACAAAACAACGATATTGTCGGTGATGGAGTACGGGTGTTTCTGTTTCCGCTCCGCTGCGAACATACACTTCATCAAACTGGAGAGAATCCAGTATCGTTGCTTGCGCATTGCCTTGGGTTGCATGCACTCTACCCATACGATGAGTCTCGAAGTGCTGGCGGGCGTTCTTCCGCTAAAAAATCGATTTTGGGAACTCTCATATCGATTGCTCATCCGATGCGACATTCTGAACCCGTTGGTAATTCAAAATTTCGAGAGGCTCTTCGAGCTTAATTCTCAAACCCGTTTTATGTCCTTGTACTTCGACTACATGGCACAGAGCATCAATCCTTCTTCGTACAATCCCAACCGTGTCCGTTTCCTAGATACTTCTGATTCTACTGTATTCTTCGACACATCCATGAAGGAAGAGATTCGTGGAATCCCGGACCATATACGCCCGCAGGTGATCCCCAATATATTTTATAATAAATTCCGAGAAGTCGACTGCGACAAAATGTTTTACACTGACGGATCAAATCTCGATGGGTCCACTGGCTTCGGTATCTTCAACAATACTATCACCGCTTCATTCAAGCTCAATGATCCCGCTTCAGTTTACGTCGCAGAGTTAGCTGCAATTCAGTACACCCTTGGGATCATCGACACTCTGCCCACAGATCACTACTTCATCGTTTCGGACAGCCTCAGCTCTATCGAGGCTCTTCGTGCGGTGAAGCCTAAAAAGCAACTCCCGTATTTTCTGGGGAGGATACAGGAGTCCTTGTGTACGTTATCTGAAAAATCTTATCAGATTACCTTTGTTTGGGTCCCGTCTCATTGTTCTATCCCGGGCAATGAAAAGGCCGACTCATTAGCAAAGGTGGGCGCATTAAATGGTGACATATACGAAAGACCAATCTGCTTCAACGAATTTTTTAGTATTTGTCATCAGAGGACGCTCAACAGTTGGCAAACCTCGTGGAGCAACGGGGAACTTGGACGATGGCTACATTCGATTATCCCAAAGGTATCAACGAAGCCTTGGTTCGGGGGGATGGATGTGGGTCGGGATTTTATTCGCGTAATGTCCCGACTTATGTCCAATCACTACATCATGGATGCGCATTTGCGGCGTATTGGGCTTGCGGAGAGTAGTCTGTGCGCTTGTGACGAGGGCTATCACGACATCGAACACGTTGTCTGGGTATGCGCCGGGTATTGTGACGCCAGGTCTCAGTTAAAGGAATCCCTTCGGGCCCGAGGTAGACCACCCAATGTACCAGTCCGAGATATGCTGGCAACTCGTGATTTCCCCTATATGTCCCTTATTTATACCTTCATTAAAACGATAAATATCCCAATTTAGCCCCTCTCTTTTATTTCTCGTTTTTAGAGTTTCCTCCTGCCTTGTGGAACCGATCAGCTCCAGAGTGCCACTATGTAACCGCCGTCGCCCTTACCACTACGCCTGCATAGAAGGAAACTGAAGCGAGAGCGACTCGAGGTCCGATGACTTTTGAAGGATTCCCCGCGGGTCCGAAGAATACCATCCGCCAATCCGGTACTCGGCGACTTACTAGACTGAGGCGCAAATTTGTTTCGCTGATCCCCCTTCCCCCCCCCCCCCCCCCCCTTTGAGCGAAAGTTGCAAGTTTTGCTCTTCTTTCCCTGTCTCTCCCCTGTCCTTGATACAACTGCTGCTACACTGATGCGGAAATAAGCCACCCTCTGAATATCTTGACCAAGCATAAGTTTTAGTTAAAAAATTCAAATTAGTATTCTGTATTCCTAGTTTTAAGATAGCTATAATTTTTACTCTTTATTGAAACTCTTGTCCTCCATCTTGTAAATAGAATTGAATCCCTAGTTTTAAGATTTCTGTGAAGTTTCTCATAAATATTTGTTCCCCCTTTTGTGTACTAAACTATATTGTTAGTTTTAAGATAACCGTTAAATATTTCGTAAAATACTATTACTCCCCCTCTTGTATATCAAAGTGAATCCCTTGTTTTAAATTTTTTCATGAAAAAATCTTTTGGCCCTCTCTTGTATATTGAATCTTATTTCTAGTCTTAAGATAGCTGTAAACTTTTTTTTTCCTTTGTAAAAAAAAATATTTCAACATTGTAACCTCCTAGTTTTAAGATATCCAAAATGTAAAAACATAAGCATTTGGCACCGCCAAGCTAACGCATTTGTGCCTATCAAATAAACGAAATGAATAAAAAAAGAGACGCCATGTTTCGTTTGGAATTCCAATTTAACTGTCAATGTTATTCCAAACGAACAATAGAGTCATCAATCGTAAATGTTTAGCATTATGCGGTATTGTGTTTTTGGAAGTATTGTTATATAATCCATTAAAATTCTAAATGTTTTAAAGATAAAAGCTTCATCCTCAAACCAAAATTGTTACAATACCATCGTGTTTAGAAACGGTAACGAGAAAATGGCATGGTTTGATGAGAGACCGAAATTCAGCATGAGGGTTACGGATTCAAATGATGCAAACATTTAAAATGAAAGTCGTTCCGTTATTGTTCTGAATCACCAAAACAAAGCAAAACTCTTTTGTTTTTTACAAACTCACTAGACAGGAACACACGTACAAGACTTTAACCACGCCTCTCTTTATAGACCTTTCTCGTCCGACCTAACCCCCTTTTTTCTTATTTTTATTCAAAAGACTACACATTTTTAAGAATATTGCCGTTGAAATGAGACTATTTGGAGCTATCGTGATTTTTTAATGATTTTTTTAAATTTGAAAAATGCAGGAATGCTGAGTATTTTTTTCACCTTTGCAAGAATGGTGGGACTCAAAATGTGTGTTTGGGCAACACTGTTTTCAATATTTTTGCTTGAGTTCCTGGCAACGCGGCAAATGAAGTGGTGAGTCGCGGTGCAAAGTTCATTGGTTATGTAAACAAACTAAAGTGAACCTCTCGATAGAGAACATTGCATGATAATGTTTAACCTCACTTTTTTGGCAGTTCAGAGAGATTGTTTACATGGTCTTGGAATTTTTGTTGATTCGATCATAGTATGAGAAACTTGGTTTGGTTCGCTGCCAAATGTTAACACTTTCCAAACAATGTCGCTCAGCTGTTATTTTTTATTTGATGTCGGCATCATACATTGTTCCGTTAAATTGAACATTTTTACTTTTCTTGTATATGATTCATCGTAGAAGTAAAAAATTTCTAGCCAAACATTTGAAAAAGGCCCACTGTCAAATGCAAACAAATCGAATTTTCATGTTCTCTATTAAAATCCTGGGACAAAACCTGTGGATATATGTTTTCTTTTTCTTTTTTCTGTTCATTTGATCTCTTGTCTTGCATAGCAACTCTTTCTTCCTCACATATTTTAAATGGACTGGCTACATTTGACAGTTCCCCCTGACTGCATTTGACGGTTCCCTTTGGCTGCATTTGACAGCTCCTCCTGGCTGCAATTGACATTAGATTTTTTCGTATCCACACGTCACGTCCCAGTTAAAAACTATCTATCTGGCCATGTGCATAAACATAACGCAACAATGGATTATGAAGAATTTTGATAATGATTTTATAACAAATTATAGAAGGGTCCGGCTGATATAAAAGTCCTAACTAGCAATACGTTTATTATAAAATGATTATAAAGGATTATTGTAACTGATTCCAAAAGGATTATAAAGGCAGTGAAATACGTACTCAATGAATTAAGGGGAGTGTAAACATGTAAACAACAAACAACAATGTAAACAATATGCGCAATCAAACTAAATAAAACAGTATTAAATTTTTTAATAGAATTATAATGAATTCGACCAAAACTTCTTTTGCCTTTTTCTCAAGGTTTACGTTTGGCAGTTAGACCGGTTAGACCCTTTTAAAATGTTTCAAATGTTTGGGTAGAATTTAGATTATTTTATCGTTGCGATCAATTTCATTTGGTTTGTTTTGTTCACAATGTTAGTCGCAGAGCATGTTGGTGATCTATGGCAATTGATGACCTTTACACCCCATACTAGGTCCGCTCCTGTTGCAGCTGTTTCGCCCCGTCCGGCACCGAGTCAACCGATGGTCCAGCCTGCGCCGCACTCGTCTGTCGCTATGCCAATGGCAGGGACTTGGATTAAAGGCTAAAAGGTCAGCTACGGCTGGTTGTGTTGCTGCAATCGGTTTGCCTTCGGTCACGTTGGACATTCGGCTAACGGGAATATTCAGCGATTCCGATTCGAAGGAAGCTGCGCCAGTAGCAGACTGCTTCGGTTCAGCAATACGCTCCGGTATCGGACGAAGCTAACACTCCGGCAGGACGAAGGTTTCAATGAGGGGCTCAGGCATAAGTAGCAGAGTCCTTGCACTTACTGCTTGTCGAGTGAACAATTCCGACGAAACCACTGCCACTCTCGCCAAGTTTGATCACCGTTATAAGTGCGACGTCAGCGGTATAGTGCCAGGATTAGTCGAGAACAGTGCCAGGACTGACTTGCCAACAGCTACAAGATTAAATAGCAATGCGATTTTAAAGTGACCATATTATAACGTAGAGGCTTTAGCCAGATGATTTATTCAGCAGAATAAGATAGCAAAATTACCCAAAACATAAGACCTGGCTGCCGAAGTGAATACACACACATCATCACCTACAGAGGCAAGCAATATTGGAACGCAGCGAAATTCCTCACAATGAATTGATCTCGTTAGGTGAAATTCCAGGAAGTACAATTTTCATAGCACAATTTAGTCGACCGAAATTGTAGTCCTCAGTCGAGAGAAAGACTGATAGAGTAGCAGCAGCTAGGAATTTTCTTTCGAAAGCTAGCAGCGGTTTCGCGTATCCTGTGCTAAGTAGAGAGCGTTAAGACAGATTTCCGAAACATGTCAAGTGCTATCAGATGAGAAAAAACGTCGCATCTATGACCAGTACGACAAGGACGGTTTGCTGACCAACGGTTCCGTCCGGTACCACCATTACACACAGCACCGGCGACACATATATATTCACAACATACTAATTACTTATCCTTCCGAAAAAGTAAATAAATTGACTATGCAATTTATCATTCGCTGCCTAGTTATTTTCTGCCAATTTGAGCAAGACAGCAGTTGCAGAAAGCTTTATTGCGGTGCAAAAATGATGGCAACTCGGGATATAATATAAATTTACATATAATTTCTCCTCCCTGATATCACAGAGAACAGACATCCATGATCGAATAAAAATATTTAAAAAACGTGTGTAAACATTTTAATTAATATACGATAAACACTAGCGCCGCCAAACCAACTTATCCCAACTATCCGTCAAATCCATTCCGGAACCGGTTCGAAATCCTAAATGGATTCAGTATGGATTCTTGCTCAAAGAAAACAACCGATTCCGACTCTATCGGTTGATGCATTTTAACTGGAATTCATGCTGGAAGTCCGAACCGGTTCCGGACTAGTTTGACTGGGTAGAGAAATAACCGCTGTCAATTCTGTCGAACTCAGCCACAAAAAACATGACGACAGTAGCGCACCTGGTTTGGATATCCCAACTACCTTCGAAACCGTTAGAGATTTTACACAAGTTGAATGCTGAAGATGGACGTCTGTTCTCTGTGCTGATATTCTTCCAGAATGTATAATGCTCTGCATTCTTATCACTCCTATCCAATCCTTCTTACTCCTTATCGTCAGTGCCGAGCACTGTTTTGCATTTGCCGGCTAAATCAACGACAATGCGATAATCGTCAATCGACGAAACTTTTGCTGTAATGGAACTTGAACACGAATAATAAATAATTGTTCCATTCGAAAGCGATAACCTTGTTGTCCTCATGTTTGCAGCTATCATACGGTGGTAGGCATTCTGACCAATGGAAACGTTTTTCGGTATGGACATTGAACGATCATTTCAACAACTTATCATCGACCGAATTCGTTACCTATAAAGTTCAGGTAAACTTCACCACCTAAAAATGAGTAATAAATCGGATCATCTTGTTAGGACTTAACCCACGAGCAAACAAACAAATGTGTACAAATCCTTATCCATCATCCAGAAAGCAATCGTTTTATAGCCCAATGCTTGATCTTACGATTCAGCATATGCCACCGGGTTTTGCATCCAGCGCCGATTGGTCAATGTATGTATGGGGTGACATTACGCATCTCGAAACGAAAGGTTTATTGTATTCAAGCTTGTGTGAAAAGGTCGATTCGAATTGGTTGCATAATGTGGCACCAGGTTCCCATTGTTCCAATCCTCATCCCTCTTGAGTTGATAGTCTTTCAAAGAGCATCGAAAGTATTCAAGTAATGTAAATTTTAAAAGTCCATGTAAACAAGTCTTAGGTAAACAAGCACACTGAACTGTCAGAAAAGTGAGGTTATACATTTTCATCAAAGAGAATAGTGAAAGAGACGAAGAGTGAAAATCAGTCAAAACGGCAACACTCCCTTTATGATGATTTCAACACTAGAATTTTGGCAACCGCTTCTACAGGCAGCACTTTAAATGACTCCTATTATATTTTGAAAACAAACCGTATTTCGATCGATGGATTTGTTTATCAAACGATGTGCATTTCGAAACAAAGAGATGAAATAATTCTAAAGCTTATTTTTACTCATACATATACTCTAGAATGCACCTTACAATCACGATTGAACTAAATTCTGACGAAAATTCAAATTTCTTTTTTGATAGAAGTACAATACTTATCGCCTCCAACTCAGGCATGAGTAATGTTTATTTACATTGCACGATTGGTCTGCTCAATAAGGTATTTTTGGCTTCACACTATTCGTCTCTTTCCCTATTCTCTTTGATTTTCATGCAATACTCTATGTTTTTGACAGGTATATGAATGAATCATTTCAGCATCAGTGATGCCAGGTCTATTTAAACAATAGCCTGCAGTGAAAATATAAAAGTCTGCAGATTGCTACAAAAATCTTCAAAAAATGCGACGTAGAAATGTAGTATGTATATAATTTAAATGATCAAAAATGTTGAAGGCTTGTGTACAAATTGGCTGGCATAGGCTTTGTTCTGCTAAATATTTGTAATCTGCAAAACATCTGCAGTGAAAATGCAAAATCTGCAGATTTACTAATATATATGCAGATCTGGCATCCTTTTAGTATTCCCCACAGGAAATTCATCCAAATGGTGTAAAAATACGGGGAAACAAGGCAAGATAGGTATTCAGAATATGGGATTAAATGAGCAGCTTGCACTATTTTTGATTTTTTCAATAGTTAGAGGTACCAAATCATCGCAGCAATCAGCAGTAACGAATTGGGGATAAAAAAGGAAGCATCCTATCATATAAATTTTTTTGACGAGAAAGGTCTATTGTGGATCCGCTTGCAATAAAAAAATCGCAATTATTCTTGTTCTAATGTGGTTTTGCTGCTACGAAATTCCATTCCAGATAAAACCATGTTTTAGCTGGTCGAGAAGCTCAGATTCCAGAAGTCGCGGTAGATTTTTATTTTGGCTAAAAGAAACAAACAGAATAATAACAAACAAGTTTTGTGAGGCTTGTACATTTGCAGTGTTGCTTGTAAACCGTAGCTTGGTTGCTAGTTGAATTGTTTTCACTAAATTAATATCTTTGTTATTTTAGTCTCTTTAGTTTACCCCACCTCTAGTTGGGTGCCTACTTCGCATGAGTCTGCAAATTAATCAACAGTGATATGTGTAATAAATGTCTCATCTCACTGTTTGGTTTTTTTTTAATTTTATTCATTTTATTTGGTTCGTTTGATTCGTCTTATTCAATCAATTTATTTTATGTATTATTTTATTCAATTTATTCGTTTCGTTCATTTCATTCATTTTAGTAATTTTATTGATTCGGTTCGCTTTCTATATTTTAACAAAAAAAAATATACTTTATTTTTTTGGTTTTGTTCATTTATTACATTATATTCATTTCTAGCCAAACATGTCAAATGGTCCTAAGTGAAAATAGTTTCTCTTTGTTTACTTTCTCTTTCGCTAATAACTCGTCCGTTTATACTTTTGTTCATTAACTCGAAATCTTCATTTGCAATCTTAGGATAATATGCTTGTCGAAATCAGTGTTTTTCGATATATCCAGAAACAATATTGAAAAATTTTATGCTGACGCCGTAATAATCGAAAGTGAAAGTAAACAAAGAGAGGCTCTCATTTGCACTTAGAACCATTTGACATGTTTGTCGAGATTTTATTCAATTGCTCTCTCGATTAGATTGACTGATATATGGGGCAGGGATGCCACTTTATAATCTGTATTCAAACCAAAACATTATTAGATTATTTATAAAATTAACACAGGAAAATATCTGTAAATATACGTGAGATGTTATGAAACCGGTACAAGTATTGAAATTCTTAAAAAAAAATCTGTGAAATCTTTCAAAAAATGACTTAAATCCGTCATCTGAGGAAAAGAAATATACCCGAAAATGATTAACTAAAGCTGCGATATCATAGGAAAATCTGTGAATATTGGCAACGCTGCTATGGGTGAAACATAAATTCTCATTACCGCTCAAAGGGAGAGCATGATTTGTTTGTTGACCAAAGCATCAAGCCTCACCGTACGGTGCATTGTTGAACTCTCCAATGACTCTCGCGCAACATAAACAAGCTTTGTTTATGTTACGCACTGGTGTAACAAAGCAACGCTGCTTCACTCTCCCGCAACAAAAAGTCATCGAAATATCGATGAGTTGCTGCTGGATTTAAGAACACACCTTATGTCTCATTCAAAGTGGAGTTAGACGCAAGTATGAGAAAATAGGCTCTCTTACCTAGCATATGGCCTCGTGGGGTACAATTCAAAGAATTTCGTGATTTTCGTACTGATGGGCCGTGGAGACGAAGCGCACAAATGGATTCTCCTTCATCTCACTGGATCGTCGTTCCTGATTAAACATTTTATTTCAAGTTGTTGAAAATGTGTTATTGTTAAAAATTATGTTGCTGATTGTATTTTGTTTCCTGTAATTTCTATTGGTAAGTAATTTTTGCATTATGTTTGTCATTACGGTTTTTGCGCGATGCGAATTTGAATTAAGTTTTCAATAAGACATAAAGATGTTCGTTGAAATATTAAATACATTTTTTTGAGTGATCCTCCGCTCTCCCCCACACCAAAAAGCTCAATAATGAGCCTCCTGGTAATGGACACTCAATTCTCAGCCATAGTTAACGCGAAAACTTGCTAGATTTATAAATATTACTTTTAAGATGGCTGAGAAATTTTTTTTTTAAATCAACCTACAGAGAGAGAATATTACTGATAAAACAAATAACAGTGTTCATAAATTTTTTTGCAGCGGTCGGGCCAACTTGTATTTGTATGGTTATCCATTTTTCCTCATTTCTGATTTCGATTTCATATTTATATGCTTTAGCGCGAAATCCTGCCACAAAAGCGAAGGGCCATCGTGAGACTTCAGAAGTGGAAGAAGATGTTTTTGGAGACATTATTTCAAGTACTCCTGCCTATTGGCCGTTCCAGTTGTCACGAACAAGGTGCTCTGCCTTTCATATGATCAACTTGCTTGTTAAATCATTTATTTTTGTCAAACTTAGACATGTTCTGCTTTCTAACCTCCTCAGGAATATGGAACTTACGACGTAGAGTAAATGAATGGGGCCCAGGAAGCTAATGGCAATCTGCCTTCACATAAGTCTCGTCTTCGCCTAAGAAACAATTTGGTTTCACGGACCAACGTTCGTTGTACTGTTTTAAAATAGTTCTTACCCCAGATTGGACCCTTCTTAGCTTCCTGCTGACAGTCCGATGAAAGCAATTCGATTATTTTAGGTTCTTGCGCAAAATTTGTTTAGGCTGCTGATGTTCTTCAGACTCTATTTTCGTAACGGTTGTATTAGTGAAACTTTACACAATGTAAACAATACACATTTATCTAAATGTCAAAAAATTCAATGGAAAATATCTATTGGGAACAAAGTTACAGCAATTTGAAAGTGATGCAATTAGATTCCATGCACCCTTCATTTAATTTTTTTGAGTTTTTCTTACTCTATTTATTTTTTGTAGTTTCGTTGTTAATCCCCTGACGCCTGCTCAAGAGACTTTATGTCAACTTCAAAATGTAACAGCAGCTAATAATCCGGCAAGTGTCCCACAACGATCGTCCAGCATGTATTATATGGTAAAATTGCAACTGCGGTCAGAAAATGCATGCCAGCGTCCATGGAATTTTGAACGCCTTCCTAACAAAATGATTCGTGGATTAGACAACGCGTTGATCTACACCAGCACAAAAGAAGCCTGCTTATCAGCATGCCTAAATGAGAAAAGATTTATCTGTCGTTCAGTAGAATATGATTACAATAACATGAAATGTGTTCTTAGCGATTCTGACAGAAGAACAACAGGTCAACTAGTGCAACTTGTTGATGCACAAGGCGTAGACTATTTTGAAAATCTTTGCTTAAAACCAGGACAGGCGTGTACATTCAACAGAGGATTTCATCTACCGCGAACAGGTGTATCAGAAGATAAGGTGTCACAATATGTTGGACTGCATTATTATACTGACAAGGAATTACAGGTCACTTCAGATTCAGCCTGTAAACTGGCTTGTGAAATAGAAACAGAATTTTTATGTCGTTCGTTTCTGTATACTGGTCAACCTCTCGGATCCCAGTACAATTGCCGCCTATATCATCTTGACCACAAATCCTTACCTGATGGACCATCGACATACTTAAATGGAGAACGTCCATTAATTGACATTGGAGAGCCCGCTGGAGTCTATTACGAAAACTTATGCGAGAGTAAGTACTTTGTTTGTCCATTAGATTTGAAATATAGAGCAATATTAGGCTAAATGACGATAATAAATTTATCCAGACTAAGTTCATTTTGTATGGAACATATTTTTAAAATATCTTCATAAAAACGAATACAGTCGTGCTTCGTTGGTTGGACCACAGCCTATGTCCAACTAACGAATTTAATTCGCTAGTTGGACTGACTGACAAATGTGAAAAACTCTCTAAAGAAGACATTAGTAGTGTAAAAGATTGTTAGATAGATTGTCAAAGTCAATTTGACATGAGATTTTGACGTTCAGATGCTTTTTAGTTGGACAATTATCCAACTAGCGCAGGTCCAACTAAAAAGTGGTCCAGTTAAAAAGTGTTCAGCCAGCGAATCACGACTGTATCCAGAAAATTAATAGCAATTTTCAAAGTCTGTTTTAATAAACTTGCAGGTCTAAATCTCGACAAACATATGATTACGGCCTAAAAACCTACTGTCAAAATTCTTTTTGAAAGGAAATTCCGGACAAACCGTTACTTGCCAAACACAGTTCACAGCGGTTAATGAAAGAGAAAACTCTTCTTTTTCGTTTGCTACTAACATCTGTTATTGGTGCACAGCTAAAATTGTTCCGTCTATCCAAATGTTTTTTGCACTTGAATCAGTTTAACATGCCTTACTACGAATTGAAGTGATTTAGTGCTGACTTTTTAGTGATTTACGATTCGCACGAAAGTGATGTTTTTGAAAATTATTCCATAGAAATTACCTTCAAACTAAAACATCTGTCCGTTGCATTAGCACTACTGTCCATATCTATTGAAGATGGACACTTGGAACAAAAGGTGTTTAAGGCTGAACTGCTACATTACATACTAAGACATATCTTAGTATTTATATTGGTATAGAATGTGAGAATATTTTTAACATTGTGTCATGAGTAAATTTAAAGTGCAATTCTTGGTTTTCAGATCGCGAACTGAAGAACCTGAGGCAGGACATCTTAGGAATGAACCAAAAGCACCCGGCACTCAATATTTTAAAATTGAGGATCGCGACGTTTACATGTTTTTTTTTTAAATTGAAATAAGTTCAATAAAAGATAGTTTGAATTTTATAAAACCCATATTTAAGCAATAACACACGTTTCTGATAGAGTTGCACTTCGTTTTGAATTGTTTGGCGAGTAGTGCGAATTTAACAGCAAATCACGTTACATCAACATGATGATTTATTACCGTGTGAGTAAAGGCTACACTGAGCGGAATAGCTACATACATGTTATATGATATTCATATAATTCAGCGCTATTGGAATTTCCAATGATTGCTATATTAGACTCTCAATGGAATATCAAACTTATATGGTTAATATGTTGAAAGTTAAGATGTTAAATTTTCGTTGTTAACTAACACGACTCAAACAAATGATTCTGTTACAAACGAATTTCGCGCCAAATCGTATTCAGAGTTGGCGGTACCCTTTAAGATTTTAGTGAAACTTTCTGTACATGAAGACTTTGTCACAAAAAGCCACTTTGCATACTTTGTTTATTTTTCAAAAATGATCTAGACTGTCTTTTGGGTCAAACTTTTTTTACCATTTTTTTCAAATGGTTATAGTCTAAAACTGACAAATCCTACAAAAAAATATCGTAGAAGTAATTTTTACGAAATTAGTCAAATATTTGAATAAAAATATTGAAAAACATCTTTATTTACTCCTACACTGAAAAAATTAAAGTCGCCTTACAAAAAAACATTTTTGATTTGGATGAAATTTTGTTCTAAGATAGGTAATTATGTTCCCTACCTACCGTCAAAAATTCAAGTTAGGCACTTTCAAGAAAAAAAGTTATTTAAAATAAAACTTTTCCTTGTCCAAACTGAATATTTTTCTTCAGTGTATTTTTATCGAAAACTAAACTAATGAAAGTCATAATCGATTTTCTTAATTTTTTTTTCAATCGATCGTGATATTTTTTATTTCCATTATAGAGGTTTTAACCTTAAGATCATTCGCCTCTTCGGGTTAGAAAAATTTCCTTATGAAAAATTTCTAACACTATGTACGGGATTGGGACTCGAACCCAGGTGCGCAGCGTACAAGGCAATCGATTTACCAACTACGCCCACCCCCCATGATCGTGATTAATTTTTCCCGTACTTTAACGATTCCTTTTTTATGCATAAATTTTTGTTTCATGGATAAGAATTTTTCAAAACAATTTTAAGAGCTTAAAACAACGATTTTTTACTTAAAACGTTCTCGAATGCAGGAAAAAAATTATTATTTATTCTACTAATTGCCGAGGTACGAGGAATACACATATACTAATGGAATTTTTTGAGTTTTTGGATTTTAGATGATCTATTTGTCTTCAATCGTGATCACTGCAAACCTCTTTATTAAGAAAGGGTTTCGGGGAAAAAGCCACAACTCCGCCAATTATCAATATATTTTTATAAACTTATACTTGTTTATTTAACTGAAAAATGTGGGTCCAAAATACTATAAGTTTGATGTATTGAAATCATTGCTTTATTCCTTTATGTAAATTAAAACTTCATTGACATTTTTATCACAAAAAGGTATGCAACCCCTTAATCAAGAATCCCATTGAAAAGAGTTTATCTCATTAAACAAATATTCCATTATTACTGCTTTATTTTCTTGTTTAGTGCTGAGCAAGGATTGGGGAAAGAAATAACCACCACAACATTTAATTATTTATTTATTTTTATATATAACATTTGTCTTAAAACTATCTTCATGCATGCTATTTTGTGCTATTTCTATACAATGAAAATATTTTTGGTTCATCTTTTAAATTAGAATACCTTTTCATCTCTACTTTGCCACCTGGAATAGGATCAAAACTGTGGAATTTCTGAGTACCAGATATTGTTTCAGCGTTATTATACAGTTCTTCGAGTTCTGCTGATATTTTGTTGTTGTTCTGTTCATTGGATATGTATCAGAAATATAATTTTGTGATATTTTTATGAGTTTGTTTAATTGCCCAGTTATATAACTCTCGGGGAGTTGTTATGGTATTTTCATAGTCGCGAGCAAGACTGGCTCTTTTTTCCATTTGCTTGAGAGTGCCACCAATAGCATCGCAGGGTCATTGTCCATGGGATGTTGCAAAAAGAATGTCTGCGCTTAATTCATACTGTAACCGGAATCTACACAAGCTTGCGAAGTTTTGCTTATTTTTATATTGTGCTGCTGCTCCATCAGACATAAAATAAATTTTAGAAAAGTTTGTCAATTATTTTATCACGCAGAAAAATAATTATCAATCTCAAATAATATGAGAGTTACAACAACAATTTTTTCAAGTTGTTCTGTGTTCAATTAAAAATGTATGTTGTTATAAATAAAACAATTATTGAAATAGCTTTTAATAATTTATTGGATCAAACATAGAAAAAAGTTGAATCAAAAAAATATTTTGTTGATCTCATCATAACAACAATCGAAATAAAATACAATTTTGTTGTTTTAATAGCTTCGTTTTGTTATTTGAAACGCTGCAAATATTTGAATTAATGAAAGTTAAAAATTGAATCAAAAAAACAATTTTGTCAATTCAAATTGTACCTTTGATTATTTTAAATGTTGAGGACTTTATTTTCAGCCGAAGTAAGAAAATGCGCCACGGCGGCATAATCGTATTTTATTCTTCTCTTGTATCTACTGGCTACACTTCGAATGACAAAGGTTGATACATCGCACAATGGGACCAAACGAAAAAAAAATACATTTAAATCAGTAACTTTGAAACACCTCATCGGAACATCATCAATTGTACCATTTTAGAAAGAACAAAATCTGAGAATTCAAATGGATTTATTCTTACATTGGGCAAAAAAGGGAAGTTTTGGTTTTGGGGTATTTAAACCCCAAAATTACCTATTTTTTAATATAAAACCTTATACCTCTGATCCACGCTGAAAATCGTACATGAATTGTACTGATTGTTATGTAGAAAAACCTCAGGAAGCTAATGAAAGTATTTCCATCTTGGGCAGAATACGTTGGGGATTTTGGATCTTTTAAATCAGAAATCTTATTGTATTAATCAATTCCTGAATCGTTATTTTTTACTAACGAAGTCGTATGTAAAAGATCACCTTAACTGAAAAAAATCTTAGAAATTAACTGAGGTGATTTTAAATATAAAACAGGAAATTAGGGTTTTGTGACACTTGAACCCCAAATTCACCTATTTTTTATAAAACAGTTTACATCTCTGATTCACGCTAGAAATCATACATGAACTGTACCGATTATTACGTAAACAAACATCAGAAAGCTAATAAAAGTATTTTCATCTTGGGCAGAATACGGGAAGTTGGGGTTTTGGGACATTTTTTCAACTATTCTTGGTATTATCTCGACTATTCTTCAATAAATGTACATGCAATGCAATATTTTTAATGTTGAAACACTCAGTAACTGATCCAGAAGTTGTTTCATTATTGGTAAAATACAAGAAGTTTGGGATTTGGGACCTTTCGATTCAGAAATTTTATTGTACTATTAAACACCCGAATCGCTATTATTTACTAACGAAGTCGTATGTAAAATATCACCTTAATTGAAAAAAAATCTCAGAAATTAACTGAGGTTGTTTGAGTTTAAATATAAAACAGGAAATCAGGGTTTTGTGACACTTGAACCCCAAAATCACCTTTTTTACATTTCTTATAAAAGAAATGTATAGAATTCGCTCAAACTTTCAAGATTTTATCCGAGGCCCGGAGGGCCGAGTCTTATATACCAATCGACTCAGCTCGACGATTTGGGACAATGTCTGTGTGTGTCTGTGTGTGTATGTAACGGACAAATTCTCATTCGTGTTTCTCAGCAATGGCTGAACCGATCTTATCAAAACCAATTTTAAATGAAAGAACTAAAAAACAGTATGAACGCTATTAATTTGTTGTTGATTCTGATGTTTAGTTTCCAAGATATGAATGTTTGAATGCGTAAAAATGGCGTTTTTTGCAGTTTTTTTCAATTATCTGCCGAAACTGACATGACAGAATTACAATTTATATGTTTTTAGACAGCTTTAACGAATACCTTTCGAACAAGCTATAGATTGTTGAAATCGAACTATTATCAAAAGAGATATTAAACATTAAATACGGACGAAAGATTTTTATCATTTCCCATTGCCAGAAATATGACCAAAAACATATAATCTATTATTAACGCCAAAACGGCTTATTTTAGGTCAATTGTATCTTCGGATAATTTAATGGAGGTAATATGCCCTTTCTTTTGGTATTGTGCTGTTGCTGATTAATCCCCCTATGAGTGAGATATTTTCACAAATTTTCTTGGAAGTGATTATATCGAAATGATGTCATCAGCAAATTTGTAGCTCTTACTTTTGCGAATAACTTTACTGAAGACTTCAAATATCTATTTTGAATACTTTAAAAGTTATGGGTTGTTGTTTGTTGCTTACTCTTTGTTGGCTATTTATTGTTCAATATAGTAATAATCCATTGAAATAAGCCAAACATTATTTCGATAAAACGAATTTTTTATTTCATTTTTCTATCTACAACCGCTAGAAATAA
The DNA here is from genome assembly GCF_030247195.1 of Topomyia yanbarensis. Classification (NCBI taxonomy): domain Eukaryota; kingdom Metazoa; phylum Arthropoda; class Insecta; order Diptera; family Culicidae; genus Topomyia; species Topomyia yanbarensis. The sequence goes on from NC_080671.1 coordinate 276,552,996, forward strand.
TCACCGAACACTTCCAAGTTGTCTGGAAGGAACTTGATAACTTATCAGTGTAAAAATGTTCATTTGTGCGAACCTTCTGACTGCAATTTTTCTTATAACTTATAACCATCGGATCGATCTGAAACATATCGAAAAAAGAAAAGCGAAATAAATAACCCCAAGTAACGGCATAGCCAAGAGAAGGTTTTGGAGTTTAACACCATACAACCCCCCTCCCCCACCCAAAAAAAAATATTGGATTGAAGTTGAAAATTTATTGATGAAGACTGATTTAATTCAATAATACAATAACAATTATCTGATCCGTAGATTGATAACCTGTTGTTGTAAACATCATGAGGACTTTTGATAAATTGTCGGAATGGGGTCCTGATATGTAACTGATAACTGATTTATTGGTCTTGATTTCACAGTTGTCTAATAGCATCAATATCAAATTCCTGCCTGAAAACATTCCAATAGAAAATTCCAGAGTTCTGTAATCAATAATAATCCTCAGATTTCTTTTCAAATTGAGCTCGCTTTTGTAGAGATGTACTGTAATAAGGGTCTTTATTTAATAGAAAGCGAAGTTAAAATTGATTTAATGTCTATGAAACATAGAACTGCTCACCAAAACATTGCATAACTTTCAACATTTGCTAAAAATGTTCTTGCCTTTCTCATTCACTCTAAAATTCGTCAATCTAATCCCGACCCGGAGGGCCGAGTGTCATATGCCAATCGACTCAGTTCGTCGAGATCGGAAAATGTCTGTGTGTATGTATATGTCTGTATGCGTGTATGTGTATATGTGGAAAAAAAATTGACCTCTGTTTCTCAGAGATGGCTAGACCGATTTGCACAAAGTTAGTCTCAAATGAAAGGTACAACCTTCCCATCGGCTGCTATTAAATTTTCTATTGATTGGACTTCCGGTTCCGGAGTTACGAGTTGAAGAGTGCAATCACACAGCAAATTCCCATATAAACTGAAATGAAAATTTTTCAAAATCAAATTTGTATTTTGGATGCCAAATGACTTTAAAATGCATGAAACATTAAAATGCATGACAAAAATTGACTTTTTTGGACTTTGGATGATACCGGCCCGGAGAGAATATGCAGTGAGGGGTTGCTACTTAAAATTAAAACTAGTTTAAAATTTGTTAACAAGTTGAAAATTTTCGGCAGGACCCGGATCTCCCGGATCTTTCTCCATAATCCGCCGCTGGTTTCAAGCGATGTTTCAGTATCACATAGTATCTCAAGATCGTAGCTGTCGATCCGTTGTATGTATGTGCAAATCGTACTGAACATGTAATATTCATTTCCACCATTGTATTGAACATAACCAGCCATGGAATCGTAGTCTGGACAAATTAGACAAGCACAATTGCACCACTAGGTGGATTAAAACAGGTTTTTATTTTGGGAATGCGTCGAGTTGAGACGAAAACGTAATATGATTAATAACGAGGATAACACTTTCCGAATGTAGAGAGAAATTTATGAAAAATGACGATTTCCATTCGACTCTAGCAGGTCCTGATCGATTTTGATGGGCATTTGATTTTTGTAGTATGACCAATTATATGTATAGGTCAAATGTTCAAAAACACTAATTTAAGGTCAAGATAGCATCATTTTGAAACCGCCAATTTCGGAAGTTTAGTATCTTCAATGAGTTTTACAAACGTTAAACAGCGCATCATTTGATAAAATAATTTTGACGATATATCGTCCAAGAAGTATTTATGGTGAATTTTCTCGGGTTAATATTCATGACAAGTCTCAACAAATTCGCTAAAGACACGAACTCTGTTACTATTTTCTGAAAAATTAATTCTGCATAATTTTATAACTTCAAAAATTACGGTTTCGGAATTATGCCGTTTGGACAGTAAGATCGATTTTCACCAAACCCCCACCAAACCGAATTTCTGGCTACACCGCTGACTTCCAGTAAGTAAAAACAAAGTCGTTCTACACTCGTTCACAAGAAACGTCTTCGAATGCTGAATATCTATTATAATACATTAAAACCCCGATTTTATCAGCCAAATATGAACATCTGTTTGATGGGCTCTAGCAGACGAACAAGACTGAATTCGAGTAAATCCTTTCTTGAGCACGTTTTCCTTATCATGGAGATGGAAATATGTAAAGTAAAAAGTTCATCATAATCAGAAATAGTTATCAGACTACATCAAGGGACGAGAAGAATATTTTAACAGCTTCAGTTTATTATAAAGAAAAAAATTTCCCGATTTAGTCAATGTACCCATTTTGTCAACCTAAAATACACCATGAGACTGATAAAAATGGGTCTTCATTGCATGTATTATTCACTGTGTTTCACATTAATAGGTATATTTCACTTTTGGGGATTTTTTTATTGCATCGAACTACAACAATTTTTAGGTAATTTTCAAGGGGTTCTTCCAAAATTTGGCGAACCTATTCCAATTCGTATACCAATTAATCGGTATACTTAAGGGTTTATATGTTGCAGATAGAGAAAATACTGAAATTTTCAGCTTTTTTCCTACACAACATTATTAAACACTTTTTCCTAATAACTTTGTGAAAATTATAAACTATTTGAAATTTTTTAATAGTTTTATTTTTTATTTAACCGTGATTTTTTAATAAATAGTGACCATCGCTTCACAACGTAGTCTATTTCTCATGGCTTGCGGTGAGCACGATCTCTCGAATTGCTGAACTGAAAATTATGGAATAGAAATTAATTTTTAGTATTCTTTACAGATTTAACTAGCCGCGCAGATAGCTCTGAATTAGACCCGCTGGTGCCCTAAGACGATTTCGCTAGATTTTCAGAGCACTGTGCACCCAGTGTATTAACGCAAGTGACGGAAGGTTATCGAAAAGTTTCGCGAAAATGAAAATTTCAGTAATGATGATGATTTTCCCAAACGGTTCGTTTTCGAGAGGTTTTTATTTGTTCTTTGGCATTAGGATTAGCGATAATAATTCAAATCAAGGATACTACTGGGAAGTCACCTTTAGAAAAAGTCGATGTCGAAGTAAAATTTGGAACTATGCACGCATGCACTTCAGAGATAGCGTGATATCAGGAGCTGCGATTTCATTAAATTTTCTTAGTTCTCAGTCGCGTTGGAAATTTGAGTAAAGTATAAACTTCAAATCGATTAAAAAAAATCGATTTTTTTGGCTCAGTACAATATATAAATTTAGTTTTCCCACCACAATTTAGATATTTAGATATTTTATGGGCCATTTTTTCGCTTTCCCATTGATTTGGTTTGAGATTTCTAGCACTGATGTTGTCCTATGCTGATTTGAGCGATTCTTTGAGTCCTGCCACTATCCCATGTAATATGTGTTATCAAAAACATCGCGAAGCATCACGTTCTAAATGTTCTCAAACGATATAATATCCGAAGAGAGTGATAAGAGTTATAAGAAATGTCTCATCACACTGTTAGGTGGATTAAAAGCGTTTTTATAAAACAGTTTACATCTCTGATTCACGCTGGAAATCATACATGAATTGTATCGATTATTACGTAAACAAACCTCAGGAAGCTAATAAAAGTATTTTCATCTTGGGCAAAATACGGCAAGTTGGGGTTTTGGGACATTTTGTCGTTCGTGTTACAGTATTTCAACTATTCTTGGTATTATCTCGACTATTCTTCAATAAATGTACATGCAATGCAATATTTTTAATGTTGAAACACTCAGTAACTGATCCAGAAGTTGTTTCATTATTGGTAAAATACAGGAAGTTTGGGATTTGGGACGTTTCGATTCAGAAATCTTATTGTATCAATAAATACCTGAATCGCTATTATTTACTAACTAAGTCGTATGTAAAATATCACCTTAATTGAAAAAAATCTCAGAAATTAACTGAGGTTGTTTGAGTTTGAATATAAAACAGGAAATTAGGGTTTTGTGACCTTGAACCCCAAAATAACCTATTTTTGCCTTTCTCATATAAAGAAAGGGTATGCAATCACTGTAAAAATAAATCGTTTTTTTAACCGAGGCCCGGAGGGCCGAGTGTCATACACCATTCGATTCAATTTGGTCGAGATCGGCAAATGTCTGTGTGTGTATATGTGTGTGTCATTTAAACTCACACAATTTTCTCAGAGATGGCTGAACCGATTTTCACAAACTTAGTTTCATCTGTAAGGTATAACATAAGCTGCTATTGAATTTTTAGTTGATCCGACTTCCGGTTCCGGAGTTACGGGTTGAAGAGTGCGGTCACACAGCAAATTCCCATGATGTTCAAATGATGTAAAACATATTAAAATTGATGTAACATTACTCTAGATTGCGGGTCTGGATCACTAATGATCAATCAAAGCAGCTTTGACCACATTGGCCACCTATGACGGTTCAAGACGCCCCCGGGGAACCCGTTCCTAAGCTAATATCAGACCCATTCCCCAACGAATTCTCTACCGATTTTTACAAACTTGATTTTAAATGAAAGATACAGTAATACCATTGACTGCTGCTGAATTTCATTCGGTTCTGACTCTTGCTTCCGGAGTTACAGGGGTGTTAGTAAGGATACACAGGAATTTCCCATATAAATCGGTACAATCGTAATACCTCAGAGGTTAAAAACTATTGAAATGGTCACCAAATTACTTCTAATCGCAGATCTAGATCACTGATTGCCAATCAAACATTCTTTGAATATATTGTCCACTATCGACGATTCCGGAAGTCCGGAATTCCTGGCATATTCCACAATTAAATTCACATCGGTTCTTCGGTGATGACTGAACCGATTTTCTCAAACCAAATCTCAAATGGAAGGCAAAATATGCAGTTGAGTATTGCGACGCAGCACTTCCCCCCCCCCCCCCCCCCGCCATGCCATTACCCCTCCCTCCTTCATCACTCCCCTCCCCTTGGACCACCCTCACGCCCGCATTTCCTTCATCCACCCCGTATACCGAAATAAGATGAAGGATTTCTGACGCATCCTCCACTCCCACTCTACTAACCCGCCATTCCCTCCACTTTCAAACCCATTCCACCAACATTTCAAAATATAATCACATGAAGATAACATTGAACTCATGCTGATTAAGCTAATTAAATATTATTGTTTTGCCTTTCTCAAATAGAAAGGTTATGTAATTGCTCCAAAACCCGACTTACTAACCGAGGCCCGGAGGGCCGAGTCTCATATAACATTCGACTCAGTTCGCGCGGGATCGCAAAATATCTGTGTGTATATATGTGTGTATATGTGTGTATGTATGTGTGTATTTATGTATGTATGTATGTATGTATGTATGTATGTATGTATGTATGTATGTATGTATGTATGTATGTATGTATGTATGTATGTATGTATGTATGTATGTATGTATGTATGTATGTATGTATGTATGTATGTATGTATGTATGTATGTATGTATGTATGTATGTATGTATGTATGTATGTATGTATGTATGTATGTATGTATGTATGTATGTATGTATGTATGTATGTATGTATGTATGTATGTATGTATGTATGTATGTATGTATGTATGTATGTATGTATGTATGTATGTATGTATGTATGTATGTATGTATGTATGTGTGTGTATGTGCGGATTTGTTAAAATATCCACATCGGTTTCTCGGAGATGGCTGAACCGATTTTTACAAATTAAGATTCAAATGAAAGGTATAATATTCCCATAGGTTGCTATTGAATTTCATTTTCAACCGACATCTTGTTCCGGATTACGAGTTGAAGAGTATGGTTACAAAACAAAATTTGTTGATTTGTCAACATCGGTTTCTCGGAATTTTCTGAACCGATTTTGAAAAACTTGATTTTAAATGAAAGGCCCATCAGCTGCTGTTGAATTTTGTGTGGATCCGAGTTCTGGTTCCTGAATTATAGGGTGATACGCAGGGCAGGAAATATTCGAACCGAACCTATGTTCGAATACTTTCAAAGCGCGAAGCTTTGCGTTACTGGTTCGTATTCACAAGCTTCGCATCACAATGGCTTACCATCGTAATTGCGGACATTTGGGCGATACTTTTGCATGCTCTTCGGCGAGGACAAATGAAGCTTCTTGTTCATTTCATTGATGTTCGGAAAGATATGTAAAAGCTTTTGCGTAGTTTTCGACGAACACGAGCTAAGCTCTTGGTTCGTGTGATCGATATTTTTGAAACAGTTACACGGAGCTTCGAAGCGATGTTCGCGAACACAGAAAAAAGATTACCTCGAAGTATTTCAGAATCGCGAACACCGAAGGATTATATCAATTTAGCATTGCGAGGGCCATCGCTAACATGTTCGCCGGACGATATTAGTTTTCTTTATTCAAATACCTACCTACTAGTTATGCAAAAAAGTATATTCTAGACAGAGGCCTTGTATTAAGGGTGGAATAGGTGAAAAATAATTGTGACAATGTGTAGCTTATGGATGCTGGGGTTAACTGAAAAGTGACGTAACAAGTTTATTTAAGATACCCTACTGATATATTACCAGTAGGGATAAAATCAAGATTTCGTGACAGGGCGGGGATAAATTTTCAAATGAAATAAATTAGGGCTAGAAAATGAAGTTAAACACAATGTACACAACGTATTGAGTGGCTCGCTTATCTAAGTCATGTTCCTTTGTCAGTTTCTTGAGGATCCAGTTATGTCAGTTTCTTGAGGATAAAGATATCGATATCCATTCAAAGGAAAAAATCGATTATCAGTTAAATAAATAACGTCATGATGTGTATGATGAATCCTAGAAATAAATAGGGAATGTCAATAAACTCGACCATTCCCGATTCATATTTGGGAGTTCTGGTGGTTTGTAAATCTTGTTTTCGACTAACAGTAAAACCATTTTGATTCAGAAGTATGTTTTAGAAGGGCGCATGTTTTTTCGTGCACTTATTTAAAAAAAAAACGCTTTGAATCCATCTACCAGTGTGATGAGACATTTTTATAACTGTTTTCGAATATTATATCGGTTGAGAACTTTTGGAACATGATATTTCGAGAAATTTTGAAAGTGAAATTAAATCAGTTGTAAAGTTATAGAAAATAGCCTTTTAAAATGAACGGACAATCGAATTATTACTAATACTTTATGAATACATTATCTAAGTTCTTCATTCAATGCCATATGTATGCAAAAAGTTAAAAACTGGATTTCCCTTGAGAACTGGGCCAAAAAATCGAAAAAAATGTGTTGGCGATCCGAGAACTAGAACAGAAATTGTAACCCTTGGACCTCTGAAGTGCATGCGTACAAAATGCTATAGTCTAATGTTTGTTTTCATTCATTTCATTTAATAATTTTCAGTTGAGCAATTCTGTCGCAAACTGCATTGTGGAGCGAGGGTCATAACTTTCTAAATTTAAGTGTTCCTATTAACTTAGTACACTCTCTTTAACATAAACTACTCTAACGAATGAACGAATGGGAGTAGGTTCGATAAATTTTGAAAGAAGCCGTTAAATCAACCACTTAAGGGATTACACCACCGCAAAATTAAAAAAAATATCGAAATTGATCTTGATTGATTTTATTATTCCATATCAACATTTGATTAGGGCTAATAAGATTTGTGAACAAACTTTTGTTTTGCTGATTTCTCTTAATTTGTTATCAATTCAACACAGAAAACATTTGAAATCGATTCTACCAAGGGCAAAGATGTTGAGTCATGTGTATTTTTCATAAAATTCAACTCTGTAGCGGAAAAATGAGCGAAATAAGTTTGTTTACAAAAGTCTCATTAGCCCTTTTGAAGAATTACTATTGTATTGATCTTAAATATGGGTCTTCAAAATAATATATCAAAATATGGAACGCGACAAAAAGCGAATAATAATGGAAAGACAGTATTCGAAAAAGTTCGAGTTTAGAACGACTTTCATTCTACTTGGAGTTATTTATTTCGCTTCTCATTTTCCGAGATTTCCCTTACATAAAGCATTTCGGCTATAACTGATTCAAAAAAAAAAAAAATGCAGGGGGCCCTAAAGATTTCTTTCTTTTATTTTTTATTAGTAAAAGTCAAATAAGGGAAGATTACATCATGGAGAAGATAAACCAAATTTTGTCCTTTTCAGAATTGTTTTTGGATTTCCAACAAAAAAAAATCACTAGAACATTGTTTGTAAGTTCTTTGCGTTTCTCCATCAGTAATTAGTTAACAAATACAATACAAACAAGTTGGAATATCCTTCTCATTATTTATCACAAAACAGATGTACAGGAGTCAGGAAATAAATTTCATAAAAGTGGAACATGTAATAAGTTTGACACTTCATTTATTAAGTGAACAGATTCTGTCGAAAATGTTTGAAAATAAATATTTTGTCTCTTGTGATTAGGTAATCAACCAATAAACTTGTAAAACAATATTATAAAAATCATTTGGAAGCTTTCCTCTTGGTTTGGTACAGATGCCAAGAAATTATAATTCAATTAATGACAATAATAATGGATTCAAGTATGTAGGTATTTGTTAATAAATTCATTTGGTAAAATTAAAAATAACGTTTAACACGCAAATCATCGCATATTATTGAGTGAATATGACTAGCCGATTTAGGAATGTTGCGCAAGAACGTTAGAAACCGCAACAAGTTGAAAACAAAGGCCAACGGACTACGCCTAACTACCCCTCAGTGGATGCAAAAAACTGAAGTTCGCCGTCTAACTGAACTCGGACGTCAGCAGTGAGATTCCATCCGAAAATTGTTCTTTTTAGGAAGAATTTGTTTTAGATAGAGAGATTATTAAGAGAGGGGTAATGGTTTTAGCGTTAAAAAACACTATTTGCGATTTTTTTAGAAATTTGGGCGAAGCGAATTGATCAAAACTTTTGTACATTATAATGTATCATTTCATCCAAAAGAGTCATTTCACCAAAAAACATTTTTTCACGCTGAAACCCTTACCCCCTTAAACATACTTTATACATCTTCACCTAAACTCCTTGGCAGGGAAAATATACTCCGATTGAAGAAGAAAAGACGAGTTTGCAATCAAAGTAGCTAGTAAACATAATTGTATTCCGAAAAAAAGAATTTGAATTTCACTACCACTACGCTCATTCAAACTCGTGGCTCATAAATTGGTAAGGTATGCGACGCACCTAATCCCTAAATCCTAAATTATAATCTTAAAATAATCCATTTTATTTATACTCAAAATAAGATTTATAGTTTATGATTTTAAGACAGATAGTGACGTAGCGAACATGTTCGCGGTGGCTTCATGATGCTGAAGCTTGAAGCGATATAAAACTTCGATGTTCGCGATTCTCAAATAAACGAGGCATTCGCTTTATATGTGTTCACCGAATATCGCTTCGAAACTCTGTGGAAATGTTCCAAAAACGCAAAAACCACGAGCCAAGAGCTTACCTCGTGTTCGACGATGTGTGCTTCTAAGGTTAATGTGAACTTTTTCGAACATTGTAAAGAGCGAACCAGATGCGAAGCTCGCTTCGTCCGAGCAGAGATAAGTTTTACCCCTAAATGTTCGCAGCGATTGTGTCAAACTCATCGATTGCATGTGGTATGCTTGAGAAGGTGCTTCGTGAAGCTTCGAACAGCAATCAATTCATTTTTCGAAATTTTCCTGCCCTGGTGATACGTACGATCACGCAGCAAATTTCGATTCTAACGAATTCTGCGATGAATGTAAAAAGGTTAAATTTTTTTCCAAAATGTAAACACAACTGTTGCATTTGTAGATCTAGGTCCCCAACAGTCATTTAAAGTCTCTTTGGCCACACTGACGGATCCGGAAGCATCAAATTCAGAATTACGGTTATCTTGGTTTCCCGAAAATGGCTAGACCGAAAGGTGTTGCGTCCCCGAAAAAATGATATTAAATTCCATTTCCATTCGACTTCCGGCTCCGGAGTTACGGGTTGTGGAGTGCGATCACATAGAAAACTCCGATTCAAACCGATACCGCGATGAATGCACAAAGGTGCTCTTATATATACTTACCAAGTATAATAAGAATGAAAGACATTTCCATAATGTGATATTGTACGAACCAGCTATTAAATCATAGTTTGGAGAAATGAGAAAGGCACAATTGCACCTCTAGGTGGATTAAAACAGGTTTCTTCATTTAGCATTCTTTTTATTCATTTTGTTTATTTGACCTAGTTTTATCTATTGTATTCATTTCATTCTTTGTATGCATTCCGATTAGTTTATTATCTCATGCATCTTATTCGTATCATTCATTTAACTTAATTCATTCAATTTTTTCATGTTGCGCAATTTTGTAACATTTTTCGGTTGACACATTTTATTCATTTTAATAATCTGACTAATTTTGTTAACTCATTATTTTTATTCATTTGATCTAGAAAATTAATTAGACACAATTTAATTTATTCTATAACTTTTCAATATCGCTGATTTTTTTCATTTTAATCATTTTACTGCATAAAAGCAAACAAAATCTAAAAATGATAAAATGTATAGGAGGAAAACATTTTTATTAATTTTATTACTTTCTTCATTTTGTTTATTTTATTTATTCTTTTCATTATATTGATTTTATTAACCCTCTGTTTACCCTTTTCTTTATGAAAAACAAAGTTTTCAAACATCAATAACTTTTGGGTTAGGCATAGGGTTCGTCGCGGTTGCGGTAATTACAGCAACCGCGCGGTATTTACCGCACTCGCACCGCAAAATCTGCGGTGCGGTGAGACACTTTTTCCCGCAGATGCGATGCGGGAAAGAGCTTTTACCGCGCGGTTTTACCGCAACCACACCGCAAAAAAAATGATAAAGTGATAATTTTGATTATTCTAATTGATAATGAAAGAAAATCTAGCTGTGTCCGAAATATTTTGACGCTATTATTTTTACGACATATTTTGGACTAGTTATTTCATACTTCTAAGTAAAACTTCACAAACTAACCATTTCAAATACATAAAATGCAAGATCCAAATAGAGACAAAATTATTAGATCATTTAAAAACAATACATGTTTACTCTTAAATCCAATTTGAAAGTGAATCACTTCTCTCGATTTCTGTTGGAAATCGTGGAATTATGAATCGTTTTCGATATCACGTGATCAAGCGTGATCACCCTAGTGAGAAAACCAAATTTACCAAATTTTCCTCCTTAGGGTGAAATATAGCATAGTGCTTTCGCATAGGCCTGCTAAGCCAAGACAAGTCTCGGCTTCACTGTGTCTCATCGGCATAAACAGAACTTCTGCTCGGACGGGACATCACGTTTGATCAGTCGTTCGATTGAAACACAAAGTGTGTTTTAGTTTTAATGGATTTGCGTCAAGCCGACGCTAATATATTCCGACAAAAAGTTAGTGTCGGTTTCTTATGAGGCGAAGCCAAAACGCAACCAACAAATTTTCACCCTAGTGAGAAATTTTGGTGTTTACCAAATTTTCCTCCTTAGAGTGAAATATAGCATAATGCTATATAACTTTTTTTTCGCGTACTTCCATTCAAATTTACTATGATTTTCTACCAAATTAGGTCCTAATATTTTTCAGTCAAGACTATTTTGTAGCTTTTTTGAAGTTTTTGTTTCCAAATACCACATAGTTTGACTCCCGTTCACTTCAATTGAAGTTTTTGCCATTGGCTCTTTGGTAAAATATTAGAGGAAAATATATTAAATGCTAGAACTTTCGAACCAGCATTTAGAAACTTACACTTCATTCATTTTTAAAGGGAGCAATCTTAGTTTTTAAGTGATAATACATCTGTTTCTTGAAGAATGCGGAAGTTAGAGTTTTGGGATATTTTGTCCGTAAAACCCCCTATTTTTAAAAATCATTTCTGCTGTATGCTACAAATCATACATTTTTTGCAGTTTTTCTAATGTTCAATAATTCTGTGCCGGTTGAGACCGGACTCCTGATTAGATGTAATGTAAAGGCATATTTTTTGTCAAATATGGCGTCGTTCTTATTAGTGAAATACAATATGTTTTTATTTCACTGTATTGGAATATATGCGCTACTATATAGAAGTACTGGTATTTCGACTTTAAATTTTTTTTTTTGTGAAATTTAAGAATGAACTACGTAAATGCGAAAATCATCCATTTCATTTTCATACACCCAAAACAATTTCCCAATGCAAAAAAGGCATCACATCCTTTCGTGCATATTCCGAATTAGAATCAATCATCTTCTTCGCATTGTAGACCAAGCATAGTTACTGCATTAAACCAACAGCTTGATTCATGATGAAATAAATTGATTGAGAATACACGCTACCATATTATCTGCCCGCATGTAAAAGTATTAGTTATTTTGATATACGCGTTATTTTCCCATAGCGAATGGCTTTTGCCGTAAAATCATCGCTCTCTCATTCTATGCTTCAGAGAAGAGTGGAAGAAAATGATTTTTGTAACAAAATTAACGAAATTTGTCTAAATACAAACGAGAAGCACTTTAGTTTCGATCAAATTAGAGAAAGTGTGCATTGTTTTCTATTGTATACTGCTATTGCTTTTTGTTGATGACATTTCAAGCGATTTTGACGTTTTCAAACTGACCCCCATTGATCGATTGAAAAACGATGTTACCTATTGAGTTCTACAAGATGATGACACGAATGAACTTATGATGAATGAAGTTCATGTTTGACAATTCTCGGTGGTTTGTTTACTTTGACAATTGCGTGAGTGCGAGTGAAACGGGTGCTCATCTGTTACATTCGAACTCACGTAACTCCCATGTAAACAAACCACCGAGAATTGTCAAACAAGTTCATCCGGCTCATTTTGTGGGGTTATGTCGGTTGGTGTAAAACCTAATTGTCAAACTCTGTATGTGGAGATAGGGATGCCAGTTACCTGTGTGCGCTGGATTCGCATGTTCGGGAAATAATACAAACTGAAATGAGTAACTGCCACTGCTGCTCAAAAGTGCAAAACCATGTCATCACTGCCCTTATAGTTTATGATACTTTAAACTTAAATACTTTTACTGCGGAATACCGATATGATATCACTTGAAAGTACTGTTGATATGAGGAATGCCAGAAATGATTGGCCTTCCTATCAGACAAATGTTGAAATTCGTTAACCCAATGTTCCCATATAGGTAATTTTCTCCTGCGTATAGTGCGCTTAAATAATGATTATTAACATTTATGAACCTATCTAGTGGCTAGAACTCGCATATCACTGGTACATTTAGGGTTGAGAGAACGCCGAAAGCTTAACATAAAATCAACACATAATCATCACCCACACCCCATCAATTTGATGATGCTATAAGCTGTTCTCTCCAATATTCAGCATGTGATCAGTACAAAGGCGAACTGGAAACAGGTCCTTGAGCGTGTATTAGTATTTTCAGAGCGCACATGTATCCGAGTGGAGATGTCCGATATCGTTAAATTCACTAATACATTCCCAACTGTGGGTTTGTGTAAGTTTCTGTGGTGTAATCGTCATTTAATGCATTTTTGTCCCGTCCCCAATATCGCTTTCTATGCATTATACCAGTTACAATGCAAAATTCTCATTAGAATCATGCTTATTCGCATGTAATTCATACGGTTCGCGTTTTGGGTGTATGTCAAAAACATTCAAAATATGAAAATTTAAAGAAAAAAATATGCAACTTCATTTCTTATTACATTTTTATTCCACATTTTTCAATTAACTGAAGGGTTGCTAAAATAAAAGTTTTCCTATTACTGCAGTAGAACGTTTTGAATGTATAATGTTTGCCTTAAAATGCATGGAATTTTATTAATAGAAAATGCAAAAGTTGATTTTTTTCATAAACATTACATTCTGAGGCGTCTCTTAAAGTTAAATTTCGTGTGAATAAGAATAACATTTTATTATATATGGTTACAAAAATGTACAATTTTTCAACACCATTTTTAAAAATATAAAAATTTTACCGCACGGTGCGGTGCGGTAAATAATGTGCGGTTGCGGTAAGCGGTGCGGTTTTATAATTTTTTTGCGGTTGCGGTTGCGGTGCGGACAATCCATTTACCGCCCACATCCGCACCGCAACGAACCCTAGTTAGGCAGCATTTCCTCACAACAAAGTAAAAGTAAAACTGATAATAGCACCATTCATTTGAGCACTAATAGTTACAAGAAATATCCGTATAACTGAAGTTATTGCGATTATCCAAATTGAATTTCACTGGATCACTGTTACCAGAGATATTTTCAGTTATTGGTGAAAAATTAAATTTTATATATCTTCGTTGTCTTCAAATATTTTTGATAACTGATATATCTTATCAATTTGGATTGGTTTCGGCTATCTTTTCTACCCAATCGAACTATTGAAAACTTTGCAGGAGATGTGTATTAAGGATTCTAACACTGCTAGAGAAGCATCTATCTTGATCAAAACAGGTTTTTCGTGATTCTTTACTCTAACACTTTTAAGAAAAATGGTTTGTGCTAGAAAAATATTAGGTATTACAGAGTTAATTTTATCCATATCTCGACAAACATATGAATACGGCTTAAAAGCCAACTGTCAAAATTCTCTTTGAAAGAAAATTTCAGATAAACTGTTACCCGCCAATCACAGATGTTTATAGTAAACAAAAGAAAAAACGACAAGGGGCAGCCCTATGGGGTTTCACGAGTTGTAGATGTAGGACTAAACTACTTAATGTAAAATATTTATTTTCTTAGTACATTTATAGCGGTAAGCTTGAATCTAGTTGGTACCGCCACACGGTACTATCTTTGATTTTAGGCCTGAGTTTAGTCCGGCCTAAGACGTTAGTACCTGTCATTGCAGAAATGGCTGCATCCTGAAGCCAAATGAAAACAGTGTAAAAGGCCGCCATGTTCCTCTTGCATACATCTCAATAATTTGAATCAACTTTTCGAACTTTATGTGCAATATTATGGCCCATGTTGCACACAAACCATATGAGGGCAAGTAAGCAAGTTTTATCCCGTACGAAAAACAGGTGTAATCGAATTTTAAATGCATTTTTTTCAATATTCTTTATCGTCCTATATCTAGAAGGTGCTACACGCTCATTTCAAAACGCCACATCGAAGAGTTATATTGCAGGTTAGCAGAAGTCGAATCAAACTGACGGACGAAATTTTATAATTGGATTCAGAGATGAAAATTGTTTTCGTTCGTTAGTTTACCTATGGCTATCAAAATGAGTGAAGTTTAATTTGCTCACAATTTTTTAGTTATTTTTACATGGGGAAAAGAATATATAATCACAATTTGTTCCCTTTTCTAGTTGTATCTTCTCACAAAGAACACCATAAGCAAGTGGAAGTTTATTTATATTTTTACTGCTTTTGAAAGAGTTCAAAACTAAGATTGAATAAAAAATTGTAAATGAAGCCATGCCATATAGCCTAAGTAACACTTTTAAATATGACGGCAAACAAACTGTTACAAATATTCTCATTTTGATCGTTATTTAAATGTTATCGGAGCTTGCTTGTATTGTTTCGTAATTTATAATTTTCTAGCATATCTTGTACTATTTGCATTTCCGCTGTAGTGCAAATTTTAGTTTAATTCTTTATGATAGAACAGATACGCACAGGGTATGAAAGAGCTGTGAAAGCTGAGACTAGACAGATGACTTGGCAAAATGACGCAAAAAGTTGAATACGGAAAAATCGCTTGAATCGTGTCGGAACTTAAGGGGGTGCAAAGATTCTTTGTCTTTTCAGTCATGCGCCACATCGAAATCTTGTTTTGCGGTATATACCATAACTCAAAATCTACTGGACAAACGTTGAGACATTTGCACACTTGTTTTCACAGCATTTCACAAGTAATTAAGGGAGCTTTTATTTTTTGGTCGATTTTCGATTTTTTCGTAGTACTTTGAAACCAAAATCCGATTATTGCTAAAACAACGATTAACATGTTATTGTAAAATAATAATATTTAGCAGTTTGCAAAAAGCTCTTGTAGTTGCCTGGGCTATGATGTGAAGAAGAAGAAGAATTGTGCATAATTCAGAACGATTGGTCCAAGAAATTTTGTCTGCATCCAGTACCAGGTTCAATTTGTAAATTTATAATTATCAATTCATTATCAGACAGATGGCAGACTATAGGAAGTAACTAATTATAATTTTTATTAATTAAAATTACTGGACTTTTGGTATTTCAGGCATAATTGGATAATCGTGCTGATAATTTGAATTACTTCATTTTCAGCAAAGTAGGTCTGCCAAATTCTATATGCATGGTTAGTAGACTAGTTGGGTAGGATGGTATAATAAGCCCCACCAGCCTAAAATTTCAGATTTCTATTCCATGGACGACATAATTATCTGAAGCAAATAAATAATTTTTATGGCATTTTTCATGTGTTGCAGAACAGCAACTGATACAAACTTTTCAAAAGATGTAAGCTTCCACTCTTTTTCTATAAGCATTTGATTTAATTTGGAACAGTCAGATTTGGCTGAACTGACAAACTACTAAGTGTAATGTTAGAGAAGCTCTTCAAGCCCTTGGAGAGGCTAGCGCCTAACAATACAACTCTATAACGTTCTCGATAGTATACACCATTATTAGCAAAATAACGTTTTAGTCAATTATGGATCTTAAATAATAAATTGTTTAAGCGATTACTCCACTGTAGAATTTTAAAACCATTGATTTTTTATTTATTAGTCTAAAATGTGCTTTAGGATGTAAAAAATGATATCCCAAAACATGGAGAACGAAAACAATTCAAAAATATAATTTTCAATTTTGCCGCAACGCCTCTTATGTATAACCCATGTGTACTGCAAACTTTAACAGCGTTTTTCTCGAAACCACTGGCCGGAAATGTAACTCGAGCAAATGATTTTTGGTCGCTTTGAAATTTTCACAGTATATTCAAAATTGATTTTTCTCGTCAGGTACGCAGGATTAAATTGTTTATTGCTTACCTTTTTTATTGAATAACGATTTTGTATAGATTTTCATGACATTCTCTATGTTTTTTCACTCAAAACTGCGCCATTTCGCTTAAAACCAAAATATCGAAAAAATCCTACGTACATCGCTATTGACATAAGCAATCAGAAAAACTTTAGTTTTTGGCGCCAGGTCAAAAATCACGGGAGATAGATTTTCGACCGTGGACCCCTTCCAAAAAAACGCGCATGACGTGAAAATGCTGCAGAGCCGCCATCTTGTGATGAAATTGCTCGAAGAAATTATTTTATTTGATACAATACTTATGTTATAAATCCCATTCAACAAGATGTCGATTCACCATTTTATTGAGCAATAAAAAAATTCTCGAAATAATCAGACTATTAAATAGCATAAACAGTGAATTTTAAATTAACTTTATTGTACAGTTTTTTAACATAGCCGTGTATTGCTAATCAGAACGCAGCATCATGTTACCGGAAGAAGACAAAAATATGCAAAAAATTGTCATGCTTCTCTTGCATACATTTCGTTATTTTCAATCCTCTCTTCGACTTTCTTCTGGATAAATATGGCTTTCTTTGCTCGCAATAAAGATGACAATAAATAAGCCAGTTTATCAGGTAGGAAAGACAAGCACTGTCGAACTACACTAATAAAATAAAATACCAATTAATGCGTAGAAAACTACGCATTTTCAATAAAAGTGGAATAACCCATTTAGTGGGTAAAGAGTTCGTATCCATAAATGAATACAGCTTTTGTACGTCAACCTGGGTATGTTTTACCCTTTATTTTTCGCAGACCTGTTACAACAAATCGCGTGAAAAATATCCATTCATGAAAATCGCGCCAGAATGAAAAATTCTTTCAATAGAATTATTTCTGAATTAAAAAAAAAACATAAAATAACATTCATTTCACATTATTGTCTCCTTAACTACTTAACAAAATAAAACCGCCAACTGGATATATTTTTAATGGCTGGATCCTTTGGCTGCTCTAAAAATGCCAAACGCATATTTGCAACATCCTCAGTAGTTTAAACATGCAGGCCGGTAATTTGCAGCTTCCGCTACGAACCTTAGTTTGCAGGTTAACTCGCTTAAAATAATTCTTAATGACTTTTAACTCATTATTAAGATCAGTATATCCATTGACATTATCTCATCGAGTAGTTGTGAAATGAATAAAAAGCACCAATGGTTATAAGCAATAAAATACCCATTTTTTGACAGCTCATAAAATGTGTAAAGTTTTTTTACCGTGTTTATCTACCCGCATTTTTTTTATTTCCTCGTTCTTTCCTTCTCTCTACACGCTTGATTCCAATTGCACATCAAAGGGTTACAGTAGAGCACGTTTAGATAAATTGAGATCTATTCAATCAATTCAGATTAAAGTTGTTTTTGTGAATTAGAAACAGAACTACAATAAGAATTGTTTTGATTCTTTTCTTTTTGCTTATCTAGCGGGAATAAGCGGGACCATTTAATTCGTTAATATAAATCGATAACATATTTTCACGAATGATTGCCCATATATCTATTGTATCACTCATCAAAGAAAGTAAATAACGAAAGAAAATTATTGTTTTTAGGGGATAGATCCAAACAAATGACAATTGGATATAGATCGTAAAATGCAATATTTTATGAATTTACTTACACTGGTCGTTAGCAAATTGAATCAGAATGTTAACAGCTTAGAAATTAACTCCACAAATACCCTAAGCTAAGAGTAAATAATAGATTTTAAATATGTGCAATGTTCCAATAAGAATAAAATCACATAAAACTTCTGAATACAAAATGTTTTGAAATTTACTGTGAACACAACGGTGATCAATATATTTATTTCGATTTTTGGCATAAATCGTTCCAATTTGCATTGATGCATTATAGAAATATATCTATATTCTGTCTGCCACAGTGCAAAAAAAAACGCTCAAGAATATAAATGATCATTCTGTCAAAGTTTAATTTTCTGTTTGATCTTTGTTTTCTTTTTATTTAAACCTCGCTGAAAAACGTGTATAATTTTAATTCGCAGACCTTCATTGATAATTGATCTTTATTCCAAACTTGTGAAAATTCACTTGAAACGAAAATAAATGTTCTCCCCCACGTCGATAGGTATCATGTTCAATTAGAATGACACTCACAGTTCATTTTAAATTCAAATTGAAATATTTTAACCAATTATTTAATCAAAGTATGAAATCCCGACAAACATATAATTCCAGCTTAAAAGCCAACTGTCAAAATTCTCTTTGAAAGGGAATTCCGGACAAACCGTTACTCACCAATCACAGATGTAAACAAAAGAGAGAAAAAATTCTCTTCCATTAACTGCTATGAACTGTGTTTAACCAGCGACGGTTTGTCCGGAATTTCCCTTCAAAGAGAATTTTGACAGTTGGGTTTTAACCAGTAATCATATTTTTGTCGAGAAATAACTATCATGGCACCAATTACAACCGATGGTTTAACCTACAGACACTTTATATAACAGACTAGCGGAGAGAAAAACAGTAAAACTAGCAACCAAAACCCTCATGCTCCTTTGGTTGCACTTTTTGACAGTCCGTTTGGCTGCAATTTTTGACACTTCGCTAGTCTGTGTATAAAGTGTCTGTAGTTTAGCCACCTCTAACTCGACGAGCGCCTATTCAAACTGAATGAAAACATCCATATGTATATCAATTTATTTTCTTTTGTGCATATTATGTCACTACAAAGTACTGCACATCATCGGCCAACTTTCAACTATCCAACACGCTAAAGTTCTATGTTCAGAAACATATCGGCAACAAGTTGACAAAATTGTTCTCAAACCCTATGGAACGAGATATTTGACGAAGAAAAGCTATTTTACTGCAAGAAAATATCGGAATGAATTTACTTATTTTCTTTAACTTGAATTTGTTGTTTTTTAACATTGACGTGTAACGCAGATCAGAACGCAGCCATATATGATTAAAGCTTACCAAATATTTTAGGCCGGTTTAAAAGTTAGTCCGGTTTAAAAACAGTTAGTACGGCTTTGTGCTTACGGCTATTATAGTTATAATAAATCAAACATATTTCTTACGTATGGTTTAATCACAACCAATCAACATCGAATTACATATTGAATTACATATTGAACCAAACCTTCTTGGTTATCAGGTCATTTCATTTGTAGTTGGTGTTATCTAAGAAGATCTGAAGAAAGAAGACAGAAAACTGTGACCGAACTAATATCTGAAGCTAAATCTTTATAGCATAAGATTAGCTTGTAAAAACTTTTCGATTGTGTGTGGTAAAAAACCCGGACCAGCGAAAAACAATCAAATTTTAGACAATATAATCACATTTCATGTACCGTAAACCGGGGTGACATTGATCACTTTTCGAAGTAATCATTGCATATTTTTAAACGCAACACATTTTTTTCAAGTTTAATATTTTTAAAACATGTTCTGATGTAAGGAGAACAAGATTGGATGGTTTTACCTAAAATTGTCCGCTTACAGCTATTTTTCCAAAAATGATTTCAAGTTGATGTCCGTTTTCGTATTCCGGGGTGACTTTGATAACCTGCATGTTCACCCACATTAAATTATTGATGTCAATGTTTTTCATTCAAATGTTTGTTTAAACTAATTCTGGAAAGATGCTCATTGTTAAATAGATGTTAATTGGTATTATACAAAGTATTCAATGTACTGTAAAATTCGAGTAACCAAAATTCGTATAATTTGTGTCCAACTAGAATAAAAGATTCTGAAAACCTTTAAAACTGCCAAAATTGTTTTATTTCAGTGCTTTATCAATGTACAAAATGTTTCATCCATTTTAACACGTTGGAATATTGAACAATAAAAAAAAGTTGCGAGTTTTAGCTTAAAAAAATTGAAATAATTGCCAACTAGTTTCGCAAAAAAATGTATTTAAAATAAATAAACTCTTAAAAGTAAATTTGGTACATCCCACTCTAAAGGAAAATAAAATCTCGCTTGTCATTTATTACTCTTGCTCAAATCTGAGATTTATTTGTTTCATAAAACTAGACACTTGATGAAGCTTCGTAAAAATAAGTTAAAGTAAAATTTCGGTTTTTTGTAGTTTTTGTACCCAAAAACCGAACAAAATACTCAAAAAGTATAACAAACCAGTCTTTCATAAGTTTAGAGTAAAAATCATTTCAAACTAAAATGATTCGGTAGACTAATCTGGTTTAATAAGCGATCTACGAAAAAAGTTTCGAGTGATCAAAGTCACCCCGGTTTACGGTATAGACCAAGCATTCTAGTTATATTATCCTAAAGTACGCATACAAATATAGCGAATGCAAAAATCATATATCGAAACTATAAATATACAAGAATCGAAAACAATTTTATATATGGACAAGATGCGTTTTTGCAACGGTTTTTCAAATGGCAGTGTATTCATAGGCTTTGTAGTATGTACCTATTAGTAGAATCAAAATACTATAGGCTGAGTGGAAATGAATCACGTGATGGGGAAATGAATTGATCGAATGTAAATAATAAACTTTCGTTGTGCAATTTAGTAACAAATTAGATCTACCTACCTATACATTCGCCTCAAACATTAAACCCAAGCGCATAAAGCAAAATGAATGAACGCTGATGATGATGGGTAGAGCGAAAGAAACAACTAATACCACGACACTATGGTAACCAAATGCAAATGGAGCTCGCATGTACAAACTATTTTGTGTACGAATAATAAAAGTGTGCTGGAAACGAGCACAATACAAAATATAGCATAGTGTAGCGTACCTCCACAAGCAGTGTAACGAACTTCTAACCCAGCTACACTGGCTGTGAAAATACACAGCGCAGTGATCTGCTTCGCCTGCCGCTCAACAGGCAACTGAGCGTTTTCGGCGAAATCCGTCCGTTTAAATAGTCGATGATGACGTCATTCATAGAAGCGTAGCGCGCTAGGTACAAAAATCTGTCGTGCTGGATTAGGGAAGCGCTATATTCTGTGTGTAAATGCGCGATATTTTGACTAGGTTGTTCATTATTTAAATTTTTAATCCCAATAATCTTTGGGTTTATCTATTGGAATCTATTCTTAGATGTATTTCGGGGCGATATGCGCAAAAAATTTGAAAATTTATCGTGAGATGGCTGAATTATGTGCGTTTAAAATTGGAATACTTTTCGTTACATACCATTTTTGTAAAATTTGCAACGTGCACCCCTATATCGAAAATAAAGACGTAGTCCTACGTCAAAAGTTTTCTCTTGCATTAACTGCTATGAACTGCGTTTAGCCAGTAACCATTTGTCCGGAATTTCCTTTCAAAGAGAATTTTGACAGTTGGCTTTTAAGTCGTAATCGTATGTTTGTCGAGATATTATTCATATTATTTATTTTATTAATTTAATGAATTTTTGCCTTTCTCAATAGAAAGGTTTTGAAATTGCTCTGAAAACCGACTTCTTAACGGAGGCCCGAGTGACATATACCATTCGATTCAGTTCGTCGAGTTCGGCAAATGTCTGTGTGTATGTATATGTGTGTAAGTATGTGCGTCTGTGTGTGGGATCAAAAATGTCACCCATTTTTCTCAGAGATGGCTGAACCGATTTTGACAAACGCTTTGTTACTTTGCGTAAAGATCTTATTTCTTACTGAAGATCGATTTATTTCATTGCCTCTTGTTGCTTGTGGATCACTTAGTCCGCTTTCTCTCGGTTTATCGTTTTCGTTCCGGCTATCCTCGCTGTTAATGTTCTATGGACTTTCACGATTACCTGTTTTGAGTTGTTTGTGGGGCCTACGGGTCACGATTGCGTATCCGTGTTCTTTGTTATTTACTTTATTATCGGTGGTGCTAGCAGTTGATTGGGAAGTAGTAGGCGCATCACAATTTAAATTTGAAGTTGCATAGTCGTAGTTCTTCAGTATAATGGGCAGAGGGTTCTATTTTTGGCGTAAAGTAACCTCCGATGACGGTATCCAAGCTAATTTGGCCTGCGTTAATGCAAAGCGGACCAAGCACCATTTTGAGATGCACGCTCTAAAAACGCTATCACATCCAACATTGTACTAGTATCACCCACCCTTTTTTTGGGAACATAAATAACAAACGAAAGCAAATAAGTATTCCTTAACTTGCTATGTTAATGGTATTATTCAACAATGCATTTTAACATTAAAAATACTAGAAAATATTAATGGCGCTCAGTTCGGTTTGGCTTAACGCAGTCCATTTAATCTTGCGATATATTTGTGCAGGTTAAAGAAAGCAAACCTTGTTTCGCTATAAATAGTTTACCATTTTAGTGCAGAACAGAGCCACTTACGGAAACAAACTAAATATTACATTCTACTTGAAAAAGAAAAGCAAAAAGTGCTAGCAGTTGATTGGGAAGTAGTAGGCGCATCACAAGGATCGGACACGCTGTGCGTAGGTTCTGTTGTTGCAGTATTCGTTGGTGCCTGAGCTGCAACTCAATTGGTTTGTGATTTAGTAGATGCTGATGAAGGTCTGTGTGATGGGTACCCAACAAACATTAGGAGCTGAACTATAAGACTACGTGTTGATTTAAAGCAGATTAAAGGTTATGTAAGCTGAATAAAACTTTCGCTGAACTATTTTAACATTAACAGTTTATTCAGCCTATTTAAAATCCAGTATTTGCCAGTACCAACTAGGCTGAACTATACTGCTAATAAATGTAATAGCGACAATATTAAAGCTTTTATTCAACCATCTTAATTAGATTAAATTGCGAGTTGAATAAACGATGCTGTTACCAATAGTATTACCTTTAATCATTAAGCTTCACTACATGTCTTCAAGAGGTTGTTTCTACCTTTACATATGCCGTTATACCACCTTTGACTTGTAGCTAAATTATGTGTTTAACAAAGGTAATTGTAACTACTACAAAAATTGGCGCGATTAGCAAATCATGAGGAATGGCAGCCGACCTGGGTTCGAGTCCCAATACACACACAATTTTTTTTTACTATTAAGTGAAGGATTTTTTTTATTATTTCGGTATATTCCAACTGAGATGTTTTGCATATATTACAGTTAAGGAGCAATAATCAATAAATGAATAAAGAAATAAAGAAAGTTTCTTTAGTTTTTTTTATATCTACTGAGTTTTCACCACGGGAAATACACGATTTACAGTTTTTCATTGTACAAGCTTACCAAATCACACGCGCCCTCGTTTATGTAAATTTACCTTTTAATTCGAAACGGTCTGTTTACTTGTGAAACATGAATATTCTCATATTGAACACAAGAGAAACTTTTTGTTCCAACGTTGCTATAAATTTTTGACACCAGCATTGTTACCATGAGTTTTTTTCTATCCATCGACTTGCAAACAAAGGTACAATGAAATTATTATTCACGCTGGCGAACTTAATTGATATAAATAAATAAACTATTGAATTCGAACAGCGACTTCCGCTTACCAAAAAAATCACAATGGAAAGAAAATCATTTGGCAGGGAGTGGTAAATAAATTGAGGAGATTACCACCTTAGAATTATAAATGACTTCAATCCATCATTCAGTTACCACCACTTTCATATAACACCCATTTTTACTTATCTAAATGTTTTGTGAAAACCATAAATCCTCACCTTGGAAACAAAAACGACTATAATCATCATTTTTGAAATACATAAATTATCCAATTTAAAATTCTCGAATGTTCTAAAAATTATTAAATAAAAAAATTTAAATAAAAAAAATATCGTAGGTTGGGATTCGAACCCAAGCCAACTAGGTTCACTCAAATCTATAGAAGGCTACTGTAGCCTTTGTACAGACTCTATTCAGCAGCCTAGACTTGTCGTTACATCGGTGAAATTTTAAGTATTCGATGTATGCAAGATTGGTGCAGACAGTAAGGTAAGTGCTTAGTATTCAACAGGTTGCTGGTTCGGATCCAGGTACGTGATATGATATCCAACAAGGTAATACAATTTTTCTCTAACTGTAACGTAACACTAATAAAAGAATATGGCTTCCAAAGAGATTGATGGCGTGTGTAACTTGAAATAAATGTCTTTTTTTAACAATTTTCCTATGATAATTCTCTCAGCTGAATAGCGGTAACGAAAAGGTTTATTGATAAAACTGAACTGTGGTTTTCTTCAGGCTGTATACGTGCTGAAGAATTGTTCTTTCATGTGTCTTAATCAGACAAGCTGAATAAATTCTCCAAATCCCGGATGCTTAAGGGTGGAATAAACGATACATGATTACACGTATACTTCCAATGTTCAGCTAGAGCTGAATAAAGCAACAGTTAAAACGTTTATAAAACCACGAAATGTTTGTTGTGTATGCTTGCAGTTGATATTGCTTCGTTAGAGATTTGTGTACATGGTTTCTCGTAGTGTGTCTTTTTGTGTAATAACGTAGGGCACGCAGGGGTCTGTCCTTCATACGTGCACAGCGTGATTTGAGATTTGGTCACGGAATAGGTTCCATCACTCGCATTTTCACGAAAGAAACACCTTTGGAAATATCTAAAAAAATTTCTCCTGCTTTCAAACTTAAATCTTACGTATTCCGACATGATGGTTGTAATAAATTTATTAATAGTACCCAGATGTAGATCGTGCAGACGCATATCAATCTTATCATTGTCAATATACACGGGTATCTTGGTCCTAACATGATCATGCTCAACGACGTATTGCATGTTGTCTTCCATAAGGTAGCTTTCCGTTATGGCCAAAGTTTTAATCGTTATCAGTAACGATAGTGTGGTGGGCTTGTATAACGACGACTTCCGTTAGTCTGAACTGCAATTGTAAATTTTCTGTTGAGTTTCAAACATATTAAAATGAATGATCGATATCGCACCGATGAAAGTGACGGTGCTCTATTGTTCACACTGGCTTGGGACGAATTTTATTATTCGATTGCTTTGCTTGTTTATAATACTGGCACTGTACATATAGACAGCAGACTTTAGGTAGAAACGTTCGTTTAATTCACTGCACTGTTAACAAGCAGAGCAACTGAATAGGTACTGGTA
This sequence comes from Topomyia yanbarensis, assembly GCF_030247195.1. Taxonomy (NCBI): domain Eukaryota; kingdom Metazoa; phylum Arthropoda; class Insecta; order Diptera; family Culicidae; genus Topomyia; species Topomyia yanbarensis. Next base: position 276,578,925 of record NC_080671.1, read on the forward strand.
TCGACACTGTAGTAATTCCATGATCCCCAGCTCGAGAGAGCACTCAATGAAATTTTTCCACGATAGTTGATATTTTTCTCTTTATGGAATGGATTTCTTGTAAGACGAAAAAAAGCCACTAGGAAGTGAACACAAGTAGAAACAGAAGCACCAAAACGCCGATGTGTCTTTTCTGAGGTACCAAAGGGAATTCTTCGGGTCCCGGATTGAAAGGCGATTTGAGCCGAGAAGAAGCGCTAGTAACCATTATTGTTTCATCGATATTGACGAGCCACTCTTGGGAGATTAAAAAAAAACATCGGTAGTACAATGGGGAGATTCGACTGTATTAAGTTTTGTTTGTCGCATTCCGATGGAGGATGAGTATATGTTGCAGTTATGGTTGCGGTCGGTCGTAACTGCGATGTGGAGCATAGTGAAAATCGAAGACTGAATAAATAGAAATATATTAGGCTTCCACGAGAAAAACCAGGACAAATCAAGCATTTTCCTCGACTTCCCAGGACACCAAGACAGTCAATGCAAAACCAGGACATGTCCTGGGAAACCAGGACGTATATAAATTCAGAATAACAGTCACATCGGTTTCTCCGAGATGGCTAGACTGATTCAACCAAACTTAGTCTCAAATGAAAGGCGTTGCGCCCCTGTAAATGGCTATTAAATTTCATCCCGATCCGACTTCCGGTTACGGGTTGTGGCGTGCGATCACATAGCAAATTGCGATTCACATAGCAAATTGCGATTCAAACCGATACTCCGAAAGGTAAAAATTTCGCTAAAATGTCTCTCAAACAACTTAAATTTGCAGTTCTAGGTCAAGATCGACTTTTTGAGATTTTGCCGACTTCTCACCTTTTTTCAGTTCAATATTATCGTGGCTGTTTTTTTCTTTTACAAAATTTTAGAATATGAATAATGATTTCTATTCTTGTATATAGTTGTCATATCATGTATAATAAAAATGTAATATACTGTATCGATTTTGTTGGCTATTTTCGGCAAATTTGAGACTAAGAGAAACGAAAGCAATGAAATTGAAAGACGGATAGGTATTCCAGAGCGAATCGGTTATAAACTTAGAACGGAAAACTAGAACTAGGCAGACTCATATGGGCATGATCGAAAGGAAATCGTCGCTGTTGTGCTATCTTATGACAAACGCCATTTTGGGGTGAACTGAGTTAGATACGCCACATTACTTGTCTAAAAAATCTCTACAAAGTGGCGTTTACAGAATTTTGACATTCTGCTTGGTTACTGAGATATAGCGAGAAACGTGCTGAGAAATTTTTATTTTTTTGCTTCAAATGACTGTGTCTGGGAATTGGCTCAAATTATCTTGATGTATAAGATGTTTTTATATGTGAAACTATCTGAGAAACACAATGGCATAATCATTTTCAAAACAAAAAATGCAAGAATTGTGAGAAAAATGCAATTTAAGTTTTAAACTGGAAATATAGCATACTTGGCAACACTGTATGCAAAAATAATTATTTTTTCTAGATTCCCTGACTCATTTCCTTCAAAATGCATCTCACCGATTGTGTATAGTCCAAATGAAGCCAAAGATATGCATAAAAGTTTATAATTGATGATTTTTTTCTATGAAAAATTTTCCATGCACGATTATGACACGCCATACAAATTTTGTCATCAATACACACCTATGACACGTGTGAGTGCGACTTTTGTTTACATTTATAGTAAAAACTCGCAACATAGTCAACCGATCTACGTAATATTTAAGAGATTAATACAGGACAGATAGCAGCATCTATTGTATTCTTTGAATTGTTTACACCATTTATAAGTTTCAAGATATTCAATCTCAAACTTTAAAAATCGTTTTTCTCGAAATGTGCAAAATGGCGCTTGTCATAAGATAGCACAACAGCGACGAAATGTGAAGAATTCTTTGCCTTCTGCAGAGTAGGAGTTGGGCGTTGCACCCAAGTCTACCGCATGGTCTATGGTAGAACATAACTCATCATCATGTTTTACCGCCGCATGAAACGTCGAGATTTCATGTTATCTCGAATTTTTTTTATAAAGATCGACTTTTTGAGATTTTGCCGACTTCTCACCTTTTTTCAGTTCAATATTATCGTGTCTGTTTTTTCTTCTACAAAATTTTAGAACTTGAGTAATGATTTCTATTCTTGTATATAGTTGTCATATCATGTATAATAAAAATGTAATATGTACATACATTTGAAAGCTTTTAATGAATATAAACAACACAAAAATACTCGTGTTCATGATTGAGAAAGGCACAATTGCACCGCTAGGTGGATTAAAACAGATTTTTTTGGTTTTATTCTTATTATTTATTGAATTTATTTTCATCATCATTTTTTTTCCAAGTTCATATATTTTATTCAGTTTCTTCATTTTATCAATTCGGTTTAGTCAGTTCTTTTTGTTATTGTATGACAGTTTGGTAGCTTGAAACAATTTAATTTACTCTCTTAATTTCATAACTTTTTTAATATTGTCTAATTTTTGTTTGAGCTAAATTGATTTATTTATTTTACTAATTTGATTTATGTTAATCAATCTATCCATTTTATGAATAACTTTTCTTAATTTTTTTGTTCCATGATTATTTTTTTAACTTTTTCTTTGTTTTATTATTTTTCTTTCATTTATTCAGTTTATTCGAAGTGTTATTCGTGCAGGACTCGAAACTGTGCTTATCTCACATCTGGTTGCCTGCCAACTTCGCGTGTGATCGGCAAACTAATAATTCAACAGTGATATGTGTAAGAAATGTCTCATTTCACTGACAGGTGGATTAAATCGGTTTTTCATATTAATCTTATGAAAACATAGTTTTGATACTTTTCTATTCATCATAAGATAAATCTTATGAGTTTCGTTATGAGTTTTGTCTTAGTGTGGAGTTATGGTGTCTTCAGAAAAGTTTCGGTATGGCACTTAGGGTTTTATTTGGTTGAATCATACTAACTCGGAATTCAGTCGATAGGGCGGCGCTGTTATCAACTTTTTAGTGATGCCAGATAGAAATGTGGTATCTTCGAGAAAATTGCAGGTCCTATCATTTTAAAAATATCTTCTGAAGATGCAAACTTTGTAGGTCCTGTATGTTTCGAGATAGCGAAAGTTTTAGTTAAAACATTTACTTACAGATTATGTTTTCAAAAATGCGCCATATTTCAAAACCTGTCGAACCTTCAAATATGGTATTTTCAAAAGATATATTTATAATTACCTGACATACAACTTTTCTGTAGACACCATCTTTCTATATCGTTCCATTAAAAAGTTGATAACAGCGCCGCCCTAGCGACTGAAATTCGAACCAATAGGAAATTATCAAATAAACCGCTAGATGTCACAAAACAACTTTGCCAAAGACACTATAACTCTAAAACGAAAGATAAGGAAATGACGTGTGAATTGTGGGTTAGCTCTTTTTGAACACAAGGTACCTCCAGGGTTACAACCCCCTCCCCCCACCGAGTTTCGAAAATGCTTGTGAATTGAATAGTAGTACATGTAATGATCTTATTTCTTCTAGACATCATGGGACAATGAACTACTAATAAAAACGTGTATTTTTACAATAAAAACAATGCTAATTTGGGAATGCGGAAATTTTTTCCATTTCCTGTAAAAAATGCAAAATGTGGGTTGACACCTTTTGGACGCCAGCTATTCAATTCACAAAGTCTTCTATAATAGACGCGAAACATCAGTTCAGATGGAATCGTAACCTGCATTATTGGTTAATTGGATCGTTGTTTTTGGTTTATTTGAAGGTGCCGGTGGCTGCTTGTTAGAGTTGGCTGTAGTAGATGAGTTTTGACTAATTGCTTCGGCGCATGTTTTTCCGTAGAGGGCTGTATGGTTACAGAATTGGCATGTTGGGGTCTGCCCGGGATACGTGATTAGCGTTATTTGTTTATAGGTCACGCCTTCACGTCACGCCCGGTGATTTGCGCATCCTCACATTACGAACGCCGTTGGGAATGCCTGTGAAAAAATTTCTCCAGGAATCATTCGCAATAGATTCTACTTCTCCATATTGCAACATGATTCGTTTGATGTAATCTTCCCTAGTGCGCGGAGCCAAATCATGGATACGCACGTCCACCGTGTCGTTTTCCATATGCATGGGGATCTTGATTCTGGTGTTATTAAATTCGACCTCGTGTTGCATGTTGCTCATTGCGATGAAGTTCTCTGCCTGTGCTAAACTTCTAACCGTGATCAAAACACAGTTTTTAACGTGGTGCAGCTAAATGTATGTATGCATGATTCACTGGTGCCTATAGACTGAGTGATGAATTTAACGAAAATAGAGCAAATATTAGCATAAGCATAACCATAAGAGATCACCCGTAATTGCTACTCCGTTATTGACCAGAACCAAATTAGGTTGCAAAATGTTCATTGGAACAACATGCTTGGGAATAACAAGATGAGCCACATTGTGCGATCTATATTGATCCCTGCGTGCTGATCAATACCGACGCCGGCCACGACCGAATGCAGATCTTCTGGGAAAGGAAGGAATGTTAGTCCGATACATGTTGCTACTAGAGACCGAGGAATCCTATGCATCTCCACATGTATCATGGGAAGCGGAGAGTTGTTAGTAAGTGCGCTAATAGCGTTATCATGTAATAATTGCTCTGGGCAGCCGGCTGTCGAGAATTTGGGAAATTTATCATTTGTTGTATTAATACGATTATCAAAATAGGCAACTTGAACTCCGGATAGCCGGCTGCCCAGCAAGCTTATATTTTTTAATGATATTCAATCACACGACGAATTTTTTCGTAGTTTCTGTCGTGTCGGTGCTGATTTTACCCGGCGATCGCTTGACTAAAATGCGGAATCTTATACAGAAAGTATTTGCGTGCGTCTTTATTTTTTCTTGTGTCGAGTACTATTCTTGTAGATAGTTGGAATTGCGCATGTATAATGATTTCGTAGTAAGAGGGGCTTTTATTAATATTAAACTTTATTAAGTAATGTGAAAACAGGAATACAAACTGACTTATTTCCGTTATTACGTTGCGTTGTGTTGTGACGGTGATTTTGGCGAATACACACTGACTTCATCATGTTTGACTGATGATTATTTAACCCTCTAGTGCCCAAATTTTTTTTTGGCTTGAAAAACTTTTGGAAGTGGGCTTCGTGATGAGAAAAACGAAAATAATGTTGAAAATTCTTGAAAGTAATGGATTTTTCATTAAAGCCGTAAAATAAGTAGGCCGCCTAGAGGCGGTGTTGGGCACCTGGGCGAATAAAAAACTTATTTTTTCTTCTAGTTACTTCAACATAAGCGAATACAGATAGTTGCTTATATTTTGGACTCCATCAGAACGCAAAATACCTAAACTGTAAGGAGTAATTCTCTAGTGCTTTGGTTGTTTAATTATTGACTTCTAATTTAGAGTAGGGGAGTCGGAGGTCTGCTGGCGATGGTTTCACTTATCATGTTTTATGTTTTTAATTTAAGAAAATCGTGTAAAAGTGTATGTGCTGCATAAAAGAGCGGACTGATTACAGAATTTTAAATATGTGACGCGGAAATTTCGCCAATTTACGACTATACGCACAATGATGCCACCTGGCCACTTTTGATGATAAAGTATTAATAAATTTTCGAAATTCTTCAGGTGAAATCCCGAAGTAAACAAAAAAAAATTGCTTGTGATTACGTATATTACATATACGGCCAAGGAAAGTTCCTTTAGCGAATCTAATTAAAAAATCTAGTCATTCGTGGAATAGCTTTGAACTCGCCCTAGATAACAAAAATGCTGAAATTTAAAAGCTTTGCCTAGGGTAATGAGCCTATTGTTGCTCTAACCATGTAAAACCGTTGGTTGGAGCGGCGTTAGCCATCTTTGTTCAACGTATTGGTTCAAATGGCGATTTTTGATATCATAATGGTTCATAAGAAGAAAGCAAAGATATTTGTGCCAATTCATACGTATTGCATCAATTGTATTCCGAGTAATTAATGAAATGGTGAGGCACCCTTTCTAATACGACTCAAGTAGGCTCTTCACTCTAATACGCTCGAAAACTCAATATCACTTACAACGTGTACGAAACAGAAATTAATGCAACATAAACACATTGGAGAATGGATTAAACAGTACTTGAAGTGCAGAACTAGGGACAGCGCCATATATCTAATAAAAAAGGAGAAAGAAAAATTGTACCACCTAGCCCCAGACTCCTCTAAATATTATTAAATGATAAGAATATCCATATTCTTACAGCAACATTCACCCAAAGTTTTTAAAACATACTTATTTTCAGCTAAAAATGCACATAATGCTAGTTTCGTTACGATAAGTAATCACTAAAGACTGAAAAATATTTTCGCTCAGGGGCCCAACGCCGCCTCTAGGCGGGCAAAGTATTTTACCAAAAAACCTAAACTTCCGAATTATTCCACTAAATCAATTCACATCTACAGTGAAATGCTAGTAACAGGCTACTCAAAAATATTTTTTTTTGTTATTGAAATTTCGAAAAATAGATAAAATTTGTTTAATGAAGATTACCACTAAACACAAAATAGTTTTTTTCCACGTTTTCCTCGAATTATCAACTTTGAGCTTGAATTGCCTTTGACAGAAAGCTACGAAAATTAAAATAATATGTGTGTATGAAAGGTGTGAGCGTTGGAAAGAAATGCTATTGCGGATGACAACATATTTTTGTATAGACCGCATAGAGGCGGTGTTGGGAACTAGAGGGTTAACAGGAGTTGCTTAGGAAGTGGTAAGTAGGAATTCATACTAATCTGACGCACATTAAGATCTCAACAGCATGATAGCCATCATTGTCGGCCGCCCCCATCTCCATCGTTCATGGGGAAGGATAAAGGACAAGATAGACAGGAAGTGTTGATGCTCTACCTGCTTAACGGAAGGATGATGATTCATCACACTGTTCCATAGGTGTCGCAGAGTTGGTGGTTTGGAAGGGAATAGGGTCTAGGATTCGCTCCAAGCAAGCGATGCGATGTAAAGCATAATTTATTAGGTAGTAGTTTTGTTAGTTTTCGAGAACACGATCCCTCGAAAAAGAAAATCTTGTTTAGTTTTTGGTTCTTTTTAAACTGTGGGTAGTCGGCTACCGAGAGTATCCTGTTTTCTAAACAAAAGCATTTTCAACTCCACACAGGCGACCGTGGGAGTATTGCCTAGTAAAGCTAATCCTTCTCTACGATATATTTTTTGGGTTGCAAACTATCGAGTGATAACACGTTATACAGACAAAGAGCTATGATAGCTCGAGATGTTATAAACCAACGAAAGTATTTCCTATTTTCCATATCGGATCGCGCGATCATCGATACTAGTCTGAATGGAGCTGATTTCTGAACAACTATTCATTTTTACGGTATTGTTTTCTCGGCTAGATCTGTTCACACCCTCTCATTCTGCTACTATCGGCAGAAGGCTGATAGCACCCTATCGTCGCCGATCTAAGGACTAAATGTCATCAATAGACTTAGGGCCGATTTCTTCACCCTCGCTCTGTGCTTAAGCCAGGTAACTGAGGTCGAATCCTGGCCAAAATTATTTACTGCTACTATTGCTGTTATTATGCCTTAATATGAACAAAAACAATAACTTGTTTTTGGAACAATTTGGCATGTATCCACCTCTCAGTGCAGAAGCCAATTTTCTACATCCTTTCGAATACTAGTAATCTCGAGGAGACCTTTGCGAATACATTTGTTTTTCTAGTTGCATAAACAAATGATCAATGGAAAAGGAAGAGGGGGAGGAACGTTTGTGCACGTATTCGTAGAGATACATTTTTCCAAACACAGTATTTGGTCCCATTTCAGTGTACCCCAAATCAGTAAAAATTCAAAATTTTCAAATCGCTTGGAATTCGTGTTCCATAATTCCGGACAAGTCCGGAAGAGTTCGTATGTTTTTTGGATAGCTGGAATCTTATTTTGCAATACTGTTTCAGCAACTTTGCCGGATCTAGCCGTTTAATATAACATTTTTATCATTCAAGTTTGGAATAAAATGTTTAAAACATGTATTTTTTAGAGTTGGTGCAATGCACAGCAACACTACTATTTTCAGTTAGTTTTAGGCTGAAGTTATACAAATGGTTGTGTTCAACTACGTTTGTAATAATATTGTCTTATTTATATATATATATATATATATATATATATATATATATATATATATATATATATATATATATATATATATATATATATATATATATATATATATATATATATATATATATATATATATATATATATATATATATATATATATATATATATATATATATATATATATATATACATATATATATATATATATATATATATATATATATATATATATATATATATATATATATATATATATATATATATATATATATATATATATATATATATATATATATATATATATATATATATATATATATATATATATATAAATAAGACAATATTATTACAAACGTAGTTGAACACAACCATTTGTATAACTTCAGCCTAAAACTAACTGAAAATAGTAGTGTTGCTGTGCATTGCACCAACTCTAAAAAATACATGTTTTAAACATTTTATTCCAAACTTGAATGATAAAAAAGTTATATTAAACGGCTAGATCCGGCAAAGTTGCTGAAACAGTATTGCAAAATAAGATTCCAGCTATCCAAAAAACATACGAACTCTTCCGGACTTGTCCGGAACTATGGAACACGAATTCCAAGCGATTTGAAAATTTTGAATTTTTGCTGATTTGGGGTACACTGAAATGGGGCCAAATACTGTGTTTGGAAAAATGTATCTCTACGAATACGTGCACAAACGTTCCTCCCCCTCTTCCTTTTCCATTGATCATTTGTTTATGCAACTAGAAAAAACAAATGTATTCGCAAAGGTCTCCTCGAGATTACTAGTATTTGAAAGGATGTAGAAAATTGGCTTCTGCACTGAGAGGTGGATACATGCCAAATTGTTCCAAAAACAAGTTATTGTTTTTGTTCATATTAAGGCATAATAACAGCAATAGCAGCAGTAAATAATTTTGGCCAGGATTCGACCTCAGTTACCTGGCTTAAGCACAGAGCGAGGGTGAAGAAATCGGCCCTAAGTCTATTGATGACATTTAGTCCTTAGATCGGCGACGATAGGGTGCTATCAGCCTTCTGCCGATAGTAGCAGAATGAGAGGGTGTGAACAGATCTAGCCGAGAAAACAATACCGTAAAAATGAATAGTTGTTCAGAAATCAGCTCCATTCAGACTAGTATCGATGATCGCGCGATCCGATATGGAAAATAGGAAATACTTTCGTTGGTTTATAACATCTCGAGCTATCATAGCTCTTTGTCTGTATAACGTGTTATCACTCGATAGTTTGCAACCCAAAAAATATATCGTAGAGAAGGATTAGCTTTACTAGGCAATACTCCCACGGTCGCCTGTGTGGAGTTGAAAATGCTTTTGTTTAGAAAACAGGATACTCTCGGTAGCCGACTACCCACAGTTTAAAAAGAACCAAAAACTAAACAAGATTTTCTTTTTCGAGGGATCGTGTTCTCGAAAACTAACAAAACTACTACCTAATAAATTATGCTTTACATCGCATCGCTTGCTTGGAGCGAATCCTAGACCCTATTCCCTTCCAAACCACCAACTCTGCGACACCTATGGAACAGTGTGATGAATCATCATCCTTCCGTTAAGCAGGTAGAGCATCAACACTTCCTGTCTATCTTGTCCTTTATCCTTCCCCATGAACGATGGAGATGGGGGCGGCCGACAATGATGGCTATCATGCTGTTGAGATCTTAATATGCGTCAGATTAGTATGAATTCCTACTTACCACTTCCTAAGCAACTCCTGTTAACCCTCTAGTTCCCAACACCGCCTCTATGCGGTCTATACAAAAATATGTTGTCATCCGCAATAGCATTTCTTTCCAACGCTCACACCTTTCATACACACATTATTTTAATATTCGTAGCTTTCTGTCAAAGGCAATTCAAGCTCAAAGTTGATAATTCGAGGAAAACGTGGAAAAAAACTATTTTGTGTTTAGTGGTAATCTTCATTAAACAAATTTTACCTATTTTTCGAAATTTCAATAACAAAAAAAATATTTTTGAGTAGCCTGTTACTAGCATTTCACTGTAGATGTGAATTGATTTAGTGGAATAATTCGGAAGTTTAGGTTTTTTGGTAAAATACTTTGCCCGCCTAGAGGCGGCGTTGGGCCCCTGAGCGAAAATATTTTTCAGTCTTTAGTGATTACTTATCGTAACGAAACTAGCATTATGTGCATTTTTAGCTGAAAATAAGTATGTTTGAAAAACTTTGGGTGAATGTTGCTGTAAGAATATGGATATTCTTATCATTTAATAATATTTAGAGGAGTCTGGGGCTAGGTGGTAGAATTTTTCTTTCTCCTTTTTTATTAGATATATGGCGCTGTCCCTAGTTCTGCACTTCAAGTACTGTTTAATCCATTCTCCAATGTGTTTATGTTGCATTAAATTCTGTTTCGTACACGTTGTAAGTGATATTGAGTTTTCGAGCGTATTAGAGTGAAGAGCCTACTTGAGTCGTATTAGAAAGGGTGCCTCACCATTTCATTAATTACTCGGAATACAATTGATGCAATACGTATGAATTGGCACAAATATCTTTGCTTTCTTCTTATGAACCATTATGATATCAAAAATCGCCATTTGAACCAATACGTTGAACAAAGATGGCTAACGCCGCTCCAACCAACGGTTTTACATGGTTAGAGCAACAATAGGCTCATTACCCTAGGCAAAGTTTTTAAATTTCAGCATTTTTGTTATCTAGGGCGAGTTCAAAGCTATTCCATAATATACGTAATCACAAGCATTTTTTTTTTGTTTACTTCGGGATTTCACCTGAAGAATTTCGAAAATTTATTAATACTTTATCATCAAAAGTGGCCAGGTGGCATCATTGTGCGTATAGTCGTAAATTGGCGAAATTTCCGCGTCACATATTTAAAATTCTGTAATCAGTCCGCTCTTTTATGCAGCACATACACTTTTACACGATTTTCTTAAATTAAAAACATAAAACATGATAAGTGAAACCATCGCCAGCAGACCTCCGACTCCCCTACTCTAAATTAGAAGTCAATAATTAAACAACCAAAGCACTAGAGAATTACTCCTTACAGTTTAGGTATTTTGCGTTCTGATGGAGTCCAAAATATAAGCAACTATCTGTATTCGCTTATGTTGAAGAACCTAGAAGAAAAAATAAGTTTTTTATTCACCCAGGTGCCCAACACCGCCTCTAGGCGGCCTACTTATTTTACGGCTTTAATGAAAAATCCATTACTTTCAAGAATTTTCAACATTATTTTCGTTTTTCTCATCACGAAGCCCACTTCCAAAAGTTTTTCAAGCCAAAAAAAATTTGGGCACTAAAGGGTTAAATAATCATCAGTCAAACATGATGAAGTCAGTGTGTATTCGCCAAAATCACCGTCACAACACAACGCAACGTAATAACGGAAATAAGTCAGTTTGTATTCCTGTTTTCACATTACTTAATAAAGTTTAATATTAATAAAAGCCCCTCTTACTACGAAATCATTATACATGCGCAATTCCAACTATCTACAAGAATAGTACTCGACACAAGAAAAAATAAAGACGCACGCAAATACTTTCTGTATAAGATTCCGCATTTTAGTCAAGCGATCGCCGGGTAAAATCAGCACCGACACGACAGAAACTACGAAAAAATTCGTCGTGTGATTGAATATTATTAAAAAATATAAGCTTGCTTGGCAGCCGGATATCCGGAGTTCAAGTTGCCTATTTTGATAATCGTATTAATACAACAAATGATAAATTTCCCAAATTCTCGACAGCCGGCTGCCCAGAGCAATTATTACATGATAACGCTATTAGCGCACTTGCAAACAACTCTCCGCTTCCCATGATACATGTGGAGATGCATAGGATTCCTCGGTCTCTAGTAGCAACATGTATCGGACTAACATTCCTTCCTTTCCCAGAAGATCTGCATTCGGTCGTGGCCGGCGTCGGTATTGATCAGCACGCAGGGATCAATATAGATCGCACAATGTGGCTCATCTTGTTATTCCCAAGCATGTTGTTCCAATGAACATTTTGCAACCTAATTTGGTTCTGGTCAATAACGGAGTAGCAATTACGGGTGATCTCTTATGGTTATGCTTATGCTAATATTTGCTCTATTTTCGTTAAAATCATCACTCAGTCTATAGGCACCAGTGAATCATGCATACATACATTTAGCTGCACCACGTTAAAAACTATGTTTTGATCACGGTTAGAAGTTTAGCACAGGCAGAGAACTTCATCGCAATGAGCAACATGCAACACGAGGTCGAATTTAATAACACCAGAATCAAGATCCCCGTGCATATGGAAAACGACACGGTGGACGTGCGTATCCATGATTTGGCTCCGCGCACTAGGGAAGATTACATCAAACGAATCATGTTGCAATATGGAGAAGTAGAATCTATTGCGAATGATTCCTGGAGAAATTTTTTCACATGCATTCCCAACGGCGTTCGTAATGTGAGGATGCGCAAATCACCGGGCGTGACGTGAAGGCGTGACCTATAAACAAATAACGCTAATCACATATCCCGGGCAGACCCCAACATGCCAATTCTGTAACCATACAGCCCTCTACGGAAAAACATGCGCCGAAGCAACTAGTCAAAACTCATCTACTACAGCCAACTCTAACAAGCAGCCACCGGCACCTTCAAATAAACCAAAAACAACGATCCAATTAACCAATAATGCAGGTTACGATTCCATCTGAACTGATGTTTCGCGTCTATCATAGAAGACTTTGTGAACTGAATAGCTGGCGTCCAAAAGGTGTCAACCCACATTTTGCATTTTTTAAGGAAATGGAAAAAATTTCCGCATTCCCAAATTAGCATTGTTTTTATTGTAAAAATACACGTTTTTATTAGTAGTTCATTGTCCCATGATGTCTAGAAGAAATAAGATCATTACATGTACTACTATTCAATTCACAAGCATTTTCGAAACTCGGTGGGGGAGGGGGTTGTAACCCTGGAGGTACCTTGTGTTCAAAAAGAGCTAACCCACAATTCACACGTCATTTCCTTATCTTTCGTTTTAGAGTTATAGTGTCTTTGGCAAAGTTGTTTTGTGACATCTAGCGCTTTATTTGATAATTTCCTATTGGTTCGAATTTTAGTCGCTAGGGCGGCGCTGTTATCAACTTTTTAATGGAATGAGATAGAAAGATGGTGTCTACAGAAAAGTTGTATGTCAGGTAATTATAAATATATCTTTTGAAAATACCATATTTGAAGGTTCGACAGGATTTGAAATATGGCGCATTTTTGAAACATAATCTGTAAGTAAATGTTTTAACTAAAACTTTCGCTATCTCGAAACATACAGGACCTACAAAGTTTGCATCTTCAGAAGATATTTTTAAAATGATAGGACCTGCAATTTTCTCGAAGATACCACATTTCTATCTGGCATCACTAAAAAGTTGATAACAGCGCCGCCCTATCGACTGAATTCCGAGTTAGTATGATTCAACCAAATAAAACCCTAAGTGCCATACCGAAACTTTTCTGAAGACACCATAACTCCACACTAAGGCAAAACTCATAACGAAACTCATAAGATTTATCTTATGATGAATAGAAAAGTAACAAAACTATGTTTTCATAAGATTAATATGAAAAACCGATTTAATCCACCTGTCAGTGAAATGAGACATTTCTTACACAAAAAAATGTTTAAAACATGTATTTTTTAGAGTTGGTGCAATGCACAGCAACACTACTATTTTCAGTTAGTTTTATGCTGAAGTTATACAAATGGTTGTGTTCAACTACGTTTGTAATAATATTGTCTTATTTATATATATATATATATATATATATATATATATATATATATATATATATATATATATATATATATATATATATATATATATATATATATATATATATATATATATATATATATATATATATATATATATATATATATATATATATATATATATATATATATATATATATATATATATATATATATATATATATATATATATATATATATATATATATATATATATATATATATATATATATATATATATATATGTGTGTGTGTGTGTGTATAATGAAAATGAATATAAAAACCCCCTTAAAATATCATCATTTTGCATCAATGCAAAAATTCTTCAACAATTTTCGACATATTCATAATTTTGCCACGTTATATAGTAGGCTTCTAGGTATGTAAAAAAAATATAACGAAACAAACAAAAATCGAAATTTGGTTATTGGCCAGGAATTTGTTCTAGTTACTCCTCTGTGCGTTGGTAAAACAAACCCAAACAAACATAGAAATTGGTTTGCTCAGTGCAAAGAAAAGTTGGCCGACCGGCGGAAACGTGTTCCCTTACAGTGCCATCACATCAACGAATTCACATGCGACAAAATATCTGCAATCCCGAATATAAAAGAGTCAAAACCTCTACTCATTTGCAATAAAATATGAAAGCAAAAAAAAACACAGTAGAATATCCAAGGCGGCTCATTTTCAAAGATAATACCGCCGATGAAACATCCAATAAAAATAGGTGAAAAGGGACGCGGACGAAAATAGCTGAGCACCGACCGGCTGGTTTGCCACTTATTTTTCGGGCGAAGAATTTTGGGGCGACACCTGATAGCCGCTAGTCACCGGTGAAACGCCAGTTATTTGAATATGCTAATTTTTCTTATTGCCGTATTGCGAATCTTTTCCTAAATCCACATTGCGATTTTTCAGCCATGCGCAGCCCTGCCGTGCGTTGAATTACACGCTCATCTAATATGCATAAGTGCAAGTAAGAAAACGTTTTGACGTTTGTTTTTGTTTCGATCGCACAACGCAACGAAATGCTATATTATCTCGAGATAGACAATATTTTTCACTTTTCGGATCGAATTTGTATCTCTGAAAAACCATTTTCCACTATTTTTAGAATGTACACTGTGTTTCTAGATGTTTTCTGTGCCCTTTTATTGTCTTTGCATCGGGAATCGACGGCCTGTTACGCGGGGAAAAGATTTTTTTTCATTTGGCGGAATTCGATTTTCACAAACTGCCACCACTCGCGTCAGTCGGAAATATGCCGAAAAATGCGTTTATAAGCTACTCCACTTTGTATAATCGTTAAATTGCACTGTTATTCACACTTTCGATAACCGGGAGGCAATAAACTCTGTCGAAAATGATGACAATTAACCGAATCGAAGGGAGCTCTACGAGAATGAACCGCTCGCGACAAAGATACACACTCTCTTCTTAACGAAAATAGAATATATATTACATAAAAACGCTTTTAATCCACCTAACAGTGTGATGAAACATTTCTTATAACTCTTAACACTCTCTTCGGATATTATATCGTTTGAGAACATTTAGAACCTGATGCTTCGCGATGTTTTTGATAACACATACTACATTGGATAGTGGCAGGACTCAGAGAATCGCTCAAATCAGCATAGGACAACATCAGTGCTAGAAATCTCAAACCAAATCAATGGGAAAGTGAAAAAATGGCCCATAAAATAGACATACAAACGAATTATTGCTAATGTTCTGTAAATAAAATAACTAAACTGTGGTGGGAAAACTAAATTTTCCTAAAGGGGTTTTATATTGTACTGAACCAAAAAAAATTGAATTTTTTAATCGATTTGAGTTTATACTTTATACTCAAAATTCCAACGCGACTGAGAACTAAGAAATCAACGCTTTTTCTTGAAAAGAGCGATACTAGCAGAGATACCATTCAAAGAAAATCAACAGTGAATATTGCCAGACTTGGTTTTATTTCCTATTTATGAACTATTGTCTTTTTACATTGTAACTTTAAAAGGGACTAGCCAGTAGAACGCTGGTTTTTATCCCAGAGATAGTTACCAATTGTATGATTGAGCGAATCAGAACATGAGCTTCTTGTTAAGAACATGAAAATTTATGAGGTTGACAATGCTCACTTACCGATGAGGTGGTGGATTGTAACCTACCCTTCCACAATTCTGGTTCGATTTCAGCAACTCACACGGTGTTTCGACAGATTCATTCACAAGATCGGTTTGGTTAGTTAATGCTGCTTTATTTTTTGGAACATGGTTGTAGGATGAAATACACATAAGTTAGACATAGTTAGCGCATAATAAAATTCGTCAAAGTACGGTGTTTTGTTAGTTAGTTATCCTAGTGTTAAGTGTGTGAGTATAAGTGTGTCCTGGAAGTATCCCTCGGTGGTCGAGCACAGAAATGTCTGAGGCCCAGCCTCAGGCCAAGCTTGGCACAGGCACAATCAACCTCCCTCTGCGTTGGTAGGTGCCAAAGGATACAGCAATGGACTTGGTTTATTTCGTGGATATTGTTGCAACATTCACATCGCTCTTAGCCTCTTCCGCCTTGTCACTACGGACTGGTTCTTTGTTTGTGTTGAACCAATGAAAACCTGCGCAGTTCAATTGTGACTTTAACTGGGTGGTATTATGTTAGGCTTGGGTTTTGATGAAACAATGAACTCACCGGATGGACTACTGTTCGGAACAAACGTAGTAGCGATGTCCCTCGTACGGCAATCGTGAGCCAAAAGATTTGACAGTGGGCAAATAATGGTTGGCAATGGTACAACATGAATAAAAGACATTGACAGAAAAGACATTCAGACAAAAGAATTTGTACACGTAGTTCAAAAATTGATAGTGCTAAAATGTTGTATTTATATTAGCTATTGGTGAATTAAAAACATGCATCTATATAATCTTATACTAACTAAATTTATAATTATAGATCTACTTACTTCTAAATTAAAACTAATCTGTTGGTAGGAGAAAAAGAAACTAAAATTGGAGACAAATTGTAAGTAACATGAAGTGAGATATGAAATAACGCTTACAAAAAACATCAATTACAGCTTTGAGCTAACTCGTCCAAAAATAAGAGTTTGCTGCCTAGAATCTCCGAAATATCCTGCCCAACAGAAACTCAAAGAATTTATTAGTTGCGAAGAATGCAGCGTAAATCGATCGTCCGGCAAACACGCTCTCAAACACGTGCGGCTCAAAGGGAGGTAAACTCTAACCTCAAACCCGCTGGTCAATTTCGAGAAGTATTGAAGGATGATTCATTCCAAGCCTCGTTTGTGGAAACGGATCGTGGTGAGGAATTTGATTGCCCTGGGTGTACGAGAAACAACAAAGCGGAATTGTACATGGTGCAATGTAAAGTTTGCCGCAGTTGGTATCATTTTTCGTGCGCCGGTGTTAACACAGACACAGTTCTGTTGTCGGAGTTTTCTTGTGTTCTTTGTGTTCCGTGTGTTCCACCTTCAGGATCCATAGCAGATCATTCGACCACATCTACAGCGAGGCAAGCCCAGCTCGCTCTTCGTCTTCAACGCCTGGAGGAAGAGAAGAAGCTACAAGATCAGCTCTATGAGGAGCAGTTATCCCTAAAGGAGGCCAAAATTGATAGGTTGCAGAAGGACAAGCAATATGTGGCTCAAAAATTCGAGTTAATGCAACAGCAGGAAGAAAACGAGCTCATCCTCAGTGCACGGAGTCATCGTTCTAACCAGATGACTATGAAGAGAGTAGAAGATTGGGTACAAAGACAAGTACAGACCAATGTGGATGACGTCGTTTCAAAGACGTTTGAGCAAGTCCCACGTCCCGTTCTATCTTCAACTACTAATCTGGTCGATGATCTCCACGCTCGGCACACTTCTACGCCAGTGAAGAAAGACAACGTTGGAAATACTGTAAGTTTGGATTCACATACAACGCTCGATAGTCTTGCCACTGAAGCTAAACGTACGACCAGTGTTGCTAAAAGAGCGAGAAACCAACACATCCTCCTCGTTCGCCTGCGAGCGCGAGACTCACACTGTATGCTCCCTACTGCTGTACACACGTTTTCGAAGAACTCTCAAATATGTGACAGTCAGCACGAGTGGCAATTACGTTTGATTCATGTGAGTTATCTGCCTTCGCTATAAGCTCGTGTGTCACTCGCACTCTTGTCGGCTCGCTAGATATCAGCTCCAACGAAGAGTGGGTTCCCATGATGGGACTCCTCAGCTGCGAGTTTTTGCTGCATGCCACCCACTCTCGTGTGCTAAGCACTCTTTACAGCTCTGAAGATGTTTATTAGAACAGCACGTATACACTCTTTTAGCAACTGGGAGCGCTCGTAAAGGAGCGAAGGGATCAGTTACGGCATTCTGATGAAATCCTAAAACAGCGCAAGCAAAAACTAACTAAACTAACAGTGCGCGCGTTCGCATTAAATTGTCATTGCATACATACGTTATCTGTCTATACAAATTTATGCCGGTCGTATTTAAAGAACAAATTAAATATATTGTTCCTCATATTTTTTTAAAAATATGTAATCAAATTATAAGTGCGGTGTCTTAAATAAAACTTGTCTTTTACGGGGCGTCTACTATAAAGTGCTCAAACTGAAAGTAATTTTGTTATAAGATTTTGATGGCAAGGTGACAATGGACCTCTGAACCCTTTCCATGTCGAGGAGTGCCGCAGCGGACATGATAACTCTTGATACAATTGTCTGAAATAGGAAATTCAATAAAAAAAATTTAAAACATAGACTTGTAGTTACTCGATGAACCAAAAAATATAGAACAGTTGGAATTTCGGGAAATGGCATAAGATAAACCGAAAAATAAAATTCGTTCACTTTTCTTCAAAATAACGAAGAAGATTTTTGTATTCCATTTTCCCTTAGTTCATCGACTGACTACACATATTATGCATTCGCATAAAAATGTTGTTTGCGTCAAGAAGAATCAGTATTACCGAAAACAATGTTGTTCAGTCATGTTCAAATCTCCATTAGTACAAATTTATAAAACTTTTTCTATATATTTGTTGAAATGATCTAAATTCAAGATTATGTGTATTAATAAGAGAAGCAAGTGAATCACGATAGTAGGAATTAGTTCAGAGATATTTCGTTTCTATAGTCATTTTGATTTTCATTTAAATTCAGCATCTTCAAAATTTTCATTTTCAGAATTCCACCAAGACGCTCAAAGAGGAACGATTTTCATTTAAAGTTTGATTTTATTAATTACCCTAACTATTCTTTACAATTTGACTATTGATTCGATAATTTATCATCCCACATCCATGCTTTTCGTCAAATTTGAATATTGAATCATCCTTTATACTATTCAATTATCATTGAAAATACCTTTTTTTATACTTAATTCGGCAAAACAACCCATTCGGGAAAATACCAGTCGGCAAAACAAACCCGGACCCTAGTTAATTCGTTATCTGGGAAAAACCAGCGTGAGAAGTTGACGAGCAAGTAAAAATTACAATTTCAATACTAGTATTGCTTGTGGCTTAAAAACTCGATTCGAACCATATTACGCACTTAACATTCTACTAATAAATTTATCTCATAGACTGGTTAGTTCGGCTGGCCTGTCTATGAGAGTATCATCTCTATAACTTCAAATACATGTGTTTTGGCAGCTCGCAGTTTTCAGTAGCAGCTTTATTACTCATACTTTTAAAGTGCAGCGTTCAGCTTCGTGGAAAGTGCGCAAAATCATTCACTTGAGATTTCTTCTAGCATAGTCTGCTGGCTGTATCAATTTTGGATTGTGAACGAATGCTTTAGAGTATATAACGCACGCTGTACTTTTCTTACAGCTGATAGATTTGCTCTGAGTCCGTCGTAATTTGGAGGACAGATAGCGTATGTTGGAATTGGTCACGAAATTTTCAACAAATTAAGTGCTTATGTTTAGAAATTCACTTTATGACGGTAGTCGATCTCCTACATACATATTCTCTAGAAGCCAATGTTTGTTAATGGATTTGAATTTTTGTAGTGAACCGCATTAAAAGCGTTTATCTCGAAACCATGTATTTAATCCGAATATCAAGCACAGGTCTTGATCCGATTCATTTAATGCAAAATGTACAAGGAATGGTCATAGATGTATACTACCCATGATTGCATATTTGTTCCGTTTTCTATGGGATTTCCTATCTTTATGGGACTGACTTGCGATCATAGGCAATATAAGTCATAAAGAATTTTATAAATCTTGTGAAATGAAACAGGCCGCGGATTTGAAGTTCAAAGATGATGTCGTGCAGAGGTCGACGCGAGCCGCCATGTTGAATTTTGGAATGATAAAAAAATCAACCAATTCAGAAATTATACACTGAAAATATAAATTCGTAAATGGAAAAAATGATCGTGCAATGCACGATTTCATTCGTCATTTTCTGCATCGAAGTATTTTCGTGCATTGTAAATAGTAGATTTTGGTCATTTCATTCACAAATTTTCATTTTTTTTTGCATTTTGCATATTAAGTGTACATTGTACGATATCGAAATTATTTTTCGTGAATGAAACGAAATGGTGTTATTTAAAAAAAGGTTTGTATGTATTACTAACAATTTCGTTGTTTGCACGAATTTATTTTCGTTCATCTTAGAAAAGTTACCGTGTTTAATTATAAATAATTTCTTTTTATTCGATCTTTTAAGATCGATATTTGTATACTAATTTTTTTTAATTAAGGGGATCAATCTGGCAAAATGAATTTTATTTCAAACAGCTCACCACTAAAATTTTCAAATTTTTTTTATGAAAATTAGTTTCACTCTTGGAGCAGCTATTCAATTCGATATTTTACGAAAATTATCTGCACAAAACAAATTCTTAGCAATTTATGCATATATTCATTCAGTGACATAACGTGAAGGCACAAAATTCCTCGCACCTAAGGCATGAGTAAAGCTAAATTCGTTATGAAAAATCAATCCAAATTGTTAGAGTTATGCAATAAGTCCCACTGGCTAGCAATTTTATTATGTTACTATAAAAAATTATAACAACAGGAGAATTTAAACTGAATTACACAAAATTACAAAAATGAAAGATGTGTTGTTGCACCAAATTCCGCGCATCATATATTGCACTGATTGAAATTCCGCGCACAGGTGCTTCAAATTCCGCGCAGAACATTATTTAGTAGGATTCCAACAAAAGTGGAACCTCATCTAAATCTATAGGATTTTTATTAACGTATTGTAGAATACGAAAAACTACCTGAATAGAATTTTTACTCAATTTTAGGGTATCATTTGAATAAGGTTTACTTAGGTAACTGCGGTGAATATAATTTCCATTGAACCATGGTAAAGAATATATCCTTTGAATTGTTTCTTTTTGCTATGTGTTCGAAATGTGGATTAATTCATTATATTTATATCATTAGTTTTAGATTGGATTGGTTTTTACACTGCAGTTCACTTTCTTTCTGTTCTTCGTCAAAAGTTTTTTTACTTGCTCGTTTTTATCTGTTCTGTAGCTTTTTATTCAATCTCACTTCTCTTTTTTCTTTGTAAATTTATTTCAACATTTTTTTCTTCCTTGTAACCTCATCGAAATATTGCTGATAGACTAGTCGCAACAAACGATAATTATCCTTTCATATTGTATTGGAATTTACGTTTGCTGGTTTGTGACAAGTTTTATCAAAGGATTTTGCGATGTTACCGGTTCAGCAGGTTCTGTAATCAAATTTCTTCCAGTAACCGTTGGAAGCAGAAGTTTTGGAAGATTCGTACTAAACCATAAAAGAGTGTGGGTCAGATACATATACTCTTTTATCTCCCTGGTTTAGTTCGAATCTTTCATAACTCCGGCTCAATGTTTGAAGACAGGTTTGGTACTCTTCCAGATATGTTTGAATGTCGCTGAAAGAAACCTTTTATCCATTACCTTCCCGGAGTTTTCGCAGCTCTTTAGATGAAATGGTCGGTGTTAAGCCAGACTGGACAAATGTGACAAAATATTGTTTTCGAGAAAAACGAGTTTAAATTTTGAATACGTTATACTTTATTTTTTGCCATGATTCTTGTTTATGGTTACATTCTTCAAATCTGGCAAAAGTTGAATGTAGCTGAAGAAATTCTTTATCCAGTATTTTCATTGTCTCATTTTTTGAAGTTTTGCGACCTAGTCCGGTCTGACTTAACACCGACCAAATGTCCTTGCCGGACCATAAGCAATGGTTTTTGACGTTTTCTAGAGTGTAATATATGTTTTTCTTGTTGGCTGAAACTACAATTTTTATGAGCGGAATTGGGTTCGCCTAAATTTAGTGCACCTTTTTCCGCGCACTGTAAGTTCACTGATAATACCCTAGAAAATACCTATTTATAAATGTGCTGGCCATTTTGGTCTTATGAATTGTAATTCAACACACTCTTTTTATTTTGTTGTTTACAAGTTTGAAAATGAAAATCAACCGTTTCGCTTCAAATTAGTTATACTGTCTACATTATGGTCTTAACGCAATCGCTTAGGAAATATGCAAACATGGCGGCCACAAGGACGAGCGATCTATTTTATTATTTTGCAGGTATATGAGCCACCAGAAAAAAAATTTCTCAGTCGGTATGGATAAACATAAGCAGCATATGTGTATGCCATGTTCAATTATTTTAACAAGCCTGCTTCTGCAATTTGGCAAATAGCTCAGAGTGCGTGGAATTCTAAACTGCGCGGAATTATGTGCCTTTATGGTATTTGACAATAAAATTTCATTATTCCACAAAAAATCTCAAACTTCAATATAGGTATTTTTGCGTTTTAATGCGACCGCATTTCATTCGGATGCGTTAATGACTTCATTGTACAACAAGTGAACCGATGAATAGAGAATTTCCCGCGCCATTTCCTTTTCCGCTATACCAGTGTCATATCAACCTCAATCCATACGATACATCAGCTTCCATCAACGTTAATGTCCGTCAACACCACGTCATCGTTCCATCAAGTTAAGTTGAATGCGTCTCTCGTTCACTCTTTCCGTACGTCAAAGCATTCCGTGCTGTTGATATTGTATGTGAATACCTCCATTTAACTGCATATAACTAATTTTAACGTTCCCTGACGTGCTGTATTGGTGACGAAAGCCAGACGTATTGTGCAATTCGATCTTCAAACAGCCGCGGCTTGGACTTTGTACATAAAATATCCGAATAAATTCATTTGCAGCATTCTTGGTCTACCAACGAAGAACGAAATGCGAGACGGGACGAGAGCGCTGGCGACTGCAAGAGTGCGAGTGCAGGCGAACGCCTTTAAGAGTGCGAGTGGATACGAGTGGGTTAAAGAGCGCGAGTGGCTACGAGTGGGAGTACGGACGAGTGGGAGCATGGGCGAGTGGGAGCTTAGGCGAGTGAGAGCATGGACGAGTGGTAGCAGCAGTAGGAGTGAGCGCCATTGGGTGGGTGCGAACGAAAGAGTGGGTTTCAATATGTGCAATTTGAGTGGCTTTTGGCCGACTGGAACTCGCAGAAATTCTACCCGGCTGGGGAGCGAACGAAAGAAAAGCATGTATGGAGAACACTCGGATACGAGTGTTGGGCGCAATGAGAACACGCGAATGAGAAATATAAGAGTTATTTTTACGAGTTCAGCAACACTGCGTACGACTGGAAGTATCACCATCGGCGAAGATAATTTCGACGGCGCGGTCGGCGTAAAAGTAAACCCGTGCGCCAATTTAATTTCGCCGACTCTTCCAAAGGTCAATATACAGTCGTTTCTTTCACTTCTAACGGAACCGGCCAAACGAACTGAATTTAGCGGAGCTGTTCAAAAGTTTCACAGAAACCAAACCGTGTTCGATCAATGGCGAGCTGATACCGAAGAACTGCGTAAACTGCACAAAGCAACACTACAGCATCAAAAGGAAAGCGAAGAGCGACGTAAGAGTGAGTTAGAGTTAGTGAACCAGTTGAAGCGTTTGGAACTGCAACGGGCTGAGGAACTACAAGTACAGCGAAAGCGAGAAGCTGAATTACAACAACAACTCTTACTTCGAGAGCAGGAAACCTCTAAACTCCAGTTAGAACGTCGGAAGGAAATTGTGGAACGAGACAACGAACTTCAACGGCTACGAAAACTTGAGGAGGAGTTTGTAGGCGCAAAGGCTTTAGGCAGCCATCGTAGAGCAGCGATGGGGGACATAAACGAGAATTCCCAGAAATGGTTGCCCATGCGGTCAAACGTTGACGGGATACAACAACAACATGAGCCGATGCTTTGCCAAAAGGATATTGTTTGCTGGCTGGAAAACCAACCACGGCACTCAACTAGTAGTATTTTGCATGCGCATCATGACGATGTAAGAAAGTTTTTCGAAAGGAGTACCAGCATACTCCCACCTGCTGAGAACAATTCGGTGGCAGCTGGTCGCGAGATGGATCAACAAGAACAGCTGACTTCGTTAGCTAACGATTCTCCGAGTCACGTCTTATCGTCGGCTCACTCAGTTTCAATGAATTTATTAAATGCTATTTCTATAAATCACGACCTAAATGATGCATTTTTGCTGGATACCCCTGTTGGCGGCCGTAGTGCGAATGCAGTGCCTACAGCCTCAAGAGTTTCCTCTCACGTTGGACAATCTTATTGTTTTTCAAATAATTCCGCTGCATTTCCGCGTCCAATGGTTGTGCCAAACAAAGTCTCGCATGTTCACATAGGACCAACCAGTCAGTAGCTGGCCGCTAGGCATGTAGTCGCTGGGGAACTACCTATTTTTGCAGGCGATCCTATTGATTGGCCTCTCTTTATGAGTAGCTACACGCACTCAACCGAAACGTGTGGGTTTTCAGATTCTGAAAATTTGCTACGGTTACAGCGCTGTCTAAAAGGTGATGCCAAAGATGCCGTTAGCAGTTTTCTTCTGCATCCCTCGACGGTTCCACAAATAATGTCAACGTTGCAAACATTGTATGGGCACCAAAGAGCGAAAGGTTGGAAACTCTGGTGAGCTTTGGTTTAGTCGTCCAGAATTTGAGCGGTCATCTTAGAGCAGTAGGTCTGGAAAAGCATCTTTCAAATCTCACTTTGCTGCAAGAGCTGGTTGACAAGTTGCCAGCAAACGTTAAATTTAGTTGGGCACTTTATCAACAACAGCACTTAATCGTGGACCTCAATACATTTAGTGAGTACATGGCGAAGGTTGTCTCAGCTACTAGCGGCGTGACTTCGTTTTATGTAGCTCCACTGAAGATCACAAGGGGTGATAGAGCGAAAACGAAGGAGAAGGCTTACGTCAACGCACATGCATCGACGGATTTATTAGAACAGCCTAAGCACACAATCATTCCCGAACGAAGCCAGCGAGACGGGTCAAAACAGCGATCAAATCTATCTCATTCAACAACTGATCTGCCTTAACTATGCCAAGCATGCAACTTAACTGGTCATCAAGTAAGAACTTGCTTCGCCTTCAAAAGACTTAGTGTGGATGAGCATTGGAAGGTGGTGAAGGAACAGAAATTGTGTCGACGATGCCTTACGCCACACACTCGGTGGCCTTGCAAAGGCGAGGTTTGTGGTATTGAAGGTTGTCAGAAGCGGCATCATCGTTTATTGCACTGCGACCAATTACACGCAACGTCGTCAATGAATTCTAAGCCTGATCAAATAATTAATAACGCTACTGTTACAATCCATCGACAAACGACTTCTTCTACACTGTTTCGCGGCCGAGTTCCCATCGAAGGGAAAAGGCAAGGGTAAGGACAATCGCAAGACGTCTTCGAACGCGAAGCGCCCTAGGAAGTCGCCAGGTGAGGGTGCAAAAACCGACACCACACGGCGTGCAACCGTTAAGGCCAAACGCCGTCTGGCTGAGGTAAGCGAGGGCGAGAGTGACCTCGCTGAGCAGAGCGTTGGTACCAGCAACCCGGCGCGACCGGGGCAGGGGGACCCAAACCCCTGGACGCTGGTCACCAAGAAAAAGCCGGCACCGACACCGGAGGTACCGCGGCCCGCGAAGAAGGCCAAGGACAGAGGCGAGGCCTTGTGGTTGAAAACCGACAAGGAAAAATATGCCGATGTCCTAAAGTCGATGAAGGCGGCCGAAAGCCTTTCGACCCTTGGGCAAGATGTACGTAGCGTGAGACGCACCAACACGGGAGAAATGCTTCCGGTGCTGAAGCGAGGCGCACAATCTAGTGCGGTATACAAGGCCTTGGCCCAAGAGGTCCTTGGTGAGGGCGCCCAAGTCAGGTCGCTAGGGGCGGAAATGACTCTCCAGTGCAAGCATCTGAACGAGTTCACGACCGCAGAAAACGTCGTCGCACCCATTAAGGAACAATGCGACGTCACAATCGAGCGGGCCTCTGTGCGATTGAGAGATGGACCCTCTGGCACCCAAGTAGCCTACCTCAGGCTACTGAAAGCGGATGCCAAAAAGGTAACCGAGAAAGGGAAGCTGAAGATCGGCTGGTCGGTATGCCCTATTAGCATACCCCAGCCGCCTTCAGTGGATAGGTGCTATCGGTGCCTTGAGTCCGGCCACAAAGCCTACGAGTGCAAGGGCATAGATAGGAGCAAACTATGTCGTCGCTGCGGCGAGGAGGGACATAAAGAGCGGGGTTGCACTAAGGCACACAAGTGCCTTATCTGCACCGCTAAGAAGCAAGCCCATAAACATGCTATGGGCGGACCTTCGTGTCCCTTCGGTGAGTTAAATAAGAAGAAGCCGTGAACGTCACACAGCTAAATCTTAACCATTGTGCTGCTGTGGCAGTCGGTCTCGGAGTCGAGGACAGATGTCGCCCTCTTTCAGACCCGTACCGCATCCCTGCCGGCAACGGCAATTGGGTGTCGGACGGGTCTGGAATGGTGGCAATCTGTACAACGGGAAGGTTCCCGGTTCAAGAGGTAATACACCCCTCCGCCGAGGGTGTGGCGATTGCCAAGATCAATGGTGTGTTCTATTGCAGCTGCTACGCCCCACCAAGGTGGCCAATAGAACAGTTCTACCAGATGATCGACAGGCTCTCGTCGGACCTAGTGGGCCGGAAACCGGTAGTCATAGCGGGAGACTTTAACGCTTGGGCAGTGGAGTGGGGCAGCCGCTGTACAAATAGCAGGGGTCAAGCGCTAATGGAGGCGCTTGCGAAACTCGATACTGTGCTAGCTAATAATGGCTCCGCTAGTACATTCCGTAGAAACGGAGTGGAGGCGTGGATTGACCTAACATTTGCCAGCCCGAGTCTGGCTCCAGGCATGGAATGGAGGGTAGACGAAGGCTACACCCATAGCGATCATTTAGCAATACGCTTTAAGATCAACTATGGTGTGCAGCATCCGACGGCGGGAGATCCCTGTCAGGCACGCGGGTGGAAGTCCAATCACTTCGACAGCGAAGCTTTCACCGCGGCCCTGGGACTGGAGGCCAACACCGACAGTCTAAGCGGGGATGCGCTGGTAGCTGTTCTATCACGCGCGTGCGACGCCACTATGCCGAGAAAAACACTGCCAAGAAACGGCAGCTGCCCGGTATACTGGTGGAGTGCCGAGATTGCAGCTCTACGGTCAGCCTGCCTCAGAGCTAGACGTAGGATGCAAAGAGCTCGCACCGAGGATGCAAGAGAGAACCGCCGTGAAGTGTTTCGAGCTGCGAAATTGGCCCTTAACAAGGCCATTAAAAGCAGCAAGAGAGCGTGTTTCGACAACCTGTGTGAGAGTGCCAACGCGAATCCGTGGGGTGACGCCTACAGGATTGTGATGGCCAAGACCAAAGGGGGCTCCTCACCCCCAGAACGGTCTCCGGACCGGTTGGCAACGATTATCGAAGTACTCTTCCCGTCTCGAGCCACAAGCCCCTGGCCACCTGCACTACGGGACAGTGCGGGCACGGCCGAAATGGTGGCTCCAGTGACGAATGAAGAACTACTCGCAGTGGCTAAATCCCTAGCAATGAACAAAGCTCCAGGGCCGCATGGAGTTCCAAACAACGCTCTCAAGGCAGCGATCATAGCGAACCCGAACATGTTCAGGCTAGCTATGCAGAGATGCCTTGACGAGTGCCGTTTCCCCGATAGATGGAAAAGGCAGAAATTGGTGCTGTTGCCGAAGCCCGGGAAGTCGCCAGGTGACCCATCGGCGTACAGACCAATCTGTCTGATCGACATGACTGGCAAACTGCTTGAGAGGATCATTCTCAACAGGCTAACCCCGTACGCGGAAGGTACGGACGGTCTGTCAAGCAACCAGTTTGGCTTTCGGAAGGGTAAGTCCACAGTGGACGCTCTCAACTCAGTGATAAATACTGCCGAGATAGCGATCCAACGAAAAAGGTGAGGTATTCGATACTGTGCGTTAGTGACACTCGACGTGAAGAACGCATTCAACAGCGCAAGCTGGGATGCCATCGTGCTCTCGTTACACCGGCTTAGCCTACCGGTGGGTCTGTACCGGATCTTGGAAAGTTACTTCCAGAACCGCGTACTGCTATACGAGACCGATGCCGGTCAGAAAAGGGTTCCGATTACCGCCGGAGTCCCGCAGGGCTCGATCCTAGGCCCGGTGCTATGGAACCTCATGTATGACGGGGTTCTGAGACTGAAGTTCCCTCCTGGAGTCAATATCGTCGGCTTTGCTGACGACGTAACCTTGGAGGTCTACGGGGAGTCAATTCCTGAGGTAGAACTAACCGCAGAACACGCGATCAGCACGGTGGAGGAATGGATGAGCGCGAGAGGCCTGGAGCTCGCTCAGCATAAGACGGAAGTAGTTATCGTCAACAACCGCAAGTCGGCACAACATGCAGTTATCCATGTGGGAGAAGTCGCGATCACTTCACAGCGAAGTCTGAAGTCTCTCGGAGTCATTATAGACGACAAGCTGACCTTCGGCAGCCACATCGACTATACATGCAAGAGAGCGTCGACTGCTGTTGCGGCTCTATCGAGAATGATGTCCAACAGCTCAAAGGTGTACGCCAGTAGACGTAGGTTACTGGCAGGCGTTGCCGTATCTATCCTCAGGTACGGCGGCCCGTCATGGTCAAGAGCACTGAGGGTAACCAGTTACCTACAGAAACTGGAGAGCACCTACCGCGTGATGTGCCTCAGAGTGATATCTGCCTACCGCACGGTATCACACGATGCATCCTGCGTGATAGCGAGCATGATGCCAGTCGGGCTGGTCATTCGGGAAGATGAGGAGTGCTTTGAGCTACGTGAAAATAGGGGAGCCCGCGAGCGCACCAGGGTGACCTCGGTCGCCAGATGGCAGCGTGAGTGGGACAACTCCTCGAAAGGTAGGTGGACCCACCGGTTGATACCTAGCATATCGAGCTGGGTGGGAAGACCCCATGGGGAAGTTCACTTCCACCTGACACAATTCCTGTCAGGCCATGGCTGTTTCCGACAGTACCTCCACAGGTTCGGGCACGCGGAGGTCCCATACTGCCCGGACTGCCCAGGTGTAGACGAAACTGCCGAACACATACTGTTCGTATGTCATCGGTTCGACGTCGAAAGAAGAGCAATGCTTGACGTCTGTGGCTGGGACACAACCCCTGATACCCTTATTCAGTGGATGTGTCAATCGGTGGAGAAGTGGAACGCAGTCTCGGCTGCTACCATCCAGATTGCCAGTAGGCTACAGGTAATCTGGCGAACCGAGCAACAGACGACGGGCACGGCTAACTAGTGATTGGTTAGCTGGAGCGAAAAAGGCTAAGCGCAAAAAAGGGAGTGAATGGTCTGTTCATGCCGAGGCAGGTTTGGCGCAGCGAATGGCAACCGCGTAAGGGGTAAACCTAGCCATCCCGAAACAAGACAGAAGAGTGAGTGTATAGGCGTAGAAGTGGACTGCCTCATGCCAAGACGGGAGGGTCGTAGCGTAGTATGTTGGGACTTAGCTATCGATACCTTATGGCGTGGCAGAGGAGTGAAAGGGTGAGCATCCAAGTCAGTCTCACACGCCATGTTAAGGGTGAGCACAAAAGTCAGCCTCACATGGTATGGTAGAGGCTAGCACAAAAGTCAGCCTAGCAAGGAATGAAAAAGGTGAGCACACAAGTCAGCCTCGCATGGTATGTCAGAAGTGGGGCCTAAGAAAAATGTCCCACATGGGATGCCAGGGGGAGTGACAGAGGTACAATAGAGTAGCACGATTGAAAGTGAACCAGGTGATAGGGTGAGCACCCAAGTCAGCCTCACATGGTATGGGTGGGGCGAGCACTAAAGTAAGCCTAGCAAGGAATGAGTAAGGTGAGCACACAAGTCAGCCTCGTAAGGAACGAAAAAGGTGAGCACAAAAGTCAGCCTCATGTGGGAGTGTTTGAGAGTGAATCAAAGTGCGATTGAGAGAGCACCCAAGTAAGCCTCATACAGGACGTATGAACGCGTGAGTGAATGAGTACATTTAGTACAGCCATCCCCCCAGAAGTAATACCGAGAGGTAGTTCCTGGGAGGAATGATGGCGGAGCCCAATGGAATTTAGTCGGTATTAATGGCTGGTCACCATTCGAGCTCGACACGCCCCCAGTGCACCCCGTGTGGTAGATTGGACCCTACCAATAGCACGTGTACTGGGCTAGGACGTAAAGGTCTTCTCCATTGTAAAAAAAAAGAAACGCTGTTTCGCGTACTTCCAGTAACGCTCTACGGTAAAAATGGACAGGTTAATACTTATGCGTTTTTGGACGATGGATCATCTGTTACTCTGGTAGAGAGGGCGTTGGCGGATAGTCTTGGATTGAATGGTACCTCAGAGTCCTTATGCATTCAATGGATTAGTGGAATAAATAAAAAGTTTCCTGATCCACAACGAGTAGAGTTTGAGATATCCGGAATTGACAGTTCCAAGCGGTATATCGTGTCAAACGTGTATACAGTTGAGAATCTTGGTTTACCAGAGCAAACCGTGGACTTTGAAACAATGGCGACAGAGTTCAACTACCTTAGAAAACTGCCGGTAAAAAGCTTCAAGTCGGCCGTCCCAGGAATCTTGATTGGGTTGAATAATATTCATCTATTAGCGACCCTAAAACTACGAGAAGGTCGTCAACACCAGCCGATAGCAACGAAAACGGAAGTTGGATGGACAGTTTATGGCAATCTGTGTGAAAGAGATACAACGTTGAATCATAGGCAGATGTTCATAGCTAGTCAGACTGAGGATCACGATTTACACGACTATGTAAAAGATTTTTTTTCGCTTGAGAACATCGGAGTAGCTTTAGCCCCAGATGTTGAAGGTGTTGAAGATAAGCGGGCCCGCGAAATCCTTGAGGCAACTACAAAGCGTACGCCGAGTGGACGTTTTGAAACCGGTCTGCTATGGAAACATGATCACGTAGAGTTTCCTAACAGCAGGCGCATGGCCGAAAAACGACTGAGGTCACTCGAGAAACGGGTTTAAAAAATGCCGGATCTCAATGATAAGGTTCGCAAGCAAATAGACGAGTTCCAGATGAAAGGCTATGCTCACAAAGCTACTGCGGAGGAGTTATCAAAGTTCGATCGTCGTCGGACATGGTTCCTGCCAATTGGTGTAGTCATCAATCCGAAGAAACCGGGCCGTGTCAGACTGATATGGGATGCTGCTGCGAAGGTAGATGGAGTATCGCTAAATATCATGCTCCTGAAAGGACCAGATCTATTGACACCGTTAATGTCCGTCTTGTTCCAGTACCGAGAAAGGGAGATAGCGATTTCGGCAGACATTAAGGAAATGTTCCATCAAATTCTAATCCGCGAAGAAGATCGCAGTGCTCAGCTATTTCTATGGAGAGACTCTCCCGATTCACCCGTACATACAATGGTTACAGACGTAGCAATTTTTGGTGCCAGCTGCTCGCCGACTCACTCACAGTTTGTAAAAAACCAAAACGCCCTGGAATATGCGGAAGAATATCCTGAAGCAGCGGAAGCCATCAGGAAGAAACATTATGTTGATGACTATTTAGCTAGTCTTGACACAGTGGATGAAGCGGTGAAGATTGCTCTGGATGTGGCAAAGGTCCATGCGAGGGCCGGATTTCAGATTCGTAACTGGGCATCTAATAATCCAGAGGTGTTGGCTAAAATCGGGGCGACTGATCCAGTAACGATTAAGGACTTTGCGGTTAATAAAGAAAGTGGATTTGAACGACTCTTGGGGTTGATTTGGAAAAGGATGTTTTCTCATATTCACTAAAATCACTGGATGCTGTTGAGGAACTGATTCTGGGTGAAATAGTACCAACAAAACGTGAGCTTTTAAGAGTGGTAATGAGTATTTACGACCCCCTCGGCCTAGTCGCACCCTTCGTTGTACACGGTAAAGTTTTGGTACAAGATGTCTGGAGATCCGGTGTCGGGTGGGACACCATGATCCCTGCGGATATTCACAAACGGTGGATGGGATGGATAGAGGTGTTGCGGAAAATGGAAGGTGTACAGATTAGTCGGTGTTACTTCCCCGGTTATGATCCGGTGAGTTACGAACGATTGGAGCTTCACATATTCGTGGACGCCAGCGAGCAAGCTTTTTCTGCAGTGGCATACTTTCGCATAGTGGATCGAGGGTTAGTGCGATGCACCATAGTTGCGTCAAAGACCAAGGTGGTTCTGGAGTAATTCTTCTTAACTTATATCCTGGATCAAATCCGATGTTCGTCGGTATCGTCAATTTGTAGCATTCAGAGTAAACGAGATTCTAAGCTTGTCCAGTGCAGATGAATGGCGATGGACACCAACACATGTTAATGTTGCCGACGAAGCCACCAAATGGGGAAGAGGACCTTCCTTCGAGTTTGATTGCAGGTGGTTCCGAGGAACGGAATTTTTATATGACGAAGAAACTGAGTGGCCGAGAGACCATCGAGAGCCAGTAAAACAAACGGAGGAGGAACTAAGGCCAGCGTACATATGCAAGCATTTCGTTGTAGAACCATTGCTCAATCCAGGAAGGTTCTCAAAATGGGAACGTTTATTGCGTTGCGTTGCGTATATGCACCGGTTCACGGAGAACCTGAAAAGTTTAATAAAAAATAAACCACTCTTAAATGGCGAGCTGACAAGTGAAGAGCTAAAAATGGCAGAACGAACTTTGTGGAAGATGGCTCAGTCTGATTCTTATCCTGATGAAGTTACTATTCTGAAGCACAATACCCTCGTTACGGCGGAGAATCGGAAGAGTTTGGAGAAAACTAGTCCATTGAGGCAATTACCGCCTGCCATAGATCAATACAGCGTGGTACGAGTTGATGGTCGTATCGAAGATTCCGTCACGCCAATAATGAGACGGTGGTGAACGAATTGAAGCAAAAGTTCCATATTTCACAGCTGAGATGCGTTGTACGACGAGTGAGGAAGCAGTGTACGTGGTGCCATGTGTTTACAGCAGTTCCAGTCCCGCCGAAAATGGGACCACTGCCACGAGTTAGATTAACACCCTTTGTACGTCCTTTCACATTTGTGGGAATCGATTACTTTGGGCCGTACCTGATAAAAGTCGGCAGGAGTTCCATGAAGCGATGGGTAGCCCTTTTCACCTGCTTGACTGTGAGAGCCGTTCACCTAGAGATCGTGGCTAGTTTATCGACAGATTCGTGTAAGAAAGCTATTCGTCGATTTATTGCACGCAGGGGTGCTCCGCAAGAAGTGTACACCGACAACGGTACGAATTTTGTGGGTGCTAGCAGAGAGCTTGCGGTAGAGAAGCAGAAAATCAACAAAGAGCTGAGTAGGACGTTCACCGATTCCAACACTCAATGGAAGTTCAATCCCCCAGCAGCACCGCACATGGGAGGTTGTTGGGAGAGAATGGTGCGGTCAGTGAAAACTGCGCTAGGAGCGATACCGGTTGAAGGGAAGCTGGATGAGGAATCGCTGACAACTTTACTAGCAGAGGCAGAGCATATGGTGAATTCGCGCCCGTTGACGTTCGTGCCATTGGAAACATCAACAGCTGAATCATTAAGCCCCAACCATTTTCTTATGCTGAGTACAAGTAGCGTTAGACAACCAGTGAAGGATCCAGTGGACGAACGCGTTGCGCTTAAGGGAAGCTGGAACAGGATACAGTACATACTGGGGCTATTCTGGGGGCGATGGCTGGTAGAATACTTGCCAACCATTACACGAAGGACTAAATGGTTCAGAGATGTTCGACCCATTAAAGAAGGAGAATTAGTGGTGATTGCCGATGAAAAGGTTAGAAACCGTTGGTTGAGAGAACGCGTATTACGTACATACCCCGGCAGAGATGGAACGGCGCGCCGGGCAGATGTTCAAACTTCGGGTGAGGTGCTTTATCGTCCAGTAACCAAGTTGGCTCTATTAGATGTTGGTGTTGAGGATGACGCCGAATCGGATATTCTAGCGACACCGGGGGGAGAATGTTCCGAACAAACGTAGCGATGTCCCTCGTACGGCAATCGTGAGCCAAAAGATTTGACAGTGGGCAAATAATGGTTGGCAATGGTACAACATGAATAAAAGACATTGACAGAAATGACATTCAGACAGAAGAATTTGTACACGTAGTTCAAAAATTGATAGTGCTAAAATGTTGAATTTATATTAGCTATTGGTGAATTAAAAACATATACTAACTAAATTTATAATTATAGATCTACTTACTTCTAAATTAAAACTAATCTGTTGGTAGGAGAAAAAGAAACTAAAATAGGAGACAAATTGTAAGTAACATGAAGTGAGATATGAAATAACGCTTACAAAAAACATCAATTACAGCTTTGAGCTAACTCGTCCAAAAATAAGAGTTTGCTGCCTAGAATCTCCGAAATATCCTGCCCAACAGACTACAATGGCGTTCGATTTACAGCATCATCGCATCCCGCCTTTTATATGATTCGTTGTAGTGCTGTTAAGGAATTAATTTATAATCAACGGGGTTTTTTCATATTAACCTGGGTTTCTTTGATTTACCGTCTTCTCTTGGTGCTAAATACACCCGCTAATCAAACGACCTATTTGCGCGCTCTGATGCTTGACGTTCAGTTCGACTAGCGTCGGTCGGGATTCTTTCCCTTCTCTCTGTTGGGATTTTAAAATTTGGGTTTTCAAATGCATTGGTAGTTAAACTGTAATATAAAATTTACCACTTTGCCTTACTGCACAAATTCAAACTTAATACTGATCCCTCTTTCACTGGGATATTATTCACACTTTCCACAACTTAGAGTAATCTGTAACTTCTTCTGTTGGAGTATATGTAGCGTACTTCCAACGGTTTCGGGCAAAATGAGGGCGAGTAATAGCTTCAAATTTGCTTTTAATGGTTCTTCTGCAGCATTTAATTTTATGGGTTCGTTTCGCGCCAATTTTACTGGTACGATGGAGATGTCAACCGTGCTGACCGTTGCATAATAGGGAGATCGAAATTTATGTTTGTGTTGTGATGTTGTTAGGAGTTGTGATTGCTATAAAATTGCTGAAATTGCCCTATAGATGAATCCGTTTTTACGTTTTTTTACAATAACTACCGTTTACACCACCGATTTCGTCCGTGTTGATAATCCTGCTTGATAATCCTAAAAAAATACGTAAAAACAGTTTCGCCTCTAAACTGCTAGCAAAAAAAGTATCGCCCTGTTTGTTTGCATGGAGCGTGGAGGGCTAAACTTTAAATAAACAAACAAAAATACAATTTCGCCCGTTGTATTTTTTGCTGTAGTTTAAGAAAGCAATATCGTAGAATCCAAATTTTTAGGTTAATTTGTTGCGTTTCAAAGCCCTCATTCGCATGTATGAAAAAAGCCTTATGTTTACATTTGTAAGTATCGCCCTTTTCACAAAAAAGCGTTGAAATGAAATCGCAGCTCCTGGTATCACGATATCTCTGAAGTGCAAGCGTGCATAGTTCCAAATTTTACTTCGACATCGACATCGACTTTTTCTAAAGGTGACTTCCCAGTAGCATCCTTGATTTGAATTATTATCGCTAATCCTATTGCCAAAGAACAAATAAGAACTCTCGAAAACGAACCGTTTGGGAAAATCATCATCATTACTGGATTTTTCATTTTAACGAAACTTTTCGATAACCTTCCGTCACTTGCGTTAATGCACTGGGCGCACAGTGCTCTGAAAATCTAGCGAAATCGTCTTAGGGCACGAGTGGGTCTAATTCAGAGCTATCTGCGCGGCGAGTTAAATCTGTAAAGAATACTAAAAATCAATTTCTATTCCAAAATTTTCAGTTCAGCAATTCCAGAGATCGTGCTCACCGCAAGCCATGAAAAACAGACTACGTTGTGAAGCGATGGTCACTATTTATTAAAAAATCACGGTTAAATAAAAAAATAAAACTATTAAAAAAATTCAAATAGTTTATAATTTTCACAAGCTTATTAGGGAAAATTGTTTAATAAACTTTCGTAATATTGTGCAGGAAAAAAGCTGAAAATTTCAGTATTTTCTCTATTTGCAACATATAAACCCTTAAGTATACCAATTAATTGGTATACGAATTGGAATAGGTTCGCCAAATTTTGGAAGAAGTCTATAAAATAACCCCTTGAAAATTACCTAAAGATTGTTGTAGTTCGATGCAATAAAAATCCCCAAAATGAAATGTACCTATTAATGTGAAACACAGTGAATAATACATACAATAAAGACTTATTTTTATCAGCCTCATGGTGTATTTTAGGCTGACAAAATGAGGACATTGACTAAATCGGGCATTTTTTTCTTTATAATAAACTGAAGCAGTTAAAATATTTTTCCCGTCCCTTGATGTAGTCTGATAACTATTTCTGATTATGATGAACTTTTTATTTTTGCATATCTTCATGATAAGAAAAAACATGCTGAAGAAATGATTTACTCGAATTCAGTCTTGTTCGTCTGCTAGAGCCCATCAAACATATGTTCATATTTGGTTGATAAAATCGGGGTTTCAATGTATTATAATAGATATTCAGCATTCGAAGAAGTTTCTTGTGAACGAGTGTAGAACGACTCTGTTTCTACTTACTTGAAGTCAGCGGCGTAGCCAGAAATTCGGTTTGGTGGGGGTTTGGTGAAAATCGATCTTACTGTCCAAACGGCATAATTCCGAAACCGTAATTTTTGAAGTTTTAAAATTATGCAGAATTAATTTTTCAGAAAATAGTAACAGAGTTTGTGTCTTTAGCGAATTTGTTGAGACTTTATTTTAGTCATGAATATTAACCTGATAAAATTCACCATAAATACTTTATGGACGATATACTGTTAAAATTATTTTATCAAATGATGCGCTGTTTAACGTTTGTAAAACTCATCGAAGATACTAAACCTTAGAATTTGGCGAAATTGACCTTAAATTACTGTTTTCGAACATTTGACTTATTCATATAATTGGTCATACAACAAAAATCAAATTTTCCTCAAAATCGATCAGGACCTGCTAGAGTCAAATGGATGGTGTCATTTTCCATAAATTTCTCTCTACATTCGGAAAGTGTTATCCTCGTTATTAATCATATTACGTTTTCGTCTCAACTCGACGCATTCCCAAAATAAAAACCTGTTTTAATCCACCTAGTGGTGCAATTGTGCTTTTCTCATTTGTCCAGACTACGATTCCATGGCTGGTTATGTTCAATACAATGGTGGAAATGAATATTACATGTTCAGTACGATTTGCCATACATACAATGGAATTTCCAACCAATTTCGACAATTTTGGATGTTTTGGATTCAGGAACTAGGAACTTTTAGACTTGATAAAATGAATTGCGTTACTTCCTACGGTTCCCGGGAATCCGGATTTCCGGAACCTGCAATACTGGGATATTATTTGTGAACTTCAATGGAATACTAGCAATATGGGTATCAAAATTCTTGGAATCGCAGTAGGCAGTATCTCGTGGTTTTGGAACCATTTGGTGATTTGACCCCGGAACGGACATTCCGGAGCCGTGAGTGGCCATTCCATTCCAATTCCATTTTTCAAATTGCCATAGGGTCCCGTAACAATAAATAACAAACTTCCGAGACAATTTGAAGAGTTTTGATACTATATTGCTAGGACATTATTAAAATTTACAAATCATGCCCTAGTACTGGAACATTGCTCCGGAAAATCCGGATTACCAAGAACCAGATCCATTCATCCAGTTTAATTTTACAAAATCAAACAGTGGACGAGTTCCTGAATCCAAAACATCTAAAAGTGTCCATATCGGTTAAAGGAAGCCATAGTTATGAGCATTTAAATTTGTGGGTACCCGGGTACCCACGTTGGCCTGTTAAAGGTGTTTTTTTGTTGGACACATAACTGTTAAGAATGCAGAGTTCATAGTTCAGAGTGCAGAGAACAGAGTAGAGAATCCTGGGTCCAGAGTCCAGAGTCGTCAACCTAAATTACTGTGGCCAGAGTCCAGAGCGCTGAGACCAGAATCCACAGCCCGAAGTACTTAACCCAAAATACTGAGACAAGAGTTCAAACTCCAGATTACAGACCCCAGAACCCAGAGACCAGAATCCAGAGTCCAGAGACCGATGCTCAATCCAAAATACTGAGTCCAGTGTCCCGAGTTCAGAGCCCATAGTGCAGAGCCTAGAGTACAGAGCACAGAGCCAGAGACCGGAATCCAGAGTCCAGAGTCCCGAGGAGAGCCCACAGTCCACATTCCAGAGACCAGAGTGCAGAGCCCAAAGTTCAGAGTCCAGAGTCTGACAGCATCTGTTTCAACGAAAAATCCAAATTTCAACATTTTTTCTATTATTTTCAAGATGAGCTAAATTCACAAAGACAGATTAGCGGTTCTAACAAAAAATTAGTTCGCGTAAGTCGCAACTAGTCGATTTCAACTTTTTTCGTAAAAATTATACTCGATTTTCCCTAAAAATCAGGTATTGAGAGCATTCTAATTTGTTTTTTGGCATTGGATCAGTAATAATGGTTCAATTCAATCAATTCCTTGTGCTCAATCACTAGCTATTGTGAGTCCAACAGTATCCGAAATATGTTGCTTACTGCGAGATTACTATTAGAAAAAGTCGAAATAATCGCGTGGAAATAGTGTGTTAAAAAGGGCTGTAATTTCAGTTCTAGTTCTCAGATCGCCTTGAAAATTAGAAGAAAAAAAAACGCTACTGAAGATATATACTTCAAATATGCGCAATACTTTTTTTGATTTGTTGGCCTAGTACAACATATATAGCCTCTTAATGGAATCAGTTTTTTCATTAACCCAGGGTTTCTAGGTTCTGACGTAATATCTTTAATTTCACCAAAAAATGTATCAAACCTTATGGGAAACACAAAATTACCGCTCAAAACGGTTTCGAAAATGAAAATGTCCAATATAAAAATTTAAGTACGCTCAAACAAAATCAACAAATTTTAATTTGTTTCACATATTTCTTCGGATTTTCTGATAGGATAAAACACACTTATTTTACAGCTGTGGTAACGTTTTGTCACATAATGGGAGGATAAGCACTAATTTCAACAATCAAATTCAATTAAATATTATGCCTAATTTTTAGCAGCCAATTGCCCCCACAATATACGATCCAAACATTTAAATAAAATGACAAAAATCGACAGCTGTCTTGTTTCACAAAAAAATGTGAGGTGTAGTAATTCCATTAGTGCGATAAAAAAGCAGTTAGATGTCGAAATTCTACAGTAAATACGCGTTAAACGATGGATAGTTCCGCGTATGAAATTTCATGCGCTAGGATATAATGGGTTAATACTGCATTTAATAAAGACTAAATTTTTTAATCACAAATCATTATTAATAAGTCGATTGTCCATGCATGTTAAAGGCCATTTCTTTTTCGCTTTACCTTTGATTTGATTTTCGAAATATCTCGCAATGATGTCCCATGGTAATTTGATCGTTATAATATCCGAAGAGGGAGTTCTAAGAGTTATAAGCATTGTCTCATCCAACTGTTAGGTGGATTAAAAGCGTTTTTATTCATAAAATCGCGGATTTTTTCGTAAAAAATAGTATTTTTTTATTTCAGATGTATGAAAACCCCCCTTATTACAATAACATCTCAAAAACTCAACGTAGGGTTAGATAGAAAAACGTTTTAATCCACCTAACAGTGTGATAAGACATTTCTTATAACTCTTATCACTCTCTTCGGATATTATATCGTTTGAGAACATTTAGAACTTGATGCTTCGCGATGTTTTTGATAACACATACTACATGGGATAGTGGCAGGACTCAGAGAATCGCTCAAATCAGCATAGGAAATCATCAGTGCCAGAAATCTCAAACCATATCAATGGGAAAACGAAAAAATGGCCCATAAAATAGACATACCAACGAATTATTGTTAATGCTCTGTTAATAAAATATCTAAATTGTGGTGAGGAAAACTGAATTTTCCTAAAGAGGTTATGTATATTGTACTGAGCCAAAAAAATTTTTTTGAATCGATTTGAAATTTATACTTTACTCAAATTTCCAACGCGACTGAGAACTAAGAAATCAACGCTTTTTCTTGAAAATGGCGATACTAGCAGTGATACCATTCAAAGAAAATCAACAGTGAATATTTCCAGACTTGGTTTTATTTCCTATTTTAGAACTATTGTGTTTTTTACATCCTAGATTGCATGATTCAGTGATCGAAACCCAAAACTTCATAAAGTATTTGAAATTATTAAAATAAAATTTGTTTTTGCCAAAGAGAATAGGGAAAGAGACGAATAGTGTGAAGCCAAAAATACCTTATTGAGCAGACCAATCGTGCAATGTAAATAAACATTACTCACGCCTGAGTTGGAGGAGATAAGTATTGTACATCTATCAAAAAAGAAATTTCAATTTTCGTCAGAATTTGGTTTAATCGTGATTGTGAGGTGTATTCTAGAGTATATGTATGAGTAAAAACAAGCTCTAGAATTATTTCATCTCTTTGTTTCGAAATGCGCATCGTTTGATAAACAAATCCAACGATCGACAAAAGGTTTGTTTTCAAAATATAATAGGAGTCATTTAAAGTGCTGCCTGTGGAAGCGGTTGCCAAAATTTTAGTGTTGAAATCATCATAAAGGTAGTGTTGCCGTTTTGACTGATTTTCACTCTTCGTCTCTTTCCCTATTCTCTTTGGTTTTTGCTATTGAAATTGACAAAATGATAGTGTCGCCCCTTTGGCGATTGTTTACTTTTTCGGTCCCACCTATCAGCATTAAGGTGCGAGTCTGCATTTCCGCCCCCTTGGGCAGCAAATCGGTACCTTTTTGCCTTAATCTCGCAATATCTTTGGAAATAGACCAAAAATAAAAAAATAAATGGTATCCAATAAACTAGGATAATTACCGAAGGCATTGGTGAAAAATCTATTTCAAATTTCCAATTACTTCCAAAGTTATCGGTAGTTTTAGTAGAGAAAATCGCGAAAATTTCGAATCCTTTATGATTCCTCTCCCGAAAACAAAATTGCCTCTCCCATTTCTCTGCATTCTCTGGTTTCCACCCCACCAAAACCAGTGTTGTATCAATAAGGATTCCGTCCTATTCCTTCGTAGTATATTACAAGTTCATTTATGGATTATAACTGTTTGTAATCATGTAGATTACCAAAAAATGCAGAATACGATTTTTACATTGTTATGCGTTGAATAAAATACATTCAACGCTTGCAAATACATCTATTGATCGAGGATTTCTTTATTTGCGGAAGCGCGCGCTACTACGCAGTTACACCACTGCACAGTGGTCCAGATCGCTAATTTAGGAGGAATTTTTACTTTCTGACAAACCTGTATAATTTAGCCGTATCATGTCTTAGGATGAATTTGTGTACTTTAGAAGATGCTTCTTTTTATTGGAATAGTTATTAGGGTGGTTCTAATTTATCTAAAATACGATAATAAACTTTTTACTGATGAAAGATAGAGCTCCACAGTCTTCCACAAAGTTGTAAAGTAACTTATTTTGAATAAATTTGTTGAATATATTAAAGCTCTATCTCTTTTAGTTTTTGTTATACAAGAAATTAAAAAAAAAAAGATTAGGGTGTTCCTGAAAAAACGTTTTTTTAGTATAACTTTCGTATCTTTTACTTTTTGTTAACACAACCTTTGAACAGCTTATTGAAAACTTCAAGCCGAGTATTTTTCTCCAAGACACCGAAGGTCTAACTTTTTTCTTTAAAAAGTTATGGACACTTTTCGTTAAAAAAATAGCCTATTTCAAGGCTCAATATCGCTGATGCGGGCACCTAAAATTGAATTCTGTTTCCACCACATGAAAGACCATACTTATTAGTATATTTGAGCAAAAATTGGCGAATACGATATTTTTTTTTAAATTTGCAATTTAGATTTAAAGTTTGTAGTTTTGCAGGTTCAACGCATTAAAGCATTTACACACATATCGTTGTATTATGAAAAAAGCCACTTTCAAATATCATTCTCTCATCGCAGCAAGCTTTGCATAAGTGAAACGACTGTCAAAAAAGGTTTCTGATTTTATTCGTTTTAAATAAAACTAGTAAATATGGATATTAGTCGAAGAGAGTTGGCGAATTTGCTTATTGCTGGTAAAAAGACAGATGAACTGCTTAAGTTCATTACAAGTAGTAATCCAAATGTAAAATTGAGACTTGTTAGTGCTCGGAAGAAAATAAAAATCTTCATGTTGGAATTTAGAAGGTTGTGGATTCGGAGTAAGCGCACGCAAATTCGGTTTGAGCTGGAAAATTTTGTGTGGCTTGAAGGAAAGCTAAGATTCGAAGTCGAAGGTAAAGGTAAAGGCCGAAAGAGGAAACCATTTTCCGAAATATGTCGCAGAGCCAAAATAAAAAGATTAGGAAAGTTGCGCGATAAGTATTCCACGGAAGAACTTGGTTTAGCGTCAGCCGTCAACGCTAATTCTACTGGTTTCCGTTTAGTTGGCAGACAAATCGAACGATTGTCGAAAAGTCCCGTC
Organism: Topomyia yanbarensis; assembly: GCF_030247195.1. Classification (NCBI taxonomy): domain Eukaryota; kingdom Metazoa; phylum Arthropoda; class Insecta; order Diptera; family Culicidae; genus Topomyia; species Topomyia yanbarensis. The sequence continues at coordinate 276,621,788 of NC_080671.1, forward strand.
AGATCTACCCGATCAGAAACACATAACAGAAATATTTCAAAACTATATCTCGCATTGTTACTTGTTATAAATTTCTGTTATTTTAACTACTAACGAGACCTAATTTATAACACAATATGTTATAAAAATAGTGTTCTGTTATAATCTTGTTATTTCATTCTGATCGGGTACCGTAGAGAATTTAGGATCTATGGCTGTCCCGATTGCAGAAGCGTTTACTGCGGAGGAGGCACTTAGATTTATTTGTGAAAATGATTTTTCTAAGGCGCAGTACCAAAACATACGCAGCTCAGTTATGCAGAAGGGTTTGGACATTTATCCCGCGTATAATAAAATAGTAGAAGAAAAGAAACTATGCTATCCGATCGGTATGTACTATTCTCAAAGATTCGTCCCTGAATCAACAATTTTTTTCAGGAATTTCTGTTCAGCCTTCTTGTGCGTATGTTCCCCTTCAAGCTCTTGTTAACCATACCGTGGAACGACTCATCTCGTTTCTGAATATTGGAGTTCTACCACTGCATCCTGAGGATAATACGTTTGTTATCTTTAAGTGGGGCTGCGATGGAAGCAGCAACCATTCCCGGTAGGCAACATTATTTTTCTTCTAAACTTTGACTGACAGTCTCTTTTCCACTTGAACATAGATACAAGCAAATGTGCGTTGACGAAGATGAAAATGGAGAACTATTCGAGTATAACGATTCGCATATATTTGCTCTATCTATAGTACCTTTACGTGTAGTTAGTCGCCGGAAAGATGAGTCAAGAGATTGCATTCTTTGGAATAATGATTTTCCATCTTCAGTATCCCTGTGCCGACCAGTAAAATTAATTTTCAAGAAGGAAAATCCTGAACTAACAAAGGATGAAGTTGCCGCGATGAACAAGCAAATCGATGAATTAGTCCCGACTATAGTAAATGTTAATATGCGCAAGATTCCGATTAGTTCAAGCTTCATATTTTCCATGGTTGATACGAAGGTAGCGAATGACGTAACAGGCACACCGTCTCAAGCGTGTTATATATGCAAACGCTCCGGAAAGCGATTGAATGATCCTTTACTGGAAGCCAGCGATCCACCGGATAGTTTATATGTTTTTTCACCTTTACATGCATTAATACGAGCAATGGAGTTACTATTGAATATTGCTTACCGTTTAGCTCTAGCAAAACCGCGTTGGCGCGTAGGCAAAAATACCAGCGAGCTTAAGGAACGACAAATAAAAATTCGACAAGCGTTACGTGACCGTTTAGGTCTTCGTATTAGCGAACCTTTGCCAGGTGGCGGAAATTCTAACGATGGTAACACAGCTCGAAAATTTTTCAGAAACCGAGATGTCGTTGCAGAAGAAACCGGGTTGGACGAAATGTTGCTAGAACGTATGTATGTGCTATTAACAATCATCAACAGCAAATTGGGAATTAACGCGGATGCTTACCGGAGTTACGCCGAAGATACACGATTGCTTTATGTACGCCTGTATGGTTGGTACGCTCTCTCACCAACCGTGCATAAACTCCTGGTCCATGGAGGAAGCATTATTCAACATAACATGCTGCCAGTAGGTATGTGCAGTGAAGAAGTTCAAGAAACCAGGAATAAAAGTATTCGCAGATTCCGAGAATTCCACGCACGCAAATTCGATCGACTCGTCAATCTTGATGACGTTTTCAAGAGACTTCTTGTTTCATCAGATCCTATAATTTCTCTTAAATGTAAACGTCGAATTCAACGAGCACCGCTGGATATACCTGAAAATGCAATGCATCTACTTTTGAATTAATTGGCATTGAATAAATTCTCCTTATATAAATCATAAATTGTTGTCATAGCCAAATTATTTTTAATGAACACATTTTGTATTGTTGATATGTAAGCAAAACAGAAAAGGAAATACAAAGGCTTTAGGCAATTTCTTTTATGTCGCTATGCGATAAAATTTAAAACTTTGGTTAGTAAATTTAAAATTACATGCTTAAAAAAAATAATATTTTCCAATTTTTGCTCAAATATACTTAAAAGTATGTTCTTTTCTATGGTTCAATCCGAACTTACTTTTATTTGCCCTAATTAGAGATAATGACATTTGAAAAAGGGCTATTTATGAGCGAAAAGTTTCCATAACTTTTGAAAGTATAAAGTTAGACTTTCAGAGTTATGAAAAAACGTGGATTGAAGTTTTCTAAAAGCTGTTCAAAGGTTGTTTTAACAAAATATAAAATTTCTTTCGAACATTAACAAGTCTCAATTTTACATTTGGATTACTACTTGTAATGAACTTAAGCAGTTCATCTGTCTTTTTACCAGCAATAAGCAAATTCGCCAGCTCTCTTCGACTAATATCCATATTTACTAGTTTTATTTAAAACGAATAAAATCAGAAACCTTTTTTGACAGTCGTTTCACTTATGCAAAGCTTGCTGCGATGAGAGAATGATATTTGAAAGTGGCTTTTTTCATAATACAACGATATGTGTGTAAATGCTTTAATGCGTTGAACCTGCAAAACTACAAACTTTAAATCTAAATTGCAAATTTTAAAAAAATATCGTATTCGCCAATTGTTGCTCAAATATACTAATAAGTATAATCTTTCATGTGGTGGAAACAGAATTCAATTTTAGGTGCCCGCATCAGCGATATTGAGCCTTGAAATAGGCTATTTTTTTAATGAAAAGTGTCCATAACTTTTTAAAGAAAAAAGTTAGACCTTCGGTGTCTTGGAGAAAAATACTCGGCTTGAAGTTTTCAATAAGCTGTTCAAAGGTTGTGTTAACAAAAAGTAAAAGATACGAAAGTTATACTAAAAAAACGTTTTTTTCGGGAACACACTAATCTTTTTTTTTAAATTTCTTGTATAACAAAAACTAAAAGAGATAGAGCTTTAATATGTTCAACAAATTTATTCAAAATAAGTTACTTTACAACTTTGTGGAAGACTGTGGAGCTCTATCTTTCATCAGTAAAAAGTTTATTTTCGTATTTTAGATAAATTAGAACCACCCTAATAACTATTCCAATAAAAAGAAGCATCTTCTAAAGTACACAAATTCATCCTAAGACATGATACGGCTAAATTATACAGGTTTGTCAGAAAGTAAAAATTCCTCCTAAATTAGCGATCTGGACCACTGTGCACTGTTAGCGCGCCTGGCTCAACGTGCATGTGTATGTGACAACCTCGGCTTCCTTGCTGCTACCTATAGCACGTGGATACATCTATACACGCAGAAAAATTTAGCATATTTAAACCAAAAATATGTGTTTTTATTAATTTCACAATATTTTTTTATTAGAAAAACAATGTATTTTTGCTTTCAATAAAAACATTTTTAATTTCAATAATTTTCTTTTATTTTCAATAAAAACAATTATTAGAAAGCAAAACAATAAACTTTTTTATTGAAACAATAAATAAATTTTATTGAATTCAATAAATAAATTTATTGTCTCCCGACCAATAATTTTATTTATTGAATTTAAGCCATATTTTTATTGAACCTACAAATCTTTTTTCTGCGTGTAGCTATAGCAGCACGTGGATGATAGGAGTAATGAGTGAAATGAAAAACTGTTATTTCTAATTACCAAAATAATCTCTCATATTAGTTCCAAAAAGTTTCAAAGGTTCAGGTTTTCCATACTATCGCAAGATATCAATTTGCGCCTGAGATATTGAGGCACAGGTTCTGTATTAGGAAGTTATTTGTCGTCCATATAAAGGCTAAAAGAGGACATCATTGTAATTTTTTCTGTATCTGTATTTTCCGGAGGCCATTGTCTGCGAAAATCTTCGGAAACTCTAATGTACTTAGTACGGATGCAAAGCTCTTCTTGATCGGTTTTTGTGGCGATATAACCAAATGAGGACATATTCAAATGAGCTTTTCTCGGAATATGTTTAGTACTGTAAACTAATATCTTAGCTGACATGTTGAAAAGAGGCGCACAACTAATTCGTGATCCTGCGACTATAGCGAAAATGTTTTCTAATCTGAAATATAAAAAAATACTCAAATTGATCGAAAATGGAAGCGGTGATGTTTATTGAACAACTCAGGAAATCCTGAGATTGACTCTAAATTCAATTTTCTTGTGCGCATTCTAATATGTTCCAGTTTACGGCGTGTAAAGATATTCTTTTTCGACACTTTTCGCAATTGCACTTTGAGAAAAGATTTTTTATGGGTTAAGCATGCGAATTCATGACAATACGATTTTTTTTATAAAAATTGAGAACAATTTTACGTTCAATAAAACCAATTCAACCCGGCTACCATTTTGACCATCTATCCGAAGTGTGGATTACTCAGTACGATGTACGATTTGACTCAGTTCGACGAGATATGGCATGTGTGTTCGAATATTATAATTATGGGATGAGGAGTAAGTATAAATTGCATAACCTATTTGAATAGACATAAATTACTTTGATTTGGTGGTCTAGAACATTGAAGATTAAAAATAGTTTTATTTACTACAAGGTCACTGCTGCCGGCTCGATTTCTCGGAGGAAGTGAATGAAGACGATTTTTTTGAATGAGACGATTTTTTTAAACATCTAACAATCATAGGAGCGTGGTTAGCAAAAATATCTTTTCCGTTGAACGAAATTCGGAACACAGTTTTAGAAAAGTCGATTTTTTCACATATTATCACAAGTACCTGTTGTGGCATCTTGCTCAAGTGGTCTTCGATTTTATCTGAGTTACTTGTAGGGTTCGTCGCGGTTGCGGTAATTACCGCAACAGCGCGGTATTTACCGCACCCGCACCGCAAAATCTGCGGTGCGGTGAGACACTTTTTCCCGCAGATGCGGTGCGGGAAAGAGCTTTTACCGCGCGGTTTCACCGCAACCGCACCGCAAAAAAAATAATTGATAAAGTGATAATTTTGATTATTCTAAATTGATAAACAGACTGCTATTACAAAAGAAAATCTAGCTGTGCCCGAAATATTTTGACGCTATTATTTTTACGACATATTTTGGACTAGTTATTTGACACTTCTAAGTAAAAATTCACAAACTAACCATTTCAAATACATAAAATGCAAGATCTAAATAGAGACAAAATTATTCGATCATTTAAAAACAATAAATTTGTACTCTTAAATCCAATTTAAAAGTGCATCACTTCTCCCGATTTCTGTTGGTAATCGTGGAATTGTGAATCGTTTTCGATATCAATTTTTCAATTGCGAATTTTGACTAATTTAAAGGAATTAGAGATGAACTAATTATGCTGGGACTTAAACACAACCCAAAGAATATAATTATCTTCGTCAAACCAAACGAATTTACAATAATTGGCAGTAAAGGATACAAATGCATGAAAGCGTCCAAAATAAGGAGGGGTCCAAATATGGATGATTATTCTATCATTCGTTCATCAGCATCGTATTTCTATCTTCTTTGATTGCTGTGTAAATTCAATGTGAATTTTTCTACAGTCAATTTTAATGGACTCTTTCTGAAAAAGTATGCTACATAACTTTTTTTCGCGTACTTCCATTCAAATTTACTATAATTATCTACCAAATTAAGTCCTAATATTTTTCAGTTAGGACTATTTTGTAGCTTTTTTGAAGCTTTTTTTGCCAAATACCACATGGTTTGACTCCCGTTCACTGCAATTGAAGTTTTTGCCTTTGGCTTATTGGCAAAATATTAGAGGAAAGTACATTAAATCCTAGAACTTTCGAACTAGCCTTAGGAAAATTACACTTCATACATTTTCAAAGGGAGCAATCTTAGTTGTTGGATGAGAATACAACTGTTTCTTGAAGAATGCGGAAGTTAGAGTTTTGAGATATATTGTCCGTAAAACCCCCTATTTTTAAAAATCATTTCTGCTGTATGCTACAAATCATACATTTTTTGCAGTTTTTCTAATGTTCAATAATTCTGTACCGGTTGAGACCGGACACCTGATTAGATGTAATGTATAGAGCAATTTTTTCGTCAAATATGGCGCCGTACTTATTGATGAAATACAATATGTTTTTATTTCACTGTATTGGAATATATGCGCTACTATATAGAAGTACTGGTATTTCGACTTTAAATTTTTGTTGGTGAAATTCCTTTAAGAATGAAAGGTGGTTTTACTACGTAAATGCGAAAATCATACATTTTATTTTCATATGTCAAAAGCATTGAAAATATGAAAATTTAAAGAAAAAAATATGCAACTTCATTTCTTATTACATTTTTATTCCCCTTTTTCAATTAACTGAAGGGTTGCTAAAATAAAAGTTTTCCTATTACTGCAGTAGAACGTTTTTGAATGTATAATGTTTGCCTTAAAATGTATGGAATTTTATTAATAGAAAATGCAAAAGTTGATTTTTTCATAAACATTACATTCTGAGGAGTCTCTTAAAGTTAAATTTCGTGTGAATAAGAATAACATTTTATTATATATGGTTACACAAATGTACAATTTTTCAACACCGTTTTTAAAAATATAAACATTTTACCGCATTACCGCGCGGTGCGGTGCGGTAAATAAAGTGCGGTTGCGGTAAGCGGTGCGGTTTTATTATTTTTTTTGCGGTTGCGGTGCGGACAATCCATTTACCGCCCACATCCGCACCGCGACGAACCCTAGTTACTTGACGTCAAAACCCTAAGTAATATAATTATTGGTAGTTTTCATAGTATTTCATATCATGTTTTCCTTATGATGATATTCAAAGCATCTATTGTGCTGCGCAACCGTATATTTGTCTACATTCCGACAAACAAATCACTAGAATGTGTAAAATTACACTTATATAGTTTGACAGATAATTTCACTTGTCAACAAAATTTGGTTAGTTTGCTAACATCGAACATTTGTTTGCACATTTATATTATGCACAATAAATACTAAATCTTAGTTTGATTTAAGCTACTCAATACTGTCCCAATTTCTACTGTAGTTTTAGAAAGCGGGTATTCAGCGTATTATGACTAAGCCGGCTATGCCCCACATTTTCCTCTAGTCTGAAAATGCGAATACAGTCAAACCCTAATTCGACGATATCTTTCGGCGGAACCATAAAAATATAAGTATTAAAAAAACCTCAGAATACGAAGTTTTTGAAATACCTAAATGAGCCACCGAGGAAGAATTCATAATCTAATAAGAACCCAATCGTTCTTCGTTAGGATTCGAACACTCAGCTTGGGGGAACAGTATCACAATTCCTGTATCATCACAATTGACAATAGAATTTTATATACGAATTGCCACTACTTTTCGCGATTGCTAGTTTAAAGATTAGCAAAGAACAAAAACAACAGATTCATAGTGTAGATCAGAAACAAATCAACACGGCCAAACATCGATTTGTTTCGTTTCAGATACTTTTATTCTTTATCTATAATGGAGGTAACCAAGTATAGAGTATTGGAAGTAAATGACGAAAACCACATGCATGGTTGAGCTTTCGTTATATGTAACATAGTTAGATGTTTTTGATAAAATTCCATTTTTAATTGCGCAAGTATTTTTTCTTAAGTTGTTTACGTTCTTTTTAACTTTTTGGTGATACGATTTCGTTTTGATGAATAATAGTGCATTTCAGCTCGACGTTATTCCTGGAAAATGCGAGTTCTGTCGGAATTGTGAAACAGAACGATGAACTAAGGTTTTATTTTAATCAAGGATATAGTTCCTCGGCTAGATAAGTTTCTCGATTTCTTCTATACATGCTCTGAAATAATAAAAGCTTTGATTGAAAATACAATGTCGTTCCATAGATCTCTGATCTCTGATACTTAACAGGATGGGTAAAATTGCAGAATTGATTTGAGTTACATAAGCAAAGCACAGTTTATCATTTACAATGATTGCAGTCACAAAAATTAGAATTATGTCTTACTAAGCTCGAAATAAACATTCTCGAGTTTATCCGATACAGTCAGTACCGTCTTTACGCATAGGCACACTGGGCCAGGGCCAGGGGCCCCGGGCTTTTGGGGGCCCCCAGCTTAGGATGAATACAAAATCATTTTGAACGCTATGTTCCAAAAAAATTAGCAGCACTCAATTGTTTACTCTTTATCGTTTGGGTAACAATGGATCAGTTGCTCGAATTCGCATATTGCACCTTATCCCATGTGGCGGTTAACAAACATCAGACAATCAAGCGTAGGAAACGAGGCACCGCATGATCAGGATGACATTTTAGAAGAAATGTTTCACACATTCACACTTTCCAACATTTCGATTCAAGTTTCAATTCATTTCGAGCAAAAACAATTAAATGTTTTATACAACTCGCATAGAAAGTTCGAAAGGCACCAAACAGGAGCGGCAACCAACAAGGTGGCAAAGTTTGCACAAGGAAGCTGTTAAGAAAGTGAAAGAAGAAGATGTCGAAATTCGATACACAATCCTTATTTGGCAAGCGATCCGCGCGTTTGACAAATTTTCACTTCTTCATCACATCAGGGATTGTGAGTGGGCAAATCTAAATGAAAATCTCTAAATATGACTCCTGGACTTCTTGAGGTCTCACTATACTTTCGCGGCCAGATTAGGCATTTTTCACTATGCTGTCGTAGTCTGGTACAGAACCAATCATGTTATTTTTGCACGACACTGGTGGTAGCTTGTTGGGTTACGCCACGGTAAAGTTCTAAGAGCAAAGCGGAGGAATCTTGCTTGTACTGCTACAATTCTGTTAGTCCAAATGCTCGTATAAGGACACCAAATGGCTGCTTCCAGGACAGACCGAACAAGTGAAAAATTCAATGCCCGCAGACATTATAGATCAGTAAACTCGTTGGCGATTCTTATTATCAAGCCAAGGTTTCTATTTGCCTGTGCTATAACGTGAGAGTAATGGTTTCTGAATGTCACTTGAGAGTCCAGGAGTACACCAAGGTCTCTGATAACTGAAACTCTCTCTAGCAATTTGTCGGCGATGTTGTAGCTCCAGACAATTGGATTTTTTCTACGCGTGAAAGATATTATAGAGCATTTGGATACACTGAGAGCCAATAAGTTGCGATTACACCAATTACAGAAAGCATCCAGATGTCGCTGAAGTTCAATACAGTCCTTTATTGACCACACAATGAGAAAGAGTTTGAGATCATCAGCATATATAAGTTTGCAACCTGGGGGTATAACATAGTAAACGTCTTTGAAGAATAAATAAAAAAGCAACGGTCCGAGATTACTCCCTTGAGGTACACTCGAAAAGTTGATAAAGCTATATGAGACGTTACTTCCTAATTTCACAGACAGGGTACGATCTACGAGATATTATTTAAGCCACCCTGAAAAATTTGATGGAACACCCAGCCACTTGATCTTTGCCAGAAGAAGAGAGTGGTCTACACGATCAAAAGCAGCTTTAACATCAGTATGTACAGTGTCTACTTGTGATCCATCTTCGATGTTTTTAACCCTTTCATGTCCAACTTTTTTCTAGTGCATGAAGGGTTACAAAACTATTCTTCCTTGAAAACGATGAGATCAAGAGATACGAAAAGTCTTTTTTCATAAAGATAGGTGCTTCCCTTGCAGTGCTAGAAGCTACTCAATTTTTACCTTCCAATGCTCAATACAATTCTACAAGAATATTTACAATAGTACAATTGCATGGAAAACGTAGCCAAAAACAGTCTAAATTGATAAGTTTTATCATGCAAAATTCCCAAGTGAGAAAAATTTTGGACAAGACCAATTTCTTTGTGCATGAGGGCACATGCCTTACATGAAGTATGGTTTTTTTGTTTTAGTGTTTCGGATTCTCCTCGTCAGTAACTAGCACCATCTGGGTGTCCAGTTAGACTATGTATCTGATCTAGTACCCAAATTAGCACTAGTTAGACACTAAATTCCAAAAAGTCACATGTCTTGCGTGAATACTAAACCACTGGCTTATACCGAGTGATGTCTCGATAGTAAGCACAAAGGTTGCCGACGAGGAATATGAACCGAAACTGTCTTTTGGTATGAGTACCAAACGCCTGGAATTATGCAAAATTCTCAAGTGGGAAAATTTTTGGACAAGACCAATTTCTTTGTGCATGAGGGCACATGCCTTACATGAAGTATGGTTTTTTTGTTTTAGTGTTTCGAATCGAGACATCACTCGGTATAAGCCAGTGGTTTAGTGTTCACGCAAGACGTGTGACTTTTTGGAATTAAGTGTCTAACTAGTGCTAATTTCGGTACTAGTTCAGATACATAGTCTAACTGGACACCCAGATGGTGCTAGTTACTGACGAGGAGAATCCGAAACACTAAAACAAAAAAGTTTTATCAGTTTACAAAAATATTGCACAATAACAAAGATATATGAAAAATTCATTTTCCGTCATCAACATAAACTGTCCCTGGCAGCACTGCTTCGTTGGAATTCAATCAGAGTAATTGCAATAACTTTAGTTCTTGAGCTGATCCTTGTAACTATTAATGCTCAAATGAAAGGCAATAGTCACATTTATTAGCGTTTCTTGTTTTTGCGACTAAATCTTGCCTCAATCAAAAGTTATAGCTGTTTAAAAACGTTGTTGTCCACAAACAACATGGGCATGAATGGGTTAATGCAGTAAGATGTAAATTGGGCTAGATTGGTGGTTGTTGATCTGTCTGCAAAAAAGCCATGTTGGTCCTTCGATATGTATGCTTTGGTCTCACGAAAGAGCATATTTCCTACTAGGACCTCAAACAACTTTGATCCAGTGCAGAGCGAGGTTATACCACGATAGTTTGCAACATTTTGCTTACCACCTTTTTTTTTAAACGGGAAACATTACTGATTTTCAAATATGAAGGTTAGATTATATCATATGGGAGGAGGGGGAATAGCGCAGCTGGTAAGACCATTACACTGTACGCAGCTCACCGGAGTTCGAACTCCCACAACCACATATAGTTTGTTAGGCCCTTTGCCACGTTCGGTCAGATTGATCAGAAATGCTAATATCCAAAATGATAGATATCTTAAATTTTTTATCCATATATTTTGATTGTTACAGTATTTTTAATACTTTCTCATGGTTGAATTTCAGTTTGGAAAATAAATCTCAATGCGGCATAGATGGTTCCCTGATGGTGGGGATCATTTTTTGATAATCCTACTCTACAGCGATTTATACCTGTTCAATTATAGGGGCCCCTCATCTCAGTTGTGCCCAGGGGCCCCGATTGGTCTTAAGACGGCCCTGGATACAGTGCAAGATGCAAATGTATACGAAGAAAATGAATGTTGATGAGGGTGTGACAAAATTGCTGGATATTTGTGAGTTCATCCGCCAATACAAAATTAAAAGAAAAATCTGAGCATCAATATGTGACCTCCATTTTCGATGTAAAATCGTGTGCTGAATCCGAAAATGATGTCCAAAAAATTTAAAGTAGAACAGTATTCGAGTTAGAGTGAAAAAGTTACTTTCACCTTTAAATAAAAAAGTACATTTGACACATGAGGGATTCCATGAGAAACCGGCCGACCACGAAATATGCACACTTAATTTGAATTACTGGGTACAGTAAAATTTTGCTGGGGTTTTGAACAGCAAACCGTTCGGTAATCAATTCAGTAAAACAATTCGGTTACCGAGTTCTCCGCAATCCGTTCTATCCAAACGTCAAAAAATACTGGTGAGTCAGCAGTTTTCTCTGAAAATGGCGACTTGACAGATGATTTACTGTACCTGTTTTGTAAGTTTTTGACGAGGTTCGGTAATGTTGGTACAATTTTGCCGAACAATCAGTCAGTAATTAACTGGATAATGTTAATGTACCGAAAAGAACAGAAGTGCTGATAAATTCAGTTAAAAATATTGCGGGTTTCAGCAAATTATTCGCAAAATTACTGAAAATCGTTAACAAATGAAAACTTTGCTGCAATTTTTTAAACAATTTGCTCACAGCTCAGTAAAATTTTCACTTTACTGTGCAAGTCGTCAAAAGAAATTACTGAACAACTTTTGGCTGGCTTAGTGTGTGACCATCGTCGATTCGAACGAAACTTTGAAGTTGTGTTCGGTTTATGAATCTCCATGATTTTCTCTGACAATTGCAATATTTTGATACAAGAGCAATTTTTCAAAAGGGCGTAAACATTTCTACGTACCTTAATTTCATTTTTTTTATTTCGATTACTCTTTTTTATACAGAATAACTTTCTGAGAACGAGTTTCAGGGAATAAATATTTATGTGCGAAAAAAATATACGCTGAAAAAAATGTTGTGCCATTCTTCACAAAAATAAAAATTTGTGTTAAAAATCTAAATTGCAAGAAAACCATTTTTTCTATTTTTTTTTATATTTTCTCAACAAAAACCTAAAGAGAAAAGAAATATTTTGAATGTGATTGTATGATGGAAAACTTATCGGTAAAAAAGTTTTTCTAACAATTACTTTATACATGTATTTAAATTTCATACTAATTGACATACAAAACTGTAATGTTATTACAGAATATAATTCTATGTATCATTTTAAATCAAAATGCATTCAACAAAAAAATTCCAAAATGCTATAGTTTTTGAGATATTTGGAACTTTGTTCAAACAAAAACAGTTTATTCGTGTGATTATGCCCTATTTGAAAGTTATTCGCGTTACCCCATCATAAAATGTCGAAAATCATATGTTTATCGTTTTAAAAAAGTAAAAGAAACCTTTTCAGCGTATCAACAACAATAAGTTTTTCAAAAGTCCCATAACATTTCCTGTAACTTCTCTTTTGATATTGAGGCGATATTATAACCCATTTTAAAGTTACATGCAAATAACCAAAATATGAACGAACTGTTTAGTTTAATATGGTTGAATAGTATTTTGGTTGTTTTCGTATAGCTTTCAAACGGTTTACAATATCACCTTGATGTCAAAGAGAAAGTTACAGGAAATATTATGAGCCTTTTAAAAAACTTATTGTTGTTGATAGAGAAAAGCGAATAACTTCTGAAAAGGTCGTAATAAAACAAAAGAAATGTGTTGTTAAAACAAAATTTAAAATATCTCGAGAACTACTACATTTCAGAAAAAATTTTTTATGATCATTTTGAATAAAATAGCGTTTAGAATCATATTAAAAAAAATGTATTTTTTTACTGCAAATAGTATGAGTTATAAAAATATGCCAAAAGTTGTTGTTAGGAAAACTTTTTTATTGAAAGCTTCTCCATGATCCAAATACACTAAAAAGTTTCTTTTACTTTTTTTAAAACGATAAACATATGATTTTTGACGTTTTTTTTTTCAATGTGTTTATTTGATAAGGTACGTATGCGTTAGCTTAAAGGTGCCATTTTTTCATTGATTTACATTTTGAATTTCTTAAAACTAAGGGGTTACACATTTCAATATTATTTTGTTTTATATAATGAAACTAAAAAAAACTTTACAGCTAACTTATACATATAAAAGAGGGTATAATATAATATTCGTAAGATTTGGGGGACGGGTCATTTTGTGTGTTCTTTTTATAGTAATTCACTTTATGATTTTTAGAAGGGAGATTGTAGGAGAAATTAATTATTAACTAAGCGGAACATTTTACAAGCTCATTAACTAGAAATAACTAGAGAGAGTGGTTCAAGATTAGGGGGAATTAATTAGGGCTATTTTAAAGTAGTGGTACTGTTGTGCATCTTAACGAGATTAAATATTGATCAACTAAAACTAGAAGATAGGGGGGCACATAAGTTTTGGGAAGATATTCAAGGGGAGAAGGGGGTGAAGTCATACATCTGTGTATCAGAGACATGGGAGGGAGGGTGGACAAGGCTGAAGGGGGGGGGGGGGTGGGAGATATAAACTTTCAGTTTCCGGCATCGGGAATTAACGGCCAGGATTACAGATTCAAACCGATTGATCAACTAAAACTAGAAGATAGGGGGGCACATAAGTTTTGGGAGGATATTCAAGGGGAGAAGGGGTGAAGTCATACATCTGTGTATCAGAGACATGGGAGAGAGGGTGGACAAGGCTGAACGGGGGGGGGGGATATAAACTTTTAGTTTCCGGCATCAGGAATCAACGGCCAGGATTACAGATTCGAACGGATGTATCAAGTATTGGGACACCGGGCGGTTTTCCTCGAGCCGGCAGGGGTTCCTCCAGACGATTTCGTAGTACGGCTCAGATACGGATCGGAAACACACCGCGCTGCGCGTGTGATGTTGTGGATATTGATGGTTTTGAGGAACGTGTATATAAGGGACATGTAGAGAATATCGCGGCTTGCTAGTACATCTCGAACCGGGACATTGGGTGATCTTCCTCGGGCCCGAAGGGAATCGAATAGTTGAGATCTGGCAGAGCAGTACTCGGCGCATGCCCAGACAACATGTTCGATTTCGTGATAACCGTTGCCACAAGCGCAGATACCGCCATCCACGAGCCCAATACGCCGAAGATGTGCGTCCAGCGTGTAGTGATTGGACATGAGCCGAGACATCACGCGAATGAAATCCCGACCCACATCCATCCTCCTGAACCAAGGTTTCGTCGATACCTTAGGGATTATCGAATGTAGCCACCTTCCCAGTTCACCATTGCTCCATAAAGTTTGCCAACTTTCGAGGGTTCTCTGATGAGTGATACTGAAAAATTCGCTGAAGCTAATTGGTCTTTCATATATGTCACCTTGTAAAGCGCCCGCCTTAGCTAAAGAGTCCGCTTCTTCATTACGTGGAATGGAGCAATGCGAGGGAACCCAAACTAAGGTAATCTTGTACGATCTTACAGACAAAGCACGCAGGCGCTCCCAGATTTTCCCCAGAAAATATGGAATGTGCCTTCTAGGTTTCATTGAACGGAGAGCCTTGATTGAGCTGAGGCTATCCGAGACAATAAAGTAATGATCGGTGGGCAAAGTATCAATGGTCCCAAGGGTATACTGAATAGCAGCAAGTTCTGCGACGTAAACTGAAGCAGGATCATTGAGTTTGAATGAGGCGGTGAGGTTTTGATTGAATATACCGAAGCCAGTGGAGCCGTCGAGGCTTGGCCCGTCGGTGTAAAACATCTTGTTGCAGTCGACTTCTCGAAATTTACTATGAAAGATGCTTGGGATCGCTTGCGGACGTATGTGATCCGGGATTCCACGAATCTCGTCTTTCATGGATGTGTCGAAGAATACAGTTGAATCAGAAGCATGAAAGAGATTGACACGGTTGGGATAGTATGAAGAAGGATTGATATTTTGTGCCATGTAATCGAAGTACAAGGACATAAATCGGGTTTGAGAATTGAGCTCGACAAGCCTTTCGAAATTTGTAATTACTAACGGGTTCAAGATATCGCATCGGATGAGCAATCGATATGAGAGGTTCCAAAATCGATTTTTCAGCGGAAGGGCGCCCGCCAGCACTTCTAAACTCATCGTATGTGTCGAGTGCATGCAATTCAAAGCAATACGCAAACAACAATATTGGATTCGCTCTAGTTTGATGAAATGTATGTTCGCAGCGGAGCGGAAACAGAAACTCCCGTACTCCATCACCGACAATATTGTTGTTTGGTACAGCCTGATCAGGTCTCCTGGGTGGGCACCCCATCATGTTCCGGTTATTGTACGGAGAAAGTTGATCCTTTGCTGGCACTTCTGTTTCAGATACCTAATGTGACATCCCCAGGTTCCTTTAGAGTCGAACCAGACCCCGAGATATTTGAAAGTTAAAACCTGAGCAATAGTTTGACCCATTAATTGAAGCTGTAGTTGCGCTGGTTCACGCTTCCTTGAAAATACGACTAGCTCAGTTTTCTCCGTGGAGAACTCGATACCTAGCTGGAGGGCCCAAGCAGACAAATTGTCCAAGGTATCTTGCAATGGTCCTTGCAGATCGAGAAAAAAGAGAGTCGGTGAAAGACCATGCTGGTGCAGCTTCTCAGAAAGAATTTTGATAGAAACTGAATCAAAAGCCCCCTTTATATCTAGGAAAACTGATGCCATCTGCTCTTTGCTAGCATAAGCCATTTGAATTTCTGTTGAGAGCAACGCAAGACAATCGTTCGTCCCTTTGCCTTTGCGGAAACCAAATTGTATATCGAACAGTAAGCCGTTTGCTTCAACCCAATTATCGAGGCGAAACAAGATCATTTTCTCGAACAACTTTCGGATACAGGACAGCATCGCAATCGGTCGATACGAGTTGTGGTCGGAGGCTGGTTTTCCTGGTTTTTGAATGGTGATGACCTTCACTTGCCTCCAGTCATGAGGTACAATATTACCCTCAAGAAACTTATTAAAAAGATTCAACAAGCGTCTCTTGGCAGAGTCTGGCAGATTCTTTAACAAGTTAAATTTGATTCTGTCTGGCCCTGGGGCTTTATTGTTACATGATAAGAGAGCAAGTGAGAACTCCACCATCGAAAACGGTGTTTCGTTCGCGTTATTGTGAGGGGACGCGGCGCGGTAGATCTTCTGTGCCGGGGCGGAATCCGGACAAACCTTCTTGGCAAAATCGAATATCCAACGGTTTGAATATTCCACGCTCTCATTAGTACTATTTCGGTTTCGTAAGCGCCGGGCCGTACTCCAAAGAGTGCTCATCGATGTTTCTCTCGTTAGTCCGTCGACGAACCGGCGCCAGTAGCTACGTTTTTTGGCTTTTATCAAACTCTTCATGCGCGTTTCCGCCATCGCGTACTGTCGGTAGCTAGCTGGAAGCCCGTCGTCCCGGAAGGTCTTATACGCAGCGGCCTTCTCCGCGTACACGTCTGAGCACTCTTTGTCCCACCATGGATTGGGAGGACGCCCGCGTGAGTTCGCGTCTGGTACGCGTTTAGTCTGAGCTTGAATCGCGGTATCGAGAATCAAGCCAGCCAGGAACCCGTACTCTTCCTCCGGAGGAAGCTCTTGAGTGCACTCGATTTTGTCGGATATCGCGGACGCGTTACTCTTCCAATCAATATTTCGTGTGAGGTCATACGAAACATTGATTGCATTCGGTGGCCCTGAACCGTTAGCAATATTAATTACGATTGGCAGATGGTCGCTGCCGTGGGGATCAGAGACTACCTTCCACATGCAATCTAGCCGCAGCGATGTCGAGCAGAGGGACAGGTCTAAGGCGCACGGTCGCGCTGGAGGGGCAGGAATCCGTGTCATTTCACCCGTATTCAAAATACTCATATTGAAGTTGTCGCAAAGCTCATGGAGTAGGGTAGATCGATTATCGTCATGAAGGCAACCCCATGCCGTGCCGTGGGAGTTGAAGTCACCTAAAACTAGCCTCGGTGCGGGGAGGAGTTCCGCAATATCGCAAAGCCGTCGGTGGCTAACTAAGGCTCTAGGGGGGATGTAGGTGGAAGCAATGCAATGCAATGCCTTTAATTCTGGTTTGGCAAGCGACAACTTCAATGCCTGGTGTCGAGTGGAGGTCGATCTGATTGAAAGAATAGCACTTTTTGATCCCCAAAAGTACTCCTCCGTAAGAGTCTTCTCGATCCAAGCGAATAATATTAAAATCGTGGAAGTGTAGGGTTATTTCTGAAGTGAGCCATGTCTCGCATAGGCCAAATGCATCGCATTTCAAATTATTTAGTAAGATTTTAAACGAATCGATTTTTGGGATAATGCTTCTGCAATTCCACTGTAGAACAGTGATTAAATCCTTGACCTCGTTCGATGAATTAGCCATCGAAGGATACAATTGCTGAAAGAAGGGGCCATTTCGCAGTGAACTGCATCAAAAATGTTTTTACTGCGGGGAGAAAGCTTATCGAGATACTTTTAAGGGGGTCAGAAATGTTTAACGCTGTAAGAATACGGTCCACAATGTCAGAGAAATTTATTAAGCCAGCACTGTTTTCTTTCTCTGGCTGAGATATGGGAACACTTGGGGTTTTTGATGTTCCTGGAAGTGCTGCGAACTCCTTTTCTGAGCTCAGGTTACTGAGACCTGGAGCGACTTGCTTCGGTTTTGCACCAGTACTTCCTTGAGTAGTTATTTTAGGGGGACCATGATTTTTGACATTGTATGATAGGGTAACGCGAATAACTTTAGAAAATGCATAATTACACGAATTAACTGTTTTTGTTGGAACAAAATTCCAAATATCTTAAAAACTATCGCATTTTGGAAAATTTTTCTTAAATGCATTTCGATTTAAAATGATACAGAGAATTATAGTCTGTAATAAAATTACAGTTTGGTATGTCAATTAGTATGAAATTTAAGAACATGTATAAAGTTATTGCTAGAAAAACTTTTTTACCGATAAATTCTCTATCATACAATCACATTCAAAATGTTTCTTTTCTTTTTAGGTTTTTGTTGACAAAATATAAAAAATTAGAAAAAAATGTTTTTTTTTGCAATTTAAATTTTTAACACAAAATTTTGTGAAAAACGACACAACATGTTTTTCAGTGCATTTTTTTTCATGCATAAATATTTATTCCCTGAAACTCGCTCTCAGAAAGTGTTGCTGTATAAAATACAATAATCGAACAAAAAAAATTGTAAAATAATGCACGTAGAAATGTTTACGCCTTTTTAAAAGATTACCCCTTAGTCAAAATAATCTTACTGATTGTGGAAAATTTTTAGTCCTCCATGCCGGTGAAACGTGTAAAGTTTCATAGGAATCAAAGATGGTAACGATTTTAAATATTTTCGGACGGGTCTTCGTGGAATTCCTCACATTCTTTCGTGACGTTACAACGATTTGACGAATGTTCATTCGACAAATATGTTTTCACTTTATCAAATGAAGGCCTACGTCAAAACTTATTACAGATTCAGAAAGTAGACAAAATTCCACGAAAGACTCAATCAACATTAACTGAATATACTGGAAGAGGATTATTTTATGACCGATAATGGAACGTGACGTTCCAACGCGTGACAAATTAGAACCTTCAACGTATTTCAATAAAAGTCAAATCATCAAATTCTAGTATGTTTAGTTTATGTTGATTGAATCTTTCGTGAATTTTTTTCTTCTTTCCGAATCTGTAATAATGTTTGATGTAGGTGTTCATTTGATGAAGTTATAACATATTCGTCGAATGAAGACGCTTTGCTAAAAACGGTATTGTTCCTTTTTTATTCGATACTAGCTAATACACGTCGCGCGTTGCTGCGGCTTTCAACGAAATAGGAGTGAAACACAATTTGTGCCGAAGTGCCATCTGGTGGGCAGATAACAAATGTCTACTACGTATACATTTTTATGGCAATCGGTAAGGCGTTTGGGAGTCCATAAATCACACACAGACAAAAATTCATTTTTATTTATTCGACATTTAGTTATCCACAATTTTCTGAGGATAAATGCGGGCTCGCAGTACATTCAACTCAAACACGACTTTGTCGTACATTTTATTATGTCGTTCGTAGGAATGATTCATGTCTAACTATTGAGAAATGATGTATTTACCCAATTCATTGGTGTTTTCTTCGAGGCATAAATGCAACACGGAGCTAATGGTTCCCAAAATAGTGAATTTTAGAATAATTAGGTTTTAACATTACAAAAACAGTGCAATAGTTAACAACTTTATGAACATTCATAAACCAAAAGTCTAGTCGATTATTTTCTTTTTAAAATTAAAGAACATTTACAGTCTGACAGTGAACGAATTCATGATTTAATGTATCTTGATCATGATCTGGTTTTCGGGGTTATGCATTAGTTCACAAAAACTAAACAGTTTGAATATGGAGAAAAAAATAGTTTCTTTTACCAAAATTGTTTTTCGCTAAGGAGAAATATGGCATAGTAAACAGTCTGAATATACTTAGCTGGACTCTTCCACTCAACGTGGAATAATATTCATGACTTTCCTCATGCCTCGTGAACATATTCATGATACCTAATATATAAGCCTCGATTCACTTTGTTTTCGTGGAATAGTTCACATAATCGCAAGATATTATTTTTAGACTCGTGATTCCTAGTATATTAGTCATGACTCACCATGTCCTGGTAGAATAGTGCACAAAATCATAAATTAACAGGCATTCGTGATCTGGTTCTTGATTCATAGCACATTATTCGCGATCTATCTTGTGTGCTTGAAAATATTTAGAAGATATCCCTGATCATTTTCACTTTCATATAACTTTTGAAAATTTTGAGTGAGCTATTCCAAAATATTTATGAGGAAATACAATATGGTTGTGTCTAGCTGGTAGTGACCAGCCATATTTACGAGCAGTGAATGCAAGAAATATATTAGGGCTTCGAACATCGTTATTCCCGTGATAATGTTCAATGTGGTGTCCGAGCAGAAAATGAAAACTGAGTTGAGCGGTCAAAATAAACTATTGAGCTACAAATCGCTTTAGCAGCACATTTCCCAAAACATGTTACCGCGAATTGGTTACACTTTTATGGTCCAGTTCATATTGTTATGTTGCTCCGAGTTAAACATCCAAAAGTAATCCAAAAATAACATACCACAATGAAGCGAATAAGAATTATGAATATCGTTATAATACTTTTAATAATAATAATTTTGGATATTTTCTCGTGAACTATTTCACGAATCTCGGAATTTTATTCATGAATCCATTCAATCCTGGAGAGCTAATTCATGATTCCTAATATATTAGTTACGATCAAATATCAGTGCTCGTGAAATAGTTCACAAAATCATGAAATATTATTCATGTATTCGTGAACTGGTTCATGATTCCTAGTGCAATAGTCACGGCTGACCGTGTGTGCCCGTGAAATAATTCACAAAATTATAAAATATTCATGTATTCGTGCACTGGTTCATGATTCCTAATACAATAATCACGACTGATCATTCGTGCTCGTGAACTAGTTGACAAAATTATGAAACATTGTTGATGTATTCGTGACCTGATTTTTTTTTTCAATTCGTTTATTTGATAAGGCAGGCTTGCGTTAGCTTAAAGATGCCAATTTTGTTTTGTTTTACATTTTAAATTACTTAAAACTAGGGGATTACATATTGATTTTTGAAATTAAACTAAGG
Organism: Topomyia yanbarensis; assembly: GCF_030247195.1. Taxonomy (NCBI): domain Eukaryota; kingdom Metazoa; phylum Arthropoda; class Insecta; order Diptera; family Culicidae; genus Topomyia; species Topomyia yanbarensis. Next base: position 276,642,712 of record NC_080671.1, read on the forward strand.
CGCATTTATAGCTATACATATACACAAGGAGGTAGTACAATTTTCATAAGATTAGGGGGTCATTTAGTTTTTATGGCAATATGGTTTGACATTTTTAGCAATGAGATTATTGGAGCAAATAATGTTTAACTAAGGGGGAAAATTTTTACGACTATCTTAAAAGTAGAAATAATTAGAGGGCGTGATTAAATTTTGTAAAGATTCGGGACATTAATTAGAGTTATTTTATGTGGTAGTAGAGTTGGGCATTTTCAACGAGATCATATAATATAATAGTTAAAACTAGAAAAGGCAAGAAGAGCTAAATGCTTCGTGAAGATATTTGAGGGGGGGGGGGGGTTGGTGGTATGGGGTGTTACTTTTGTGTATAAGAGTCAGGGGAAGTAAGGTGGACAAAGATGGCAGGAGGAGAACATTATTTCAGTTTCAGGCTTCGGGAGATCAACGGATGGATTACAGAATCAGGGTGGCCTTCATCAGGAAGAATCATGTACTGGGACGCCGAGTGGTCGTACTCAAGATGGCAGGTGTTTCTCCAGACGATTTCGTAGTGCGGCTCAGATGTTGATCGGCTACATTTCGAGTTGTGCATGTGATGTTCGTGCTTTAGGTCCCGTGTTTGTTGGCTCATTCGACAGGGATGTTTTGTGTCGCCTTGGAGTCGCATCAAACCATCGTGGGTGTATGGTACAGGTGGAAGAGAGCGCTTCTGAGAATGATAAGGAAAAAGGGGCAGTTGAAGTTGGATATTGATGGTTTTTATGAAGGTGTATATAAGAGACATATAGGGGACATCGCGGTTTGCCAACACATCTCGAACCGGGACGTTAGGTGGTCTTCCTCGGGCCCGGAGGGTGTCCATAAGCCGAGACCTGGCGGAACTGTACTCGGTGCACGCCCAGACTATGTGCTCTATATCGTGATAACCGTCGCCACAAGCGCAGATATCACTCTCCACGAGCCCAATACGTCGGAGATGTGCATCCAGCGTGTAATGGTTCGCCATGAGTCGGGACATCACACAAATGAAGTCACGACCCGTATCCATCCCCTTGAACCAAGGTTTCGTCGATACCTTAGGGACTATCGAATGTAGCCACCTTCCTAGCACCCCATTGCTCCACGAGGTTTGCCAACTTTCGAGGGTTCTCTGATGAGTATTACTGAAAAATTCGTGGAAGCAAATTAGTCTTTCAAAAACGTCACCTTCAATGGCACCCACCAGTATCTGGTAAGTGAAGACTATGAACTTCTTTATTTTTTTATTCAATTCGTTTATTTGATAAGGCACGTTTGCGTTTGCGGTGGACAAAGCTGGGGGGTAGGTAGGGCATCGGGAATCAACGGTAAGGATTACATATTCGGACGAATGCATCATATAGGGGAACTGGGGGTAAGACGGACATATTAAGGTTATACTTAAATATAACATAGTAAGAGCATGTTTTTGTCACCATGTAATACTCTATGTTGTAGCTCCATATGGCTTTCGAGTACCCAGGGGGATTATGTTACAAAAATCATTTTGTATCAGTTTTTAAAGAACTGTAAAACGAAGAAATATCTGCCTTTTTCCAGACTGCGAGTGAAACGAACATATGGTGGGGGTAAGACGGACATGTTGCAGAAAGGATGATCACAATGCAAAATATTGAAATTTACTGTTTTTTAGCGGATGTTTTGAATAGATTGTGGTTCTTCTTAATATATATGTTCAATTCGAATGAAAAATGACGTTGAAGCAAATGATGTATTTTCTAATAGCGTTTTTGCCGTTGTCATAAAGAGAGCTACACAATCAGTTCCAACATTGGATCATTTGGTAAGTCACATTCAATTATACAAAACTAGAAGGATATATATTAAATGCGTAATTTGTAACATCAGTTCCTCGATCATACACAGCTAGAGTATGAGACTTGCACAAAATCGTCTACCATTTCCAGGTTCTAGGAATCCCGTATTGAACCTCGGTCACATTAACGTACATCCTGCAGTCTACTGCATGTGAGACTTCAGCTAACTGGATGGTTCTCCACGTTTGACTGCTAGTATTTCGTTTCTACGGGCGAGACATTCATATAAGGATGAATCAGTAGAATTAATTCGGTAATCGAACGCCTTTGAGTATAGACGTGTTTTTACGGTCCGCAGTTAAGTTAATGTTCAATCCTATTAAACAACGGTTATCATAATGAGCTGCAGTGTGACATCTTGTAATATCAGCGATGATCGTTTCTTGTGGCAGTGTGAATTCTGCAGAAAATGTTATCATGCAGCTTGTGTAGGAGTCCAGCGCAATCAAGAAGAATTTATCTCGCACTTCATGATTCCCCTGTGTGCAGATTGCCAGCATAATCTAAAGGTAGGCATAGACACACGAAAAGTGCTGTACCAACAGGAAAAATTATTTGAATCTATAACTACGCAAACGGACTGCAACTTACAAATAGCAGCCGACATAAAAAAGTTCAATTCAATTGTTGACTTATTCGAAAATGTTGAGCTGCAGCTTAAAGAATCAGTGGCGAATGTGAACATAAACACATCGTCGCAAGTGGCAAATGCTGTATCGGCACTATCGCAGGCCATTGACAGTAATTCTTTTAATAAGGCCGATGAGCTGGTCACGCTGAAAAACCATATCACATCACTATTCAACATATCTATGGGATCCACAAAAAAACACATTGAAGAGTATGTAAATGATCTCACTGCCGATTTGACCAGAGAATTGAAAAAAAATCTGCAGCGAAGTTCAGAACTTGAGCACCCTTACCATAGATATGGCAGCTCATTGTAATGAACACTACCTGAGTGAATCGCGTCCTACACGTGAAGTTTTAGACGAAGTGAAAATTATAACAAATTCAGTTGGCAGTGACATTCTCAAAGAAGTACAATCTCTTGCCGGCTCAATTAACACTTTGGATAGCAGTATACGCGATGCTTGTTTGCCACCAGCAGGCCCAAGCTTGATGGACGAATTAAACGCCCAATCAACAAAATCGGGTGACTCAGGTCACCGTTCCACTGCCGAAGCCACTGAAGGGTGGCGCTTTTTGGGTTCGAAGAAAGTGTGGCGCTCTGACTGGCAGAGGTGGGTAAGAAAACCAACCGGTACATACATACACTGGTATTGTTCTCAAAATCTCAACACGTGTAAACGAGTGATGCACATCGTATTCGGTTTGGATTTCGTGCACACGGTAAACGAAAGAAAAACCTCCACCAACTCTCAGTTTACAAAACCAAACCGAGTCACTCAGCAGTGTTTACATGTGTGTACGAATTTCAACTTGTGTTGATGTATTCTCAGCAGCGGTTTCGGTTTGGCTTTAGAAAACCGGGCCTGGTTTTTTTTCTGTACACGGTGCTTCGGTTGAAAGAAGAAGCAGTAAACTCGTCTGCAGTGCTGCCGAATAGACAACTGAATTGAGTTCAATTAGTTGTTGAGAGTTAATGGGGTAATATCGAAATGGCTGGTTCAACAATTGTTTAAATTGAAATTAAAGAAGACAATGAAATCAGCGATGTCAATAAAATAACAAAAACAATAAAATCAATTAAATTAATGAAATCAATAAAATTAATAATTAATCAATAATTAAATCAATTAAAAATGACTTGAATCACTTGAAACTTCACATTAACACTCAATGCATTCAAAGTGGCCTGTATTTATATCGCCAATAGTCGTATCAATGAGATCTAATCCACGTCTGGTTGCGCTGGTTAGGCGATTCTCGAATAATCTCGAGCACACACTCGCATTTTGTATACTTATATCCTTATTATTACTGCTACGGCGGATCGTATTGATACATCTATCCTTGCACAGAGGCAATTGCGTGTATGTGTGTGTGTTATTTACATATGGTAAGCAACTCAGACGCAAGTGGGGGGAAACTCACGATTAGGTTCTTATTTACTGAGTGCTGGTAATACGTACTTCTGTTATTTTTGCTGTTACTGTACATCGTTTTGAAACATCTAGAAGGTTTGGTCGCGTACATTCGAGTTTAGAGAAAACTACCACTAAATTATTCAATTACAAAAAAACTTAATTCATTGAGAACAGCAACCAACTAACGAATAGCAAAAACACTTTCATTTTATAGACCGCCATTAAAAACTAAGTTTCTTTAAGGAATAAATATTTCCGGCGATACCAGTCGATGTGTGTATGTAAATCTACTGCAGAACAATTAAATTTTTAAAAAATGTTGCGCAATAATTTGAATAAAAATTTTTTTTCACATTGTGTTCAATCCCGAAGTTGTCTGTCTCATTACAACAAAACATGTAAAACGACCTTCAATCATTAATGTGGATATTGGTCCACAATATAACCATGCTAGTTGTTAAATCATCATGAATAGGCCGCCATTTTGAATTTCTAATTTACTACGCAATTCAAGTTTCGTTTCCTTGGAAATATATGCCTATTTAAATATGCATGCTTTTAAATGCTAAATCGTGAAAATAGCACCATATTGGGATGCAAAATGACGACGGACGACGAATAACAATTTTTAATCTTTACACAACTTTTCGATATCAAAAATACCCTTGTTTCATGATATTTTTTACCATTAAAACGTTATTGAATACCAGTAGTATTGAATAAAGCTCGCCATTTCAGATTTTAAATGTACATGTCGCGTGATTCTAGGTGACAGAATATCTTAAATATACCGTCATCTTAAATTTTGATCTGCTATCATAGGTATAAAAATAGCGGAGGCTATTAAATTTCCTTTTACTTTCGATTTTTGGGCAGTTTCCCATACCAAACATACCCATATTGAAAACTTCCTGATGATAAATCATTATGAAAATATCGCAATATTGAGTTGGGGACGATCCATAAATGACGTAGCATTTTTTGAGTGATTTTTAACACCCCCCTCCCCCATCGTAACATTTCGTCACAAACCTCTAAATACCCCCCCCCCCCCCTGGTAATTACGTAGCTTGACGGTAATTCTCCCCCCCTCCCTTGTCACCGAAAAATTTAAAAAAAAATAAAAAACGATGTTAGTTATTCTCCTTTAAAAAAGCTACGTAGCATGACATGATCCCCTGCCCCCCTGTCGTCACACATCATCACAAAATACAAAACTCCCCCCTCCCCCATATAATGCTACGTCATTTATTGATGATCCCTTAAGGAACACCATTCATGACTACGAACATAATTTATTTGAACAGAAATATGTCTGAAGACATTTTTTCAATTACCGAAAAGATACCTTATATTATAAAGAAATTTGTTTAGAATTCTTAATAAAAATACTAGCAGCACTAGCACAGCCGATAAACATCAACCCGAATACACAACCGCAACACAACCGAAGTTTGGTTTCGTTATTCTCGTGTTTCCTTCCCATACTCGTGCACCGGTAAACGAAAATCAAAACCAAACCGCGGTGCTGTGTAAACGAAACTCGGTTTGGTTTTCGTGTCTCGTATAAACACAACCAGCGATAAGACCGCACACAATGTAAAGGAAACATAAACACTTGTGAAAATTTGGTTTACCGTACCGGTACTCAACCGGTATTTTCCCACCTCTGCTGACTGGACGGAGTACGACACACGTAATCAGCGTAGAATTCAACAGCAAAAGATGAAAGATAGGGCGATGGCACGAAGAAAAGCTAATAAAAAGCAGTTGCATCGGGTAATAAATGATCGCAATAAAAACAGACACCAAAGTAGCCGTAATACTAATGAGATAAATAAACATCAGATATCCTGAAGCAGTTATTATAACTATAACCTCAATGACAACAACAATAGCAACAACAATAGCAACAATAATCGTAACAACAATCGCAACAACAATAGCAGCAATAATCACAACAACAACAACAATACGCAATGCGGTCGTCCAACAGCTGGCAACTCTCTTCCCCGGGATAAGGATCTACTTGCGGCGGCAAGGGTGCAATTCTCTAGGCCTCCGTTTGAAAATCAGCATGGTATCAGGTTTCAACGTGGTGAAACACTGAATCCATACCCGGTTGTACATCAATTTAACTCAACTTTCGCACCAGATAGGTTTGTAACCCCCGTCCTGACGAATTCCTTTTCTCAGCGCTGTTCAGCTTGTTCCTGTGAGCATTCGTGTTTTCGTCCAACCTAACGCACTCTTCAGAGGCAGACCATGACGAACCGGTTACGGATGAAAACGGATCAATAGTTTTGCATGATATTTCTAAGTATGACAAATTGCCATTAACTTTATCAGAAACGCTTTCAGAAATTTTGATATATTATCAAAATTTTAATCGTATGCAGAGCGCATCTAAAATGAGCAAAATTGTATTGAGCTCCTCTTATTCTGTTATTTTAGGCACTGAAACAAGTTGGAACGATAGCATAAAAAGTGAGGAAATTTTTGGTAGTGGCTTTAACGTATTCAGAGACGACCGAAATCTTTTAGAATCTCAAAAGAAGTCTGGTGGAGGAGTTCTTATAGGCGTTTCGGCTCAATTTAATTCTGAAATTCTTCCCACAGTGAAGTTTAAAGAATTTGAACATGTGTGGGTTAAAGCGAACATTTCAGGTGAAATACATGTTTTTGCCTCTGTATATTTCCCACCAGAGCATGCTAATATATCATCGTATGAAGCCTTTTTCAAAATTGCTGAACAAATTTTATTTGAACTTCCGGTCGAGGTCAAAGTTCACATTTACGGAGACTTTAACCAGCGCAATGCCGATTTTATTCCGGATCCTGAAAATAAAAATATTCTAATCCCAGTCGTAGGAGAAAACGAAACATTGAATTTCATCTTTGACAAAACTGCTAGCATAGGATTAAATCAAATAAATCATGTAAAAAATCAACAGAATTGCTATCTTGACATTTTATTTACAAACACTCAGGATGATTTCTGTGTATCTGAATCTTTGGCTCCTTTGTGGAAAAATGAAGCTTTTCATACTGCTATTGAATTTTCTTTGTTCATCCATAAAAATCAAGAACCCAACGTCTATGACTTTGAGGAAGTCTTTGAATACCATAAAGCTAATTATGACAATATCAGACGGAAGGTAGGTAATGTCGACTGGCAAAATACTCTTAGGAATGAAGCGAATATTGAAACCGCCCTGGAAGTATTTTACAAAATAATTTTCGAAATTATTCATGAAGAGGTGCCCATTAAGAAGAAAAGACGACACGGTAGCTCGAAGCATCCTATTTGGTACAATAGGCAAACTAAAAATCTGAAAAATAGGAAACAAAAAGCCCACAAGCTATACAAGAAAAATCAAAATAACGAGCACTTAGAACAATATCTCGACATTTGCGATAAACTAAATATTGCCATAGATTCTGCACTTGCGGATTACAACTCCAAAACTGAACAGCAGATTAAATCCAGTCCAAAAAATTTTTTTTAACTACGTCAAAACTAAATTAAAATCAGACAATTTCCCATCAACAATGCACTTGGATGACAACGTACATAATAGCCCGAAAGAAATCTGCAACCTATTTGCAACATTCTTCCAAGAAATATATACAACTTTTTCTGAACAAGACCGCGATCGCGATTATTTTGCTTTTCTTCCAGATTTTCCTATGGATATTGGTGTCAGTCATGTCATAGTGGAGGACATTTTCAATGCTCTAAACCATTTGGATTCATCAAAAGGTGCTGGCCCTGATGAAATTCCACCATTATTTATGAAAAACCTAGCAACCGAGCTTACAACTCCATTGTTCTGGCTCTTTAATATGTCTTTACAATCTGGAGAGTTTCCCAAAACATGGAAGAGTTCTTTCTTAGTACCTATATATAAATCTGGGAAAAAATCTGACGTTCGCAATTATCGTGGAATAGCCATAATCTCCAGCATTCCGAAACTTTTTGAATCAATCATTAACGAAAAAATATTTCTTCAAATAAAAAACAGAATTACTAACCTCCAACATGGCTTCTTCAAAGGTCGTTCGACCTCAACAAATTTACTAGAATTTATTAACTATTCACTGATTGCAATGTACAATGGAAACTACGTGGAAGCACTTTACACAGACTTTAGTAAAGCATTTGATCGAATCGACATCCCAATGTTACTTTATAAATTAAAAAAGATGGGAATTGAGCCTGAGCTGCGTACGTGGTTAGAATCATATCTATCCAACCGCCAGCAAATAATCAAATTCAAAGGAAAGCAATCTAATCCAATTGAAGTCACCTCAGGAGTTCCACAAGGCTCTCATTTAGGACCTCTATTGTTTATTTTATATGTGAACGATATTTCCTTCCTTCTCAAAAAACTGAAAGTACTAATCTATACCGATGACATGAAACTTTACTTGGAGATAAGAAATGCCGAGGATATTGATACATTCCAAAACGAAATTCTAGTTTTCCACACGTGGTGTCAAAAAAGCCTCCTACAGCTAAACGTGAAAAAATGCAATTCAATCACTTTTAGTCGAAAACGACAAACATCGAATGTTGTGATTACCTTAGGAAGACAGACTGTAGCAAAATGTGAAAGAATTAGGGATTTAGGCGTTATATTAGATTCCAAGTTAAATTTTATTGATCATTATAACACAATTATTAACAAAGCTAACAACATGCTCAGTTTTATAAAACGCTTTAGTTATCATTTTGTAGATCCGTGTACAATCAAAACATTATATATTGCTTATGTTAGGTCGATATTGGAATTTTGCAGCATCGTTTGGTGCCCTTTTTCAAGCACACATGAAGAACGAATAGAATCTGTACAAAAACAATTCATATTATTTGCCCTTCGTAAACTAGGTTGGATAGCATTTCCTCTGCCATCTTATGAAGCACGCTGCATGCTTATCAATATACAAACATTGAAGGAACGTCGTGAATTTGCAATGCTTTCGTTCATTAATAATATCGTCTCGCATCGTATTGATTCAGCCGAAATTTTATCCAAATTGAACTTTTATGCACCTTCTCGACAGCTACGAAACCGAAGCATATTCTCAATAACTCCATATCGCACAAATTATGCAAAATATGGCCCTATAAATCGAATGATGGCTGTTTATAACCGCTATTGCGAATCAATTGATTTTACAATGTCCAAACTAAAACTCACACAATATTTTATACATAAAAGAAATTCTAACGCATAAGAAAATGATTCTGTAAAAGCTGAAATTGTTTTATTTATAATAAAATTACGTATATATATATATATATATATATATATATATATATATATATATATATATATATATATATATATATATATATATATATATATATATATATATATATATATATATATATATATATATATATATATATATATATATATATATATATATATATATATATATATATATATATATATATATATATATATATATATTTTAGTAAATAAGAAAAATGTAAACATTACTGTAACTATACCAGTCTACATCGATTGACGAAATAAATAAATAAATAAATAAAAATCAAGACTGTCCGTCTTGTCCCACCAGTATACATATTTTTTAAACGTTTGTACCTATTCACGCTTAAATAAACTTACCTGTAATTTTACACGAAGTTACTTTATCGAAACAAAGGAAAAACTCCGCGAAAGAATTTATTTTTTCATCGATAAACCTTAAAATCGGAAGCTTTGAAATTACATCCGCACAAAACAGCACTACTGTTTATCAATATTTGCCGAAATTGTATACGCTTAGCAGTATTCAAGGCCTACTAAGTGTTTCGTAATTCAAGGTTACCCATAGTGATAGAGTACACATATAATACAATTGAAGTTTTAATGTTATATCCCTAAAATAACCATGTGTCCGTCCTTCCTCACCTGTCCGTCTTACCCATAGTTCCCCTATGGGAGCCGGCAGGGGTTCCTCAAGACGATTTCGTAGTACGGATCAGATGCAGATCGCCAACACACCGCGTTGCGCGTGTGATGTTGTGCTGTAGGTTTCGTGTTTGTTGGGTCATTCGACAGAGATATTTTGTGTTGTCTTGGAGTCGCATCAAACCATCGTTGCAGTACGGTAGGCGGAAGAGGGCACTTCTCAGAATGATCCGAAAAATAATAGGGGAAAATAAATCTGAATATTGATGGTTTTTAGGAAGGTATATAAGAGGGACATATAGAGCACATCGCAGCTAGCCAGTATATCTCGAACCGGGATATTGAATGATCTTCCTCGAGCCCAAAGGGAATCCAATAGTTGAGATCTGGCAGAACAGTACTCGGCGCATGCCCAGACAATATGTTCGATATCGTGATAACCGTTGCAATAGGCGCAGATACCGCTTTTTGCGAGCCCAGTGTAGTGATTGGACATGAGCCGAGACATCACAATTTTGTCACACCCTCATCAACATTCATTTTCTTCGTATACATTTGCATCTTGCACTGTATCGGATAAACTCGAGAATGTTTATTTCGAGCTTAGTAGGACATAATTCTAATTTTTGTGACTGCAATCATTGTAAATGATAAACTGTGCTTTGCTTATGTAACTCAAATCAATTCTGCAATTTTACCCATCCTGTTAAGTATCAGAGATCAGAGATCTATGGAACGACATTGTATTTTCAATCAAAGCTTTTATTATTTCAGAGCATGTATAAAAGAAATCGAGAAACTTATCTAGCCGAGGAACTATATCCTTGATTAAAATAAAACCTTAGTTCATCGTTCTGTTTCACAATTCCGACAGAACTCGCATTTTCCAGGAATAACGTCGAGCTGAAATGCACTATTATTCATCAAAACGAAATCGTATCACCAAAAAGTTAAAAAGAACGTAAACAACTTAAGAAAAAATACTTGCGCAATTAAAAATGGAATTTTATCAAAAACATCTAACTATGTTACATATAACGAAAGCTCAACCATGCATGTGGTTTTCGTCATTTACTTCCAATACTCAATACTTGGTAACCTCCATTATAGATAAAGAATAAAAGTATCTGAAACGAAACAAATCGATGTTTGGCCGTGTTGATTTGTTTCTGATCTACACTATGAATCTGTTGTTTTTGTTCTTTGCTAATCTTTAAACTAGCAATCGCGAAAAGTAGTAGCAATTCGTATATAAAATTCTATTGTCAATTCTGATGATACAGGAATTGTGATACTGTTCCCCCAAGCTGAGTGTTCGAATCCTAACGAAGAACGATTGGGTTCTTAGTAGATTATGAATTCTTCCTCGGTGGCTCATTTAGGTATTTCAAAAACTTCGTATTATGAGGTTTTTTTAATACTTATATTTTTATGGTTCCGCCGAAAGATATCGTCGAATTAGGGTTTGACTGTATTCGCATTTTCAGACTAGAGGAAAATGTGGGGCATAGCCGGCTTAGTCATAATACGCTGAATACCCGCTTTCTAAAACTACAGTAGAAATTGGGACAGTATTGAGTAGCTTAAATCAAACTAAGATTTAGTATTTATTGTGCATAATATAAATGTGCAAACAAATGTTCGATGTTAGCAAACTAACCAAATTTTGTTGACAAGTCTGTCAAACTATATAAGTGTAATTTTACACATTCTAGTGATTTGTTTGTCGGAATGTAGACAAATATACGGTTGCGCAGCACAATAGATGCTTTGAATATCATCATAAGGAAAACATGATATGAAATACTATGAAAACTACCAATAATTATATTACTTAGGGTTTTGACGTCAAGTAACTCAGATAAAATCGAAGACCACTTGAGCAAGATGCCACAACAGGTACTTGTGATAAAATGTGAGAAAATCGACTTTTCTAAAACTGTGTTCCGAATTTCGTTCAACTGAAAAGATATTTTTGCTAACCACGCTCCTATGATTGTTAGATGTTTAAAAAAAATCGTCTCATTCAAAAAAATCGTCTTCATTCACTTCCTCCGAGAAATCGAGCCGGTAGCAGTGACTTTGTAGTAAATAAAACTATTTTTAATCTTCAATGTTCTAGACCACCAAATCAAAGTAATTTATGTCTATTCAAATAGGTTATGCAATTTATACTTACTCCTCATCCCATACTTATAATATTCGAACACACATGCCATATCGTCGCTGTTGTACTATCTTATGACAAACGCCATTTTGGGGTAAACTGAGTTAGATATGCCACATTACTTGTTCGAAAAATCTCTACAAAGTGGCGTTTTCAGAATTTTGAAATTCTACTTGGTTACCTAGATATAGCGAGAAACATGATGAGAAATTGTGAGTTTTTTGCTTCAAATCACTGTATCTAGAGATTTGCTCAAGTTATATTGATGTTTTAGATGTTTTTATGTGTGAAAATGTCTGAGGAACGCAATGGAATAAACAGTTCCAAAAGAAAATTACACGAGTTGTGAGAAAAACACAGTTTCAGTTTTAAACTGGAAATAAAGCATATTTGGCAACACTGTAATCAGAAATAACAATTTTTTCTAGATTCCCTGACTTATTTCCTTCAAAATGCATTTCACCGATTGTTTATAGACTATATGAACGCAAAGATATGAATAAAAGTTAAAAATTGATGATTTTTTTCTATGGAAAATTTTCCATGCACAATTATGACACGTCATATAAAATTTGTCATCAATACACGCCTATGACACGTGTGAGTGCGACTTTTGTTTACATTCATAGTAAAAACTCGCAACATAGTCAACCGATCTTCATAATATTTGAGAGATTAATGCAGAATAGATAGAAGCATCAATTGTCTTCTTTGGATTGTTTATACAATTTATAAGTTTCAAGATATTCAATCTCAAACTTTAAAAATCGTTTTTCTCGAAATCTGCTAAATGGCGCTTGTCATAAGATAGCACAACAGCGACGATATCTCGTCGAACTGAGTCGAATCGTACATCGTACTGAGTAATCCACACTTCGGATAGATGGTCAAAATGGTAGCCGAGTTGAATTGGTTTTATTGAACGTAAAATTGTTCGCAATTTTTATAAAAAAATTCGTATTGTCATGAATTCGCATGCTTAACCCATAAAAAATCTTTTCTCAAAGTGCAATTGCGAAAAGTGTCGGAAAAGAATATCTTTACACGCCGTAAACTGGAACATATTAGAATGCGCACAAGAAAATTGAATTTAGAGTCAATCTCAGGATTTCCTGAGTTGTTCAATAAACATCACCGCTTCCATTTTCGATCAATTTGAGTATTTTTTTATATTTCAGATTAGAAAACATTTTCGCTATAGTCGCAGGATCACGAATTAGTTGTGCGCCTCTTTTCAACATGTCAGCTAAGATATTAGTTTACAGTACTAAACATATTCCGAGAAAAGCTCATTTGAATATGTCCTCATTTGGTTATATCGCCACAAAAACCGATCAAGAAGAGCTTTGCATCCGTACTAAGTACATTAGAGTTTCCGAAGATTTTCGCAGACAATGGCCTCCGGAAAATACAGATACAGAAAAAATTACAATGATGTCCTCTTTTAGCCTTTATATGGACGACAAATAACTTCCTAATACAGAACCTGTGCCTCAATATCTCAGGCGCAAATTGATATCTTGCGATAGTATGGAAAACCTGAACCTTTGAAACTTTTTGGAACTAGTATGAGAGATTATTTTGGTAATTAGAAATAACAGTTTTTCATTTCACTCATTACTCCGATCATCCACGTGCTGCTATAGCTATAGATGTATCCACGTGCTATAGGTAGCAGCAAGGAAGCCGAGGTTGTCACATACACATGCACGTTGAGCCAGGCGCGCTAACAGTGGTGTAACTGCGTAGTAGCGCGCGCTTCCGCAAATAAAGAAATCCGCGATCAATAGATGTATTTGCAAGCGTTGAATGTATTTTATTCAACGCATAACAATGTAAAAATCGTATTCTGCATTTTTTGGTAATCTACATGATTACAAACAGTTATAATCCATAAATGAACTTGTAATATACTACGAAGGAATAGGACGGAATCCTTATTGATACAACACTGGTTTTGGTGGGGTGGAAACCAGAGAATGCAGAGAAATGGGAGAGGCAATTTTGTTTTCGGGAGAGGAATCATAAAGGATTCGAAATTTTCGCGATTTTCTCTACTAAAACTACCGATAACTTTGGAAGTAATTGGAAATTTAAAATAGATTTTTCACCAATGCCTTCGGTAATTATCCTAGTTTATTGTATACCATTTATTTTTTTTATTTTTGGTCTATTTCCAAAGATATTGCGAGATTAAGGCAAAAAGGAACCGATTTGCTGCCCTATGGGTGCGGAAATGCAGACTCCCACGTTAAAGTATCGCCCTTACGTTTTGCCTTTCTCATATAAAGAAAGGCTATGCAATCACTGCCTGTAAAAATCGATTTTTTAACCGAGGCCCGGAGGGCCGAGTGTCATACACCATTCGATTCAGTTCGTCGAGATCGGCAAATGTCTGTGTGTGTATGTATGTGTGTGTATGTGTGTGTCATTTAAACTCACACAATTTTCTCAGAGATGGCCGAACCGTTTTTCGGACTTAGTTTCATCTGAAAGGTATAACGCTCCCATATGCTGCTATTGAATTTTTCGTTGATCCGACTTCCGGTTCCGGAGTTACGGGTTGAAGAGTGCGGTTACACAGCAAATTCCCATATAAACTGGTACCACCATGATGTTCAAATGATGTAAAATATATTAAAATTGATGTAACATTACTCTAGTTTGCGGGTCTGGATCACTAATGATCATTCAAAGCAGCTTTGACCACATTGGCCACCTATGACGGTTCATGACGCCCCCGGGGAACCATCCAAGTTCCTAAGCTAATATTACAATCATTCCCCAACGACTTTCATTCGGTTCTGACTCTTGCTTCCGGAGTTACAAGGGTGTTAGTAAGGATACACTGGAATTTCCCATATAAATCGGTACAATCGTAATACCTCAGAGGCTAAAAACTATTGAAATGGTCACCAAATTACTTCTAATCGCAGATCTAGATCACTGATTGTCAATCAAACATTCTTTGAATATATTGTCCACTATTGACGATTCCGGAAGTCCGGAATTCCTGGCATATTCCACATTTAAAGTCACATCGGTTCTTCTTGGTTTTTTCTCAAACCAAGTCTCAAATGGAAGGCAAAATATGCAGTTGAGTATTGCGTCGCCACCCCTCCCCCCCCCGCTTTACCCTTACACTTCCCTCCTTCATCACTCCTTCATCACTCCCCTCCCCTTGGACCACCCTCACTCCCGTATTTCCTTCATCCACTCCGTATACCGAAATAAGATGAAGGATTTCTGACGCATCCTCCACTCCCACTCTACTAACCCGCCATTCCCTCCACTTTCAAACCCATTCCACCAACATTTCAAAATATAATCACATGAAGATAACATTGAACTCATGCTGATTAAGCTAATTAAATATTATTGGCTTTTCTTTCTCAAATAGAAAGGTTATGCAATTGCTCCAAAAACCGACTTTCTAACCGAGGCCCGGAGGGCCGAGTCTCATATAACATTCGACTCAGTTCGCCGAGATCGCAAAATATGTGTGTGTATGTATCTGTGTATGTATGTATGTATGTATGTATGTATGTATGTATGTATGTATGTATGTATGTATGTATGTATGTATGTATGTATGTATGTATGTATGTATGTATGTATGTATGTATGTATGTATGTATGTATGTATGTATGTATGTATGTATGTATGTATGTATGTATGTATGTATGTATGTATGTATGTATGTATGTATGTATGTATGTATGTATGTATGTATGTATGTATGTATGTATGTATGTATGTATGTATGTATGTATGTATGTATGTATGTATGTATGTATGTATGTATGTATGTATGTATGTATGTATGTATGTATGTATGTATGTATGTATGTATGTATGTATGTATGTATGTATGTATGTATGTATGTATGTATGTATGTATGTATGTATGTATGTATGTATGTATGTATGTATGTATGTATGTATGTATGTATGTATGTATGTATGTATGTATGTATGTATGTATGTATGTATGTATGTATGTATGTATGTATGTATGTATGTATGTATGTATGTATGTATGTATGTATGTATGTATGTATGTATGTATGTATGTATGTATGTATGTATGTATGTATGTATGTATGTATGTATGTATGTATGTATGTATGTATGTATGTATGTATGTATGTATGTATGTATGTAGGAATGTATGTGTGTGTGTGTATGTGCGGATTTGTTAACAAAATGTACACATCGGTTTCTCGGAGATGGCTGAACCGATTTTTACAAACTAAGATTCAAATGAAAAGTATAATATTCCCATTGGTTGCTATTGAATTTCAGTTTCAACCGACATCTTGTTCCGGATTACGAGTTGAAGAGTATGGTTACAAAACAAAATTTGTTGATTTGTCCACATCGGTTTCTCGGAATTTTCTGAACCGATTTTGACAAACTTGATTTTAAATGAAAGGTCCATCAGCTGCTGTTGAATTTTGTGTGGATCCGAGTCCTGGTTCCTGAATTACAGGGTGATACGTACGATCACGCAGCAAATCTCGATTCTAACGAATTCTGCGATGTATGTAAAAAGGTGAATTTTTTTCCAAAATGTAAACACAACTGTTGAATTTGTAGATCTAGGTCACCAACAGTCATTCAAAGTCTCTTTGGCCACACTGGCCGCCATCGACGGATCCGGAAGCATTCAGTTTCAGAATAACGGTTATATTGGTTTCTCGAAAATGGCTAGACCGATTTGATCAACTTAGTCTCAAATGAAACGTGTTGCGTCCCCGGAAACTGATATTAAATTCAATCTCCATCCAACTTCCGGCTCCAGAGTTACGGGTTGTGGAGTGCGATCACATAGAAAACTCCGATTCAAACCGATACCGCGATGAATGCAAAAAGGTGCTTTTATATATACTTACCAAGTGTAATAAGAATGAAAGACATTTCCATAATGTTATATTGTACGAACCAGCTATTAAATCATAGTTTGGAGAAATGAGAAAGAAACAATTGCACCTCTAGGTGGATTAAAACAGTTTTTCAATTCAATATTACCGTGGCTGTTTTTTTTTCTTTTGCAAAATTTTAGAACTCGAATGATTTTTTTTCTTGTATATAGTTATCATGTCATGTAGAATAATATCCCCACGGATGTCTATAAAATTTCGTACGGATCGCTTATATGGTTCCGGAAATATAGACTAAACCGCCCGGTCACATATGAAATTCCCATATAAGCTCATAATTTTTTCAAAGGAGGGACCCCATGAAATTTCAGAAATCGAATTCGTATTTTTGATGCCAAACAAACAGCTACAGCTGGTATCAGCTTGATCTCAAAAAAAAAAAAAAAATACGAAAATAACAGTTTCGCCTCTAAACTGCTAGCAAAAAAAGTATCGCCCTGTTTGCTTGCATGGAGCGTGGAGGGCGAAACTTTAAATAAACAAACAAAAATACAGTTTCGCCCGTTGTATTTTTTTGCTGTAGTTTAAGAAAGCAATATCGTAGAATCAAAATTTTTTAGGTTAATTTGTTGCGTTTCAAAGCCCTTATTTGCATGTATAAAAAAAGCCTTATGTTTACATTTGTAAATATCGCCCTTTTCACAAAAAAGCGTTGAAATGAAATCGCAGCTCCTGATATCACGCTATCTCTGAAGTGCATGCGTGCATAGTTCCAAATTTTACTTCGACATCGACTTTTTCTAAAGCTGACTTCCCAGTAGTATCCTTGATTTGAATTATTATCACTAATCCTAATGCCAAAGAACAAATAAAAACCTCTCGAAAACGAACCGTTTGGGAAAATCATCATCATTACTGGAATTTTCATTTTCACGAATCTTTACGATAACCTTCCGTCACTTGCGTTAATGTACTGGGTGCACATTGCTCTGAAAATCTAGCGAAATCGTCTTAGGGCACTAGTAGGTCTAATTCAAAGCTATCTGCGCGGCAAGTTAAATCTGTAAAGAATACTAAAAATAATTTCTATTCCATAATTTTCAGTTCAGCAATTCGAGAGATCGTGCTCACCGCAAGCCATGAAAAATAGACTACGCTGTGAAGCGATGGTCACTATTTATTAAAAAATCACGGTTAAATAAAAAATAAAACTATTAAAAAACTTCAAATAGTTTATAATTTTCACAAACTTATTAGGACAAATTGTTTAATAAGCTTTCGTAATATTGTTAAGGAAAAAATCTGAAAATTTCAGCGTTTTCTCTATCTGCAATATATAAACCCTTAAGTATACCAATTAATTGGTATACGAATTGGAATAGGTTCACCAAATTTTGAAAGAAGTCTATAAAAAGCCCTTGAAAACTACCTAAAAATTGTTGTAGTTCGATGCAATAAAAAAATCCCTAAAAATGAAATGTACCTATTAATGTGAAACACAGTGAATAATACATACAATAAAGAACCATTTTTATCAATCTCATGGTGTATTTTAGGCTGACAAAATGGGACATTGACTAAATCGGGCAATTTTTTTTCTTTAAAATAAACTGAAGCTGTTAAAATATTCTTCCCGTCCCTTGATGTAGTCTGATAACTATTTCTGATTATGATGAACTTTTTATTTTTGCATATTTCCATCTTCATGATAAGGAAAACATGCTCAAGAAATGATTTACTCGAATCCAGCCTACTAGAGGCCATCAAACATATGTTCATATTTGGCTAATAAAATCGGGGTTTCAATGTATTATAATAGATATTCAGCATTCGAAGAAGTTTCTAGCGAACGAGTGTAGAACGACTCTGTTTCTACTTACTTGAAGTCAGCAGGGTAGCCAGAAATTCGGTTTGGTGGGGATTTGGTGAAAATCGATCTTACTGTCCAAACGGCATAATTCCGAAACCATAATTTTTGAAGTTTTAAAATTATGCAGAATTATTTTTCAGAAATAGTAACAGAGTTCGTGTCTTTAGCGAATTTGTTGAGACTTTATTATAGTCATGAATATTAACCTGAGAAAATTCACCATAAATACTTTATGGACGATATACCGTCAAAATTATTTTATCAAATGATGCGCTGTTTAACGTTTGTAAGACTCATCGAAGATACTAAACCTCCGAAATCGGTGGTTTCAAAAAGATGCTATCTTGACCTTAAATTACTGTTTTTGAACATTTGACCTATACATATAATTGGTTATACAACAAAAATCAAATGCTCATCAAAATCGATCAGAACCTGCTAGAATCGAATGGAAATCGTCATTTTTCATAAATTTCTCTCTACATTCGGAAAGTGTTATCCTCGTTATTAATCATATTACGTTTTCGTCTCAACTCGACGCATTCCCAAAATATAAACCTGTTTTAATCCACCTAGTGGTGCAATTGTGCTTTTCTAATTTGTTCAGACTACGATTCCATGGCTGGTTATGTTCAATACAATGGTGGAAATGAATATTACATGTTCAGTACGATTTGCACATACATACAATGGATCGACAGCCACGATCTTGAGATACTATGTGATACTGAAACATCGCTTGAAACCAGCGGCGGATCATGGAGAAAGATCCGGGAGGTCCAGGTCCTGCCGAAAATTTTCAACTTGTTAAGAAATTTTAAACTAGTTTTAATTTTAAAGTAGCAACCCCTCACTGTATACTCCCTCCGGGCCGGTATGATTGACGAAAGGCCAAAATGTACCAAAGTCCAAAAAAGTCAATTTTTGTCAAACATCTCAATGTTTCATGCATTTTAAAGTCATTTGGCATCAAAAATACAAATTTGATTTTGAAATTTTTTCATTTCAGTTTATATGGGAATTTGCTGTGTGATTGCACTCTTGAGCTCGTAACTCCGGAACCGGAAGTCTAATCAATAAAAAATTCAATAGCAACCGATGGGAAGGTTGTACCTTTCATCTGAGACTAACTTTGTGCAAATCGGTTCAGCCATCTCTGAGAAAGAGAGGTCACATTTTTTTCCACATACACGCATACACACACATACATTTTCCGATCTCGACGAACTCAGTCGATTGGCATATGACACTCGGCCCTCTGGGTCGGGATTAGATTGACGAATTTTAGAGTGAATGAGAAAGGCAAAGGCATAGTAAATGTTATGCATTTTTTGGTGAGCATGTTTCATAGACATTAAATCAATTTTAACTTCGCTTCCTATTAAATAGAGACTCTTATTACAGTACATTTCTACAAAAACGAGCTCTATTTGAAAATAAATCTGAGGATTATGATTGATTACAGAACTCTGGAATTTTCTATTGGAATGTTTTCAGGCAGGAATTTGATATTGATGCAATTAGACAACTGTGAAACCAAGACCAATAGATCAGTTACATATCAGGACCCCATTCCGACAATTTATCAAAAGTCCTCATGATGTTTACAACAACAGGTTATCAATCTACGGATCAGATAATTGTTATTGTAATATAGAATTAAATCAGTCAGCATCAATAAAATTTTCAACTTCAATCCAATTGTTTTTTGCTGAGTGTGGTGGGGTGGGGGGGGAGGTGCTGTATGGTGTTAAACCCCAAAACCTTCTCTTGGCTACGCCGTTGATTGGAGTTATTTATTTCGCTTTTCATTTTCCGACATGTTTCAGATCGATCCGATGGTTATAAGTTAGAAAAGTTGCAGTTAGAAGGTTCGCACAAATGAACATTTTTGCACTGATAAGTTATCAAGTTCCTTCCAGACAATTTGGAAGTGTTCGGTGATTATTTCTAGCGGTTGTAGATAGAAAAATGAAATACAAAATTCGTTTTATCGAAATAATGTTTGGCTTATTTCAATGGATTATTACTATATTGAACAATAAAAGAGTAATCCACAAACAACAAGCCATAACTTTTAAAGTATTCAATGTAGATATTCACAAAAGTAAGAGCTACAAATTTGCTGAACGCATCATTTCGATATAATCACTTTCAAGAAAATTTGTGAAAAATTCTCACTCATAGGGGGATTAATCAGCAAAAGCACAATACCAAAAGAAAGGGAATATTGCCTCCATTAAATTATCCGAAGATACTATTGACCTAAAATAAGCCGTTTTGGCGTTGATAATAGATTACATGTTTTTGGTCATATTTCTGGCAATGGGAAATGATAAAAATCTTTCGTCCGCATTTAATGTTAAATATCTCTTTTGATAATAGTCCGATTTCAACTATCTATAGCTTGTTCGAAATGTATTCGTTAAAGCTGTCTAAAACATATAAATTGTTAATGTATGTTGTCAATTTCGGCAGATAATTCTAAAAAACTGGGAAAAACGCCATTTTTACACATTCAAGCATTCATATATTGAAAACTAAACATCAGAATCAAAAACAAATTAACAGCGTTCTTACTGTTTTTTAGTTCTTTCATTTAAAATTGGTTTGGATAAGATCGGTTCAGCCATTGCTGAGAAATACGAATGAGAATTTATCCGTTACATACACACACAGACACACACAGACATTGTCCCAAATCGTCGAGCTGAGTCGATTGGTATATAAGACTCGGCCCTCCGGGCCTCGGAAAAAATCTTGAAAGTTTGAGCGAATTCTATACATTTCTTTTATAAGAAATGTAAAACTCTAGAAATAGAATTGCGGAAACTCCACTTCGGATCGATTGAATTCGCGTTTAGTTGTAAAAAACGAATCCAATCGAATTTTGCTTATAGAGTTCTATGCAAATCATTTCACGCGCACTACTTGGGGGTTGTTTTCCTCCAGCTGTGGAGGAAAACAAATCGTTAAACACACTAATACAGTTACAGATTGTAAAGGACTCTATCCTTATAACATAGGACGTGTTGCCATACAATGCCGGGGCATACGTTGCCAAGAATGCTATTTTTCTCTCGGCACTAGAGTTTTTCTAGGGTTGGGTATTTTTTACATAGAATGTGTATGCGAAATTTGAAATGAATGGGTTAAGTAGTTTTTGAATGGCAGTTAGCACTGTCAATTGTTTTTTGAAGTAGAATACTTCTAACGTTTCAATATAGGGGTCCCGTTCCAAAGTTTCTATTTAGATATTTACCCAGTTTTCAAAAGCAAATAACTTCTGTTGTACTGATCGAAATCGCTACATTTTTGCACAATCTGATCGGAAATATGTGCACGTATATTGTATTTGATACCGTAAAATGTACGAATATTATAAATAGCAAAAATAATGAAAGTGGTGATTATCAGCGCTGATTGGTCAAAACAATTCAACCAAACAGCGAGCGTTGCTAGGACCGCCTCTTTTCATTCAATGAACCGCGACATACATATAAAAGCAGCACATAAGAAAAAACCTATTTTAATCCACCTAGCGGTGCAATTGTGCCTTTCTCAATCATGAATCACGAGAATGTGTGCGTTGTTTATATTCATTAAAAGCTTTTAAATGCATATATTACATTTTATTATTATACATCACATGACAACTATATACAGGAAAATAAATCATTTCTCGAGTTGTAAAATTTTGAAAAAGAAAAAACAGCCACGGTAATATTGAACTGAAAAAAGGTGCGAAATCGGCAAAGTCCCAAAAAGCCGATCTTTATAAAATAAAAAATTTCGAGATAACATAAAATCTCGACGTTTCATGCATTTTAAAGATGTTTGGCATCAAAAATACGAATTCGATTTCTGAAATTTCATGGGGGTCCCCCCCTTGAAAAAAAAAATTGAGTTTCATCGGAGTATCGGTTTGAATCACAATTTGCTATGTGATCGCACGCCACAACCTGTAACTCCGGAACTGGAAGTCGGATCGGGATGAAATTAAATAGCCATTTACGGGGACGCAATTAGAGGTGTGCGCCGATGCATTTTTAATCGGCGGCGGCGTAAGCGACATATTTGGCCGGCGGCGGCGGCGTTGGCGGCGTCGCGCCGTTGGACCCCATCGGCGGCGGCGCGCCGGCGTGTGTCGTCGTGACGTATATTGACGCCTATGTAACTAAAAAAAATTCTTGTACAATTCCTTTCCCAAATTTTTGGTTACTCTTGTAACAGACTTCGCAGCACATACAAACAGACGTTACAGCTTGAAGAAAATTCTAAAATAATCATCGCCCACGATGTACTACCGACATCCGTTGAACACATTGCACAAAATGTAATTCTTGCAACCAGATTATTTTTTTTGACGTAGGACTTACGTCTTTCTTTACTATACTGGGTGTCATTTCAAAATTTTCAAAACGGATGCGTTACGCACACTTTGAACCTTAATAACTTTTCTCCTACTAAAGGAATTACTAATATTGTTTCATAAATCGAAAGGAAAACGTTCAACGCTTGCTATTGATACCTTGTTTGCTATGTAAAACTTGTTTAAAAAGTTTAAAAACTACATTTAATGCGAATCAACATTAATGCTAGAACCTATAAATATGGGTGTCACAGTTTTACTTAAAACCAGACGTGTGTAAGCCACAGAGCAGAACGCACGTACGTGTGCTGTTCAACGAGAAGCTGCATTTTGACCACCAACCAAATCATAGCTACTGCCTTATCGCTGCCAACCAAGAACTGTCGTCGCCCTGCGTGAAATTCATCGCTCTCAGAAGTGGACAGAGTTACTAATTAGCAAGCTGCTCTTCCAGTGCCTGGTCTGTGAGATTGCACAGCATTTCAAAACCGATCTACTCTTCCGGAGCTCAGCCGTAATGGCCCTCTAAGAAGCCAGCGAGGCCTGCCTGGTTAGTTTGTTGGAAGATACCAATCTGTACGCTATCCATACCAAGCGAATAATCATCATGCCGAGCGGGAAACGGCGAAATAATATTCACAACAAACGGTTCTTATTAGAACCACAAAATCGTTCTCAGAAGAATTACAATTGAAATTTCCATTTCGTGCTTTGGAAAATAACTTCCCTCTTATCGGGTTAGTTATTTTCTATAATAATATCCGAAAAATGTACGATAAAACTAATAAACTGACCAATTGGACGGAAGCAAGAAAATACCTACAAAAATTTGAGTCAGAAAAGTGACATTGACGGAAAAATGCTTCGATCGTGCCTAAGTGTTTGGCAGCTGAAGTTGCCGATTTGTTTTCCAACGTCAATTATTTGCGCTGTGCTGTACGGAACAAACAGATTTTTGCGCGATTCGTTGGGAAATAATCAAAACAATTGTGTAGTAGATTCCGTAGATTTTACCATAAATTTTGATAGATTTTGTAAAAGCATTAATTAGCCTGCTTTGATTGGTGTTTTTTGCAAATTTTTCAAGAACATTAGTGAATGTGGCAACCCTGCTACTAAGCGAAAGCCAACCCAAAAAGAATGATGGAAATATTTCGATTTGTCGCACAAAAGGATGGATTTCCATCTGCACTAAAAAGTTTATAAAAGAGATCGCATTGCGATATACAATGCTCATTCGATGTGAGCTGCGAAAGAGGAATGTTTGTACGCAGCAGAAACGAATTCGGGCAAGGTTCGAATCGTTAGAAAGGATTCTCGTCTGGTATCACCAAAAATAGTTATTTGCAAACCGTTCTTTTTAGGATGAAAACATAATGGAGAAAGAATTGAATTAGAAAGTTCCATTTAACAACTTGCATTGAGTTTACGCCTGTCAAGTCTGCTGTACTTTATCAGTGACACATATAAACCAATGTTTATCGAATTAATCTACAAACTACTAAGCGAAAGCCACACCAAAAAGAATGATGAAAATATTTCCATTTGCGCACAAAAGGATGGACTTCCATTTGCACTAAGAAGTTTATAAAAGAGATCGCATTGCGATATACAATGCTCATTCGATGTGAGCTGTGAAAGAGGAATGTTCGTGTATGTACGCAGCAGAAACGAATTCGGGCAAGGTTCGAATCGTTAGAAAGGATTCTCGTCTGGTATCACCAAAAATAGTTATATGCAAACCGTTCTTTTTAGGATGAAAACATAATGGAGAAAGAATTTAATTAGAAAGTTCCATTTAATAACTTGGATTGAGTTTGCGCCTGTCAAGTCTGCTGTACTTTATCAGTGACACATATAAACCAATGTTTATCGAATTAATCTACAAATCCGTAGGTTTTTGCAAATCTTTCAAGAACATTAGTGAATGTGGCAACCCTGCTACTAAGCGAAAGCCACACCAAAAAGAATGATGAAAATATTTCGATTTGTCGCACAAAAGGATGGATTTCCATCTGCACTAAGAAGTTTATAAAAGAGATCGCATTGCGATATACAATGCTCATTCGATGTGAGCTGCGAAAGAGGAATGTTCGTGTATGTACGCAGCAGAAACGAATTCGGGCAAGGTTCGAATCGTTAGAAAGGATTCTCGTCTGGTATCACCAAAAATAGTTATTTGCAAACCGTTCTTTTTAGGATGAAAACATAATGGAGAAAGAATTGAATTAGAAAGTTCCATTTAACAACTTGCATTGAGTTTACGCCTGTCAAGTCTGCTGTACTTTATCAGTGACACATATGAACCAATGTTTATCGAATTAATCTACAAACTACTAAGCGAAAGCCACACCAAAAAGAATGATGAAAATATTTCCATTTGCGCACAAAAGGATGGACTTCCATTTGCACTTAGAAGTTTATAAAAGAGATCGCATTGCGATATACAATGCTCATTCGATGTGAGCTGCAAAAGGGGAATGTTCGTGTATGTACGCAACAGAAGCGAATTCGGGCAAGGTTCGAGTTGCTAGAAAGGATTGTCGTCTGGTATCACCAAAAATAGTTATCTGAAAACCGTTCTTATTAGGATGAAAACATAATAGAGAAAGAATTGAATTAGAAAGTTCCATTTAATAACTTGGATTGAGTTTGCCCCTGTTAATTCTTCTGTACATGTACCAGTGATTCATATAAGCAAATGTTTATCAAATTAATCTACAAACCCGAAGGTTTTTGCAAGTCCTAGAAAATCAGTGAATGTGGCAATCTCATTCGACATGAAATTTCCAGTAAACATTCATTCAAAATTGGCATTGGCTCAAATTATCCATGAATGTCATATGATATGCCCAAGTTTAGTCCTACGTCAACACCGCGGTTATGTCCCGGACATTACCCACTCCTAGTTTTTTCAACTGAAGATCCAATAGTGCCCTCTCTGCTTGCCAAATGCAAGTTAATAAATGAAAGGTGGAACTATTTTTACAGTTGTAAAATTTGTAGAACGAAATAGAATAATTGTCGATGTCGCATACTACGACTTCGCATGAAATAATGATTGCAATGGACAAATTTAAAGAATGCAGAGTAACGACAGTATTGCAATAACCCATAATAATTATTTATTGTTCTCAGGCATTGTAATTCTCTTTCGCTCACGCGAGAAGAAGCTTATCCGATGTCCAACTTTTCCGAGATAAGATGAGTAGCAAAATTCTCCGTCTTCACAAATAGCGTGAGAATATTTTCCGGATAAAATTTATTTGATTTTTTCCTTCTCACCGGAGAAGGTGATAAACTTGTTTTTTTTTGTGTTTTGGAATAGCGACAGCAAGGCAACGAGCGCGAAAAGGATACCGTGATAAACTCATTCGCTCATTCTCTGGCCGTTTTATTTATCCGGAAAAATAACACTATGTATTTATTCGGAGAAGTTGTGTGAGTGCCAATAACTTTTCGTGTGAAATTGTCCCAGTAGCAAATTATCCGGACGCATTTACTCATATGAGCGATCAATGCAATGCCTGATTATTCTATATTTGGAAAATTAAGCAACGGTAAAACAGTTTTTGTTTTTCTTGAGGAAATTAATTCTTGTTGTCGTTTCATTGTTTTTTGTTTCTATTTAATCTTCTTTACCGTCTCTCTTTTAGAATCCCGCAGATATCAGGTACCCTAAAACGAGGCGTTATTAATGGCATTACTGCGCAGAATTGTCACTTTTAATGATCGTGTAAGGACACCTTTCAAGGTAGACAAATTACTTTATTTTCCAGGCTGACGTTTACTTTTACTTCTTGTAAGTTCAAAATCGCCGCGATGATAAGGCATACGATTCCGTGGCACATTCCACGACTTGATGTTTTAGCTCCTGTTGGGTTGAAACTGATCACTAAACAAGCCTGATTGAAAATGGTCTGAGCGTATCTCTAGTTTTCGTAGCACCTGCACCCCGCCAATTTCTCCAGCAGTTCCGGGGACTAACAAATTCTAATCCATTGCATACATCAAGTTAGATTCGATACACCGAATCAATTAAATTACTAACATCCTATTACGTGCTTACTCACTGTTGTACCTTAAGAAATGATTAAGAACAACTCCCGCCTTGGGCACAGCGACAAGAATGAATTTCACATTTCCGACCCATTTTATTTGTTTTGGTTTGCATGAGATTAAAAAGACGGTAACGTTTTCGGGTGGGTACGGAAACTAAGTAACGCATTTAGCTCTGTGTCAAATTCTCTTCACTAACGCCACGCTCGCTGATATGGCGCATTTTTACATTTCTTATAAAAGAAATGTATAGAATTCGCTCAAACTTTCAAGATTTTTTCCGAGGTCCGGAGGGCCGAGTCTTATATACCAATCGACTCAGCTCGACGATTTGGGACAATGTCTGTGTGTGTGTCTGTGTGTGTGTGTGTGTATGTAACGGACAAATTCTCATTCGTGTTTCTCAGCAATGGCTGAACCGATCTTATCCAAACCAATTTTAAATGAAAGAACTGAAAAACAGTATGAACGCTATTAATTTGTTTTTGATTCTGATGTTTAGTTTCCAAGATATGAATGTTTGAATGCGTAAAAATGGCGTTTTTTGCAGTTTTTTTGAATTATCTGCCGAAATTCACAATATAGATTAACAATTTATATGTTTTTAGACAGCTTTAACGAATACCTTTCGAACAAGCTATAGATTGTTGAAATCGGACTATTATCAAAAGAGATATTTAACATTAAATGCGGACGAAAGATTTTTATCATTTCCCATTGCCAGAAATATGACCAAAAACATGTAATCTATTATTAACGCCAAAACGGCTTATTTTAGGTCAATAGTATCTTCGGAGAATTTAATGGAAGAAATATGCCCTTTCTTTTGGTATTGTGCTTTTTCTGATTAATCCCCCTATGAGTGAGATATTTTCACAAATTTTCTTGGAAGTGATTATATCGAAATGATGCCTTCTACAAATTTGTAGCTCTTACTTTTGCGAATAACTTTACTGAAGACTTCAAATATCTATTTTGAATACTTTAAAAGTTATGACTTGTTGTTTGTGGATTACTCTTTGTCGCCTATTTATTGTTCACTATAGAAATAATCCATTGAAATAAGCTAAACATTATTTCGATAAAACGAATTTTGTATTTCATTTTACTATCTGCAACCGCTAGAAATAATCACCGAACACTTCCAAGTTGTCTGGAAGGAACTTGATAACTTATCAGTACAAAAATGTTCATTTGTGCGAACCTTCTGACTGCAATTTTTCTAACTTATAACCATCGGATCGATCTGAAACATATCGGAAAATGAAAAGCGAAATAAATAACTCCAAGCAACGGCGTAGCCAAGAGAAGGTTTTGGGGTTTAATACCATACAACCCCCACCACATCCAAAAAAAAATTATTGGATTAAAGTTGAAAATTTATTGATGCAGACTGATTTAATTCAATATTACTATAACAATTATCTGATCCGTAGATTGACAACCTGTTGTTGTAAACATCATGAGGACTTTTAATAAATTGTCGGAATGGGGTCCTGATATGTAACTGATCTATTGGTCTTGATTTCACAGTTGTCTAATAGCATCAATATCAAATTCCTGCCTGAAAACATTCCAATAGAAAATTACAGAGTTCTGTAATCAATCATAGTCCTCAGATTTATTTTCAAATTGATCTCGTTTTTGTAGAGATGTATTGTAATAAGGGTCTTTATTTAATAGGAAGCGAAGTTAAAATTGATTTAATGTCTATGAAACATAGAACTGCTCACCAAAAAAAATGCATAACTTTCAACATTTGCTAAAAATGTTCTTGCCTTTCTCATTCAAATTCGTCAATCTAATCCCGACCCGGAGGGCCGAGTGTCATATGCCAATCGACTGAGTTCGTCGAGGTCGGAAAATGTCTGTGTGTATGTATGTGTGTATGTGGAAAAAATGTGACCTCTGTTTCTCAGAGATGGCTGGACCGATTTGCACAAAGTTAGTCTCAAATGAAAGGTACAACCTTCCCATCGGCTGCTATTGATTTTTTTATTGATTGGACTTCCGGTTCCGGAGTTACGAGTTGAAGAGTGCAATCACACAGCAAATTCCCATATAAACTGAAATGAAAAATTTTCAAAATCAAATTTGTATTTTTGATGCCAAATGACTTTAAAATGCATGAAACATTGAGATGTTTGACAAAAATTGACTTTTTTTTGGACTTTGGTACATTTTTGTCTTTCTCGTATAGAAAGGTTATGCAATCACTCTAAAAATCGACAATCATACCGGCCCGGAGGGAGTGTGCAGTGAGGGGTTGCTACTTTAAAATTAAAACTAGTTTAAAATTTCTTAACAAAATTTTCGCCAGGATCTGGACCTCCCGGACCTTTCTCCATGATCCGCCGCTGGTTTCAAGCGATGTTTCAGTATCACATAGCATCTCAAGATCGTGGCTGTCGATCCATTGTATGTATGTGCAAATCGTACTGAACATGTAATATTCATTTCCACCATTATATTGAACATAACCAGCCATGGAATCGTAGTCTGGACAAATGAGACAAGCACAATTGCACCACTAGGTGGATTAAGACAGGTTTTTTGGGAATGCGTCGAGTTGAGACGAAAACGTAATATGATTAATAACGAGGATAACACTTCCCGAATGTAGAGAGAAATTTATGAAAAATAACGATTTCCATTCGATTCTAGCAGGTTCTGATCGATTTTGATGAGCATTTGATTTTTGTTGTATGACCGAATATATGTATAGGTCAAATGTTTAAAATCAGTAATTTAAGGTCAAGATAGCATCATTTTGAAACCGCCAACTTCGGAGGTTTAGTATCTACGATGAGTTTTACAAACGTTAAACAGCGCATCATTTGATAAAATAATTTTGACGGTATATCGTCCAAGAAGTATTTATGGTGATTTTTCTCAGGTTAATATTCATGACTACAATAAATTCTCAACAAATTCGCTAGACACGAACTCTGTTACTATTTTCTGAAAAATTAATTCTGCATAATTTTAAAACTTCAAAAATTACGGTTTCGGAATTATGCCGTTTGGACAGTATGATCGATTTTCACCAAACCCCCACCAAACCGAATTTCTGGCTACGCCGCTGACTTCAAGTAAGTAGAAACAAAGTCGTTCTACACTCGTTCACAAGAAACTTCTTCGAATGCTGAATATCTATTATAATACATTGAAACCCTGATTTTATCAGCCAAATATGAACATATGTTTGATGGGCTCTAGCAGACGAACAAGACTGAATTCGAGTAAATCCTTTCTTGAGCATGTTTTCCTTATCATGAAGATGGAAATATGCAAAAATAAAAAGTTCATCATAATCAGAAATAGTTATCAGACTACATCAAGGAACGGGAAGAATATTTTACAGCTTCAGTTTATTATAAAGAAAAAAAAATTGCTCGATTTAGTCAATGTCCCCATTTTGTCAGCCTAAAATACACCATGAGACTGATAAAAATGGGTCTTTATTGTATGTATTATTCACTGTGTTTCACATTAATAGGTACATTTCATTTTTGGGGATTTTTTATTGTATCGAACTACAACAATTTTTAGGTAATTTTCAAGGGGTTTTTTATAGACTTCTTCCAAAATTTGGCGAACCTATTCCAATTCGTATACCAATTAATTGGTATACTTAAGGGTTAATATGTTGCAGATAGAGAAAATACTGAAATTTTCAGCTTTTTTCTTACACAATATTACGAAAGATTATTAAACAATTTTTTTTAATAAGTTTGTGAAAATTATAAACTATTTGAAATTTTTTAATAGTATAATTTTTTTTATTTAACCGTGATTTTTTAATAAATAGTGACCATCGCTTCACAACGTAGTCTATTTTTCATGGCTTGCGGTGAGCACGATCTCTCGAATTGCTGAACTGAAAATTATGGAATAGAAATTAATTTTTAGTATTCTTTACTTTACTCGCCGCGCAGATAGCTCTGAATTAGACCCGCTGGTGCCCTAAGACGATTTCGCTAGATTTTCAGAGCACTGTGCATACAGTGCATTAACGCAAGTGACGGAACGTTATCGAAAAGTTTCGTGAAAATGAAAATTCCAGTAATGATGATGACTTTCCCAAACGGTTCGTTTTCGAGAGGTTTTTTTTTGTTCTTTGGCATTAGGATTAGCGATAATAATTCAAATCAAGGATACTACTGGGAAATCACCTTTAGAAAAAGTCGATGTCGAAGTAAAATTTGGAACTATGCACGCATGCACTTCAGAGATAGCGTGATATCCGGAGCTGCGATTTCATTTCAACCCTTTTTTGTGAAAATGGCGATACTTACAAATGTAAACATAAGGCTTTTTTCATACATGCGAATGAGGGCTTTGAAACGCAACCAATTAACCTAAAAATTTTGATTCTACGATATTGCTTTCTTAAACTACAGCAAAAAATACAACGGGCGAAACTGTATTTTTGTTTGTTTATTTAAAGTTTCGCCCTCCACGCTCCATGCAAACAAACAGGGCGATACTTTTTTTGCTAGCAGTTTAGAAGCGAAACTGTCATTTTCGTATTTTTTTTATGATTATCAAGCTGATACCAGCTGTAAATAGTAACAATGATCTATATTGAAAAAACACAGACGAAATCGGTGGTGTAGAACGGTAGTTATTGTAAAAAACGTAAGGGCGATACTTCAATGCTGATAGGTGGGACCGAAAAAGTAAACAATCGCCAAAGGGGCGATACTATCATTTTGTCAATTTCAATAGCAAAAACAAATTTCAATTTAATAATTTCAAATACTTTATGAAGTACTGGGTTTCGATCACTGAATAATGCAATCTAGGATGTCAAAAACACAATAGTTCTTAAATAGGAAATAAAACCAAGTCTGGAAATATTCACTGTTGATTTTCATGGAATGGTATCACTGCTAGTATCGCCCTTTTCAAGAAAAAGCGTTGATTTCTTAGTTCTCAGTCGCGTTGGTAATTTGAGTAAAGTATAAACTTCAAATCGATTAAAAAAATGCGATTTTTTTGGCTCAGTACAATATATAACCCCTTTAGGAAAGTACAGTTTTCCCACCACAATTTAGATATTTTATTAACAGAGCATTAACAATAATTCGTAGCTATGTCTATTTTATGGGCCATTTTTTCGCTTCCCATTGATTAGATTTGAGATTTCTAGCACTGATGTTGTCCTATGCTGATTTGAGCGATTCTCTGAGTCCTGCCACTTTCCCATGTAGTATGTGTTATCAAAAACATCGCGAAGCATCAAGTTCTAAATGTTCTCAAACGATATAATATCCGAAGAGAGTGATAAGAGTTATAAGAAATGTCTCATCACACTGTTAGGTGGATTAAAAGCGTTTTTGTAATTTAAATCGATCGTTTTTTCTACGAGTGATGAAAATTCATCTCGTGTTACGTCTTATTTGTCTGTGATACCGGGCTGATGCAACTGACACTGAAAATCTTTCCTGAGTGGGGCTTGATCACACGATGAATAATTTATTGCCCGTTTCATCTGTAGATAGACTTTTTTAAAGCAGCAAAATTAATATTCTCACGTTAAACTGCATGGGGGACAGCAAATAAACCGAACATTATCATACCGGCTTGAACCTTCGTTCGAACCGGTCACAAATCTTGATAGCTCCTGATTTACCTAGAGTTTTTCAACAGCAACAGTCTTTCTCAAGACTACCTATATTTTTCGAAAATTAGTCTTTTTCAAGACTATCTACTTTTTCTACTCAATCAGTCTTTTTCAAGACTAAAACATTTTTCAAGAACAATTCAGCCTAAAGAAATATTTAATTCTTCCAACATGACAGGGTCCTCCCCAGGCTAAACGGAAAAGGGTATCTTCTCCACCCGAAAATTCAATTGACTTCAGCAACTCATTCGATGTTTTATTCGAATGTAAAGCTGATGAAATTTCTAAATTTCCTCGCATTGCGCATAATGCCAATGAGAAGAAAACGCAATCACCTCCGCCTATAACAGTGATGATCTGCGACTTCAAAGCCTTTCGAACTGAACTTTCGACGTTCCTTCCGGACGTTAAAGTCTCTTTTCAGATTGGCCGAAGAAGAGAATGTCGAGTTACAGCAGAGGAATTGATTGGCCACAAACGACTACTCCAGTATCTTATGGAGAAATTATATAAATTTTATTCATATGATTTCAAGACAGATAGACCATTCAAGGCTGTCTTGAAAGGGCTACCTCAAGGTCAAAGTTTGGATGAAATATCCAACGAATTGAAAAATTTACTTGGCTTTTCTCCTTCACAAGTTATTCTTATGAAGAGAAAGGCTACCGGCGATGACACGCCAGTACGCTCTGGAATTATCCAGGAGCTATATTTAATTCATTTTAACCGTAATGAGGTTAATAATTTGAAAGTATTTGAAAAAGCACGTTTTATGTTCCACGTGCGAGTAAAGTGGGAACATTATAGACGACATGGGGGCAGAATTCAAAATCTGGCCCAGTGTCGTAGATGCCAAGTCTTTGGGCACGGCACAAAAAATTGTCGTTTGGATTCCAAATGTATGATCTGTGGTGATAATTCGCACACGAAAGATACTTGTCCGGTGAAAAAACCACAATAAGTTTCAAGTGCGCTAATTGTAGCGAAAATCATAAATCGAATTTCTAGGGTTGTCCTGTTCGAGAAAAAATTATAAATTCTCGTTCTAGACAACAAAAACAACAAATAAAAAATGTATCTACTTCTTCAGGTACACTTCAAGAAAACACGCCCAAACGTGTTAATCCGATTCGAAATAGATTAACAACTTCTTCTACCTCCGTCACACCATCCTACAATGGTATGTCATCTTATGCTTCAGTGGCAGATAGCAATGCCAAAATAACGGCTACAACTTCCACGCCCTCAATCTCGTTTGCACCTAACGCTTCCTTTAGTCCAATGGATCTAGGTAGCGTAACGGAAGAAAAATTAAAATACCTACAGGAGGCTATGTTACCTATGATGATTGCCATGTTAAATTCTACCTCCATGTTTGAAGCTTTTCAAGCGGGTTGGGAATTTGCTAACAAAATTGTAATGAAATTAAAGTTTAACAATGACTTTAAATAATCATTTAAATTTATTAAATTGGAATGCTCGTTCAATAAAAACGTGGCAAGGCGAATTTTTTAACTTCTTGAGGATACATAATGTGCATATAGCCGTTGTGATCGAAACTTTTTTAAAACCAAATATGAAATTGAAGAGTAACTCTAATTTTGTTATTCATCGATTTGATCGAATTGTTGGATTCGGCGGAGGAATCGCAATAGCGGTTAATCGCAGGATCAAACATTCCGTTACGCCGTCTCTTGACACCAAGGTGATTGAGAGTTTGGGTATCGAAGTTGAAACTGATCTTGGTATCATTTTTATTGCTGCAGCCTATTGGCCTTTTCAGTGCACTGGTTAGCAAATTAATTTCTTGAAGGAAGACTTACAAAAACTTACAAGAAATCGGTAGAAATTCTTCATAATCGGTGATTTTAACGCCAAACACCAAGCCTGGAATAATGCTCAAAGCAATTCCAACGGTAAACTACTTTTTAATGATTGCGCTGCTGGTTATTATTCAATTTTGTTCCCGAATGGTCCTACATTCTATTCGTCTGTAAGGAATCCATCAACAATTGATTTGGTTTTGACAGATCAAAGTCACCTTTGTAGCGAATTGATTACACATGCTGACTTTGATTCTGATCATCTTCCAGTAACTTTTTAATTTTCTCAAGAAGCTGTTTCCAATCCCATTAGCTCAGTGTTCAATTATCACAAAGCGAATTGGGAAAGGTACAAAACTTATATTGAGAATAATTTTAATCATGACCTTGATTTACAAAATAAAGCTGACATTGATACGGCATTACAAAATTCAAGTGATTCTATAGTTGATGCTAGAAATTTATCAGTACCAGCAACACAGAAAAAATTTAATACTCCTATTATTGACGACAATCTTCAACTTCTGATTCGCTTGAAGAATGTTCGAAGACGTCAATATCAACGTTCTCGTGATCCTGCTATGAAATGTATCTATCAGGATCTACAAAAAGAAATTAAGCATAGATTCACACTCGTAAGAAATGAAAATTTCGCGAAAGAGGTTGAATAAATCAAGCCAAATTCTAAACCTTTCTGGAAACTTTCTAAGGTTCTTAAGAAACCTCAGAAACCAATTCCAGCTTTGAAGGAAGGTGACCACAAACTTCTTACAAACGAAGAAAAAGCTCAAAAACTTGCTCAGCAGTTTGAAAGCGTCCATAATTTTAATCTCAACGTTGTGAGTCCTATTGAAACCGAAGTCTTACAAAAATATGAAAAAGTTTCAAATCAAGTTTTGTCTGTACCCGACCAGGAGAAAATAACAGGGCAATAACCAGAGCATACTATTTTTGGTATTCATACCAAAACTTAGTATTAATTGATTATTATACCTCATTGAAGTATTAAGAAACATTTTTCAATACCTGCTTAATACCTCAATGAGGTATAATACTTTATTTTAGTATTATTTATGTATTCCAGTTATTTTTACAAATATCAAACCAATACCTTATTGAATACCTCCATAGAGTAAATTTTATTATTGGAAGGTTGAAAAATGTTTTATTATCATTCAGGTATTATAATAACTCGTTTCATTATCAAATAGTTATTTGTAGAACATGTCTGTGTTATTTTTTTTTTGGTATTTTATCTCTTATGTAGAGCCCATTAATACCATATTGTGGTAAACAGTCATTGGTATTGATACCTAAATTTAGTATTCCGCAGTTATTTCCTTCTGCTCGGGTAGACGATATTGTTGAAACAAACTATGATGAGATCAAATCCATCATGAAAAAGTTAAAAAATATGAAAGCTCCAGGTTATGATGGAATTTTTAACATTCTTCTTAAAAACCTTCCCGAATTCACCATGAGATACTTGGTCAAAATATTCAACAAATGTTTTGAATTAGCATACTTCCCTGAAAGATGGAAAAATGCCAAGATTATTCCTATTTTGAAGCCAGATAAAAACTTAGCAGAAGCATCTAGCTATCGACCAATTAGCTTAGTCTCTTCTATTAGTAAATTATTTGAAAAAATCATCCTAACTAGAATGATGTCACATATCAATGAGAATTCTATTTTTCTTCCTGAGCAGCTTGGATTTCGTATTGGACATTCAACTACTCATCAACTTGTGAGAGTAACTAACATGATAAAGGCAAATATCTCAGAGGGCTATTCAACTGGAGTTGCTTTTCTAGACATCGAAAAAGCTTTCGACAGTGTTTGGCACAAAGGTTTAATTGCCAAAATGTGGGATTTCAATTTTCAAATTTACATAATAAAGATAATTAAAAATTATCTTACTAACCGTACCCTACAGGTTTCTTATCAGAATTGTAAATCTAATAAGCTACCCGTTAAAGCAGGCGTCCCTCAAGGATCAAGCGTCGCACCAATACTTTACAATATTTTTACTTCTGATCTTCCAAATCTACCAACAGGCTGTAAAAAGTCACTTTTCTGTGATGATACTAGCATCTCAGCCACTGGGAGGAGTCTTCGTATTATCTGCAGTCGACTGCAACGAAGCTTGAATATTTTCAATGATTACCTGAAAAAATGGTAAATTTCCACTAATGCGGGAAAAACACAATTGATTGTGTTTCCGCATAAGCCAAGAGCTTCTTCTCTTAAACCAAATAATAACCATATTATTATTATTATTTAATGGTTTGAATTTAACGTGGACAGATCGAGTTAAATACTTGGGTTTGATTTACGATAACTTTTAAGGATCACATTGAAGGAATCCAAACAAAATGCAACAAATATATAAAATGTTTATACCCTCTTATAAATAGGAATTCTAGGCTCTGCCTAAAGAACAAACTATTAATTTATAAACAAATATTTAGACCGGAATGCTATATGCAGTGCCAATCTGGGCAAGTTGTTGTGCTACTAGGAAGAAAACGCTTCAAAGGATTCAGAATAAAATTCTGAAAATGATTTTGAACCGTCCTCCCTGGTTTAGCACAAATGAGTTGCACAGACTTCCAAACATAGAAACATTAGAAATTATGACGAACAATATTATAAGCAACTTCCGACAAAAATCGTTGCAATCTTCAATTGCAACGATTAGCTCTCTTTATAGTTTATAAGTTAGTTTATAAGATTTGTTTAGCTCCTTATTCAGAAGACAAGTAGGTTTAAAACATCCTACTGAAAAAATACTAACTGCGAAAGCATGTAAACAATAGGGATGCAAAGTCACCACTTGTGGCTGAACACCCAATATACTAAATTAGAAATGTAATGCAAACAAAACAATATAATCAAATAGAAAATAATATACATAAAAAAACCGAACATTATATGCACAATCCTAGAGATGGCGTTAAATGTTGTTTTTGTTAACAACCGCATCAACCAAACTATGATAGATGCGGTGTGAGCATATTTTCGTGTGACAAAATTATTTTGCTGTGAATATTGGGGGGTAAAATTCACAATATGAGACCAGAAATCTTACCCTCTGCATCGCCCCATCAGTAAACTAGCATCGTGAAAGTCAAGATCACTCTGCCCAACTATTCTTCGAGAAAAAAATTTCAAGATAGGTCACTAGTCAATCAATGATAAGTAAACCTCGTATTGAAAATAATTTTTGTGTTTTCACAAAACTAGTTCACGCAAAAAAAGATGGCATTATACTCAAATGCTTAGTAGGTGGTTGTGTCTGAATATGTTTAAATTTTTTATGATTCTAGTTTATAACTTGATGATACATCGATTTCTATTAACTTTATTGACTAAAAAAGTCAAGAATTGAACGATGTGCAACGATTTTCGTAAATTCTCGTCGTGTTATCGTGATATTTTAGTCTTGATTTTTTACACAGAGTCACGTATCTTATAGTTTTCTTAACCCTTTCATGCCCAACTTTTTTCTAGTGCACGTAGGGTTTCAAAACTATTTTTCCTTGTAAACGGTGGGGTCAAGAAACACTAAAAGCCTATTTTCATAAAGATAGGTGCTTCCATGGCAGTGCTAGAAGCTGATCAATTTTTACCTTCTGATGCTCAATACAATTCTCCTAGAATAATTACAATAGCCCAATTACGTGGAAAACGTAGCCAACGACAGCCTAAATTGATAAGATTTATCAGTTTTCAATAATATTGCACCAAAACGAAGATATATGAAACAATCATTTTCCGTCCTCGACGTAAACTGTTCCTGGCAGCACTGCGCCATCGGAATCCAATCAGACTAATTGCAATAACTTCAGTTCTAGAGCTGATCCTTGTAAATGTTAATACTCAAATTAATGGCAATAATAACATTAATGAGCCTTACTTATTTTTGTGAGCAAATCTCGCCTCAATCAAAAGTTATAGCTGTTTACAAACATTGTAGTCCACAAACAACATGGGCATGAATGGGTTAATTATTTCACCGACATGAATTATGGCTAGGTAATGTATTGTTGGTGCTCAGCGCAGTTTCATTTAATTCCGAACATTACACTGAATCTTAACAAAAGAATAACAGGGTTACAGGTCGTAGTAGTTTCCTTGCATCTAATGCTCGCGCCTATGAGACTGGTTACTAGCAGTTGTACACAATAGCTCACATAGAAATTTCAAAATCAAAGTGCAGAGCGAATAATCCCTGAATAATAGTCTGAGTTCCTTGTAACTGTTTACGTAAGTGTACTAAGATTATGTGGAAAATTAATTACTTCATGAACTATATCATGCACAGTTTCACGAGCTCGACTGGTAAACCGCGTCTAGTACACCAGCTCGACTGTCATGAATCGGTTAGAAATCGATGAATAATAAACTACGTTCCAGTGAAATTGATTACGTGCAAAGATTAAGATCAGGCATATAATCGTAAATTTCATTAACTATATCTTGAAAGTGGAAGTGTTTTTTTTTGAATTTGTGGACCATTCCACGCACACGAATTGTGAATTGTAACTTATATGCTCGCAATTATAACCAGTCGACGAAGCAATAATGGATCCATGAATTATATTCCGAGTGTCGTGTAATGATTTTCGAGAAAATATGAAGACTTTGTTAATTTTTTTATCTAATTCACAACCACTAATACCAAATAAAGATCAATATGTGATAAATCATGAATCAGTTAATGTCGTATATTCGGACCATAGACAATGTTCCTAGATTTGTGGATAAAATTATAAATCAATGATTTTCGAGTTCGCGAATTGTCGGCGTAAGAAAAAGACGTCAGCGGCGCGCCGCCGGTCTACCTTTGGGCGTTTGTAAAAATTTACCGGCGGCGGCGGCATCGCGCGGCGGCGCGCAGATCTAGACGCAATACCTTTCA
This sequence comes from Topomyia yanbarensis, assembly GCF_030247195.1. NCBI lineage: Eukaryota > Metazoa > Arthropoda > Insecta > Diptera > Culicidae > Topomyia > Topomyia yanbarensis. The sequence continues at coordinate 276,682,274 of NC_080671.1, forward strand.
TTTGAGGTCAAGTTTAGTCGAATCGGTCTAGCCATCTCCGAGAAACCGATGTGACTGTTATTCTGAATTTAGATACTTCCGCCGGGGCTTCCGGAACCGATGATGGTGGCCAATGTGGCCAAATAGACTTTGAATGGATGTTAGTGACCTAATACTACAAATCGAAGCAGTTGTGGTCATATTTTGGAAAAATTTTCACCTTTATATATTCATTGCAGAATTTATTAAAATCGACATTTTCTGCGTTTTCGTACTCATCACCCTATAATTCCAGAACCGGAAGTCGGATCCATTAGAAATTCAATAGCAGCCTATGGAAACGTTGCACCTTTCATTTGAGATTAAGTTTGTCAAAATCGGTTCAGCCATCTCTGAGAAAAATGAGAGACATTTTTGGTCACATACACACACATACGCACATACACACCCATACATACATACACACAGACATTTGCCGAACTCGACGAACTGAATCGAATGGTATATGTCACTCGGCCCTCCAGGCCTCCGGTAAAAAGTCGGTTTTCAGAGCAATTGCAATACCTTTCTATTGAGAAAGGCAAAAAGGTGCGAAATCTGCAAAGTCCCAAAAAGTCGATTTTTATAAAAAGAAATTTTTTCGAGATAACATAAAATCTCGACGTTTCACGCATTTTAAAGATGTTTGGCATCAAAAATACGAATTCGATTTCTGAAATTTCATGAGGTCCCCCCTTTGAAAAAAAAATTGAGTTCCGACTTATATGGGAATTTCATATGTGACCGGACGATTTAGTCTATATTTCCGGATCCATATAAGCGATCCGTACGAAATTTTATAGACATCTATGGGGCTATCATTTGGGACTAAGTTTGTGAAAATCGGCCCAACCATTTCCGGGAAACTGATGTGAGATCGTAAATTTTGAAAGATGGCCGCTTTTCCCGGGCTCTTCCGGAACCGTGTATGGTGGTCAATGTAGTCAATGAAAGTTTGGTTGGCCGTCGGTGACCTAGAACAGCAAATTTAAGTTGTTTGAGAGACATTTTAGCGATTTTTTTTACCTTTTTTGCTTTCATCGGAGTATCGGTTTGAATCACAATTTGCTATGTGATAGCCATTTACGGGGACGCAATACCTTTCATTTGAGGCCAAGTTTAGTCGAATCGGTCTAGCCATCTCCGAGAAACCGATGTGACTGTAATTCTGAATTTAGATACTTCCGCCGAGACTTCCGGAACCGATGATGGTGGCCAATGTGGCCAAATAGACTTTGAATGGATGTTTATTTATTTATTTATCACGCACATCAACAGGCCGTACTCGGCCCCAATGATGGAAACTTAAACTAATTACATCTAAAAAACTGCAGGAATCGATTTCTTTATGATATTCGAGACAAATGAAAGTCGAACCTACACGATTGAAGAGGCGTTGTAGTCCCGTGATAGCGGCATTAGCTGTTTGAATAGTTCGTCGAATAGAAGAATATAGATTCGGAACACCACCTGGTTGCAGTATGCTTGCGCTCAAAACTTTCGACAGTGCATAGCTCTCGTCGAAGCCGAACGCCGCGGCTAAACATCGAGCGGCTACAAGATGGCAGAGTGGCTCAAGAATACGCGCAGCAGTTGGAAGTGGCACTACCAACGGAAGAGCAGCTAGGCGCAGTTGCCCATGAAGATGGCTGGAGAGATATCCGATCCGCCATAGGTAGCACCGCAGCCTCTGCACTAGGTACGGTGGGCCCGGACCGAAGAAGCGACTGGTACGACGGCGAATGCGAGCAGTTAGTCGAAGAGAAGAATGCAGCATGGGCGAGAATGCTGCAACACCGCACGAGGGTAAACGAGGCGCGATATAAACAGGCACGGAACAGGCAGAACTCGGTTTTCCGGACCAAAAAGCGCCAGCAGGAAGACCGAGATCGCGACCGAGCTGTACCGCGCCAAAGACACACGGAAATTCTACGAGAAGTTGAACCGCTCGCGCAGGGGCCACGTACCACAGGCCGACATGTGCAGAGATACAAACGGGAATCTTCTCACGGACCAGTGTGAGGTGATCCAGAGGTGGCGGCAGCACTACGAAGAACACCTGAACGGCGATACAGCAGACGACGAGTATGGCACGGTAACGCACCTGGGAGCACGCGCGGAAGACATTACACTACCGGCTCCGGATCTCCAAGAAATCCAGGAGGAGATCAGCCGGCTCAAAAATAATAAAGCCGCTGGGGTGATTACCAAGATTTGGGAGGAGGAGATTTTACCGGAGGAGTGGATGGAAGGTGTCGTGTGTCCTATCTACAAAAAGGGCGACAAGCTGGATTGCTGTAATTACCGAGCAATCACCCTGCTGAACGCCGCCTACAAGTTACTCTCCCAAATACTATGCCGTCGACTGTCACCAATTGCAAGAGAGTTCGTGGGGCAGTACCAGGCGGGTTTCATGAGCGAACGATCTACCACGGACGCGGTGTTCGCTCTTCGTCAAGTACTGCAGAAATGCCGCGAGTACAATGTGCCCACACATCATTTGTTCATCGACTTCAAAACCGCATACGACACTATCGATCGAGATCAGCTATGGCAGATTATGCACGAGTACGGATTCCCGGACAAACTGACGCGATTAGTGAAGGCGACGATGGATCGGGTGATGTACGTAGTACGTGTCTCAGGGACGCTCTCGAGTCCCTTCGAATCACGCAGAGGGTTACGGCAAGGTGATGGTCTCTCGTGTCTGTTATTCAACATCGCGCTGGAAGGTGTAATAAGAAGAGCAGGGATCGACACGAGTGGTACGATTTTCACAAAGTCCGTTCAGGTACTTGGCTTCGCCGATGACGTTGATATTATTGCACGAAACTTTGAGAAGATGGAGGAAGCCTACATCAGACTGAAAAGAGAAGCCAAGCGCGTCGGACTTGCCGTCAACACGTCGAAGACAAAGTAATGATAGGAAGAGGTTCACGAGAAAAGAATGAGAACCGCCCGCTTCGAGTTTGCATCGGTGGCGACGAAATCGAGGTGGTTGAAGAGTTCGTGTACTTGGGCTCACTGGTGACCGCCGACAATGATACCAGCAGAGAGATTCGTAGACGCATCGTGGCAGGAAATCGTGCTTACTTTGGCCTCCGCAAGACACTTCGGTCGAACAGAGTTCGCCGTCGTACGAAGTTGACCATCTACAAGACGCTGATTAGACGGGTAGTTCTCTACGGGCACGAGACCTGGACCATGCTCGTGGAGGACCAACGCGCACTTGGTGTCTTCGAACGGAAAGTGCTGCGTACCATCTACGGTGGAGTGCAGATGGAAGACGGCACATGGAGACGGCGAATGAACCATGAGCTGCATCAGCTGTTGGGGGAGCCGCCCATCTGTCATACCGCGAAAATCGGACGACTATGATGGGCCGGGCACGTAGCCAGAATGTCGGACAAAAGCCCGGTGAAAACGGTTCTCAATTGCAATCCGACCGGTACAAGAAGACGTGGCGCGCAGCGAGCACGATGGATCGACCAGGTGGAAGACGATTTGCGGACCCTTCGCAGACTGCGTGGCTGGCGACGCGCGGCCATGGACCGAGTGGAATGGAAGAATCTTTTGTATACGGCACAGGCCACTTCGGCCTTATTCTGTTAATAAATAAAAAAAAAATAGTTCGTCGAAACGGCACTCTCAGAAGAACGTTTCCGCGTAACGTTCTGGACCTTGCTTGGATGTTAACTCGCTCTAGTAAATCTGGATAATCGATGCGTCCTGACAGAAGATCAGAGATGAATAAGGCTCTTGCAGTTTCTCAACGACGCTGGAGAGTATCGAGCTGGATGAGTTGACACCGACTCTCGTTGCTTGGTAGACGAACAGGATCGCGCCAAAGCAGGCGTCGAAGAGCATACCGTATAAATTTTCGTTGAACGGCTTCAATTCGATCGCTGCTGTAAGATCCTTAACGCAGCTCACCCGGGAAACAAGAGCTCCAGACAAGTTATATTCAAACTCAATGGGATCTTTTTTTCTGGAGAACGATATCACAGAACATTTCGCCGGATTCAGAATCATTCGGTTGTTTTCACACCATCTGCTGAAAGTGTCGAATTGCTGCTGCAAATATTGTGCGTCCGTTCGGCTCCTAATTCTGTTGAAAATTTTTAGATCATCTGCATACGACAACCGTGGTCCTTTTAGCTGATAGTTTACATCGTTGAAATAGAGAATATAAATGGTCCGAGATGACTTCCTTGCGGAATACCAGACGTTGCGGAAAACAGTTTGGAGTATGCATCACCTATGTTCACACTGAGTTGACGGCCAACGAGATAGGATTGAAACCATCGCAGGAGTGATCCACTGAAGCCAAGTTTTTCCAATTTAGCGACTGCGATATCGTGATTGATTTTGTCGAAAGCTGCAGATATTATTGCAGATGTTACTGACCTTCCGTACGAAATTTTATAGACATCTATGGGGATATTATAGCTATCACTTAAACTTAGTCCCAAAGTTTGTGAAAATCGGCCCAACCATTTCCGGGAAACTGATGTGAGTTTGTAAATTTTGCAAGATGGCCGCTTTTTCCGGGCACTTCCGGAACCGTCTATGGTGGTCAATGTAGTCAACGAAAGTTTGGTTGGCCGTCGGTGACCTAGAACAGCAAATTTAAGTTGTTGGAGAGACATTTTAGCGAATTTTTTCCTTTTTTGCTTTCATCGGAGTATCGGTTTGAATCACGATTTGCTATGTAATCGCACGCCACAACCTGTAACTCCAGAACCGGAAGTCGGATCGGGATGAAATTAAATAGCCATTTACGGGGACGCAATACCTTTCATTTGAGGCCAAGTTTAGTCGAACCGGTCTAGCCATCTCCGAGAAACCGATGTGACTGTAATTCTGAATTTAGATACTTCCGCCGGGACTTCCGGAACCGATGATGGTGGCCAATGTGACCAAATAGACTTTGAATGGATGTTTATTTATTTATTTATCACGCACATCAACAGGCCGTACTCGGCCCCAATGATGGAAACTTAAACTAATTACATCTAAAAAACTGCAGGAATCGATTTCTTAATGATATTCGAGACAAATGAAAGTCGAGCAGGTGCGACACACGATTGAAGAGGCGTTGTAGTCCCGTGATAGCGGCATTAGCTGTTTGAATAGTTCGTCGAAACGGCACTCTCAGAAGAACGTTTCCGCGTAACGTTCTGGACCTTGCTTGGATGTTAACTCGCTCTACTAAATCTGGAAAATCGATGCGTCCTGACAGAAGATCAGAGATGAATAAGGCTCTTGCAGTTTCTCTACGACGCTGGAGAGTATCGAGCTGGATGAGTTGACACCGACTCTCGTAGCTTGGTAGACGAACAGGATCGCGCCAAGGCAGGCGTCGAAGAGCATACTGTATAAATTTTCGTTGAACGCCTTCAATTCGATCGCTGCTGTTCATGTAATTCGGGTTCCAGACCGCCGAACAATACTCCAGCGTAGAGCGCACTAAAGAGCAGTATAGGCTTTTGAGACAGTAAATGTCTGTAAAGGATTTAGCCGTACGGAAAATGAAGCCCAGGCTTCGCGATGCTTTGCCAACAACATACGAAATATGATTCTTAAATGTAAGTTTCGAATCTAACAGCACTCCAAGATCCTTAACGCAGCTCACCCGGGAAACAAGAGCTCCAGACAAGTTATATTCAAACTCAATGGGATCTTTTTTTCTGCAGAACGATATCACAGAACATTTCGCCGGATTCAGAATCATTCGGTTGTTTTCACACCATCTGCTGAAAGTGTCGAATTGCTGCTGCAAATATTGTGCGTCCGTTTCGCTCCTAATTCTGTTGAAAATTTTTAGATCATCTGCATACGACAACCGTGGTCCTTTCAGCTGATAGTTTACATCGCTGAAATAGAGAGTGAATACAAATGGTCCGAAATGACTTCCTTGCGGAATACCAGACGTTGCGGAGAACAGTTTGGAATATGCATCACCTATGTTCACACTGAGTTGACGGCCAACGAGATAGGATTGAAACCATCGCAGGAGTGATCCACTGAAGCCAAGTTTTTCCAATTTAGCGACTGCGATATCGTGATTGATTTTGTCGAAAGCTGCAGATATTATTGCAGATGTTACTGACCTTCCGTACGAAATTTTATAGACATCTATGGGGATATTATAGCTATCATTTGGGACTAAGTTTGTGAAAATCGGCCCAACCATTTCCGGGAAACTGATGCGAGTTCGTAAATTTTGAAAGATGGCCGCTTTTCCCGGGCACTTCCGGAACCGTGTATGGTGGTCAATGTAGTCAACGAAAGTTTGGTTGGCCGTCGGTGACCTAGAACAGCAAATTTAAGTTGTTTGAGAGACATTTTAGCGAATTTTTACCTTTTTTGCTTTCATCGGAGTATCGGTTTGAATCACAATTTGCTATGCGATCGCACGCCACAACCTGTAACTCCGGAACCGGAAGTCGGATCGGGATGAAATTAAATAGCCATTTACGGGGACGCAATACCTTTCATTTGAGGCCAAGTTTAGTCGAATCGGTCTAGCCATCTCCGAGAAACCGATGTGACTGTTATTCTGAATTTAGATACTTCCGCCGGGGCTTCCGGAACCGATGATGGTGGCCAATGTGGCCAAATAGACTTTGAATGAATGTTAGTGACCTAATACTACAAATCGAAGCAGTTGTGGTCATATTTTGGAAAAAATTCTACATTCATTGCAGAATTTATTAAAATCGACATTTTCTGCGTGTTCGTACTCATCACCCTGTAATTCCGGAACCGGAAGTCGGATCCATTAGAAATTCAATAGCAGCCTATGGGATCGTTGCACCTTTCATTTGAGACTAGGTTTGTCAAAATCGGTTCAGCTATCTCTGAGAAAAATGAGTGACATTTTTGGTCACATACACACACATACGCACACACACACACACACATACATACATAAACACACAGACATTTGCCGAACTCGACGAACTGAATCGAATGGTATATGTCACTCGGCCCTCCGGGCCTCCGTTAAAAAGTCGGTTTTCAGAGCAATTGCAATACCTTTCTATTGAGAAAAACATAAAATCTCGACGTTTCATGCATTTTAAAGATGTTTGGCATCAAAAATACGAATTCGATTGCTGAAATTTCATGGGGGGACCTTTGAAAAAAAAATTGAGTTCCGGCTTATATGGGAATTTCATATGTGACCGGACGATTTAGTCTGTATTTCCGGCCCCATATAAGCGATCCGTACGAAATTTTATAGACATCTATGGGGATATTATAGCTATCATTTGGGACTTAGTTTGTGAAAATCGGCCCAACCATTTCCGGGAAACTGATGTGAGATCGTAAATTTTGAAAGATGGCCGCTTTTCCCGGGCACTTCCGGAACCGTCTATGGTGGTCAATGTAGTCAACGAAAGTTTGGTTGGCCGTCGGTGACCTAGAACAGCAAATTTAAGTTGTTTGAGAGACATTTTAGCGAAATTTTTACCTTTTTTGCTTTCATCGGAGTATCGGTTTGAATCACAATTTGCTATGTAATCGCACGCCACAACCTGTAACTCCGGAACCGGAAGTCGGATCGGGATGAAATTAAATAGCCATTTACGAGGACGCAATACCTTTCATTTGAGGCCAAGTCGAATCGGTCTAGCCATCTCCGAGAAACCGATGTGACTGTTATTCTGAATTTAGATATTTCCGCCGGGGCTTCCGGAACCGAGGATGGTGGCCAATGTGGCCAAATAGACTTTGAATGGATGTTAGTGACCTAATACTACAAATCGAAGCAGTTGTGGTCATATTTTGGAAAAAATTTCACCTTTATACATTCATTGCAGAATTTATTAAAATCGACATTTTCTGCGTGTTCGTACTCATCACCCTGTAATTCCGGAACCGGAAGTCGGATCCATTAGAAATTCAATAGCAGCCTATGGAAACGTTGCACCTTTCATTTGAGACTAATTTTGTCAAAATCGCTTCAGCCATCTCTGAGAAAAATGAGTGACATTTTTGGTCACATACACACACACACATACGCGCATACACACACATACATACATACATACACACAGACATTTGCCGAACTCGACGAACTGAATCGAACGGTATATGTCACTCGACCCTCCGGGCCTCCGTTAAAAAGTCGGTTTTCAGAGCAATTGCAATACCTTTCTATTGAGAAAGGCAAAAATATAATAATGATCAGGTTCAAAATCTCTAATTATTTCAATTGCATGATAAATAGCAACGAGCTCGGCGACGAATATTGAGCATGGGGTTTTCAATCTAAAACTGGCAGTGCGACTGCAATTAGCAACACTAAAACCTGTTGAATTATGCATTACTGACCCACCGGTATTCAGTCTTCTACTGTGGTCTATATGCCCGTATTTTCTCTGGAAGATCGTGGGAACGAAATTCGGTAACATATTTTAGGTATTCCTCTAATTGCAATCGTCATCGATGTATCTATGGGGCATTCCACGCAAAATTTGCCACAAAAATTTTTTTTGCCCGGATCAATTTTTTTCTCGGTTTAGTAGTCAAAAATATTCGACACGTATTTTTTTTATTTCAACATAGTAGGCGAGACTTTCGACATTTTTTTGTGTTTAATTTCACCATTTAAAAAAACCTACTTTTTTCAATCGCTCGTACTGTCAAAAGTAAAGAAGGTACCAAAAAGTTTCCAAAACATGAAATGTGTGCCTTTTTCACAGCTTTCGGATGAAGTATATTAATACTTACTGAACGTATTGGTTTCATGGAAAATATTGAAAAGTTTTAAACATATCGATTTTTTTCAAACTTGGACATGATTTTTTTTTCTTTTTTTTTATTGTATGAAATGGGAGAATCATTTTTCTTGATGCCATAAAAATTTGGGAGTGGACAATTAAATACTTACGGAGATATGAATTTTTCAATAGCGCCTTGCGCGCGAAAAACGTACCGCCACGCACTTCGCTCGTACTCAGGTTTGACTGTATGAGATTTTACACACTACCGCGTTGTGTAAAACACACTTGTAATTAACTTAATTATTTATTAGAAATAAATAAAAATGAACAATAATAATTATTCAACGGATTGACTTGATTTTTTTATGAGGATGCATAATATGTGTAGCCAGACGATGAACCACGGAAAACTGAATAAAAAAATTCTCTCATTATTTTTAAGAAAAATTAGTGAATTTTACATAAAAATATAAGATTTTCCGGATTTTATAAGGTTATTCCATATTCCAAAATTCAAACCATTTTATAATTTTTTTTGTTAATCGAGTAAATAATAGTCCAAATTTTAAAAATCTTATTAAATTTCCTGTTTCAGTCAATTTTATCAAGAGTTATCATATTCGCCGTGGCGCTCCTCGACGTGGAAATGGTTGGACGTCTACTCTTGGAACGCTTGTGTGGTTCTGTGTGACTGCAATTTTGTATACATGAATGTATGAATGAATGTATAAATAAACCTTACCTTCAAAATCGTAAACCAAAATCACTTTCGGTTTAAGCACTTTACATCAGACGCCCCCCTAAAGGAAAACATACACAGCTAATGCGTTATGTTTGTTTTAGATTATTATTGTTTTATACTCAATTTTGTAGTTGATTTTATAATATAAAACGATTGGGAATATCTTTGTATGAGATAATTTTTAAAATGATTAAAATATGATATTTGTATTCTGGCGATAAATGATTGCTGAAGAGAGATTCTTGCAGTTCTCCAAAAATGTTAAACGAATGCTTTTTAAGTTTCTGGCGCTTTTTAAATCTTGTTTTCAGTTTAGTTACCTATCGTTTCTACGTCGTACTCTTAACTCCATTCTTTTTGAAAACCTTGAACGTTTGCATTTATTTTTCTGATGGTATTCGTCAACATTTTAAAAATGTGAAACGTTGTACTAATTTTTTTCACCACAAATCTGACGGCATTCACCCCACACAGTGACATTTTCGCACAAAAGCCCATGGAAAAGGTGCTTGCGACGAAGCCATTATTTGTCGAGCCAGTTTACAAATGATCAATGATGATCAAATGTGGACCGCAACTGAGTCGTGCGATGTGGCAAGTAAAGCTGCTTTGTCACGCAATGTTTCAAGTTCAAATCTCAGAATAACATAGGAAACGTGCCAATCGAACCAATTTATTCTGATGCAAGAGCAGAGAAAAATCCACAGAATTGTTTCGAAAAATGCCAAACTACACCTGGACCACAATCATTTCACTATGATGAGACGAACGTGGACTTAAAATTAAAACTGAAGATATTTTATTCCGGCAACACTTTTGAATGATTAAGACAAAATAAATCTGAAATTAAACATACATCTAAATGCAATAAATAGTAAAGTTAATCGCAAGTGTGTTTTACACAACGCGCTGGTGGGTAAAACTTCATACACCCAAGTCTCAGTACGAGCGAAGCGCGTGGCGGTACGTTTTTCGCGCACAAGGCGCTATTGAAAAATTCATATCTCCGTAAGTATTTAATTGCCCACTCCCAAATTTTTACGGCATCAAGAAAAATGATTTTCCTATTTTATACAATAAAAAAAAGAAAAAAATCATCTCCAAGTTTGAAAAAAAATAGATTTGTTTTAAACTTTTCAATATTTTCCATGAAACCAATACGTTCAGTAAGTATTAATATACTTCATCCGAAAGCTGTGAAAAAGGTGCACATTTCATGTTTTGGGAACTTTTTGGTACCTTCTTTACTTTTGACAGTACGAGCGATTGAAAAAAGTAGGTTTTTTTAAAATGGTGAAATTAAACACAAAAAAATCTCGAAAGTCTCGCCTTTTTTATTTATTAACAGATTAAGGTCGAAGTGGCCTGTGCCGTATACAAAAGATTCCTCCATTCCACTCGGTCCATGGCTGCGCGAAAGTCTCGCCTACTATGTTGAAATAAAAAAATACGTTTCGAATATTTTTGACTACCACACCGAGAAAAAAATTGATCTGGGCAAAAAAAAATTTGTGGCGAATTTTGCGTGGAATACCCCCTATATTAGGAGTGTAGCCAATGGTTTCTAATGAAAATTCTCTCTCGCTAGTTGGAGGATTAGGAGAAATTTCCTCCGAACTGTATTCTTTGTAAATTGATAAAAACTTCGAGCATGGATTTAGTTCGAAAATCTGTTCTAGCTTCTCCAGCACTTCTGAATTGTAAGACTCACATCTTACCAAAAATTTATAGGAAAGTTCGGCAAATCTTAATCCTAATGGAGTTACTCCACACATCACCTCTAAAGACACAGTGGGTGTTGACATCATGCACCCTAGATAAATGCGTAAACATCGATATTGTACACGATCCAGTTTAACGAAGTGGGTTCGAGTGGCGGTTTGAAAATTAAAACAACCGTATTCTAACTGTGGCCGTACCGTAAAAGTGTACAACTGCAGTAAGTCTGTAGGATGAGCCCCCCACCACGACACAGTGATGCATCGCAAAAAGTTCACTTGCTTCGAGCATTTCTTAATTAGGTATCCAATATGTGTTTTCCAAATGCATTTTCTGTCAAACCAAACCCCAAGATATAAAAAATTCAACGAATCTTTTATCATCGTCCCATTTAAATAGAATTTAATCGTTGAAGGATTACGTTTTCTCGAAAACATCACAGTTTCGGTTTTTTGCGACGAAAAAGTCAACCCTTTATTGTTATACCCAGGATACTTGCAGATAATTGCATATCCTTCTGCATAATATCAGGTTTTTTGCCAACAGCGTATAGTACTGCATCATCGGCATATTGTCTCAAAATGCATTTTCCAACCAGACAACCATCGATATCAGAAATACACACACACACATATATATATATATATATATATATATATATATATATATATATATATATATATATATATATATATATATATATATATATATATATATATATATATATATATATATATATATATATATATATATATATATAAATATATATATATATATATATATATATATATATATATATATATATATATATATATATATATATATATATATATATATATATATATATATATATATATATATATATATATATATATATATATATATATATATATATATAAATATATATATATATATATATATATATATATATATATATATATATATATATATATATATATATATATATATATATATATATATATATATATATATATATATATATATATTATAAAGCAATGGACTAAGACAGGAGCCCTGCGCGAGACCCACGTGACATTCTCGAGATGTTTAAGGATAATACTTTTGCTATTACCAGCCAGTTATAATGATAACCAAGATCCCGAATAATAAAAAATAGTTACTCGCCAGTTTTTTTTAATTTGTAACACATACACTGCCCATAATCGCAAGTCAGTCCCATGTTCTATGGGATTCCCTATCTACATGGGACTGACTTGCGATTATAGGCAGTACAATACTTTCAAAGGCCTCAACAAGAATCTTCCGCAATTTGCTTTAGTTCATTCACCATTTCGCGGCAATGAATTTACAATGCGGGAAAGATGTTCATTCTGATGTAATTGCTCGACGGTTACATAAACTGATTCGAAGACGGACAAATCAGGGCAGATAACATGTTTTATCCACCCAGTACTGCCAATTAATGTTTACGTCTTAAACAGATTGAAGCCACTTCTTAAGCATTCCCTTTCGATCATGTCAAACACCAAATCGTCAGTCAACCGGTGCCTCTTCAGGAAGAAACCCATCGGTTGAAAATGCCTGATACACCCTAACAAATCGAATAGTTCATTTTCGTATAGTGGCCGTCACGTGATGATACTTTCTGGGGACAAGATAGATCTATGACGAATTAATGATCTCACACTTGTAGATTTTTTAATTTCTGGTTTTGAAGTAGAATACTTCTAATGTTTCAATATAGGGGTTCCGTTTCAAAATTTTCTGCTAGAATTTTACCCGATTTTTTAAACGTGAATATCTGCCGTTGTACTAAATGGAAAAATAATATTATAACGCTATCTGATTGGAAATATGTACAACAATTTTGTATCCAATTCGGTAGTATGTACAATTACTAAAAATAGCGGAAATAACGGATTTTATGAAAGTACTAATTATCTGATCCATGATTTGTCGGTACAATTCGCTCAAAAAGCAAGCGTTGCTGGGACTGCCTCTTTTTCATCGAAGGAACTGCGACGCGTATAACAAGAGAACACAAGAGAAATTCATTAGTTTGTGTTCTGACGTTGTAAGCAGAGTAGCTGCTGCGTTTCATGCAAGCTCACATTCTTCGATGGTAGGTAGACACCATGACTGCCGCCAGGCGCTGATATCATTTCATTCTAATCATGAAATGATGTGCTAGTTTCATGCATACACGGAAGATGACACACCACAGAAACAGGGTTACCAAAAATACAGAATAATCTGCATTTATACAGATTTTTCAGCCATTTTCAGACCAAGAATATGTATGTGCAGATATACAGATTTTTGTGTGTATGTGTATATTATAAAGCAATGGACTAAGACAGGAGCCCTGCGCGAGACCCACGTGACATTCTCGAGATGTTTTTGCAATGTTATCGTTAAAAAATATCATATTTCTTAATGGAAGAAGATTATACAATTCACACATTTTTTTTTAAATTCCAAGTTCAAATAAACGGTCGCATAATAGATGTATTACCACAGAGTCTTATGCTCCTTTAACATCGAGGAAAATCGCTGATGTTTCCTCTTTTCTAGAGAACCCTAATTGTATATCGGATGATAAAAGAGCCAAGCAATCTTGTGTACTGAATCCGTATTGTGAAACGCAGAGAATTTTGTTCTCTTCAGTCCACCGTTCCAAACGTACCAGGATCATTTTTTCTAACAGTTTTCTAAGGCATGATAAGATGTATATAGGGCGATATGACTCGTGGTTTGCGGCGGGTTTTCCAGATTTTAGAAGTGCAACTACCTTTACTTCCCTCCATGATTCAGGACACATATTGTTTTGTACAAACATATTGAAAAGCGATAGCAACATTTGTTTAGCAATCGACGGGAGATTTTTCAAAAGAGCAAATTTTATTCTATCTAGACCGGGAGAGGAGTTGTTAGAAGTAAGAAGGGCCATAGACAGTTCGATCATGGAAAAGGGGTCTGATAGTGTACATGTTGATTCCGAGTTCTCATAACATGGACTTGGTTTAGAAACATAATCAGGACATATTCTGCTCGCGAAATCGAAAATCCATTCATCGTTGTACTCTCTAACTTCGTTCACTGTTTTGGTATTTCTCATCCCTGTAGCCATTTTCCATAAAGTGGTCATTGATGTGTCTTTATTTAGCGATTGCACTTGTTTTCGCCAGTACCCTAATTTCTTAGAACGAAGAAGATTTTTGGAACGAGATTCAGCAGACAAAGTACGCTTGAAGACAGTTGACGGATCCAGTATTCCTGAATTTCCCCCATAACCGTCTCGGCGGTCTTTTCGAATCACGTTAAAGCCTGGTAAATAGAAATCCATTTCTTCCAAGACAACCAAGTTTCGGAAAGCACTAGGTCATCAGTATTTTTGTTGTGTAGGGGAACTGTGGGTAAGACGGACAGGCTGGGTAAGACGGACACATGGTTATATTAGGCATATAGCATATAAAGTTCAATTGCATTATATGAGTACTCTCTCTTTATGCATATTCTTGAATTATGAAGCACTCAGTAGGCCTTGAATATTGTTAAAAGCGAAAAACTTAAGTAAACATTGATAATCAGTAGTGCATCTTCGTGCGGATGTAATTTTTACGTCTCTGATTCTAAGGTTTATCGAGGAAAACATCACATTTTTTCGCGGATTTTTTCTTGTATTTCGATAATGTAACTCTTAAATGGCATCTTCGTGAAAAATAACAGGTAAGTTCGTATACGAGTAAATAAGTGCGAGCGTTTAAAAAATATGTGTACTGGTGGGGCAAGACGGCCAGTCTTGATTAATTCTATTGATTCATCCTTATATGAATGTCTCGCGTGTAGAAACGAAATTCTAGCAGTCAAACGTGGAGAACCATCCAGTTAGCTGAAGTCTCACATGTAGTAGATTGCAAGATGTACGTTAATGTGACCGAGGCTGAATACGGAATTCCTAGGACCTGGAAAAGGTAGAAGACTTTGTGCAGGTCCCATATTCTGGCTATGTGCTATCGAGGAACTGATGTTATTAATTGCGTATTTAATATGTAACTTTCCAGTTTCTTTATGAAAACGGAAAAAAACGATATTAGAAAATACATCATTTGCTTCAACTTTAAATTGAACCCCAAAATGTTATTTTTCACCTCGAATGGAACATATATATTAAGAAGAACCACAAACTATCCAAAACATCCGTTAGAAACAGTAAATTTTAATATTTTGTATTGTGATCAACCTTCCGGCGACATGTCCGTCTTACCCCCACCATATGTCCGTTTCACCCGCAGTCTGGAAAAAGTGCAGATATTTCTTTGTTTTCTATTTCTTTCAAAAATGATACTTGTTGATTTTTGTAACATAATCCCTCTGGGCGCTCGAAAGCCAACATATGAAGCTACAACATAGAGTATTTCATGTTGACAAAAACATGCTTTTACTATGTTTTATTTGAGTATAACCTTAACATGTCCCACTTACCCCCAGTTCCCCTAATAGGACACGGAGAGAATCAATCTTAGGTAAAATACTCCGGCAGTTCCATTTGATTACCGTGAATTTCTTTATACTTACTGTTTTATTCTCCATCGATTGATATAAAGGAACGAATGAGGGGCTATTTATTAGCACACAGCTGGACGAGGGATTTAATTAGTGGAAGAACACTTCGAATTAACTCTTTTACAGACTCGGGTACATTAAGAATATTTATAATGGTTTCTATAATTGTGCTAATTGATAGCATACCAGAATTTTTGAAATTTTCTGTGGGAAACGCACTGTTTTCGGGTGTCAATGGAGGTACTTTTTGATCAGGCTTTGGCCATGTTGATTCTGTATGTGTCATTTGGTTACTCATGTCCTTCTCGCATACAGGAGTTTGGAGGGAGTGGAATTATCAAGTGCACTAGTTCTTAGTTCTCTTCTTTTGACAAGAGGGGATAAGAGATTTTTTTCGTTTGTTGTCCGGCTTTTGCAATGGTGGAAATGAGACTGAGAGATCGTCATCCACGAGATTGGATAACAGCTGAAATTGATTTTCGTTTCTGTTCTCTCTCGTGAGGTTTTTGACGGTACCGGCATACGACAAACGAGTTTATTTCGTAATTACTTTACGTAATTAATTAATTTTACGCGGAGAGATTTTTCTTGGTAAACGTCACATTGTCGGAAATTTTCATGAACGTTACCACAATACAAAATACAATGAATACAAGCACCAATGTCTTTTATAGAACACTCTGAGTCGATATGGCCTTGCCCACATTTACCGCAGCGCGATTTACTCGAACAGAACTTGTTCGTGTGCCCATATTGCTTACATTGTTGGCAGAACATCACCCGGGGAATAAAAAGTCGTACTGGTATTAGGACCTTCTCGATTTCAACGAAATCTGGTAGAACCTTGCCAGAAAATGTTATCCGAATAGACGCTGATTCCACATATTCCTAAACATTCTAAAATCCGTAACGCAGCTAGTTCCTTATTTTTGAATATTCCGCGTCCAGATTTAATCAATTCAGCACAATCTAGACCTAGTTCCGAAATAACCCCATCAATTTCTACTCGTTTACATGGAATGTACACGTGGTATTTCAGACGAAAGAGCTGGTTGCGAACTATATCGTTTGCATGATTTAAATCGTTCACAATCACTCTGAGTTTGCTTGCTTCGACATTTTTGATTTCGTGGACTGATGTATATTTCCGCACTAGATCTTTTGATATCTGAATTACGTTGAGAGGTTTTTTTAATGGACGAAAAAAGATTACGAACATTCTCAGGGTATTGTTTGATACGCACAATGGACTGGGTGACATTTTGAGCTTCAACTTGCACATCGGGGGAGTCATCACGCGTTTCTGAGTTCATTTCGATATCGGGGTTTTCGGTCGTCGATGGGATCTACTATTTCTGTAGGGGGATCTTCCCCACCTACGTGGGATATTCGCCCAGAATCAAACGGTTTAGAATTAACGACAGAGTTCTCGAAATAAAATAAAAAATACACTTACACTTAGCTGGATGTGTGGTTATGTGCTGCTGCTAGATTATCACTATCACAATATACAACCGTACGGTACCAAGGCTGAGAGCACACTGTGCAGAAAGTCTTTCATCGGAATTCGATCACCGAGAGCTTTTTCGGATTTAAACAAAGGCAGTTCTTGCTACACCACCATCAGCAAACCTTTCATGCTGAGATGGTTTGTGCAGGACCGGCGAGGAGTTTTCAGTACTAAAAACACGACATTGACGAAAATCATCAGAAACATCAGCGATCCCAAGTAGTTTCCTTGCGCTATGATTATTATTTCGAGAAACCGTGCAAAAAAAAATCCGTGTTATTTCGAGAAACCGTGCAAAAAAAATATTTTTTTTAATAGGCATTTAGTAACGGCAGCTGAAAATAAATGGCATTGTATAGGAAAAGAGTTGTTAATCAAAATTCAAGTTATGGTAGTTGAAAATCAATAATGTTGGGCAATGGTTTTTATAGGATTGTATGCTTTTTAGATATCATCAAATAATATTCTGGTTCATATATCACATCGCATTGGCAATGGAGCAATTGGTATATGGCCAAGTTCCCCCGGGTAGTGCCACTACACAAAGTATATTAATTTTGCTTGTTCAGTGTGATAAGCTAGAAACTGATAGCGGAGATTTTAATATGCAGGGATACGCAATACGTATTGTTTGGTCTGAGTAGATAACGACTGATGTTTCTTTTTATCAACCAATTAGTGATCTCTGATTAAATAGAGCTTTCAAAGAGTCTAACTCAGGCACAAGTCTTTTTTTACTGAGATGGGACAAGTTGGTGCTGGACCTGTGGCCTTTGTCTGGCATGATCCATTCTCGTCGGTACGGATGTGTTCATGACTGGTTTGTAGTTGAGTGGTCCTACTTACAAGTGAATTGATCACTTCGCTTGGGTGGAGATATATGTGGCTTCTGTTAGCTGTCGAGCTTGGGTATGTTAGCTGGTTCCAAGAAGGTGTGCAGGACTGGCACCTGCGAGAATGTTGATTGTTTCACTCGACCTTTGGTTCTTGGAAATAACAAATCGCTTCCTCGGTGTGATATGTTTGAGTTGAATGCTCAGTGGTTAAAATTTGCATTCGGTTCGAGCAGATTGAGTCGTTTGGAGGATTGGTGGTCTCCGAGAGCAGATGCGAATAACTCTGAAGTATCCAATAAAGGGAGGTTGTATCTATGGTACTTAAAATATTGTCACTACTCTAGCATATTTTCCTAATGTATTGTACATCATAACAACTACCAATATCGACTATTCAGAACAGAGATTTTCAAACTCTGTTATAAGATCGAGAAGAAATATAGCACAGTTGTAGTGAATAAAGTATTTGCGAATAAGGGCCAATACAGCTGGCATCTTTTATAATATTTATTAATAGTCGATTGATCCGCTTCAGACCTATGAAACGAAAGAGAAGAATAAGAACAAGACAAAGGGCGGTTCTAATTCTAAATTGGTTTAGTATAGATATAGACGACTCAAACGCGCTGGCAGAGAATATTTTTTAGAAGAAGACAGATTAGAGGACATCACACTTTTTGAGACACACATGCACAAAACTTTATCGTCCTTCTAAAGATCGGTGTTTAATTGGCAGATAGTCGCCATTTTGTACGATTTTGCAAAGTTTGCCTCGCGGGACGGACCGATATCCACCAAGGCATAGGTTGCAGTCGTTAAAAAAACTAAGTGTAAAATAGCAATTTTTTCAACTTTTCAGGAAAGAATTTTTAATCAAAGTGCAGCTTTGGAAATTTTAAATGCAAAGAAGGGGTCTGTCAAAATGGCAAATGCTGCCACTTTTCAAGAAAGAGTATTTAATTAAGTAAAAGCCAATCAATAGGCCGTTGAAAATTGACAATTTCTGACATTTCAATTGCGCAAGAGAATCTTTGCATCAAAATAATTTTTTATTACTTTTCACGAAAATTCTTTTAATGAAAAGGTAACCATTTACATGAAAAAATCGCAAAAAATGACAATTTTGATATTGTTGTCCCAGAATCGAACAATGTTTCTTACCAAACTGTATATGACAGCATACTGTTCGAAAGGTCTAGTTTTCTTCGTTCAAAAAATGTTTCAAAACCGAAAATCGGCTGAAAATGACAACGTGGCTAATTTTGTTGTGGCGAAGGTCCCAAAAAATGTTTTTTTGCTTCAAAATTTCGTGTGTGCATTATTTTGTATCGCATTTGCTTTACTAGTTCATTTTAAAAGTTCAAAATCACTGTAGCACAGTGTAATCTACAAAAAGTTGACAAACTCTAAATAGTTGAAACATTTTTTCATTTTAACTATTGCTTTTCAACGATCAGTAACTCCTTTTAACGAATAAAAAAACTCCTCGAAAAATTGAAAAACTTCTACTGGGCACATTGACAGCCCCCTTGTGCATTTAAAATGTCCAACAGTATTCATTGTTAAATACCATACCAAATAGATGTTAATAAAAAAAATTCGGTTTCTCAAATAGCACGGATTTTTCACACGGTTTCTCAAAATAACACGGATTTTTTTTTGCACGGTTTCTCAAAATAGCACGATTTTTTTTTTGCACGGTTCCTCGAAATAACACGGATTTTTTTGCACGGTTTCTCAAAATAACACGGATTTTTTTTTGCACGGTTTCTCGAAATAGCACGGATTTTTTTTACACGGTTTCTCGAAATAGCACGGATTTTTTTACACGGTTTCTCGAAATAACACGGTTTCTTTACACGGTTTTTTTTTTGCACGGAACGCATCCCCCGTGCAAAAAAAGAATTTTGTGTAATATCAGTTTGAGCCCGAGCTTGAAAAAATTTACAAAATATGCGTAAACTTGAAAGAAAACAAAATTCGATTCATGCCCGTCGCAATGAATGAAATGTTTGGTTCGTTTCCCTCGTCATTCGTTCTCCCGACACAGCGCATTCAGGTTCGGACATGTTCGATTTCAGAAGCAAACTGAATTTTGTTTCCACTCTACCTATGGCAGGGATTATTGAGCAAAAGAGCACCAGATATAAATTATGCAGTTCACTTATGCTCGAAAATGTAGAAGAAGCCAGTTTCTGCCTTCAAACTGTCTACATAAAAACAAATAAATGCTTTGATTGGTGAAAGAATTTATATTTCTTCTGCACTCAAGTATTCCATTCTGCATGAAGTTTCAGTCAGTTGGGAAGTTTATGAATGAGGGAGGGAATTTTGGTTTCGGTAAATACAAGCAGAAATAAGTGACTGATTTTGAAATTTAGCAGCATTGGTTTGAGCGCAACATTCCATACTCCCTGTTATGTAGGATTCTAGACTCGGCGGTTAATCGTTCTTCGGCGTCCAGGCCTGAAGTTCGTCCATTAGCTATTTCATTTATTTGACACGCCTCAATGCATTACCTGAGCCGTCGATCTTTTAATTTTATCAGTGTGTAAATAAAAATAAATAAATCGAATTTTAAAGTATATCCATCGGATCTTGTTTACTCGATTTGTTACTTTGCGTAAAGATTTTATTTCTTGTTGAAGATCTATTTATGTACTTCATTGCCTCTTGTTGCTTGTGGATCACTTAGTCCGCTTTCTCTCGGTTTATCGTTTTCGTTCATGCTATCCTCGCTGTTAATGTTGTGTGGGCTTTCACGATTACCTGGTTTGAGTTGTTTGTGGGGCCTATAGGTCACGATCGCGTATCCGTGTTCTTTGTTATTTACTTTATTATCGGTGGTGCTGGATACAAAATCAGATTGGTTAAGTTTCTACAGTATATAAAGAAAACTAACTGATGTAGCAGAAAAGTTAGCTATACTATAGGAACACATACATGCCCTAGAACAGGATGCTGTCCACAGTGAACTGGAATTGGATTTGGAATGAGCTCGCAATGTGGATCAAACATCTGAGAAGAACAGCGACCCAGATGATTTGTGGGCGCAAACGAATGAATAAAATTTCGCAACACCCAGCGTAAATTGAAAGAAACACTTAAAAAATTGTGAAATGTTTCCCAATGAAGGAGTTCCTCAAACAGATGAGTTAGTTAACTTGCAGTATGAGGAATGGATCGCAGACTGTTGGCATCATCACTTTATACCGAATTTTATGGTAAGTTATTCAAACACTATAGTAAATGAAAGTTCATTTTTCCTATAGAGAACTAGTGTCATCATACTACTCGTAGAGCGCCAAAGTGATTCCAACTAATGTCCAAGAATGGAGAACATGACTATCAATCCGAATGTACATAATGTCTTAGCATCAATTTGGTTTTCCACCAAGATAAGGATAATACTTTTGCTATTACCAGCCAGCTATAATGATAATCAAGATCCCGAATAATAAAAAATAGTTACTCGCCAATTTTATTTTATTTGTAACACATACACTGCCCATAATCGCAAGTCAGTCCCATGTTCTATGTGATTCCCTATCTACATGGGACTGACTTGTGATTATAGGCAGTACAATACTTTCAAAGGCCTCAACAAGAATCTTCCGCAATTTGCTTTAGTTCATTCACCATTTCGCGGCAATGAATTTACAATGCGGGAAAGATGTTCATTCTGATATAATTGCTCGACGGTTACATAAACTGATTCGAAGACGGACAAATCAGGGCAGAGAACATGTTTTATCCACCCAGTCCAATTAATGTTTACGTCTTAAACAGATCGAAGCCACTTCTTAAGCATTCCCTTTCGATCATGTCAAACACCAAATCGTCGGTCAACCGGTGCCTCTTCAGGAAGAAACCCATCGGTTGAAAATGCCTGATACACCCTAACAAATCGAATAGTTCATTTTCGTATAGTGGCCGTCACGTGATGATACTTTCTGGGGACAAGATAGATCTATGACGAATTAATGATCTCACACTTGTAGATTTTTTTATTTCTGGTTTTGAAGTAGAATACTTCTAATGTTTCAATATAGGGGTTCCGTTTCAAAATTTTCTGCTAGAATTTTACCCGATTTTTTAAACGTGAATATCTGCCGTTGTACTAAATGGAAAAATAATATTATAACGCTATCTGATTGGAAATATGTACAACAATTTTGTATCCAATTCGGTAGTATGTACAATTACTAAAAATAGCGGAAATAACGGATTTTATGAAAGTACTAATTATCTGATCCATGATTTGTCGGTACAATTCGCTCAGAAAGCAAGCGTTGCTGGGACTGCCTCTTTTTCATCGAAGGAACTGCGACGCGTATAACAAGAGAACACAAGAGAAATTCATTAGTTTGTGTTCTGACGTTGTAAGCATAGTAGCTGCTGCGTTTCATGCCAGCTCACATTCTTCGATGGTAGGTAGACACCATGACTGCCGCCAGGCGCTGATATCATTTCATTCTAATCATGAAATGATGTGCTAGTTTCATGCATACACGGAAGATACAATGATGACACACCACAGAAACAGGGTTACCAAAAATACAGAATAATCTGCATTTATACAGATTTTTCAGCCATTTTCAGACCAAGAATATGTATGTGCAGATATACAGATTTTTGTGTGTATGTACAGATATGCAGATTTTTGAGAAATGATGTTACAAAAACAATTTTTTGAAATATTATTTTTCAGTTTCAGTAATACATCCTCTGTGTCTCTCTCAGCTGCGCCCTCTATATTAAAATATATTTTTACTTTTGAGAGTGTGTTGCGTCCGCAAATTAGAAGCATTATCATAAGCGATCCCTTCTTCAGACGACAAATTAGAACCCAGCAAATGTAGCAAGTTAGCTAACAATGCACTATAAAAGCACACCACACTCGCAATAAATTATCAGTTCTTATCAAACCGTCTAGCCGCTCAGTTTAAATATACCTACCTACCGGAAATCGTGACACACAACATTCTTCTTCATCCGAACGGGACCAAGCACAGAATTAAATAGGATTTTCCACTACGAAGAATAAAATTTGAAACTTTCCATCAATAAAGAATTAAATTCGAACAGTACTTCATACAGTCCACACCCGAGAAGATTGCACTTTGGTTTGTGCATCCCCCAGCTGTCGAAGAGAATGTCCCGGCGCGGACATTTTTCTGGTCCTTCGAGCCGGATATCAACTCCATTGGCTTCGAAGGAAGGGTCGATCATCCGATCGAAATCATCACCATCGCTCAACCGAGCGTCGTTTACGGACCAGCGCGGTGCTGGCGTCCATACCGCTCAGCCGAGCAGTCAAACGCGATTGGCAGAATATTTCCTGATAAAGCTTGGTCCGGTTGTGGGTGAAGTATGAAACCGTGTGTCACGAGAAAATCAAATTGTGAGTGGTGAAAATTACGCAACGTCGGACACTATATGGACAAATTAGTCCAGACATACATAAAAAAGTGAAATTACGCAAAAAACTTTCTTAACAGCGCACAGTGATAGTGAAATTGAACTGCTCCTGTTATTCACGGGTAGATTGAAAAACCCGCAAGTGAAGCTGTAAGCGTTGTTCCTGGCGTTTCCCCGGGTTTGTCGTTAAAACCTGCTTATGTGATTCTCGTCATTCTCTAGGCCTTTACGTGAAAACCTGCATCGCTAAAGGGGCTTGGCGGAGTGCTTGAGCAGACACGTGGTTGTAAGTGACTGAGGTAGTCGTGGCTACGGTGAGTACACTGGGCATTCTACAGTCTGCCGTTTTGTGAATTCATTGGGAGTAGGAGTCGTTTTCATCAAATTTGATAGTTGTGGATAGTGGTGGAGGGTCCGTTAAATTCCTGAATTGTGAAATGGCAAAACTGAGGGAACAATCTAAGGTGCTAAACGTCACCACGAATTCAATCTTGGCGATAGAAAAGTTTATAAATGGATTCGATGCTGAGCATGATTGTGATAAAATTGATTCGCGTGTATCTAGACTCGATCAGCTTTTCGAACGCTATATTTCTACCTCAATAAACGTTGAGCTGCTAACAAATGATGGTGCAGAAACAATGATCGACTTTACTAAACAAAGGGATGAAATGGAGGAGAAATATTATCTGCTGCGAGATTTTTTGTTATCACACAAGCCAAATAACAATAGATCTGCCGCTATGGTGTCTGCCCCTGTATCATCAGTTGTACGATTACCTAAAATTGATTTGCCTACTTTTGATGGTGATATCAATAATTGGAACCCGTTCCGAGATGCGTATACAGCTTTGATCCACAGAAATAACGAGTTGCAACCAGTTGATAAATTTCATTACTTGATGGCCGCGCTGAAGGGGCCTGTGAGGAAGCTATTAGACACCATCAGTATTACAGCAGATAATTACAAGGTCGCGTGGGATCTACTCGTTGGTCGTTACGATAACAAACGTTTGCTTATTAAAATCATATTTCAGCTCTATTTGCCATTGAATCCGTTCGAAAAGAATCTTCTGATTCTATATTGAGCCTTGTTGATCAGTTCGAACGTCATGTGAAAATATTAACGGCATTGGGGGAGTCGACCGACTCGTGGAGTTCTTTGTTGATGCACATGGTGTGTGCTCGCCTAGACAAGCATACTCTGCGGGAATGGGAGAAGTCAACAGGTGATATAATAGATGAGATTCCGACGTATGAAGAAATAATCCATTTTTTGCACGAGCAAGCTCGTATTTCGCACTCATTGAACAGTGAAGTAACAGGTTTCCACACTAACTCAAAGGAAAAGCCTCGTTTTTCTGTCGCACATACAGCGACAATCCCTAACACAACCACCTATCGCTGTGCTGTCTGCAGTCAACCGCATCGAATTTACGAGTGTGAAGAGTTCAAGCGTAAATCTGTCGAGCAGAAACATGAAATTGTCCGCAGGAAGAAGCTATGTTGGAATTGCTTATCGTCCAGTCACATGAGTCGTGATTGCCCATCGAAGCCCTGTCGGAAATGTAACGAGAAACATCACACTTTATTGCATCAGTCCTCCCCCAGTGATCGATACGCACTACCTCAATCGAAACCGACTACTGCTGGCTCGCAACCCACAACCAAGGGCAGCAGTAGTGACTCTTCCACCTCCACTCTATCCGCCACGCTCACTTCAAAATCCTTGTCTGGTCACAGCCCACCATCAGAGATAGCTACGTCACAGTCCAGACCCGTCACCTCGAGACCTGTTTCTAATGCCATGGCGGCATCTCATGCTTTCGGAGCTGTATACACAACCGTGCTTCTCTGGTAGCTTTTGGCTACCTTTGGTTTTTCGAAGGTAAGGATTGCTCGCTGTGTATAAGGTAAGACTAAGAATGTTTTTTTATTAATTCCCAAGGCTTATTTTATATGCGCTGGCATGTTGCGCGACATGTTTGTATTTTTGGTTATTCTGAGTAAAGCCAATTGGAGAGAGACAGAAAGGCTACCTAGAATTGGTCGCTACTCGGGCAGAGGGTGTGTGCCCATAGATAGCACTGGACGTAGGGAAAAATGCTTGTAAAGCGAAAGGTTCTATCAATAAACAATTGAATATATTTTGCTTTAGCTGGGTGTTTCTCGGCGTTCACGACACATGCGAACCATATGGACGGTTTCGCTAAGGCGTGTACCGAGCCGAGGTAGTTAATTTGAATGAGCTAGAGATAGGTGATTAGATGTATTACACCACCCTCCTTTTGGAAGAATAATGTAACTAAGTGAAATTATTCGAAAAAAAACTTGTAGCTTTTGCTTCTCTCCAGATAGCTTTTATATTTTGGATGTACATTTGTGGTATGTGGTTTTTTTTTTTTTTTATAATCTGATTATCCTGTTTTTATGAACAATTTGTTTTAAACCTGTGGTATCTTCTTGTATGGTAATATTTGGATGCTGAATTGAAATAACTGTGTACGGGCCTTGGTATACTTTATCTAACTTTCTTCTATTTTCGTTCTGCAACATTACCTTATCTAGAGGTTTTACATCAATTGGATTACTTATTTTCTCTTGACTTAAGTTTCGTATTTGCTTTGTATTATCTAATATTGCTTTTGTTTTTTGTGCTGCTAAGTGTAGTTTGTATTTTAGTTCTGCGTGGTATTGGTCAAAATTGTATATGGGTTGTGTGTGAGTGTTTTCGGAATACATGAGATTTTGTGGGATGTTTGCCTGTTTACCAAATACTAATTCAAATGGTGTGTATTGGTGGTTTGTGTGAGGTGTCGTGTTATAACAGAACGCATAGTAAGGCAGCCAATCATCCCAGTCCGTTTGGGCGTGATTGATAAACTGTCTTACGTATTCATTCAGACAACGGTGATTCCTCTCTAAACCTCCAATTGTTTCTGGATGGTATGCTGTAGAAAACTGATGGTTGAGATTTAACAATTTATTCATGTGTAAGAATACTTCATTTTTGTACTCTGTTCCCTGATCTGTTCTAATTAATTTGGGTGCGCCATATACAAGGATACAATTTTCGACAAGTGCCTTTGCTAGCGTATTTGCTTGTTTATCAGTAATCGCTTGGATTATTACATATTTTGACAGATCGCATTGTATTGTTATGGCATATCGGTTACCACTGTTTGATTTTGAAAATGGACCGATTGTGTCTATTGAGATACTATCTAGTGCTTTAGTAGGTGTAGGAGTATGTATGAGGTTTTCTTTAGTTTTGTAAGTATGTTTATTCTGTTTACATTTTAGGCAATTTTTTACATATTCTCTTATGTGTATTTTCATTTTTGGCCAATAGTATTGGCAACGAAGTTTTTTATATAATCGATATGATCCAACATGACCGCCTATCGGTGTGTCATGGTTGGCTTTGATAATTGCTTTTTGTTTTTCAGGATTTTCTATTATTTGCTGGCGAGTATATAGAATTATTGATACATTCTTCAATATTTGTTGGCCTTTATCTTTAAATTCTTCAATATTCATATCCTTAAGAATCTCACTATTTAGCGCTAGAGCTAAAGTGGTAATTTTTTTATTGTTTGCCAGTAATTCCACATTTTGTAAAATGTGACCTAGGTTTTTTGATAGCTTGCTAGGGACTGTTAACGCTGGAGTCAATTCCCTCTTGTAGCTTTTATCCATGATTTGTATATGGATTTTGTTGTTTTCTTGTGTTAACATTAATTTTGGGATATTATATGCCTCTTCATTGTTTAGCGACTCGTAGATTTTGAGTTGATCGGGCTCAGCATCATTCGATATCGCGTCTATATTTGAATTTGTTTGTTTGCGAGTATTTGCTCTAGTTTGCACCACGTATAAATTTAATTGTTTTAATTTTTCAGAGTCGATATTTATTCTAGAAAGAGCATCAGCACCTACATTCATTTTACCTTGTACATATTGTACCGTAAAACTGAATTCCTCTAGGTCTAGTCTCATTCTAGTTAATTTAGATGATGGTTCTTTCATTGAAAAAAGATAGACCAACGGTCGATGATCAGTTTTAACAGTGAATTTTCGTCCGTATAAATATGGTCGGAAATAGTTAATAGCCCAATGTATGGCTGTTAACTCTTGTTCTACAGTAGATTTATTTGCTTCGCCTCTCGTGAAGGTTCTGCTGGCAAATGCTACTGGTAATTCAATATTGTCATATGTTTGTGCTAGGATAGCACCACATGCAATTTTGGAAGCATCTGTTATTAGAACAAATTCTTTGTTAAAATCAGGAAATTGTAAAATTGTTGGGGAAATTAGTTGATTTTTAAGCATATCAAATGCATTTTGGCATTCAATATTCCAAACGAAGGTAGTGTTTTTCCTTAATAATTTGTTCAAAGGGTTTGCTATCTGAGCAAAATTTTTTATAAAACGCCTGTAATAATTACAGAACGCGACGAATCGTCGTACGTCATCTGCATTTTTAGGTATAGGGTAGTTGCAGATCGTATCAAATTTGGATTTATCTGGCTGAATTCCTTTTTCAGAAATGTGGTGACCTAAATAAGTTACGTCAGCTCGAAAAAAATTACATTTGGATGGATTTAATTTTAAATTGTGGTTTCTTAATTTCTGAAAAACTTTTTCCAAGTTTGCGAGATGATGGTTGATTGAACAACCGATGACTATGATGTCGTCAATATAGAGAAATGCGCACTCGGGACCTAGTCCGCTAAGTGCGATTGACATCATGCGTTGAAAGCTATTCGGGCTAATATTGAGTCCGAATGGCAATCGTTTAAATTGAAAATGTCCGCGTTCCTGTAAGGAGAATGCGGTGAATTCTCTAGATTTTTTCTCGATTTCTATTTGGTGGAAACCGGACTGTAGATCTAGAGTAGAGAAATACTTTGCTCTGCCAAGTTGGTCAAGAATGTCGTCAATTCTTGGTAGAGGAAATTTGTCGGCTAGTATTTTTTTATTTAGTTGCCGAAAATCTACAACTAGTCTCCATTTCTTTTCTGTGCTAGTTGTTTTCTTTGGAACAAGCATAATGGGTGAATTATAATTAGAAACAGATGGTTCTATCACATCATTTTTGATTAAGTCGTCCACTTGACGGCACATTTCTTCACGCTGGCTATGCGCGTTTCTATAATTTTTTATATATACTGGTGATTTGTCACTCAGGTGTATTTTTTGTTTATAGAAATTGTTTGCAGATAGTGTGTCGTCCTTTAGGTGGAAGATATCGTTATACTTATTGCATAATTTAATAAGGCTATCTTTTGCAGATGCCGAAAATTTTTTTAAATTGAGCTCCTCTTGGAGAGCATCATTTCGTTTAATATTCCGAGAATCAGTTTCGCTGATCGTCGCCAATTGAAAATTGGTTAAATGTTCATATTGTGGTAACAAATGTTTGATTAAAACGGGTTCGTTATTGGTATTTACAATCTTTATATAAGGAGATTCTTTATTTACAATTGCGTTGCTGCTAAATACTCCAGGAGCGATCTCTGAGGCAATTAACACAACGTCTCCTTCTGGATTAAAATTATTAATTATTCTATATGTTTCTGCTCTAGCTGGTAACCAGGTTGAGCCACCTAGATTATTGTGTATAGGTATATCTATATTTATGTTATGTACATGCATTGACAGCAACCATGCATCATAATTTATCGAGCATCGGTATGTTGCCAAAAAATCTCTTCCAATAATACCATCGGTTGGTATAGGAAAATCATCGTTAATTATATGCAGAGTACCCTCAATAGGTGTGTCTTGCATGTAAAAGATGCATTTGGTAATTCCATGGCTCTGCAGTTCACCAGGAATAATCCCTTTTAGTTTGTATTTGCGAGTTGTATCTATGCTTGTACCTGGCAAGATACATTCGCTTTTAATGAGTGATATGTCAGCTCCTGAGTCGACCAGGAAAGTGCACATCTTGCTCGAATTGTTCAATTTGAGCTTTATGAAATTCGAGGCAGCTACGTTTAATGTGTAGACTGCCCGTTTCCTAAAAAAGGATGGTTGGGCGGTGGTTGGATCAGGTCCGCTGTTGGTTGATCAGGTAGGCTGCTTGGTGCTGAGTCAGTGACATATATATATATCGTCCCTGACCTTGCTTACTGGGGTAATTGTTATGCTGAGGAGTCGAATTATTTCTTCCTCGTCCTCTGTTATTGTTTTGGTAAAATTGCTGCGTGTTCCCGTTTGTGCTAAATCGGTTAGCTTGTGTATTATTAGGAGTATAGTGCTGCATGTTACCATATGTGTTATATCGGTTAGTTTGTGCATTGGGACGTCGCCTATCAAAATCTCTAACACGTGTATTGCCACGATAATTTCGTGTGTTGTCAACACGATCGTAGTGTTGACGGTGCCGGAAATGCATAATTTGTGCATTTGGTACGCTGTGGCTTTCGTGCTCCGAGTTCTCCAATACTTTTTGTGTGGCTATTTTTATTGAGGAAAAATTTCCTGCTTTAAGTATAGTACGTGTTTCATGGTTTTTTAAACCGTGAATTAGGGCATTAACTCCAGCTTTTGTAGCCATTGAAGCTGCTACATCACCTGGAATTTGCCTTTCTATATAAGTGTTTTGCAGTTGAAGTGTTAATTCTTCTACTTCATCACAAAATTTGTTGAGAGGTCCTCGCTGTTGTGAAAATTTCAATTTAGCGAGAACTTCATCTGGGGTTTTGATTGATGCACAGCGGGCTTTTACATCCGCTGTAAGTGCATCAATTGATACTAAGTTAATGGGTAGGCCAAGTCTTGCCTTACCCGTTAATCTAGTTCTAAGGAATTTTATTGCCATCGGCATATGTTCTGCCGATGTCATTTCTTTTAGTAACTGAGCCGAGTCGATAAATGCCTCCAACTCGTCAGCAGTTCCATCGTACTTTTGTACGATGGCTGTCGCAGTTTTAATATCAAAGTCAGGCATTTTTGGTTTACCTGCCGATAGCCGTCTGCAAAATATGGCTGTTTTAGCTAGAGTTTTTAAAGTAGTTTTCTTTAATATTGTTGTTGTATCCAAGATCTCTAATGATGTTTGGTACTTTGTTTTTAAATTTAGAAATTTATCGCATTCGATGTTCCACTCTTCGTGCGATATCCGATGTTTTAATTTATTTAATTTGCTTTTGTATTCATTATAGAGATCGGAAATTTCTTCCTTTTTCTCTAGAATACCTTGTAGGGTTCTAGCCCTGCCCTTGCTGTTATTTAAATTTAGCTGTATCCTGCAAAGGTGCGAGTCTATTTCTCGTAACCTTTGCATGAATACGCAAAAACAAATGCGTATGTTAACTTGTCTATCTGTTTGTCTGTTTTATCTCTAATTTATGTGCATTCTAAACTTGATCTATACTTGCAAGCGAAAAAAACTGTATGGTGCTAACCATGATTTTATACATATATATTTTTTGACAATTTTAGCCTAGGTTTTAATGAATCTTGATTTACATCTTCTCCGGTGACATCTGTATTTCATGCATTGGAAAGAAAACAGCGTTTTCTGTTCATCGAACTCTTACCTCCGGATTCTGCTGCTGTTGCTAGTATCTCCGTTACTCTCCGACAGTCATGCACCCAAACCGTCCGAGTAGGGAGAGGTACTGCTACGTGTCGAATTAATTTGTAACAACTCGTGGGCCTGTGGCGGGTGTGTAGGCATCGTTACCAAACTGTTGCCGTACAGCTGCTTCACTTCCTCATGGTGTTATGCGGGTGTCTCCGTTTCCTTGGGTCATGATTAGTCAATCTCTACGTGGCACTAGTTCTCTGTGTGGCACTAATTCTTCTTCGGTGTGGATGATTTCACACGTTTGTTTCATTGCTAAAAGCAAACTTGCATGCTTATCGATCACCAATCAGTAGTCTGAATTTGTTGCCACTGTCAAACACTTGAATGTCCTTATCCAGGTATAACCAGTTATTTCAAAACGTCACTTGTTCGGAATCGAACTTTTCTCGATTCATAGTTCAAAAAGAATGACATCAACAAACCGATCACGTTCAGGATCAACTTTAACTTCTCGTAAACATCCTTATAACGAACTTTTATCACTCCTGTTCAAAATTGATACATTCACATTTCCAAGTATATTATTCAGTTAGAGGCTATTTTTCTGTGGCACCCTTGCTCGATTTCATGCAACTGAGTTTTTCGTTTGTTGGTTTGCACCGTTTTCACTTTTTTCTTTTTCACGGTCGCCATCTGGTAGCTTTTAGCTACCTTTGGTTTTTCGAAGGTAAGGATTGCTCGCTGTGTATAAGGTAAGACTAAGAATGTTTTTTTATTAATTCCCAAGGCTTATTTTATATGCGCTGGCATGTTGCGCGACATGTTTGTATTTTTGGTTATTCTGAGTAAAGCCAATTGGAGAGAGACAGAAAGGCTACCTAGAATTGGTCGCTACTCGGGCAGAGGGTGTGTGCCCATAGATAGCACTGGACGTAGGGAAAAATGCTTGTAAAGCGAAAGGTTCTATCAATAAACAATTGAATATATTTTGCTTTAGCTGGGTGTTTCTCGGCGTTCACGACACATGCGAACCATATGGACGGTTTCGCTAAGGCGTGTACCGAGCCGAGGTAGTTAATTTGAATGAGCTAGAGATAGGTGATTAGATGTATTACACTTCTTTCTACTGCTGTGGTCAGAGTTTTCGGACCTACTGGAAAGGTCACTTTTGCCCGCATTCTCCTGGATTCCTGTTCAGAAGCGAATTTCATCACCGAAAGAATAGTGCAGCTTCTAGGATTGAAACGTACCAGACAATCTGCGATCATATCTGGAATGGGCGGCTCGACAGTGAAAAGTGTACATAATACCGTTGCTTCGTTTAGTTCAGTGGATTCCTCGTATTCTCAAACATTGACATTTAGAACCTTGCCCAAGATAATGAATGATCTCCCCGCTAGACCAGTCGACACCTCGCGTTGGAAAATTCCATCCAGCCTGGTTTTAGCAGATCCTGATTTCGCCTCACCGCAGAAGATTGATATGGTTATTGGAGCACAACTGTTCTTCACTCTTCTTCGCGATGGTCAGCTGTCTATTGCTGATGGGCCTGGAGTTGACCAACCTTTGTTGCAACGCACTGTACTTGGATGGATAGTCAGTGGTCCTGTATCTCAAGAAGCTCCTTGTTCTGATTCCACCAACGTTGCTCTGTTGTGCACGTCAGATCATTTGGACCAACAACTTGCCAAATTTTGGGAGATTGAATCTTGTCCCGACACTCGAGGCCTTTCCAAGGAGGAACTGGCCTGCGAAAAGTATTTCACTGAAACCACCACCCGAGACGAATCTGGCCGATTCGTCGTACGACTTCCTAAAAAGGAAGATGTTTTGAGCCAACTGGGCGACTCAGAATCTACTGCACTTCGCAGATTTCATTGGTTGCAGCGGCGATTAGCAAAAAATCCTGACCTGAAGGGTCAATATTGTGATTTCATGCACGAGTATTTGGAGCTTGGGCATATGTTTCCCGTAGATTCGTTACCATACAACACCCATCCACAATCGTATTTCCTTCCTCATCACGCAGTTATCAAACCAACCAGTACAACCACAAAATGTCGTGTGGTTTTCGATGGGTCCAGCAAGTCTTCTACTGGAATCTCTCTGAATGATTGCCTTATGGTTGGGCCAACCGTACAAGAAACTCTCTACTCCATTGTGATTCGAATTCGAATTCGAGAAATTGCTTTGGTAGCGGATATCACCAAGATGTACCGCCAAATTTGGATACACCCTCATGATAGTACCCTGCAGAGAATTTTCTGGCAGCATTCCACGGATTCGGAGGTAAGACCGTATGAGCTCACTACGGTGACATATGGCACAGCCAGTGCTCTTTATCTGGCAACTCGCTGCCTTCAACAGCTGTCATTCGATTATTCGCAAAAAGAAGATGATGCAGCAGCAAAAATCGGAAAGGACTTCTATGTAGATGACTTTTTGAGTGGTGCGGACAGCGTTGACGAAGCCGTCAATCTTCAATGTGAAGTCCAGGATATTCTTGGCACCGCAGGGTTTGAGCTGAGAAAATGGTCGTCGAATTCTTCCGTTGGTGCAGCCGAAAATTCCATAAATACTTTTGGTCTACTGTGGCATCCCGAATCGAATACGTTTCGGTTCAAAGTTCCGGATTTTTCTACTGATCATCCCATTAAGAAGCGAGTAGTGGCATCGGAAATGGCCAAATTGTTTGACCCATTGGGAATCTTGGGGCCAATCATTATCAAGGCCAAGATTTTCATGCAAAGGAGAAACTTTCGTGGGACGAACCTCTCCGTGATCATCTGAAGGAAGAATGGCAGAATTATCGAGCCGATCTAACTGCACTGAAATCTTTCTCTGTTCCACGTCTGGTGAAGGCACCGGGCTCAGCAAACAACATTCAGCTCCATGGGTTTTGCGATGCCAGCGAGCGTTCGTACGGTGCATGCATCTATATTAGGAGTGTTGGCCACGACGGGGTGGTCACAGTTCGTCTTCTCACAGCCAAATCCAGGGTGGCTCCAGTTCACCATACGACTATTCCTCGCTTAGAACTTTGTTCTGTTGTTCTCCTCAGCCATCTCTACTGCAAGGTGACTGAAAGTCTCAACGTTGGCGCAGATGCATTTTTTTTGGTCTGATTCCATGATCACGCTGCATTGGCTGCATAATTCACCCTCCAAGTATAAGACTTTCGTGGCGAATCGAATCGCGGAAGTCCAACGCATCACCGACGGTTGCACCTGGAACCACGTCGCCGGTTTAGAGAACCCGGCAGATATCATCTCCCGAGGCACTAGTTCCAGCGATCTCTTCAACCTAGCCCTGTGGTGGAAAGGTTCACCATGGTTAACATCGGATCCGACGGAATGGCCGAACAGTATTGTCAAGTTTGATGCAACAAAATATCCAACGAAAGTTCTCGAAGAGAAAACTTGCCCAAAGGTTGCCGCCGTTGCTCGTCCAGTCGTAAACCAAGATTACTCTCTGTATGAGCGATATTCATCTTTGACGAGATTGTTGCGAATTGTCGCTTACTGTCGGAGATTCATTCAACATTGTAGATTGAAATTGTCTGGCACGATTCCGGTATCATCGCCATACCTAACAGCTAATGTACTCTCTCGTGCAGCATTTGGACTCGTGGTTACAACCCAAGCCGAATGCTTTCCCCAACAACTTGCTCTTGTACGCGATGGCAAAGAAAGTGAATTGAAACAGTCATGGCGAAAACTTGATCCTTTTCTCCATGAAGGCGCACTCCGCGTTGGTGGCCGGTTAAATCAATCACTCTATTCATTTACGCGGAAGCATCCACTAATACTCCCAGCAGTTCATCCGTTTACCGAAGTTATTTTGGATTCTGCTCACAAGCAGTTGATGCACGCAGGCCCTCGGTTGATGATCGCTCACATCCGAGAGCGTTTTTGGCCACTAAATCTTCGTAACTTGGCACGAAAGAAAGTTAGATCCTGTATGCAATGTTACCGAGTGCACCCCCGTCCTGAAAGCCAGCTGATGGGTCAGCTTCCCAAGGTCCGCATAACACCAGCCCGAGCATTTCTCAACACAGGTGTGGATTTTTGTGGGCCTGTTCTGATCAAGCACGCTGTACGACGAAGCAAACCGATTCCACCATCGCGAGCCTACATCCCATTGTTCGTCTGCATGGTTACGAAAGCCGTACACCTCGAGTTAGTCAGCGATCTTAGCACCGAAGGCTTCATCGCTGCATTATAACGTTTTGTGGCTCGCCGTGGTAGACCAATCAGTGTGTACTGCGACAATGCCACGAACTTCAGCGGGGCTGAACGGGAACTACAAGTGCTCCTGAAGCAGTTTCTCAACCAACAGCAACGAGAAAAAATAATATCGTTTTGCGCGGACGTCACTGTAGGGTTTCACTTTATTCCCGCTCGTGCGCCTACATTTGGTGGCCTATGGGAGGCTGCTGTTAAAGCACTGAAGCATCACCTCCGCCGAGTCGTCGGCACCGAATTACTAACCAGTGAAGCAATGCAAATAGTCCTGTGCCAAATTGAGAGCTGCCTCAATTCTCGGCCATTAACGGCTGCATCTGAGGACCCCAGTGATCTGGGCGTTCTTACTCCGGGACATTTTCTGGTCGGATCAGCACTCCAATCCATCCCGGAGCCCGACCTTGCCAGTGTTCCGTGCAACAGACTTTCGTTGTGGCAAGCAATTCAACGTAAATGTCAACAGTTTTGGAAGCTGTGGTCAACAGATTACCTCCATCAACTACAGCAGCGTACGAAGAATTTATACCGGCAGCCGAACATCTAGGTCGGCAAGTTGGTGCTTTTGAAGGACGACAACTTGCCCCCGCTCAAGTGGAGTCTGGCTCGAGTTACTGCTGTGCGTCCTGGTCCTGATGGGCTGGTACGCGTCGTCAGTGTCAAGGTTCCGTCTGGCGCTATCTACGATCGACCGATTTTGAAGGTTTTCCTATTAACGACACTACTGCAGATTCAGCTACCGATTCCGAGGAAACCGGTGGTGATCCCGAAGATGAGCAGATTCAACTATCGAACACGACAGAGGATAACGAATCATAGTTTAGCCTAAAAATGAATTGTGAATTATATATTTTGTAAATTATTTATACTTTGAATTTTGAATGGAATTAGTATTCCATTGGTGGCCGGTATGTTGCGTCCGCAAATTAGAAGCATTATCATAAGCGATCCCTTCTTCAGACGACAAATTAGAACCCAGCAAATGTAGCAAGTTAGGTAACAATGCACTAAAAAAGCACACCACACTCGCAATAAATTATCAGTTCTTATCAAACCGTCTAGCTGCTCAGTTCAAATATACCTACCTACCTGAAATCGTGACACACAGCATTCTTCTTCATCCAAACGGGACCAAGCACAGAATTAAATAGGATTTTCCACTACGAAGAATTAAATTTGAAACTTTCCATCAATAAAGAATTAAATTCGAACAGTACTTCATACAGTCCACACCCGAGAAGATTGCACTTTGGTTTGTGCATCCCCCAGCTGTCGAAGAGAGTGTCCCGGCGCGGACAGAGTGGTCGCACATTCTGAAAGGTAAAGGTTTGTAATACACTCAGGTTAGCACCCAGCAAACGCCTGGCTGAAGTCTATTTCCAGAAACGTTAATTGTAATGCTCTGTGACTTTGTTAATTCTCAATTTTTTGTCCGAAAATTCGATAGCTACATGGGTCGACCTAATGTATATAATATTATATATCAACAAAAGTATTTAAATGAAGAGGAAAATTATTTTTCCATTGTGCACATCGGTAAAGTTCAAGTTTCTGGATGTAAAATATCAGAACGATTTGTAGTGTTTTTTTATGAAGACGTAGACAGGTGCTTGCTTGACCGATTTAAACCAGAGGAATTAATATCTTCGATAGATAATACAGCAAAATCCAGGTGAAACGACTCAACTGATTCGATACACATATCGACACTGATTTTTCGAAGAATAAATACAGGTGAAAAGATTTTTTAGGACAAAAATACAGATTTGATTTTGGAAACCCTGCACAGAAATGCAGAAAGGTCTTTTTTCCAAACGCAACATTCTCAAAAAGCACACACAAGTCGCATCCTGCCGTATTGAAATGAACCCAAACCACCCCACCCACCTACTTTGCAAATCATTCTGTGACACCGTGCTGGTACCCGTACACGGCCACCGCTGCCGAAAATGCATAGCGTCTACCGCTTATTGTAGTATCCAGACCCTGCAGTCATGATCTTACCCGTTCGACATAAGAACAAAAACTGATTCAAACGTGTACACGTCACTTCTATTTATAAACTAACCGTAAATGGTTTAGTCACTTAGGTGCGAGTGTGTGCAAATGCTCGTATGGAATAAGAGCAATAACTGATTTAAACGGACACGTGTCGCTTCTATTTATGACTTTTCGTGTTTCATTGAGCCACTAAGGTGCCTTCTATAGACGGCTCTGTCTGAGAAATCTGCCTCACGAATGGTAATTTTCCCGTTTTTCGTGAACTTTTTAATTTTACCAATTTCCAAAAGTCTGCTTTTATTGCGGAGATATTAAATTATTACCAATATTTAAGTTAGGTGTTTCTGAATCGGTTGGTGTATGAATGATTAAAATCCATCTAGTAATATCGGAGTTATAAGCGTGCAAACCTTACATAGTTTCGTTACATGGGAGATAGTTTAGATTTTAGAATGACACCTAGCCCCAGATAGTGGAGTAAGACATTTTTAATGTCAAAAGGTAAACTAATAAATAAACTAAATCTACCAACTTTTATTTTCCCACTACTCTCTAGCAACGGCCGAGTTCTCCTTGTTTACGTCGGCTGCTCCGGCAGCGGTCGTTAACAATTAGCTAGGGAGGTGAGCTTTACTCCTTTGTCGGAACCTCCGTAGCGACGGTGGTGACGAATTACCGGATTCCTTACTCCCCGCAAAGAACCCCGGAAGAAACCCCAGTGTTCTTTCCAGGGGGAGCCGTTGTCCACCCTGCTTCGCCCTCTTTGGCTATTAGCTGGGAAGCAGAGCAAGGCTCGTTCGGCTTTTCCTTCCCAGCGAGAGCGGATTGGTGCGTCTGGTGCGAAAATTCCGTGATGATTAGCTTCCCTCGACGGCGATCCAGCACCGCAAAATAAACAAGCGCCCAAACAACGGGCCGGCTCTTTACAATGGATAACTTTCCGTCACACACGCGCACTTCGCACTACGGCTATTGTGGCTGGAAACTGTTCCGAACTGGTGTAACGGGACGTCTTTATTTGTCCGTGGTCTGCCACTTTCTAAAAATTTTACGATGGCCGCCTTCCGTACTCGATCACAACAAACACCAACCGCCTCGTCGCATAGCTGTCATCGGTGAGCAGCATAACCAACGCACACTTATTTTTGTAAGAGGAGAGCGGAGACCTACCTAAGCCCTATGTTATTTATACAGAAATATGAAACAAAATTTTCTACACCTATCTAGACCAACAAAATCGTTCACAAAAGCTAAAACAAACAAAATTTACAAGAAAAAGTGAACGATCATAAGGAACAGTGGTGAGCATTATGTTACATAAATAATACACTCTATGGAGTGTATACGCAAAAAGGGTATATTTCCACCCAGTACTAAATTGTTACCCTGACGGGTTACAAACGCTACAGCTACACAAATCATGCCAGTATCGCACCCATGGACAACAGTTCAATCCGGAAATAGAGAGCAGAAGTCAGCAGCATCTAACGAGAATCGAATACAGCGCATCATTTGCCAAAGCGAATTAAAGGTCCTTTTCAAGACCATCATTATTTTAATGAAGAATTAATTAGAAGTCTTTCCCCTTTCAGAA
This sequence comes from Topomyia yanbarensis, assembly GCF_030247195.1. Lineage (NCBI taxonomy): Eukaryota > Metazoa > Arthropoda > Insecta > Diptera > Culicidae > Topomyia > Topomyia yanbarensis. Next base: position 276,721,179 of record NC_080671.1, read on the forward strand.
AAAATCCCGTTGATAACCTACATATTCCTATAAATAATCCTAAGTGTATTCTACTTCACTCTGGTTATGTCTCTGACATTACCCACCCATCTTTTCTTATAGCTGATATAATTATGATTGAAGCGCTTCCGATGCCGATGTCACGGGGCGGTCAGCACACTTTCGCAATCTTTCCAATTAAATATATGTTATTTATAGTCGTTTCCCAATCGTCCTTTGTCGTTTTTACAGCAATTGCTTTCTGCATCGCATAGGCTCAATAATCGGTAGTATTTGGAGCATCTTTTTCATACGGCCAGTGCCGAATATTTTTGGACACCACTTAACTTGAAAACCGGATTCTTATCTATTGATTTGAAATTACTGGTGTCTACTACAGGTTGATATTTTCAACATTTGACTATAAGTCACCGACTTTAAGCGGTTTTATTTAATTATTTTCCATTTTGCAGTGAGAGCCGTAAGAGCATTTCATAAACGTATGGATGTAGCCGTAAGTGGATTTTTTTTATCAATAATAGACTGGTGTCGAAGGCCTTTGCAGCACGAACTGTTTTTTAAAGGACGATAAAGAAGGGCCGCATAATGTGCACAGATGTGAAAAAAGGCGTATTGCACATTTTCTCGATTTTAGAATCCGAAACGAATTTTTCGAAAGATAGGGTGATGGGCCCATTATCGCTATGTTTCTATTATCACGCTACCCATTTGAAGCCGTTGGTTAGAGCAGTGTCTGCCATCTTTGTTTAACGCATTGAGTCAAATGGTAGCGCAACAATAGGGGCACTCGATTCGTGTTTTCGTTGCGCTCAAACACGAGAATTTCACTGTTTTCAGCGCATGTATGTTATTATCTTGGTACTTAACAACGAAGCAAAGCTATTGATGCCAATTTGTACGCATTCCATTGTTTGTAGGCCGAGTAATTAATGAATCAGTGCGGCGCCCTTCTTAGTATGGTGAAAATAGGCACTTCACCCTATATGTGTACAATGACGCACTAACTTATTATGTTTATTTTGGATTTTAAATTAGGTCTCCAGTGGCAATGGCAAAAAACTAAGAATTAAAAGAAATTCAATAATTTTGAATCTTGATTTTCTCGATTGCTGAGGCAGTTGGAGTACCGTCCTTCTGAAATGTTGTCCTAGAAATAGTTTGTATTGTACTTTTCACCGAAGATTAGCACGCGACGGAATCGAGCCAAAGTAGCGAAAAAATTGAAAATATATACTGTTGGCTCCAACCGCAAAGGTAAAAACAAACGTCGAACCAAGTAGAGGCCCTGTTGGTCAGAAATCGGACGATCATGAATTGACAGTTCATGGATTTATTCCCCTCTTCACTACCTGCTGATCGAAAATTGGAAAGTATTTGTTACAATTTATTTACTTCACATGTAATTTATTGATACCCTATTATTCATCTTTTTTTATTCCCCACACGATTCCTTTGCATCCTGTTAAGCTTTTTTCTTGGTTCAATACCAATAGTCGTTCGAAAACTGTTCATATATCGATTATTTTTTTCTGCATTGTAACATTGCGGAATTGAAAAGGTTAAATCGTAAAAATGGCCATTTCGCAATCTTATCGCGATCTTGTCGCTATCTTGTTTTTTCGCAATTTGTGCTAATTTCCAGTGATAACCACAATATATGCCATGCAAAGAAATGAAAGCTTATCAAAATTCAATACAGCTTTCAGTATCAGTAAAGATATTACATCTATCCACGAACACAAGTTATTTTTTAAATTGTTTTTTTTTATAAAATATGCGGTTGTGGTAAGTTGGCGGTGCTGCTCACGGGGCAAGTTAGTGGTACTATTTAAGGTGCAAAATTTTTTATTTCTGGTATTCACTCCAAAGTAAAAAAAAATCTTTTTCTTGTGTATCTCATCAATGCAGGAGACATTAACTTCGGCCAATCGTCTGAAGAATTTCAAAAATTTTCTCTTATATCTGAGATACCCGTCAAAGTCAAAATGCCGGGAAATTAAGACTAGGGTTGCCACTCCTCCGGGTTTGACCCGGAGACTCCGGTTTTTTATTTATTTATTTATTGTCGTCAAATAAGAGTAGACCGTTTTGTTACAACGATAAAATATAGTATACACTTAAAATATAAAATACTAATAACTAAACTAAATACTATCTGGTTTACATTGTATTACTTTTGGATGTTCTTTATTAGCGAATAGAATTGGAATATATTTTTAATTTGCTTTTTGTCATTGTTAAGTCAATAGCTTCGAGGTGCTTGTTGTAAGTTGCCATCATCTGATTTAATGGTCCAAACTTGGCATAATTTGTACGATAATTGCTTGTTATAAATGTATTTCGGTTTCGTAACTACCGGGAAGGTATATAAAAATTAAGTGTAGATAGAAGTTCGACAGAATCAATACGACACGAAATGATATCGTTTACAAATGAGACCATTGCATATTCTCGGCGCTCTTTTAGTGTTTGGATGTTCAGGGCCATACACTAATTACGTAAGGGCATATGGGAGGAGGGGGAGTTTCAAAATATCTTACAAATTCTTATTTGAGGGGGAGGGAGGGTTTATCCTTTCTTACGTAATATCATAAAGCAAGTTTAAAAAATTAAATCCATGAGAAAAATATTCTTTTTAAAAGGAAAGGGAACTATTTTCATGTGTACCATATAATCCTTGCATATCAATCAATATGAGTAATTTTTTGGCTCTTGGTTGTACATTTTTCTGTTCGGGAACTGGAGTCACAATATGCCTTACAAGTTAAGAAGTGTTGATACCCTTCGTGTTGTTGGACCGACTTTGTTCTTTTCAAACATTCGATTCAAATCCGCAAGGTATCTGGAAAATGTTCTAACATGCGATTGTCAAAGATCTTGAATGTGAAATATTTCCAGAGTGTGAACTGTATTTTAATTCAAGAAAATTCGAAGATGAGTAACTCGGAGCTATGCGTACGATAAGCGTCACAGCTGGAACTCAGAATAAATTCATGCCAGAAGAGGTTATAAACTCTTTTAAATTCTACATCACAAGAAAATATATTCAAAGGAAGTGGAATATAGCAAAGCAGATCATGTGGACCAAATTGGAGTTACTGAATATCTGACAACAATTATTCTTTCTACTGGGCGAGATTGGCATGCAATTAAAATTCTGCAGATGATTACAGTTAAATTTTGTCATGAGTTTTCTTGTAATAATTCTATACATATCGTTTTCGCTATAATAAATTTGATGAATTAACAATTCGATTTTTTAATTACGATAATCATGATAAGATCTTAAGTAGGGGGAGTTCACCAAAATCTTACGTACTCTTATCTGGGGGGGGAGGTGGAGGTTGAAAAGCTCTAAAAAAGCCTTGCGTAATTGGTGTACGGCCCCTTAATGAGCATACAGCGAGCTTTATAAGATGGGAGAGGAAGTCGTGTCCAACCTATTTTGCGAAGCGCAAACAATAAAAATTGCCTTTGTACTGATTCTATTCTTTCTTCATGTGTGGTATATAAAGGTGACCAAACTATGCTACAATATTCCAGTATTCACTTACATACGAGATGTATAATGTTTTAATTGTATATGGATCATTAAAATTGTAACTAAACGCTTTATAAATCCAAGCATGTTATTTGCTCTATTGATGATTGTGTTGTAGTGGTCAATGAATGTTAATTTTGAATCTAGAATGACTCCCAAATCTTTAACTCTTTCGCACTTTTGTACCATTTGATTTCCTAGAGTGATTGAAATGTCAGGGGTATTTCGTTTCCTACTAAAAATTATAGCATTACATTTTTTTAAGTTTAGTTGCAGAAGGCTTTTATTACACCATAGATAAAACATATGTATTTCTTCCTGTAACATCTTTTTGTCTTGTTTGTTCCTAATTTATAAAAAGAGCCTCATGTCGTCGGCATAGATAAGAACTTTTATGTTTTTGAGAATGAGTGAAATGTCGTTTACGAATAAAATGAACAAAAATGGGAGCTTTGAGGAACTCCTAATGTAGGATTTGATTTCTTCCCTTTGAATTTAACTATTTGTTGACGGTAAGTTAAATATGATTCGAGCCATTTAAGAAGACCTGGTTCAATTCCTATTTTTTCCAGTTTGAATAATAGCAAGGGTATGTCGATATGATCAAATTCCTTGCTAAAGTCTGTGTAAAGAGCTTCAATGTAGTTTCCATTCTCCATTGCAACCAATGAGTAGTTGACGAATTCTAGTAAATTTATATTAGTCGAACATCCTTTGAAGAACCCATGCTGCATTTTTTTTTTTTGGAAACGAATCTATTGTGGTATGCCCCTTCCTTAATCTAAGTGTACTATCTACTATGACATATCCTATGAATTGTCCGTGATTGAATTCGTTCGGGTGATGTTAATTGTTGTGGTCTAATTAAATCAATTTTCGATCGGGAAAAAGATCAATTACCGCCGCAAAATTGACACCAGCGGGTGCGCGGAAAAGTTTTCTGTAAGGTGATACGGTTTGATTAACGTTTAAAGTGCAATCTGCTTAACTAAAGCGATAAAACGCTTTGCTATTGCCACCGGTACGACACAACAAAAGCCAACCAGTGATCAGTGCCTTACTATTGCTTCGTTGGCCCGTCGCGGGGCGAAGCAAAGAAGAGCGTGAAACACCGATAGTCAGATATGACTACTGTGCTGTGCAGTGCGTGTGCCTTGAAAATTTCGTCAGCAAGTGATCGTGTGTATTGTTTCGGCGGCTGCGATCACATCCTACATGAGAAATGTGCGGATCTCAATACCGCTAGTGCAAGTGCCCTTAAAAGCAATAATGCGCTACGATATGTGTGTTTTGACTGTCGTAAAAAACAGTCTTGCCTGAATGATGTACTGAAAAAATGCGGGGAACTACAGAGCGCGGTTGCTGAACTGCAAAAGGCACAACATGAGCTGACCAACAAGTTGTTGAATGAATGCGTGAGTAGAATCGAAAGCGGGATCAAGCAGCAACTTGCGGACCTTTTCCAGTCTAGCAAACAAGGATCCGTGAATGTTAACTCCGGCGAAAACTTAAATGTTCTACCATATGCTGACGTCGTTCAAGCCAATGTGGGCCACCCCGCATCAATTAGAAAGAGGAAAGCTGCCGTCATGACTGCAGGTGATCTTCCGGTGCACAAACAGTCAAACTCTAATTGCGACTCCATGGAAGTAGGTCAACTTCGGTCGGGCAAACGTCGATTTTTGACTGTTTCACCTAGCAGTGATAACCTTGGCAATGAGAATACGCCCAAAAGCGCACCCCTGTGTAACTTTGCAGAAACACATCCAGCTAAGTCCAATGCAATTGTGAAGCGAGAGCGAACAGTCATCATTAAACCAATCGAGCAGCAAGTTGCGACTGTTACAGGAAATTCAAGGCAAGCTTGACCCAGTTTCATTGGGTGTCAAAGAGGTATATTACCGACCCAATGGAGAAGCAACTGTTAGGTGTGACTCCCGTGAATCAGCGCTTAAATTGCTCAGTACAGCGAAAGCGAATCTGTCTGAGAAGTATAACGCCGACGTCCAGAAAGCTCTAAAACCCAGAGTAAAAGTTGCTGGTTTTACTGACGACATCACTGCGGAAAACTTCGTGGAAAAATTAATTCAGCAAAATAATTTTTCTCAGCCTGCCAATCTGACGGTGATACGAATTGTGCGAAACGAAAAACACACAGATAATCCGTCTGCCATTATTGAAACTGATGCCAAAACATTCGAAAAGCTGATGCAACTACAACATGTCAACTTGGGTTGGATGCGCTGCAAGATCTCTGAATGTGTAAACGTGCTCCGCTGTTATCGCTGCTCGGAGTACGGCCATAGAGCTGCCACATGCAAGAAGTCCCCATGCTGTCCGATTTGCGCCGAAGGGCATGAGCACAAAGAGTGTGTCTCAGATATCCAAAAATGCATTAATTGTCACAATGCAAATGTGACAAGAAATCCTGAAGATCAAACGCCAACTGATCATGCTTCTTGGAGTTCTGAGTGCCCCCTGTATCAAACTCGACTTAGAATGTCACGCCGTATTATTGACTACAGTACATAGCAACTAGCGCAACACGGCGAAGCCGCCCAGTTTTCCGACCGATGTAATCAGCAAGAATCTGCCACCGACGCCCATATGATTGACACGGAACATAGATGTTATAGCAGCGACCTTTCCCGGTCAGGTAAAGCTAAGGAGGGTATATGTCCTCCCGAAGCTATTCGAGATACTGCGCGCCCTGAATCTGGTCTACAATTGCAGTTTACCAACGAGCGGAATCAGCTTGACTCCATCACCGACTCCCATCTGTTTGCCATGGAATTTGGATGTTATGGCGGCGACCTTTCCCGGTCAGGTAAAGCTAAGGAGGGTATATGTCCTCCCGAAGCTATTCGAGATACTGCGCGCCCTGAATCTGGTCTACAATTGCAGTTTACCAACGAACGGAATCAGCTTGACTCCATCACCGACTCCCATCTGTTTGCCATGGAATTTGGATGTTATGGCGGCGACCTTTCCCGGTCAGGTAAAGCTAAGGAGGGTATATGTCCTCCCGAAGCTATTCGAGATACTGCGCGCCCTGAATCTGGTCTACAATTGCAGTTTGCCAACGAACGGAATCAGCTTGACTCCATCACCGACTCCCATCTGTTTGGCATGGAATTTGGATGTTATGGCGGCGACCTTTCCCGGTCAGGTAAAGCTAAGGAGGGTTTATGTCCTCCCGAAGCTATTCGAGATACTGCGCGCCCTGAATTTGGTCTACAATTGCAGTTTACCAACGAACGGAATCAGCTTGACTCCATCACCGACTCCCATCTGTTTGCCATGGAATTTCGATGTTATGGCGGCGACCTTTCCCGGTCAGGTAAAGCTAAGGAGGGTATATGTCCTCCCGAAGCTATTCGAGATACTGCGCGCCCTGAATTTGGTCTACAATTGCAGTTTGCCAACGAACGGAATCAGCTTGACTCCATCACCGACTCCCATCTATTTGCCATGGAATTTGGATGTTATGGCGGCGACCTTTCCCGGTCAGGTAAACCTAAGGAGGGTATATGTCCTCCCGAAGCTATTCGAGATACTGCGCGCCCTGAATTTGTTCTACAATTGCAGCTTGCCAACAAACGAAATCAGCTTGACTCCATCACCGACTCCCATCTGTTTGCCATGCAACTTGGATGTTATGGCGGAGACCTTTCCCGGTCAGGTAAAGCTAGAGAGGGTATATGTCGTCCCGAAGCTACTCGAGATACTGCACACCCTGAGTTTGATCCACCATTGCAGCCTGCCAACATACGTAATTAGGTCAACTCCGTCACCGACACCCACCCGTCTACCACAGAACTTGAAGGACACGACATCAACCTTTTCCGGTCAGATAACAACGCTCTAAACAAGTCAGACCAACTCGAAGGACATGGAATTCCTGTATCCGTTTCCTCAGGTAAATACAATGAATGTATATGTCCTTCCGAAGTAGGACATACAGATGCTGCCCCCGTTGAAAGCCCACCCCATTTACAGGCATTTGCTTCCACAATCACTCGATCTACCACCGTTCAACCGTCAGGACAAAACTTGCAGGGACATCTTAAAATCTACTATCAGAACGTGAGAGGGCTACGCACAAAAATTGATGAGCTGTTCGTCGCTGCTTCGGATGTTGATCATGATGTTATTGTTCTGACCGAAACGTGGCTGAATGATCAAATCAACTCGCTCCAATTATTTGGCTCAAGGTACTCTGTATATCGTAACGATCGCGATCCTAATAGTGCAGGGAAGAAACGTGGTGGTGGTGTGCTCATTGCAGTTTCCAACCGACTCTCATCCAAACACAAAAATGACACTCACAATCTCGAACAACTTTTGGTAAATATCCGTGGCCCCTATACTAATCTCTGTGTGGGTGTTGTATATATTCCCCCCGATTCCGCAAGTGATGTAGAAATTATTCAGAAGCACATAGACTCCGCACTTGACATTGCAACTTCCATTGAACCCAACACGGCACATCTACTATTTGGTGATTACAACCAGCCTGGACTTCTTTGGAAGAGCACTCCTTCCGGGTATGCTTTCCCAGACCCTTCTGAATCAACCTTTTCGAGGGCGAGTACTATCTTACTGGACGGAATGTCTGTACTGAACATGCGACAAATGTCTACAGTGAATAATAGGCGAAATCGAATCCTGGACCTCCTGTTTATAAATGAAGAAGCTTCAATGAACTGTACCGTATCAGAGGCACTTGAGCCTTTAGTTGCTGTAGACGCACATCATCCTCCACTTCTGATAACGCAGATTTGTCCGCAGCTGGTTCTCTATGACGAGATGGAGGATGTCAGGGAGTTCAACTTTTCGAAGACTGACTTCTCTAGGCTTCATAACTCACTACAAACAATCGAATGGGAGACTTTCTTGAATTTCGCGATCGATGTAGATGCTGCCGTAGAAAAACTCTCACTGGTGTTAAAACAGCTTTTCAGTATATATGTGCCTGCACCTCGTCCCCGAACAAAACCACCATGGTCCAACAACCGGCTACGTAAACTGAAAAGATTGCGAGCTGCTGCGCTTCGACATTACACTATTCGAAGAAACCCAATCACAAAAAGGGAGTTCACTATAGCCAGTAACAGCTACAAAACATATAACCGCTTTCTCTACTCAAGACACGTAGCACAAACCCAATCGAACCTAAAACGAAACCCAAAACAGTTTTGGTCTTTTGTGAATGGGAAACATAAAGAAAATGGGCTTCCTTCCAGTATGTTCCTCGCAGGTGAAACGTCCAATACTCCCAACGGTATCTGTAATTTGTTCGCAAAACATTTCTCGAGTGTGTTTAAAAATGAATCGGCTAGCTCAACTCAGGTGGACTGTGGCCTTCAAGATGTCCCTCGCGATGTGATCAATTTTGGAAACATTCAATTTACTGACGAAGACATTATGGCTGCCGTAAGCAAGTTAAAGTCCTCTACATCGGTGGGGCCAGATGGGATTCCTTCCATTATACTGAAAAAATGCGCAAGCGCATTGTGTACACCTTTTCGACTAATCTTCAACCAATCACTGTCGCAATCAGTGTTTCCCGTGTGTTGGAAAAAATCAGTAATGATTCCCGTTTTTAAAAAAGGTGATAAGCAAAATGTTGCGAACTATCGTGGTATAACCTCGCTCTGCGCTGGATCAAAGTTGTTTGAGATCCTAGTAGGAAATATGCTCTTTCATGAGACCAAAGCATACATATCGAAGGACCAACATGGTTTTTTTGCAGGCAGGTCAACAACCACCAATCTAGCCCAATTTACATCGTACTGTATTAAAAACATCGAAGATGGATCACAAGTAGACACTATATACACTGATCTTAAAGCTGCCTTCGATCGTGTAGACCACTCTCTTCTTCTGGCAAAGATCGAGCGACTGGGTGCTCCATCAAATTTTACAGGATGGCTTAAATCATATCTCGTAGATCGTTCTCTGTCCGTGAAATTAGGAAGTAACGTGTCATATAGCTTCATCAACTTGTCGGGTGTACCTCAAGGGAGCAATCTCGGACCGTTGCTTTTTTCTTTATTCTTCAACGACGTCTGCTATGTTATACCCCCAGGGTGCAAACTCATATATGCTGATGATCTCAAACTCTTTCTCATTGTGCGGTCAATAGAGGACTGCATCGAACTTCAGCGACATCTAGATGCTTTCTGTAACTGGTGTAATCGCAACTTGTTGGCTATCAGTGTGTCCAAATGCTCTATAATATCTTTCACGCGCAGAAAAAACCCAATTCTCTGGAGCTACAACATCGCCGGCCAATTGCTAGAGAGAGTGTCAGTTATCAGAGACCTTGGTGTACTCCTGGTCTCGCAACTGACATTCAGAAACCATTACTCTCACGTTATAGCACAGGGAAATAAAAACCTTGGCTTAATAATAAGAATCGCCAACGAGTTTACTGATCCATATTGTCTGCGGGCATTGTATTTTTCACTTGTTCGGTCTGTCCTGGAAGCTTCCGCAGCCATTTGGTGTCCTTATACGAGCATTTGGACGAACAGAATTGAAGCAGTACAAGCAAGATTCCTCCGCTTTGCTCTTAGAAATTTGCCGTGGCGTAACCCAACAGAGCTACCACCATACATTGATCGCTGTCGTCTGCTCGATATGGAAACTCTGGCAAAAAGGCGAAATACATCCAGAGCGATATTTGTTGGGAAAATATTGACTGGCCAAATGGATGCCCCAGATATTCTCTCACAAATCAACATTAACGTACCTCCCAGAAACCTTAGATCACGTAACTTTTTAAGACTAGACTTTCAGCGCACCGAGTACGGTCAGAACGAACCCATAAGGGCGATGTGTAATGTTTTCAATAGTGTGTATGACCATTTCGATTTTTATGTTTCTAGTGATGTTTTCAAGAATAGACTTAGGAGATTGACTTAGCTTATAAGATTATGTGAAAATATTTCTGTAATGTTATTGAAATGCTGTATACATTGTATGTAATTTTGTTAATTTGTAGTGTCAGTTCATTGTTATTGTAGGAAAAACATGCGAAAAGATTATGGGTTTTTACGCGCATTCGAGGTCTGCTTCTGAAGTGAACCTTGAAATGGGCTTTTCCCATACAACAACATTAAATTTCATGTAGACCAACATGGGTCAGATGAAAAATGGAAATAAATAAATAAATAAATAAATATCACTATTGATGAGTGATTGTCGTTATTGAGATACACACTCTTCCCAACTAGGCACTCCACTTCGTATGAAGTTTATTACCTGCTTGGGATTTGCAGTCCAAATATCAAAAGGCTCCAGTGTTCCTTTACCGAGGACTTTTAGTCTGCGTTCTATTAATGCACTGTATTCGCAGAGCAGATACTCTGATGTTTCACTTTCAAATCCGCAGACGCGGCATGTAAATTTTTTTGGAGATAACATAAAATCTCGACGTTTCATGCATTTTAAAGATGTTTGGCATCAAAAATACGAATTCGATTTCTGAAATTTCATGGGGGTCCCCCTTTGAAAAAAAAAATTGAATTCCGGCTTATATGGAAATTTTATAAACATCTGTGGGGATATTATAGCTATCATTTGGGACTAAGTTTGTGAAAATCGGCCCAACCATTTCCGAGAAACTGATGTGAGTTCGTAAATTTTGAAAGATGGCCGCTTTTCCCGGGCACTTCCGGAACCGTGTATGGTGGTCAATATAGTCAACGAAAGTTTGGTTGGCAGTCGGTGACCTAGAACAGCCAATTTAAGTTGTTTGAGAGACATTTTAGCGAAATTTTTACCTTTTTTGCTTTCATCGGAGTATCGGTTTGAATCACAATTTGCTATGTGATCGCACGCCACAACCTGTAACTCCGGAACCGGAAGTCGGATCGGGATGAAATTAAATAGCCATTTACGGGGACGCAATACTTTTCATTTGAGACCAAGTTTAGTCGAATCGGTCTAGCCATCTCCGAGAAACCGATGTGACTGTTATTCTGAATTTAGATACTTCCGCCGGGGTTTCCGGAAACGAGGATGGTCGCCAATGTGGCCAAATAGACTTTGAATGGATGTAAGTGACCTAATACAACAAATCGTAGCAGTTGTGGTCATATTTTGGAAAAAATTTCACCTTTATACATTCATTGCAGAATTTATTAAAATCGACATTTTCTGCGTGTTCGTATTCATCACTCTGTAATTCCAGAACAGGAAGTCGGATCCATTAGAAATTCAATAGTAGCCTATGGGAACGTTGCATTTCATTTGAGACTAAGTTTGTCAAAATCGGTTCAGCCATCTCTGAGAAAAATGAGTGACATTTTTGGTCACATACACACACATACGCACATACACACATACATACATACACACATATATACATACACACATACATACACACACAGACATTTGTCGAACTCGACGAACTGAATCGAATGGTAAATGTCACTCGGCCCTCCGGGCCTCCGTTAAAAAGTCGGTTTTCAGAGCAATTGCAATACCTCTCTATTGAGAAAAGCAAAAATTTCACCATTTTCAATTCATCGCAGAATTCGTAAGAATCGAGATTTGCTGCGTGATCGTACGTATCACCCTGTAATTCAGGAACCAGAACTCGGATCCACACAATATTCAACAGCAGCTGATGGACCTTCCATTTAAAATCAAGTTTGTCAAAATCGGTTCAGAAAATTCCGAGAAACCGATGTGGACAAATCAACAAATTTTGTTTTGTAACCATACTCTTCAACTCGTAATCCGGAACAAGATGATGAGAAAGGCAATATGAGAAAGGCAAAAGAATAGTATTTAATTTTAATGAGTAGGCGATGCAATAGTCAGCTGCATATTTTGCCTTTCATTTGAGACTTGGTTTGAGAAAATCGGTTCAGTCATCACCGAAGAACCGATGTGACTTTATTTGTGGAATATGCCCGGAATTCCGGACTTCCGGAATCGTCGATAGTGGACAATATATTCAAAGAATGTTTGATTGGCAATCAGTGATCTAGATCTGCGATTAGAAGTAATTTGGTGACCATTTCAATAGTTTTTAGCCTCTGAGGTATTACGATTGTACCGATTTATATGGGAAATTCCAGTGTATCCTTACTAACACCCCTGTAACTCCGGAAGGAAGCGTCAGAACCGAATGAAATTAAGCAGCAGTCAATGGTATTACTGTATCTTTCATTTGAAATCAAGTTTGTAAAAATCGGTAGAGAATTCGTTGGGGAATGGGTGTGATATTAGCTTAGGAACTTGGCGGGTTCCCCGGAGGCGTCATGAACTGTCATAGGTGGCTAATGTGGTCAAAGCTGCTTTGATTGATCATTAGTGATCCAGACCCGCAAACTAGAGTAATGTTACATCAATTTTAATATGTTTTACATCATTTGAACATCATTGTGGTACCAGTTTATATGGGAATTTGCTGTGTGACCGCACTCTTCAACCCGTAACTCCGGAACCGGAAGTCGGATCAACTAAAAATTCAATAGCTTATGGGAGCGTTATACCTTTCATATGAAACTAATTTGGGAAAATCGGTTCAGCCATCTCTGAGAAAAATGTGTGAGTTTAAATGACACACACATACACACACACATACATACACACACAGACATTTGCCGATCTCGACGAACTGAATCGAATGGTGTATGACAAAAAGTCGATTTTTACAGTGATTGCATAGCCTTTCTTTATATGAGAAAGGCAAAAAGGTGTGGTGGTACTTAAACTTTATTTGCAGCGATGTGCACTCTTCAACGGTTCAATTCAACTGTCAGCTCCTTGCGTGTCTGTCGTATCGCAGTAGCTGATCATTATCCTAGTGTGGGTGACGAAAACGAATAGAAGACGAAAGTGATACAGAGCTGGCGGTAAAGCAGTTTCTTGGCTACCTTGATGGCCGCCTCCCACAAACCGCCAAAATGGGGTGCTTTTGGCAGGACCAAGTGCCAAGTGATACCTTCCTCTGAGCAAGTTGATGTAATTTTTTCGATTTCCTCCTGGTTTTGGAACATGGCAAATAATTGGTGCAATTCATTTTTAGCTCGAAATTTTTGCCATTATCCGAGTGAATGTGCGTTGGGCGGCCACGCCTAGCAATGAAACGGCGAATCTGGCTCCCAAATAATTCCTAGAGCTTTAACTGTCTCTTGGGGGGTGAACTCCAGAGGGGATTGGGTACCGATTTTGTCGGCGTCTAGGCCGTGTAGCACTTCGAGCCGATTTGAAATCCACTTGCGAAGAACGAATCCTCCCTTCTCGAGCAATTTGCTGAGTTCTATGCGTAAGCGGATGGCGCGTTCAACAGATTGCTCCCCGCCAATGAAGTCGTCGACATAAAAACCTTTCCGGAGAGCCTTGCTGCCGAGAGAATATGAGCCACCTTCGTCGTCAGCCAGTTGTAGCAGCGTGCGAGTTGTCAAAAACGATGATGGAGCTAAACCATAAGTAACGGTAAGTAGATTGAAGGTTTGTACTGGCATGTCGGACGAAAATCGCCAGAAAATGCATTACAGCATCATCTGGATGCACGAGAACCTATCAGTACATTTTCGCTGTATCACCTACTAGAGCGATGGGATAAGTCCGAAATCGTAAGATTGTAGTGAGTAGCTCGTCCTGGACGACCGGGCCGACACAGAGGGCATCGTTGAGGGAAAAACCGGTAGAAGTTTTTGCCGAACCATCAAATACAACACGAACCTTTGTCGTAGTACTAGCTTCCTTGATAACAGGATGGTGTGGTAGGGAGTATGATTTTGCGCCTTTGGCCTCAGTTAGTTTACTTGGCTGCATATGCCCGAGGTCGATGTATTCCTGCATGAATCTGTGATACTCAACCTTCAGCTCGGAGTTTCGCTCCAAACGTCCAAATACTCAAACCGTCGCAGCGCGTTTGCCATCGACTCGCCTAACATGTCGTCAAAGTCAGGCTTCCGAGGCAGGCGAACTATGTACCGTCCGTCAGAGTTTCTAGAGACTATCGATTGGTAAAGTGTTTCACAGCGCCTTTCTTCGACGGAGTAGTTGTCCTTGGTTATTAGTTCTTCCATTTTTCAGAAACGTTCCAGAGTTTCTTCCAAGGTGACCAAAGATACAGACACGAGACTGCTGGAATTGGAGGATAGATTGAGCTTGGTGGACACTAGATCTGCAGAGCCCGCAACGATCCATCCGAAAACGTTATCAACCAGGAGTGGGAGATTGCCATGCAACTGTATTCGTGCGGCATTCGGGAAGAATGAATAAAAGTGCTTGGCTCGCAGCACTACATCGATAGGCTGGCTCTTGTTGAATGTTGGATCTGCTAGAAATAGATCCTTTGGAATTCTCCAATCGGCTATGGAGACATTTTGCGCAGGAAGATTGGCAGTTAGTTTGTCCAATACGAGGAAATTAACTCCGCATTAAAAATGCTGCTTTCTAGATGAAACTTGGGCGTAGATGGACTCATGACGTTGGATGATGTTGTCCATAAGAATCGACGATATTTACGATGACGGTTAGCATGTCTTCTACATTTTCACGAGGATGCTGGAGAAAAACACTCGTCTCAACAATCGAATCATCTTCAGCAGCTGCTACCATGGTTTGTTCGGGAACTACAGGAAAAGACGAAGACGTAGGCCTGTCAGCATAATCGACGAAAGACGTTGAACGAGAAACAGCGTCGTTGCTGACCTTCTTAGGACCGGCAGATTGACCCGTGTGTAGTAAAGTGTGGTGGCGCTGATTGCACTTCTTGCAATTCAGGTCACATGGGCTTTGGCGGATTATGTGATTCCCACGTAGACAGTTGTGACACAATCGTTTTGTGTTCACAAGTTGTTGTCGGTCGTTCACCGACATGCTGTTGAACTTGCCGCATCTCGCCAACGAATGTGGTTGACTACATATGGGACATCTGAAAGAATAGTTAGCGGTTGATGCGCATGACGAGAGACGAAACTGTGATTGTCTCCGGAAATGACTAGCAGACGCACCATCGTTTGTGTTTGTTGTGCTAGTAGATTGATGATGGTTGACCGAGATCGATTCCAGTACTCTTGTCCTTCTCTGGAGGAAATCGATCAAACAGGCGAAGTTCGGGTTCTCCGCTACGGATACGTGGTCCTCCCAAGCCTTCAGGGAATCATCATGCAGTCGCGTGCATAATAAGTGTTCTAGGATCGTGCTCCAGGTGTCCGTCGGCTCACCCAAATGATGAAGAATCTTCGTATGACGTTCGAATTCGTCCACCAATCCCTGAAGTGCTGCTGCAGACTCCTTCTTCATGCGTGGGATGTCGAAGAGTGCTTGCAGGTGTCGCTTCTTTAGCAGATATTCGTTAGAGTACCGTCCCTCGATAGCTTGCCAAGCCAGAGAGTAATTAGCAGAGCAAATAGCGATGGATTCAATCAGTTGAGCAGCCTCCCCCTTGACGGCTGCCCTTAAGTAGTGAAATTTTTGAATAGGTGGAATATCAGCGTTGTTGTGGATTAAAGCCAAAAACGTGTCGTCGAAAGTTAGCCATTGCTTATAATCTCCATCGAACTCAGGAAGCGAAATTGTCGGCAGTTTAATGCCAGAGAGAGTGGAAGTAGCATGCAGGGGTTGAGGGTTGCCAGCGCTAATAGAAAGAGGAGGCGAATAGGAAAAGAATTCAGCTTTTATTGAGAAAAGACGTGGCTCAAAGTCCGCACGTATACCAGCATGCTCTGCCCTACCTTCCACATCACCGTCCTCCAGTAGAGCCTGTACCTCTTCAAGTGACGTCCACATATGGTTAAGGTAAGCCTTAATAGCCTTAATAGCACCTGCTGTCCGTCGCGTTGAGCGTTGAAGTCTCGAAGAAATGCCTCTGCCCAACCCAGAGCTTCCAGCATCGTTGTTTTCCGCGAGACTAGTAGGTTGATTTGTTGTTCTTCGGTCATCTTGAATGGCTATTGGCGGCAGCAGTAGCAGAAAATCGCCAGAAATCCGAAGCACACTCGATGAAATTAGGCAACTGTGCTCCAAAGGTTGCGAACTAGACTAGGCAGCAATGGCCGCCGACGGAGTATAAAATGGCGCGGGGTGGCCAGATGATCAATGCTGGAGCGTTTCTATCAAACAATAGCCGAACGATGAATACCGGAACGTGGGTCCAGTAATAGATCTGGGTGACCGTAGGTTGACTGCAAACCTTCCTGTAAACCGTTGCACTCGATCTACAGACTCCGTGAAACCTTGCTTAGAGCGGCAAGCAGTCGGTCGAATAGTCCGCGTTGAGCAGAAAGTCCGAGAAACCACGACTATAGAAAGAAAAGGCGAATCTAGAGCGCACCAGTAAGGAATTAAATTCACGTTGGACAGAAACTAACCTTCTGCCTGAAAATATCAGGCCTTGTATTATAATTCAAGCGGCTTCTCCAGTCCAAAATTCCCGATGGCGGTGCTCAATTGTTCAGGAACATGCAGCGTCAGCAATGGCGAAATTAGCCGCTATCAGCTTCCCTGAGCTGCAATGGCGTGCTGGATGAAATCAATGATGACTCAGTAATGGCACGCAGTGGGCGCAAAATGTTGGCGTGATCGTGTACAGATGGATCTTGGTCACGGTACCAGCAATGTTGTGACCGGTAGAAAGTCGCGGTATTAAACCTTCCACTCGCGACGGAACTTCGAAGCGGGTGATAATTCCAGCAGGCAACGGCGACAGTAAAAAAGTATGGTGGTACTTAAACTTTATTTGCAGCGATGTGCACTCTTCAACAGTTCAATTCAACTATCAGCTCGTTGCGTGTCTGTCGTATCGCAGTAGCTGATCATTATCCTAGTGTGGGTGACGAAAACGAATAGAAGACGAAAGTGATACACGGCTAGCGTGCACGAGTGGGGTTACAGAGTAAACCCTACACTCCCATCGGATTTTCTGGGTCACTTTACTCATTCTGTACGGTACTCCTAAACACGGTATTATGATTGTTTTGGAGGGATTTATGTTCAGGCCCTCCTTTTTACACCACTTCGAAGTGAAGTTCAGTGCAGATTGCATTCTATTTGAGATAACATAATTATGTGTATTTCCCTTCGATCGGTTGTTTGTCTGCTGAGCTGCTATCGATTTTTCGTGTAAAATTGTCGCGTGATCGAATTACATTACGTATTTGGTTGCCATTTGCTTATGCAAGTTATAGTGAATCGTTTTCGGATAGTATATTTTACATCGGTCGCGATATCTAAGATAAAAGTCGATTTTTCTCCAGCCCAAACGAACAATCCGTTTTTGCTACTATTCGACACTACCGCTTCTATACAGTCGAATTAACTCCGCTAGCGAATGACGGATCTCAATAGTGGCATGTCTGTAATAATATACGTACATGGAACTATTGAGAACCAGAGCTACAGGTCCAAAGCCCTGGTAAAGGAGGATGGTTGTGATGATCTGGGCCGAGGTCACCACGTAAAGCAAGGTAGGTCATAACCCCAATTCCAAGGCGTGAAACAACCCGTGCCGAGGGATGAGTGATCGACGGGGTGAAAAAGATGCTCGATCGTTAACGGAGCCTGTGGGGTACCCGGGTAACCCCCACAGTAAGCGTCCCTTACCACGTTAATGCGGAGCTCTGGCGTGGCGGACATTTATTCTCGCGCTACTCGTGGGATCAAACATGGAGTCAACAAAAAACAAAAACAAACAAACGGAGGTGCCAAACCCCTTTGCTAGAGGTGGTTTGGCGAGGTCTCCCCCCCGTGGGGAGAGTAGTGGAGCGACGAGTGCTGCATCTGATGGCACCAGTGACCCCCCAGTAGTGGTAGGAAATAGCCCTACCAACGCACTGGACGGGCCACTATCCGCGATGCGCAAAGTGGTGGAGCATCTGGATTCAATAATCGAGTACACTAGCGCAAAGCAAAACATAAGCAAGGAGTTAAAACAGAGTCTCTTGGAACTCCGGAAAACTGTTCGTGTCGCAAGACAGAAACAGCAGGCTTATGCCAAGAGAGTGGAATGTCGGGAGAAGTCCGACAGAGAAACCCAGACAGTGGCCTCCAAGAGGGAGGGAAGAGGGAAGGTCGATACAGGCACTCAGACAGTGCCCTTCACCTTCTATGGAGCAGCCACGTCGCTCGAAGCGGCGGCCGAGTTCCCCTCGAAGCAAAAAGGCAAGGACAAGGGCAATCGTAAGACGGCGTCGAACGCGAAGCGCCCTAGGAAGTCGCCAGGCGAGGGTGCAAAAACCGACACCACACGGCGTGCAACCGTTAAGGCCAAACGCCGTCTGGCCGAGGAAAGCGAGGGCGAGAGTGACCTCGCTGAGCAGAGCATTGGTACCAGCAACCCGGCGCGACCGGGGCAGAGGGGCGTTAACCCCTGGACGCTGGTCACCAGGAAGAAGCCGGCACTGACACCGGAGGTACCGCGGCCCGCGAAGAAGGCCAAGGACAGAGACGAGGCCATGTGGTTAAAAACCGACAAGGACAAATACACCGACGTCCTAAAGTCGATGAAGGCGGCCGAAAGCCTTTTGGCCCTTGGGCAAGATGTGCGTGAGACGTACCAACACGGGAGAAATGCTTCTGGTCCGAGGCGCACAATCTAGTGCGGTATACAAGGCCTTGGCCCAAGAGGTCCTTGGAGAAGGCGCCCAAGTCAGGTCGCTAGGGGCGGAAATGACTCTTCAGTGCAAGCATATGGACGAGTTCACGACCGCAGAAGATGTCGTCGCAGCCGTTAAGGAACAATGCGACGTCACAATCGAGCGGGCAGCCAAGTAGCCTACCTCAGGCTACTAAAGGCGGATGCCAAAAAGGTAACCGAGAAAGGGAAGCTGAAGATCGGCTGGTCGGTATGCCCTATTAGCATACCCCAGCCACCTTCAGTGGATAGGTGCTATCGGTGCCTTGAGTCCGGCCACAAAGCCTACGAGTGCAAGAACATAGACAGGAGCAAACTATGTCGTCGCTGCGGCGAGGAGGGGCATAAGGAGCGGGGCTGCACTAAGGCGTACAAGTGCCTTATCTGCACCGCTAAGAAGCAAGCCCATAAACATGCTATGGGCGGACCTTCGTGTCCCTTCGGTGAGGCAAATAAGAAGAAGCCGTGAACGTCACACAGCCAAATCTTAACCATTGTGCAGCAGCCCAACAGCTGCTGTGGCAGTCGGTCTCGGAGTCGAGGACAGATGTTGCCCTCTTATCAGACCCGTACCGCATCCCTGCCGGCAACGGCAATTGGGTGTCGGACGGGTCTGGAATGGTGGCAATCTGTACAACGGGACGGTTCCCGGTTCAAGAGGTAATACACCCCTCCGCCGAGGGTGCGGCGATTGCCAAGATCAATGGTGTGTTCTATTGCAGCTGCTACGCCCCACCAAGGTGGCCAATAGAACAGTTCAACCAGATGATCGACAGGCTCTCGTCGGACCTAGTGAGCCGGAAACCGGTAGTCATAGCGGGAGACTTTAACGCTTGGGCAGTGAATTGGGGCAGTTGCTGTAAAAATAGCAGGGGTCAAGCGCTAATGGAGGCGCTTGCGAAACTCGATACTGTGCTAGCTAATAATGCCTCCGCTAGTACATTCCGTAGAAACGGAGTGGAGGCGTGGATTGACGTAACATTTGCCAACTTGAGTCTGGCTCCAGGCATAGAATGGAGGGTAGACGTAGGCTACACCCATAGCGATCATTTAGCAATCCGCTTTAGGATCAACTATAGTGTGCAGCATCCGAGGGCGGGAGATCCCTGTCAGGTACGCGGGTGGAAGTCCAACCACTTCGACAGCGAAGCTTTCACCGCGGCCCTGGGACTGGAGGCCAACACCGACAGTCTAAGCGGGGATGCGCTGGTAGCTGTTCTATCACGCGCGTGCGACGCCACTATGCCGAGAAAAACACTGCCAAGAAACGGCAGATGCCCGGTATACTGGTGGAGTGCCGAGATTGCAGCTCTACGGTCAGCCTGTCTCAGAGCTAGACGTAGGATGCAAAGAGCTCGCACCGAGGATGCAAGAGAGAACCGCCGTGAAGTGTTTCGAGCTGCGAAATTGGCCCTTAACAAGGCCATTAAAAGCAGCAAGAGAGCGTGTTTCGACAACCTGTGTGAGAGTGCCAACGCGAATCCGTGGGGTGACGCCTACAGGATTGTGATGGCCAAGACCAAAGGGGGCTCCTCACCCCCAGAACGGTCTCCGGACCGGTTGGCAACGATTATCGAAGTACTCTTCCCGTCTCGAGCCACAAGCCCCTGGCCACCTGCACTACGAGACAGTGCGGGCACGGCCGAAATGGTGGCTCCAGTGACGAATGAAGAACTACTCGCAGTGGCTAAATCCCTAGCAACGAACAAAGCTCCAGAGCCGGATGGAGTTCCAAACAACGCTCTCAAGGCAGCGATCATAGCGAACCCGAACATGTTCAGACTAGCTATGCAGAGATGCCTTGACGAGTGCCGTTTCCCCGATAGATGGAAAAGGCAGAAATTGGTGCTGTTGCCGTAGCCCAGGAAGCCGCCAGGCGACCCATCGGCGTACAGACCAATCTGTCTGATCGACACGACTGGCAAACTGCTTGAGAGGATCATCCTCAACAGACTAACCCCGTACGCGGAAGGTACGGACGGTTTGTCAAGCAACCAGTTTGGCTTTCGGAAGGGTAAGTCCACAGTGGACGCTCTCAACTCAGTGATAAATACTGCCGAGATAGCGATCTAACGAAAAAGGCGAGGTATTCGATACTGTGCGTTAGTGACACTTGACGCGAAGAACGCATTCAACAGCGCAAGCTGGGATGCCATCGCGCTCTCGTTACACCGGCTTAGCCTACCGGTGGGTCTGTACCGGATCTTGGAAAGTTACTTCCAGAACCGCGTACTGCTATACGAGACCGATGCCGGTCAGAAAAGGGTTTCGATTACCGCCGGAGTCCCGCAGGGCTCGATCCTAGGCCCGGTGCTATGGCACCTCATGTATGACGGGGTTCTGAGACTGAAGTTCCCTCCTGGGGTCAAGATCGTCGGCTTTGCTGACGACGTAACCTTGGAGGTCTACGGGGAGTCAATTTCTGAGGCAGAACTAACCGCAGAACACGCGATCAGCACGGTGGAGGAATGGATGAGCGCGAGAGGCCTGGAGCTCGCTCATCATAAGACGGAGGTAGTTATCGTCAACAACCGCAAGTCGGCACAACATGCAGTTATCCATGTGGGAGAAGTCGCGATCACTTCACAGCGAAGTCTGAAGTCTCTCGGAGTCATTATAGACGACAAGCTGACCTTCGGCAGCCATGTCGACTATACATGCAAGAGAGCGTCGACTGCTGTTGCGGCTCTATCGAGAATGATGTCCAACAGCTCAAAGGTGTGCGCCAGTAGACGTAGGTTACTGGCAGGCGTTGCCGTATCTATCCTCGGCGGCCCGTCATGGTCAAGAGCACTGAGGGTAACCATTTACCTACAGAAACTGGAGAGCACCTACCGCGTGATGTGCCTCAGAGTGATATCTGCCTACCGCACGGTATCACACGATGCATCCTGCGTGATAGCGAGCATGATGCCAGTCGGGCTGGTCATTCGGGAAGATGAGGAGTGCTTTGAGCTACGTGGAAATAGGGGAGCCCGCGAGCGCACCAGGGTGACCTCGGTCGCCAGATGGCAGCGTGAGTGGGACAACTCCTCGAAAGGTAGGTGGACCCACCGGCTGATACCTAGCATATCGAGCTGAGTGGGAAGACCCCATGGGGAAGTTCACTTCCACCTGACACAATTCCTGTCAGGCCATGGCTGTTTCCGAAAGTACCTCCACAGGTTCGGGCACGCGGAGGTCCCAGTCTGCCCGGACTGCCCAGGTGTAGACGAAACTGCTGAACACATACTGTTCGTATGTCATCGGTTCGACGTCGAAAGAAGAGCAATGCTTGACGTCTGTGGCTGGGACACAACCCCTGATACCCTTATTCAGCGGATGTGTCAATCGGTGGAGAAGTGGAACGCAGTCTCGGTTGCTACCATCCAGATTGCCAGTAGGCTACAGGTAATCTGGCGAACCGAGCAACAGACGACGGGCATGGCTAACTAGTGATTGGTTAGCTGGTGCGAAAAAGGCCAAGCGCAAAAAAGGGAGTGAATGGTCTGTTCATGCAAAGGCAGGTTTGGCGCAGTGACTGGCAATCGCTTAAGGGGTAAACCCAGCCACCCCGAAGCAAGACAGAAGAGTGAGTGTATAGGCGTATAAGTGGACTGCCTCATTACAAGACGGGAGGGTCGTAGCGTAGTATGTTGGGACTTAGCTATCGATGCCTCGTGGCGTGGCAGAGGAGTGAAAGGGTGAGCATCCAAGTCAGTCTCACACGGTATGTTAAGGGTGAGCACAAAAGTCAGCCTCACATGGTATAGTAGAGGCTAGCACAAAAGTCAGCCTAGCAAGGAATGAAAAAGGTGAGCACACAAGTCAGCCTCGCATGGTATGTCAGAAGTGGGGCCTAAGAAAAATGTCCCACATGGGATGCCAGGGAGAGTGACAGAGGTACAATAGAGTGGCACGATCGAGAGTGAATCAGGTGATAGGGTGAGCACCCAAGTCAGCCTCACATGGTATGGGTGGGGCGAGCACAAAAGTAAGCCTAGCAAGGAATGAGTAAGGTGAGCACACAAGTTAGCCTCGCAAGGAATGAAAAAGGTGAGCACAAAAGTCAGCCTCATGTGGGATTGTTTGAGAGTGAATCAAAGTGCGATTGAGAGAGCACCCAAGTAAGCCTCATACAGGACGTATGAACGCGTGAGTGAGAGTGAATGAGTACATTTAGTACAGCCATCCCCCCAGAAGTAATACCGAGAGGTAGTTCCTGGGAGGAACGATGGCAGAGCCCAATGGAGTTTAGTCGGTATTAATGGCAGCGTCACCATTCGAGCCCGACACGCCCCCAGTGCACCCCGTGCGATAGATTGGACCCTACCAATAGCACGTGTACTGGGCTAGGACGTAAAGGTCTTCTTCAATGTAAAAAAAAACAGTCGAATACAATAAAACGTTACTCTTCATTATACTAGCAGTACTGAACAAGAGAAAGTCGCGCTGATTGAAGATGTTTTGCTGTTAATGTGCCTTGCCTATCACGCCCGGAGAGGTAATGATTTCTTGTAATGGATTTTGTGAGGATAATTATTATGCAGAATGTGCTGTGCTGACTACTGCAGAAGTCACCTGCTGCAACAGGTACAAGAATATCTGGTGGATGTGTAACCCGTGTACGACGATCATGGACGGCGTTCGCAAGATGCAGGCTTTTCGAGATAAACGCGAGGCGATCACCGATGCTGCTTCATTTACCCCTGCTCTTGCAGCTACTGTTGCTGTCGATGTGAATACTCGGACAGATAAATACAGTGCTGATTTAATCGAAGATGTGTCGAACATGAAACAAGAAATCGCCGCAATTCGTGAATCGATTTCGGAAATGGCTGGTTCGCGATTTTCATTCACGGTAACAAGTTCACCTCTAGCTCAGTCCATCCCGCAAATGTCGTCCACTCGATTGAAAAAAGGGTGTAGGGTTGCTGGTTCTTCGGAGGCAAGTAATGCTCCTAATCTTTGCTGGCTCTTTTTTACTCGTGTCAAGAACACAGTGAGTCAGAAAGATATTGCTACTCTGGTCGCTGAATCACTTGGAACTAATGCTGCAATTGTGAAGAAACTCGTCCCTGAATGGAAGGACGAAGCATTAATGCCGTCCATTTCATTCAAAGTAGGAATTGACGCGAAGCTAAGAAAAACAGCACTATTTCCATCAACATGGCCGTTAGGACTCTGTTTCCGACAATTTCACGAGAAATTTAACATTTGGGAGCCTCCGCAGCGCTGAATTTAGAATAACATTTAGTTTGAAATATTGCATTGTTACCTTTGCATGTTGTTCGACTACTCGTTTTGTTATATATTGTTATTGTATGTGTTAAATTAACATAAGTAACAGTTTGTATGGCCGAATTCGCCAAAGACGAAGTAATAATAAATAATAATAAATAATAATCACATTTTCCCCTCACGAGGATTACAACATCATCTGCAAATCCAATCACTTAGTATCCCATTTCAGTTAATGATTTCAATAGCTCGTCTACAACTAATGACCACAATAAGGGTGATAAAACCTTTAGGACATCCCTTATTTGTTTTCATAGTCAGTGACGTGCTTCCAAGCGTGCTAGTTATTTCACGGTTTGTAAGCATTGAGTTGATCCAATTTATTGTGTAAATGTCAAACCCATGTTTTCTCATAGCATTCCGCATTGAACTATGAGATGCATTGTCGAAAGCTCCTTCCATGTCTAAAAAAGCTGCAAGTGAGATTTCTATTGTTTCAATAGAATTCTCTAGTTTTCCAACCAACATGTGTAATGCATCTATTGTTGATTTGTTGCTTTGATATGCTAATCGAAATTCGCACAGTGAGTCTTTCAAGTATTCTGCTTTAATGTGTAAGTCAATCATTTTCTCCAACATTTTCAGAAGTATGGAGGTTAGGCTGATTGGCCTAAAAGATTTTGGAAGTGATGTATCGCGTTTCCCCGATTTTGGTATAAATATTACCCTTGTTTGTCTCCAGCTTGTAGGTATATAGTTTAGTCTTAGGCTTGATGTGCTGTTTGCTTTTCTGTAGCATTATTGGAAATATTCCGTCCATCCCCGGTGATTTGAATGGTTCAAAGGAGTCGATCGCCCATTCCACCTTTGCGTCTGTAATTATAGCACTGACTATTTCGTGAGCTTCGGTACTAGCTTCATATGAGTCAGGCTCTGCATCAATTTGATTCTGTGCATGTATATTATTAATGGGAAACGAACCAGGAATATGTTTCTCCATCATGATACTAAGTGTTTCTTGGGAATCAATGGTGCAAGTTCCGTCGTCCTTCTTCACACTATCTAACGCGTTTGTATGATCTTTTGAGAGAGTTTTTTGTAGTATTGCAACGACGGGAGCTTGTTCAACCCGCTCACACATCAACATCCAACTCTTTCTTCGCGATTTCCTAATTTCTAGGTTATATGCCGAAAGAGACTTTTTATACTCATTCCACGGTCCAGTTCGTTTAGCTCGGTTGAACAGTTTCCTAGAAACTTTCCTGAGCTTTTCTAGGGGTTTGTTCCACCTTGATGCGTCCTTATTGGATGTACGCGTTTTAGCTGCACAGCTTCTATTATAAGCATCCATCAGTTTAGGGGCCGTACACTAATTACGTAAGGGTTTTTTAAAGCTTTTCAACCTCCCTCCCCCAGATAAGAGTTTGTAAGATTTTGGTGAACTCTCCCTCCCCCTACATAAGATCTTATCATGATTATCGTAATTAAAAATCGAATTGTTAATTTATCAAATAATAAGATAGCGAAAACGATATGTATAGAATTATTACAAGAAAGCTCGTGACAAAATTTAACTGTAGTAATCTGCAGAATGCATGCTAATCTCACCCAGTAGAAAGAATAACTGTTGTCAGATATTCAGTAACTCCAATTTGGTCCACATGATCTGCTTTGCTATATTCCACTTCCTTTAAACCTATTTTCTTGTGATGTAGAATTTAAAAGAGTTTATAACCTCTTCTGACATGAATTTATTCTGAGTTCCAGCTGTGACGCTTATCGTACGCATAACTCCGAGTTACCCATCTTCGAATTTTCTTGAATTAAAATACAGTTTACACTCTGGAAGTATTCGACATTCAAGATCTTTGAGAATCGCATGTTGGAACATTTTCCAGGTACCTTGCGGGTTTGAATCGAACATTTCAAAAGAACAAAGTTGGTCTAACAACACGAAGGGTATCAACACTTCTTGACTTGTAAGGCATATTGTGACTCCAGTTCCCGAACAGAACAATATACAACCAAGAGCCAAAAAATTACTCATATTGTTTGATATACAAAGATTTCATGGTACAAATGGAAATGGTTCCTTTTTCTTATTAAAAAGAATATTTTTCTTATGGATTTTATTTTTTAAATTTGTTTTATGATATTACGTAAGAAAGAACAAACCCTCTCTCCCCCTCAGATAAGAATTTGTAAGATATTTTTAAACTCCCCCTCCACCCATATGCCCTTACGTAATTAGTGTATGGCCCCTTAGATGTTACAATATTTGTGGAGATCTCCAATTCTCCTTCGGTTTGGATTTCTGATTCAAAACATGCTTTTGCGCTCAACAGTTGAGAGCAGAATGAATCTCAGTTTGTATTTTTGGGATTTCTGTAAACTTCTGTTAGTGTTTCTCCTGCTTTACATTCGAAGAGTATATGCGTGTGGTCTGATAGAGAAATTTCATCAGACACATGCCAGTTTATGATGTTTTCAGAGTGTTTTGTACTTGATATTGTCAGATCCAGCACTTTCTCGCGTATCGCCTTTATAAAAGTAGGTTTGTTGCCTCTATTACATATATCAATATTGTTGGATAATATATATTCTATAAGACACTTACCCCTTTCGTTGATATCACTACTTCCCCATACTGTATGATGGGCAGTTGCATCGCAACCAATAATGGGCTGCTTATTTCTTTTCCTACAATAGCCAACAAACTCAGTTACTTCCTGTGGAGGGGCTTCATCTGATTCCCCTGGGAATAAGCAGAAGCGACTATAATATCAGTCCTCCCTCTCGTTGTTGGTATATTTAACTGTATTGTCACTATTCTATTTTTATAAATTCGGTTATTGGTGTAAAGTTAACATTTGCACTTACCAGAATAGCACGTGGCATATTCACCGAGTTGTCAAATATTACCTTACCCGTTTGTGTAGATATCCCTAGAATATTGTTTTTCAAAGCCACGTCTATATTTTTTGTGAATCTCCGACAAAGGATTCCAGTTGCTCCTATCACATGATGCAGATTCGCCTGGATATTTTTTTGGTTTTGTCACTCATCATTTGAGTCCCACGACCTGCGAAGAAACCAAATATCCACTGTGTCAGAGATTCGCTTAACACAGTAAGGGCTAGGCCCATGATACTCCATTCGCGACTGGCATATTTTCCCAGCCAGCCATTCAGTCCTCGACACGGAGATACATCTTGACTTAGCGATTTCTGCTTTCAGTCGCCTCTTACGACCTGGGAGTAGGAGCCCAGTGGATCTATTCTTGGCTGAGATACTTCAACCCGCCGGATGCCACACGGCCTATAGTCTGTTTTTTTCCAGAGAAAGATAATAGACTTATCAGCCTCCTAGTGGATCACAGCCAACATGCTGCATGTTAGTAATTCTGTTTTTGATTTGATTGAATAATTTTTCGTTAACGATTGTTTCAAAGAGTTTAGGCATAGGGTGATGAGCCTATTTGCGCCATGTTTCTATTATCACCCTACCCATTTGAAGCCGTTGGTTAGAGCAGTGTCTGCCATCTTTGTTCAACGCATTGAGTCAAATGGTAGCGCAACAATAGGGGCACTCGATTCGAGTTTTCAGTGTGCTCAAACACGAGAATTTTACTGTTTTCAACGCATTTGTGTTACTATACTGGTTCTCAACAACGAAGCAAAGCGGTTGATGTCAATTTTCACGCATTCCATTGATTGTAAGGCAAGAAATTACCGGATTAGTGAGGCACCTTGCTTAGTATGGTGAAAATAGGCTCATCACCCTACATGATATAATGGTAATTCCACGGTAGCTACATATGTCAGATTTTTTGCTACTTTTAAAAATGGGTACCAGGTACGAGCTTTTCCATAATTTGGTGAAAATGTCAGATTCAAGCGACATGTTAAAAAGCCAAAACAGAGGAGCTGTGAGTTCCAACGCTAAGTACTTCATAAATACGGGTGGAATTCCGTAAGGTCCAGAACCCTTGGAGGCATCTAGTTTGTTTAGAGCCTCCATAATGTCTTGCACACTGACATGATTGACGCTAATGTCTGTAGTGATTTCTGGGAAGAAACCGAAATAAACGCGATCACGATCTTCTCCAAAAAATGTTGTATAAATGTCTTGAAAGAAGGTTGCGAAAAGATTGCAGATTTGTTCCAAGTTGACACCGACATTTTCTTGAAGTTTCATTTTTGAAGGAAAGTTTTCCGAGTTTAAATTATTTTTAGCATAATTAAAGAAATTTTTTGGGTAAGATTTTATTTGAAGTTCGGTTTTTGAGTTATACTCTTCAAGTGCTATATTAATGGATAGGTTTAGTTAATTGCAAATGTCCAAATAGTTCAAAAAGTTCCTTTCATTTCTGATTTTTTATACTTTTTGTGAGTCTTTTGTTTACGATTTTTTAAATAATTTTTAATTTGCTCGTTGTACCAAACTGAATATTTTGTGTTGCCTTGTCGCCTATTTTTTTCAGTGGTATTTGTTCAACTATTATATCAAACAATTTTGTGTACAAGACGTCTACTGAATTTTCAATACTTGCCTTATTTCTAAACAACGTTTGCCAATCTATACTGCTTAGTCTTTGTTTTATGTTGTCAAAATTTGCCAATTGAAATTGAAAGGCCTCTTCGTACTCGCAGTCATCGGGTCATTTGTTATAATATACAAATACAGAAAACTCAATTGCTGTATGAAACGCTTCATTTTTCCACAGTGGAGTTAATTATTTGGTGACAAAGAAGTCTTCAGGAATGTTTGTGAATAATAAATCTAAATAGTTTTCAATTCAATGAACTACAATATCTTCACAAAATCACGTATTTTACAGAACATTTCTTTATTTTCCATTGTAACTTGAAATTTTTGCAATAATTATCGCATTTTATGATGCTAAAATATTCGCATTTACGAAATAGATAAGTGTTTAGAATATTTTTCATAATTTTTAATTCAATGAATTATAAAATCTTCACAAAATCACGTATTTTACAGAACATTTCTTTATTTTCCATTGTAATTTGAAATTTTCACAATGAATATCGCATTTTATGATATCAAAATGTTCGTTTTTATGCGATAGACAAGTTTATAAAACTTTGGTGATAATTTCAACGAACTTTAATATCTTGACCAAATAAAAAAAAATAAGCCTGTAATAAAATTTAATTGTCTAGACCTCTACTGCCGTTATAAGCATATTTGTCCCATGTTCTATGGGATTCCCTATATACATGGGACAATTATGCGTAGAACGGCAGTCTATACACTGAAAGCCATTCGATGAAGAAAATAACAAAACAAATTTTTGTTTCCCTAATTAGTTGATTTCAACAGAAAAATGAATATGAAAAATGAATAATTTTCTCTTAATTTTGAGAGATTCTCAAATAATAGTTATTGAAAATTATTATTGATTTTGATTCAAGACGCACATCATACGAAATGACAGCAAGTAGCTAAGATGCACACCTTACTGAAATACATCAAGGTAGCGACAGCAATTATGTTCATACACGCTGGGCATAACGGTTAAGCACGTAGGTAGTTGTCTCAGCTTGGAAAGCTTGTTTTATCCTGGACGCAACTACCTGAACCAGTACACACAAAAAAAACAGAAATTCAACTGACCTCATTTTGGTTTTACCTAGTTTTTCTTTAAAAACATTTCAATAAAGGGATGATTTTTATTGACATTTTTTTCAATACATGTGCACTGAAAATTGAAAGTATTGTCGAAAATTGTCAAAATCATTTTATTTCGGATTTAGTCGATTATATAGTAACATTTCAATTATTAACCAATGTAATATGTAATATGATAATTATTTTTCATCGTTTGAGATTCCAAACTAGATGTGGAATAAGTATGAAGTTTTTTTTTTGTAGTGCTGGATAGTGTTTGTGACTAAATAGAAAAAAAATATACCTTTATTCTAAAATTCAAATCAATCAATTTCCTTAAATACTTTTGGCTATTTCGTCTCATTTAAGATTGCAGTTTATAAAAAGATAACATTATGAGAAACATAACTCTGTATTATATTTACGTGTGAATTACTGACATACGGAATTTTTCAACAATTTAATTCCATACCTTTCATCCATCGGTCGGTGAAACAAAACGTTTGAAATATCCTATGTTGTATTTTACGATGAAGCAGTTTAATTCAACAATGAGATTAGTTGAATTCTAGTCGTTTGTGTCTTGGCTGAAAAGGTAGTGTAACGGCATATGCAATTGTGTCTGGACTAAAACAAGCGTTAGAAGCTGAGACAAGCGTTTCAAGCTTTAGCTCATGTAGCTTTTCAAGTTTTGTGCTTTAGCTTTTTAAGTTTTGTGCTAGGATGAAACGTTCGTGTCCAGACTGAAACTGACAGCATCAAACCAACAACGTTGGATTATTGTTTTCAACAAAAATTTAGTTCGCCCAAATATTAACTAGACGAAACCAAAAACTCAACTAATTTTTTAGTAGAAATTGTGATGAATCGGTTTTCCGTGTAGGGATTAATAATTGACTGTTAGTAGGGGATTATGTGGAAAAACTGGGAACCTTGAATTTTGCGCTTTACGTTACGCCTGGCGGTATTGAGATTTCTTTTCGTAAAGTAAATACTAGTAGAGTTGTCATTGATATTTAAGTGTAATTCATTTTATGTTTTTATACAGGCTTTTTAAGGCCTTTTTTGTAATATAGCAAAATATTAAATAATTGAAATAAGCATGAGTCCTTCTTCTAGTTCTACAATAATTTCTGGTTGAATTTAAGCACATGTTGAGCAGAGCGTTTCAATCCTTGCTGTTCTGCGGGCATTGAAAACACACACTTTGCACAAATTGCAACTGATTTGACTGTTGTGCTTCGAGGATGTGCAATAATAACAAATAGTGACCCCCTTTACTCTCCTATGTGTGGTTGGCTCTCCTAAGCATACACTGCATGTGTATGTTTTTTGCTAGGATGAATGTAATTTTCACATTTGAAACACATATTCAGGTTTTCTACGGTAATGCAGGTGGAACACCTTTGGGGGATACAATCATTCTTAAGTTTTCGGACTTCTTCTAGAAACATGCTCATCTCCTCTTTTATATGGTTATGAACACTTCCAGATTGTGCATTCCGCAGTCGTTGTTGCACGTGTTGTTCCGCCAATCGAAACGCAAGATCTTTCATGAACAGTTCCCGTCGACGTGTGTTATCGCTTTGCCACGATGGAAATTTCATCGTGTACAAAATAGAAGAGTTGTGTAACGTCATTTCTATAAGACTGTAGAAAATTACCATTGTACAGTGATAGTTGATAGTTACACTTCCGTCGTAATTTTGTCAAGGATATCAATGCTGCATTTCTTCAAGATATAATGCTCGTTTACTAGAGACATTATACCATCACTCGAACTATTATCCACCATATAAGGGTTTGTAGACATGAAAAGGACCACTTTATTTTTACGGCAAACAAAAGAAGTCAAAATTTTTACACCGTGATATCCAACAATAAATGAATGCTCTTTTCTTGCTTTATTGGAAAGAAATTCTATTGGAATCTCTCTATGGGAGGACCGCATCGTCCCGGTGAGATATAAGTTTTTATCGTACATCGCTTGTGCTGCATCGGTACTAACAAACCAGTTGTCAGTCACAATTTCTCTGCCACTTCCTTCCAAATCCTCCACCATATCAAGTAATACCCTTTTGCCTTGGTTACCCGAGCAAATACTCATGGGTTCAAACACCACACAGTCCCTTGACAAGACCATGAACATGGTCCGTGTCCACTTTCACGACCTTTAAAACATCATTGAATGGTCTCAATAACCCATAAAAATACCAACGCATGGTTTTTCTATGGGATCTACCGGACCATGACGATGGTGTTTTTGTGGGTTGAACCCATTTCAAACACCCATGTCCAACCCCATGAGTATGGGGGTATTATGGACTTTACGTTTGCTCGGGTAATATCTTTAGGTATTCCGTGCGTTCTCTTGGACTTAGTGGTGCCCAATTTCTTATCATAGCTGGTTTCGTGTACATTACCTGTGATAGTTAATTTTGATGAGTATAGAAGGTATTAAAATAATCATGGCAAAATTTTTCCTGCTTGAGCCTTTTTGAACATTTCAATGCATTACCTGTTTTGCCTTTTTGTATATTTCGTTGATTTTTTTTGAGTATAG
Source organism: Topomyia yanbarensis (assembly GCF_030247195.1). Classification (NCBI taxonomy): domain Eukaryota; kingdom Metazoa; phylum Arthropoda; class Insecta; order Diptera; family Culicidae; genus Topomyia; species Topomyia yanbarensis. The sequence continues at coordinate 276,753,744 of NC_080671.1, forward strand.
TTAATCTTAATTTGTTCATCACACGCAGTACCTACCTATCGTTGTTGAGCAACCTTCTCCAAATTTCAAAGGCGATTTCAGTTCTTCGTAATTTTTCGAAAATAAATGCGAACCTTGAAATAAGAATCATTTTATCATATCATAATTGTAAAAGTAGTGGAATTTAATTTTAACAATACGAAAAAACGCTCATGAAATACATGGCAGTAAGTTTTTGGCTTAACTCAAATTGCTTATGTTGGTATAAAAATGATAAGCAGCATGTTTAGAAGTATCTATCGTCTTCTGGAAAACAGACAGAGAAGGAGTGACCGGAACGCTGAGAATGAAGAAACGGTGAAAATTCACCTTTTTATTGGAAACACCGAGAAGAGATATGTGCTCAAGCAGGAATCGAACCTTCGATCTCCCAGTCTCTAGTTGGGTGCGTTAACCACTCCGCCATCGAGGAGCCGTGATGGTGTCATCACACATTCCCAATAGTATCGTGATCACCTAAAAATAGATAACCAGAGAGATTTGGCCCGATCGATGAGAGGGAGAGGTGACGATCTGCTTGTAGGAGACATTGGGGGTGTCGAAAGGTCAATTGGGAGCAATTGGAGGCTGCAGCGGTGATCACGATACTATTGGGAATGTGTGATGATATCGTCGCGGTTCCTTGATGGCGGAGTGGTTAACGCACCCTACTAGAGACTAGGAGATCACAGGTTCGATTCCTGCTTGAGGACATGTCTTTTCTCGTTGTTTCCAATAAGGAGGTGAATTTTCACCGTTTCTTCATTCGCACCGTTCCGGTCGTTCTTTCTCTGTCTGTTTTCCAGTGGACACGTTCATAAAAAATCCTTGAAAAAGGAAAAATACAAAGGCTCACGTCAAAACAAGGAATGTATCTATCCACTACTTTGCCCTATTGCTTGTATCTATTTTGCCCTATTGCTTGTATCTATTAGTTATCTATCAAGACCCAAAAGCGCGTAATATAAACAAAAGGTAATCCAAATCGCGTCAGTTTGTACGTGCATTCAAGTGAATAATACTTACCCGGGAAATACACTTAGAAATTGTACACGTAGGAGTTTACAGAATCGCAAATAGCCCAAAACTTGACACCAAACTTGCCAGGCTTGGACGCCATATATACTTTTCCGAAGTATCTTCCTCTAAACGCATGCAACCTTTCATCTACGGTCAACCATCTCGACGGATTGTAAGATTTCATAAAATTTTTACATATTGCTTCAGAAAACTCGCGAATAGCTTGCAGGTTATCGCCAGTCTCTTCTATACGGGAAACACGCGTCGTTGTGTCATAGAAGCGTAAGTGGGACAAAATGGATGAAAAACGTTTACGACTAAATACAGTGTTATAGAAGGGTATGTTGAAAAAATGTTCCGTGGACCATAGCGACTCGAGCGACCGTTTCCTCAACTTTGTAACCCCAATCACCACTAAAACACCTAAAAATGCCATGAATTCTTCTTTGGTTAGGTCGACCCAGTCATGATCACCCTGGGCGTGCAAGTTTGTGTTTTGTACAACAGTGCTTATGATTCTATCGTCAAAAAATGTGAGGAAAGCGTTCAGAGTCGTTTCGAGCATCTCACTGTAGTCGGTTAGAGAAGGTCCAAGATTACAATCGAATATCTCGGGCTCCTCTTCCTGGACAGTAGACCATACTGTGCCTGATAAAAGATATTTCTGAAAATTACTGATTATAAAACCCAAATACTCCAACTACCATTCTTAGCGGTATATTTGGTACAGACGGCGTCAAGCTCCTCATAATCGCTGCTTTCGTTACAAGTGGTTTCATCATTTTCTCGATCGTGATGTTCGGGCATGCCATCTTCCACTTCCGAAAAAGTTGACTCAACGTCATCGTCCCCGAAATCAAATCCAGTACGACTAATCGTGTGTTACACGGTTAAAATACACAACTTCCTTCCTGTATCACTTGAACACTAAAAATCAATAACGCTTCTGTTGGTATGATTGACTTACTTAAGCTCTTACCAATCGATCTCACGAACACTACTGCAGTCGTTCCCAAAGATTGTAGACACTTTATACATAGACTGGCATATATAAAAACATTAAAACTAGCAATCTGTCAAAATATCAACTCCAACATAAAAACTGGCATCACAGCAGAACTTAAAAGCTTTGACTGCACCAATCTGCTTTTGCCATGTCTCATTAGTACAAACGATATAGGGCTGCAAAATAGGCGGTAGACTTTTTGACAATTCGTTTGTTGCATCAAATAAGTTATTGAAAGTCTGAAAGATACCTTGAACAAACCTTTTAGTATCAGTATGTATTGATCACTGCGTAAATTACATGGTCGAATAAAAAATATGAGAATGTTCTGTATTACATGCAGTTTTGTGAAGATGTTGCGGTTCGTTGATTTAGAAACTATCAACACTGTTCTAAAAATGTATTTCTCTCATAACTACAAACATAATATGCATTGGCCATTGTGTAAATTCAAAGTTCGAAATAAAAAATGGCCATATTCTGAATGATACGCAAATTACGATGAATATTATGAATTATTACAATGAAGATATTATAGTTAACTGAATTAAAAAAAAACGATGGGTGGGTAATGTCTGCGACATAACCGGAGAGATGTAGAATACATAAGGAACACGTTCTTCAAATATGTTGATACTCATTGGAATTTTCGGACAAAAGGTGATTTGGGCGAGTAATATTTCAAATTATTCTTTACAAAAATGATGGTGGTCCTAAAAAGGACCGGTTTTGTTGGCGTTGTTGGCCTGGGTGAGGGAGATGGCTAACGATGAAATTAATTGTTAGCATGAGGAAGTCGCGTAGTACTGGCCAATGGAAGAACAGATAATAATTGATTCCTGAAAATCAATTTTTCTTTATTCATGTAAATTATACATACTTACAAATCTAATAGAAGATTCCTGGTCATATTTCTGAATCATTAGTGCGAACATTGTGTAATTTGGTTAAGTACAATGAAAGTTACAAACTTTCCAAACTCGACCTTCTGTTCCTTCAGAAATATTGAAATGGGGTGTCTATATTAAACCGTTAGTCGTGGTCACAATAAAAAAAAGATGGGTGGGTAATGTCTGTCACATAACCGGAGCGTCGTGATTTCAATTCGAGACGTTAATTTAAATCTAATAATATTCAACAGAATCACGTTTGAATGGGAAATTTTCAAATCATTCTCTATGGTAATAATGGTGGTTCTGAAAAGAACCTTTGGTATCGGCGTTGGTGTTGATGGTGATGCGCTGGATCGTTGGATATTTTTGGCATGATAGTTACGTGCCTGGCGAACTGTTTTGTAGCCTCGAACAAAACGACAAGACTGGCTTCTTCGGGTACCATTACGGCTGAACTTTATAAGCTTAGCTCGACTTTGAAATCCTGCACAATCTCACGAATCAGTCACTGGTAGGGCCATTTTGTTTGCTACTAGTACGGAGCTGCACAAAAAATCATTTATTGCAGTTAGTTCACAGAGGCTGCCAAAAAGCTCGAATAGAAGCATGCCACTTCAACATTTCTCTTAAACACATGCAACAACACATTCGTTTTGGTAATACTGATAATAACAGTAGAAAGGAATGGAAAAGCAGTGCACGAAACGAGCGAGAGGATAATTTAATTTTTTGTTCCGTGTGCAAGCTACTTCTTTCCACACAACGTATTATGTTGATTGTTGAAAATTTGTTACACACCTTAAAATGAAAGTTTCAGTTTAACTCTCACTAGAACACAATTGATTGGTCCTGAAAAGAACCGTTGCTTTTATTATAATTTACGCACACTCCCAGCGGACACTGTGAGCCAGTTTGATTTCTTTTGCGAGAAAGTTACGTACTTGGCGCACTATTTTGTATCCTCAAACAAACCGACCAAGTAGGCATCACTGGCTTCATTACGGCTGAGTTTTGTAAGCGTAGCTCGACTTTGAAGTAATACACAACCTTACGAACCAGATGCTGGAATGTTAGCCAGCGGATTAGTTTCTCCGTTGTCCTTTATTTGGGGCGAAATACTGGCATGGCGACAGTTCCTGATCGGTAGTTGGTTGCGATGGGCCACCAGTAGCTGGGCACTTTTGCGGACCGTCATCATTGCCAACTGCTTTCCTCCGGTGGACTGGCTGCTTGCTAGTGCTTGAACGAATACGAATGATGAGAAAAACCGACCGACCAATATTCATATATGAAAACACGAGAAAGCACTACTATCGCTCTCTCGCTCGTTTTCGTGCCATTCCTGTGCCTTTCCTTTCCGTTCGGCTGCCAATACTAGCATAACCAAAACGAATATTCTGTCTTTCCATCGCCTTCAATCTAGTGGCCAGTGCTAGCAAACTGGCATGTTCAGTTCTTCAATAACAACATTCCAACAATATTTTCAAAGAATGTTGCAGATTTGAAAAGAAGGAAGGAAAAGATTTTCACAAATTTAAATTCTTTTGTCTTATTTGTTAGCGGTGATACTGGCCATGGGATGGTGGGGGAACACCCACATTCGTTTGTTATGATGGTATTGGCGGCAGAAAGGAATGGAAAAGCAGTGCACGAAAACGAGCGAGAGGATAATTTAAATTCTCTTTCTTTCTTTCCACACATCGTATTTCTTATATAGCTTTCTGAAAATTATTTGTTATACACCATAAAATGTAAATTTCAGTTTAACACTTATTAGAACACAATTAATTGGTCCTGTAAAGAACCGTTTATTGTTTTATTGCGGGAGCATAATTCAGACGCACTCCCCGCGGACACGGTGAGCCAGTTTAACTCTTATTAGAACACAGATTAGTTTCTCGATCGGGTTGCGATGAGTCACCAGTAGCTGGGGCACTTTTTCCGACCGTCGTCATCGCCAACTGCTTTCCTTCGGTGGACTGGCTGCTTGCTAGTGCTTGAACTTGAACGAATACGAATGATGAGAAAAACCGACCGACAGATATTTTTATAATCGCGCTAATATGTACTACTATCGCTTTCTCGCTCGTTCTCGTGCCGTGCATGAGCCTTTCCTTTTCGCCCGGCTTCTAATGGCCTAACCAAAGGAATATGCCTAACCAAAGGAATAATATATTTCCTCCACCAACTGCTCTCGTCAAGCAACCCAATGCGAATAATCATAGGAACAAACATGTAGTGGACCTATATATATATAAACTTTTCATTATTTTATTGTTCGGTTGGTCTACCAAAGTGACGGCTCTGTGCGGGATGGGCTGAAAATTTTCACTTTTCCGAGTCGTTTTCGAAAGATTTTTCAAAACACAATTTTTTGTTATTAGTGCATGTTATACATACTTCAAATTTTAATACAGCATAGAGGAACATATTTTCAACAAATTGGCCTAAAAATCAAATCATCGATATATGATACGTATGATAATTTTTATAATGAATATCGTATGATACGATATTCATTATAAAAATTTCGAGTTACAATGGAGAATAAAGGAATGTTCTGTATAATACGCAATTTTCTGAAGACATTGTAATTCGAATTGAATTAAATTCAATCAACAATGTTCTACAAACTTGGCTACCATACATGTACAAACATTTTGGTGTCGTAGCAGGCGATATTCATTGTAAACATTTCAAGCTACCCATGAAAAAATGTTCTGTAAAATACGTGATGTGCAGATTGTGTAGTTCATTGAATTCGGATCTACGGACAGTGTTCCACAAACTTGTCTATCACATACATCCGTACATTTAGATATAAGAATATGCGATACTCGTTGAATAAATTTCGGGTTACAACGAAAAATAAAAAAAGTTCTGTAAAATACGTTATTTTGTGAAGATTTTGTGGTTCATTGAATTAAAAACTATGAACAATGTTCTGGAAACTTGTCCAACACACAAATACGAACATTTTGGTATCATAAAATGCGATATTCATTGTGAAAATTTCCAGTTACAATAGAAAATAAAGAAATGTTCTGAAAGACACGTAATTTTTTAAAGATATTTAATTACATTGAATCAAAACCTAGGAACAATGTTCCACAAATTTATCTATTAGATAAATGCGAATATTTTGTATTAGAGTTTGCAATATTCCCTGTGAAAATTTCAAGTTGCAAAAAAATAAAGGAAAAATCTGTATAATACGCAAATTTGTGAAGATATTGTATTTCATTGATTTAAGATCTGAACAATATTGTAGCAACAGTATTGCAAACATCTTCAAGCATATTTGAGCAGACACCTGCTTTAAGATGGTTATCGCATTACGCCTCGATAGTGGTGCATCGAGGAGACCGAGAGGGCTTATGGGACTTTTTTATGTTTTTTGTTATTTCATACTCTGCACCAGCCCAAACTAACAGTCAGCTAAGAGCCTGTGCACACTGGCATGGCCGATTGGCGGGTCGCCGTGGATTGACTTTTTCTGTGGGCTGTGTTTGCAGACATTGTTCAACAGCTTAACGGCTGTCTTTTTGAGCACGGCTCGCAGTGGGAGTCATTGTGTGTCGATTTATCGGTCGACCTCGTCAACGTGCACAGACGCATTAAAAAAATAACAGTTGAACCCTATTAGTTGTGTTGTGTTGTAATAATTGTAGTTTTTAGTACTAGTATAAAATTGTTATGTGCTAGTCGTATGTCTATCTGTGTATGTGTTCGTCTGAGTATTTGTGACATATGGGTCAGGGAATGGATGCAGAACTGGCTTATATGATGGAATAGTGGGTAATCCTTCTTTGGATCACTTTTTACCGGTGTTCAATTCGTGCATTCGATTCGACTCATTCGGATTGGATAAATGAAGGTACGATTAATTTACCGACGCACATCAATCATCCATTCCCGGTCAGCATAGCATGAGAAACTTTTAACGGAATGCAATTGTCGTTAGTAGTAAATATATATCATTTTCTGGCATTTAGACGATTCCAAGTAGTTTTATTGCATGTTACATGTGTGTTGTTCAAATAATACTCAATAATAATACTAACTCTTCTTTTTATTTCATTTTGTTTTATTTATTTTCGGTCTCATGCGTCACATTCCTATGATGACCTCTCCGAGTTCATTTATAAAAAAGGGTAACATTGCTGCCAACAATGACTATTCGCTACCATCAGACGTCGCCAGGTTTTAGAAGAATTGAGATTTACTCTTATACTCAATTGAATCAGATAACTAGGAACGACCAAAAACTGCAAGTAGCATATTACACATGTCTTATTTTAACACATTAAATATTATTTGTATTAATTTATTATTTACAGGTAACACACATATCTCAACACACAACACTTCCCATACACACGTAAACATTCAAACTCGCAAATATACAAATGCTCGACAGGTGACTGGGCCAAGTGAATTCACTCGTAGGATCTATCGTTTCGATGATCGCCTCGATTCTACGAAACCAGTGCACAATTAAGCTGACATAATTTAGTCTCGTCTGGTGAATGCATGTAACCTGGAAGCCCCAGACACGACAGGACGAGACGGACAGATGACGGACTGGACTCGACGGGGCTTAGTTCAGAGTTTTAGGCATTCTTCAATGCACGGGTAGCAACATAAAAAGGAAAGGATGTGCTATGTGTGGTGGTTGGCTATTCAATTATTGGTAGAGTTTGAAGTACTAATGTACGTCTTTCATGTGATGATCATAAATTCAGCTGTATCGTCTCTCATATATTGTCCTTTAATTCTTCTTTTCGAGTCCTATACTGCCATTCTACACCCGCCTTCAGCTGGGTCAGCAAAGATGGTGATAGTGAACGTCTTAACACTCACACATTCTCAAACGCTATCTCAAGCGGGAACCTACAAAAATGCCCTCGCGCACGCGATTGCGAATCGATCACGTTCGGAAGTCTACTCTTGATCCTAGAAGCCTAGGTCCATGCCATCAGCTGGACCAATTAAGAAAATACGCCCATACCTATTAGACAACACGTCTTATGGCGACATGACCGGGAACCCTATCGATATAAACGATTCCACTCTCTGCCAGAATTCTAACCGCGCACCGAAAATTTAATATCAGACTCACGGTTCGCGTGATCATTCAAGAACACACGTTACAAAATCACGTCAGCGCACAAACGTTAGAGCCCCTCGCGATTTTCCAAGCAACCTACGCCCACGAATTCGCAAACATAATTACACCCCGGTGATAAGGTGAAAATCTCAGCACTCATAAACCTAGCAACACGATCTCAACCCAAGTAGCAAATCGCAACTAGTTTTAATCGTCTAAGTCCGAACTATGTTGCAACGAGAAAACATTAAAGTTATTTTTGTTGCACTGGTTGAACATAGATAACATCAAGGTTATTTAATAACATCTTTTGTCACCAAATAGTCATTTATGTTGCCAACTATAACATGTTCATTAATGTTCTGAACTGATTTTTGATGCTGCAGAATTTGTTGAAATTTAGTTACGATTTTGATTTTGTGATATATATTTTGACAATTGCACATTTGATGTACTGAAAGTGTATCAGTGGTGCTTAGACTAACATAACTTGCATTCTTTTTCTCTAAAATATTGGCCAGAATTAAGAAACTGCGTACTCTTGTTCCCCTTATAGAAACATTACCTATAATGAGCATTTTAGTAGAAAGATTGTAGTATATTTTAATGATTTAGTTACAAAAACCGATTAAATTAAAATAACGTAAGTGTTACAGCAGTACCAAACCTAACGTAACTAACATGACGAAACTGTATTTATGCACTGTTGATGTGTCAGTTGTTTGTTCGGGATTCGAGTGTGTATCTTCGTCGCGAGCGGTTGACTCTCGTAGAGCTCCCTTCGCGTCGGGTAATTTTAATCTTTTACGGCACAGTTTATTGCCTTCCGGTTATCGAAAGTGTTAATAACGGTGCAATTGAACGATAATATAAAGTGAAGTGGCTTATAAAAGCATTTTTCGACTGACGCGATAGGTGACAGTGTGAAAATCTAATTTCGGCAAATGAAAAAAAAATCTTTTCCTCGCATTACGGGCCGTCGATTCCCGATGCAAGGACAGTAAAAGTGCACAGAAAACGTCTAGAAACACAGTGTTCATTCTAAAAATATTATTATTATTATTATTATTTATTTATTAAGATTTTAACCACAAGGGTCATTCGCCTTTTTTTAGAAATAATGAACATTTCAGGTAATTACATTTCAAAAGCATAAAAATGCGAAAATTATTGCGATCATCTGTCCTGGGCGCACTGCTTGCTGTTTCTCGTTATCTTTCTCGGGGGCGAAGGGTTATTGCCATTATTCCCTTTACCGTTTGCTGCTTGTTGGTTAATCTGTGTGTCCTCTCCATCGCTCTCGTGTACGTCCATATCACTATCGCTAGAGTTGGTTGATTGCTCACTGTTGGCTGATATTTGATGCTTCTTGTGTTTACTAGTGACCTTGTATCCGTCTTCTTTTTTGGTCATTCCTGCGGCCGGTGTAAAAAAAATCTTTTCCTCGCATTACGGGCCGTCGATTCCCGATGCAAAGACAGTAAAGTACGATTCAGACGATGCATCGGCTTCCGTCGGCGTCAACGGAACGTCACCGTTCCGTCAGGATAAGTTACATGCAGTTAAATGGAGGCATTCACACACAACATCAACGTCACGGAACGTTTTGACGTACGGCATATGTGAACGGGCACAAGAGAAAAGTATTAAACTTATCCTGACGGAACGGTGACGTTCCGTTGACGTTGACGGAGGCTGATGTGTCATCTGAATCGTACTTAAAAGTGCACAGAAAATGTCTAGCAACACAGTGTACATTCTAAAAATAGTGAAAAATGGTTTTTCGGAAAATAAAGTTCGATCCGAAAAGTGAAAAAATACGGCGATAAGAAAATTTGGCATAATCAAATAATTGGTGTTTCACCAGCGACTTGCGACTACCAGGTGTCGCCCCAAAAATCTTCACCCGAAAAATAGGTGGCAAACCAGCCGATCGGTGCTCAGCTAATTTCGTCCGCGTCCCTTGTCACCTATTTTTTTATTGGGTGTTTCATCGGCGGTGCTATCTTTGAAAATGAACCGCCTTGGATATTCAACTGTTTTTTTGCTTTCTTATTTTATTGCAAATGAGTAGAAGTTTTGATTCTTTTATATTCGGGATTGCAGATATTTTGTCGCATGTAAGTTTTGGGCGTTCGTTGATGTGATGGCACTGTAAGGGAACACGTATCCGCCGGTCGGCCAACTTTTCTTTGGACTGAGCAAACTAATTTCTATGTTTGTTTGGGGTTTGTTTTACTAACGGGGGAACTGATCCACAGAGCATTCAATGTGCTTAGGGAAAACACATGGCCTTATTTAAGTGGAATGATGACTTCAATCATGTATAATGTTTGAGAATTGGCAATTCGCGAGAGGGATCGTGGGACCGGTTGGCAATTACCTTCAGTTATGTCCGCACGAAGAATAAGTGTTTTTCTGTCATGTTCATTGGTTAGCGTTCAATTCTATCTCATGCCCCCACGCGAGTCTGGGTGTATTGATGATATTTGGTCCTTGGACAGGCGACGACTGGGTACTGTTGGCCTTCTGCCGGTGGTGGCAGAGTGAGGGGGTGCGAGCGGATCTGGCCGGGAAGACAATACCGTAAAGACGAATTGTTGTTGGGGAGTTGGCTCCAATGGGACTTTGATTTGACTGGTGTCGATGATCGCGGGTCGATGCGTACTGAAGGTTCGCCGCATCTGTTTTGGTGAATCTAATTTCAAGTTCCGTTATTGGTAACAGGCCCGTGCATCGGGTTAACTATCCTCTGTATTTCCCTTCATGGTTCGATATAATCGTTCGTATACGTGTATTTCACAAACAATCCAATAAGGAAAATAGGAAATACTTTCGTTGATTTATAACATCTCGAGCTATCATAACTCTGTCTGTATAACGTGTTATCACTCGGTAGTTTGCAACCCAAAAATATATCGTAGGGAAGGAATATCAAAATTAGTCTAAATAATGTCGCAATAAATAGTGATCCGGCCCATTACGCAGATAAGATTAGCTTTTCTAGGCAATACTCCCACGGTCGGCTGTGTGGGGTTGGAATTGCTTTTGTTTGGTAAACGTGGGATACTCTCGGTGGCCGGCTGCCCAGAGTTTGGAAAGAACCAAAAACTAAACAAGATCTTCTTTTTTGAGCGATCGTGTTCTCGAAGACTAAATAAACTAGTACCTAGTGCTTTGCAGGTCGGATCGCTTGCTTGGAGCGAATCCTAGACCCTATATCCTTCCAAACCACTAACTCCGCGACATCTATGGAACAGTCTGATGAACCTTCTATATGCGGAATGTTATATATTATTTATATTATTTATATATTATTTTTATATTTATTCAAACGATCGCCGGGTAAAATCAGCACCGACACGATAGAAACCACGAACAAATTCGTCGCGTGATTGAATATTATTAAAAATATAAGCAGTGCTCCTCATAGCCGGCTATCCGGAGTTCAAGGTGCTCATTTTTCTAATCGTATTAATACAACAAATAAATTTCCCAAATTCTCTGCAGCCGGGTGCCCAGAGCAATTATTACATGATAACGCTATTGACACATTTACTAACAACTCTCCCCTTCCCGTGATACATGTGGAGATGCAGAGGATTCCTCGGTCTCTAGTAGCAACATGTATCGGACTAACATTCCTTCCTTTCCCAGAAGATCTGCATTCGGACGTAGCCGGCGTCGGTATTGATCAGCATGCAGGGATCAGAATAGATTGTACAATGTGGCTCATCATGTTATTCCCAAGCATGTTGTTCCAATGAACATTTTGCAACCTAATTTGGTTCTGGTCAATAACGGAGTAGCAACTACGGGCGATCTCTTATGCTTATGCTTATGCTTATGCTTAAATACAGAAAACTCAATTGCTGTATGAAACGCTTCATTTTTCCACAGTGGAGTTAATTATTTGGTGACAAAGAAGTCTTCAGGAATGTTTGTGAATAATAAATCTAAATAACAGTTTTGCTGAGTTCTAACATGATTAATTTGGTTAAGTCCTAAACTTGCAGTTTTATCAAATATGGCCTGCAGAGTTTCGTTATCCCCAATGACTGGAAGTAGGATGCTTTTATTTTCAGTGTCTGGAAAGAAGTCAATGCTTCGTTGATTGAAGTCACCATATATATGAACTGTTTCCCCATGGTAACGACCAAGTATCTTATCCTCCCGTCCAAAACAAGCGAGAAATATTTTTGCATTCCATGCAGAGAGTTGATTTTATCAGCAGCCCATTTTCTTCGAGAACAGTTTATCATCTCTCCCGGAAGATTGGAAAATATGAATTAATGGGTACCCGTGTAGTTACGCGCACTGGTTTTGTACTTCTTGTGCACTACAATTTCCATTGGCAAACTACTCCGGTGCACAGCCATCGAAAATGACATCATAATATGCAAAGATAAGCAAAGCCTTGGTACTATCAGATGAGCTAAAAAAATCAATTCGTTAGCTATTCCACAATACCGCGCGCGTTCCGATTTATTTTACCTTACTAACCCTTCGTTTCAAGGTAGCGAAGATGAGTTCAAATATTATCGATTTCATTCGCAAAAGTACGAAAATTAAAAACAAATCAAATTTACTACAAATTAAGGAAATTAGTATTTCGCTATATGATACAATTGAAATTATGCATCCCACTAAGTCGCTCAGAATGGTGTAAAAAGTGATTTTGCTGCAATTTTACCAAATCACTGATGGTGCTTATCTGCAGCTGCACCAAGGTTTGGCGGATTTGTTCTAATCCAGCTGGCTAGATCAACATGAAACGAATTCTTCCGGTGTTGTTGTTACTCCTGTTGGCTATGGAGGTGAGTTATGCCCCTTTTTTGGGACTTCTAGTGTTGAACAACCACAAAGTGATTCCCTGTCTTCTTTGCACTCCTTTTCCTGTTAGTTGTGGAGGAGAGCAATGCTCGTTCGACTTTTCCTCCACAGCGAGAGTGGCTGGTGCTTTTGAATTTTTGGTACTTAGCCGGGGAAGTGAAATACTACACTTGATTAAAGCGACAAAACCGTTCTCAAATGTGAAAAATACAGCTTTATTTTGTCAAAGAAGAGTGGTACTCACTAAGCTTGACAAAAAACACTTTACAGTGTTTAGATGCTAGTTTTAGTAATTTTCAATTCTAATTAACTACTGCTAATATCATACGTCTCCCAACCTTTGAATGGAACGGATCGTTATACTTATTATATCGTTATACAGTGGTGTTCGGTGTGTAAGTTTCAGTGAGTGAAGGTCATCCTTTGTTCGTTCGTTAGCTGTCGTTCTGCTGGTGCCGGTAGTAAATCCAGTACATTGGTTTCGCTGGTGCGGAACAATCGACGTTGTTTGCAGAGAAGTTTTGTTTGATTTTTTCCCCCGATTGCTTTCTTTCGTTTTCCCTTCTTTTACTCTACCTTGTAAACAAATAATAAGACACATCCCCGTTTATATAACGCTCTGCCCTCGTGCTTAAATGACCGAGGGCGAAATACCATCTGATGTTATCATGGAAGTCCCTGATCCCCCTAACACTCGTACTGCTCCCAGTATAATGCAGTACCCACGGAACGGAAAGAAACCAGTTAATATATTAAAACTTTCTCGAGATCTGACTGCTAACTACCCGGCCGTAACTCAGATACGTGTTCTAGTGAATGATCTCGGCCAGGCAAACGCTATTGCTTGCTGTGAGCGCTTTACGCAGTAATTTAAAGCGTACTTGTCTGCTATGGCCGTAGAAATCGATGGGGTAGTGTCCGAACCGGGCCTGAAATGCGAAGAACTGTTGGAGCACGGGGTTAGCTGCTTTAATGACCCCTCTCTTCAACAGATTAAGATCGTGGAAAGCAAAAAAGTGTGTACCGCAAACACCGAGGGAGGTATCTATCAGGCTCGCTTCGGGTGACATTCGCCGGGTCCTCTCTTCCCAACTACATCCTCCTTGACAAGGTTCGCCTACCTGTTCGCCTGTTTGTACCGCGGGTCATGAGCTGCAGCAATTGCAATCAGTTGGGCCACACAGCCATATATTGTGGAAATAAAAAACTGTGCGGCAAATGCGAAGGAGAGCATGAGGATGACTCTTGTGGCAAAGAAACTGAAAAGTGTATTTGCTGCGGGGGCCCTCCGCATGCTCTTAAATCATGCCCTGCGTACAAGCAGCGCGGGGATAAAATTAAGCGCTCCCTTAAGGAACGCTCAAGGCGCTCTTATGCAGAAATGCTAAAGAATGCTTCGCCATCTGTCCTGTCCGAAAATCCCTATGTTGATTTGGCTAACGTTGAGCAATAATCTGACGACCCACGAGAGGGAACATCTTTGGTTAACCCAGGGGAATCCAGGAAGAGGAGAAATCTAGCATCCCCTAGATTGCCTCGTAAGGGTGCCAAGGTGTCGTCCCCTCCCAGTGCGCCAACTGCAATCAATAAATCTAACGGAAGTGATGCACTAAAGCCGAATTAATTTGCTCCAGGACTTGGAAATATTAATTTTAACAAGGAGTATCCACCACCTCCAGGGACACCAAAAACCCCAAGTGTCCCTTTTTTCCAACAGACACTCAGTCCAGTTACGGACTAATGAAATTTTCTGACATAGTGGACTTAATTTTCACAACTTTCAATGTTACTGATTCTCTTAAAAGCTTTCTGATATATTTTCTCCTTATAGTGCAAACATTTTTGAAGCAGTTGACTGCTAAATGACCCCTCCTGGCAGCGACGTATCCTTCGATGGCAAAGTCATCAAACGAGGTCACTGGTTCGATCACTGTCTTACAGTGTAATTACAGAAGTATCCTCCCGAAAATCGATTTCTTCAAATTTTTACTAAACAGTTTAAAATGTGATGTTTTCGGATTATGTGAAACTTGGTTAACTTCCTATGTAAATATCAACTTCCACGACTTTAATATAATTCGTCTGGATCGAGAAAACCCTTACGGAGGAGTACTTTTGGGGATTAAAAAGTGCTATTCTTTCAACCGAATTAACCTCCCTTCGACACCAGGCATTGAAATTGTCGCTTGTCAAGTTGTAATCAAAGGTACAGATCTTTGCATTGCTTTCATCTACATTCCTTCTAGTGCCTCGGTAGGGCACCGAACGCTTTGTAATATCACGGAATCCTTACCGGTACCGCGACTAGTTCTAGGAGACTTTAACTCGCACGGTACGGTATGGGGTAGTCTTCACGGTGATAATAGATCAACATTAATCCAAGATCTTTGCGACAATTTCAACATGACCATCTTAAACACGGGAGAAATGACGCGGATTCCTACACCACCATCACGCGCGAGCGCGTTCGATTTATCACTATGCTCGAGATCGCTAAAGTTAGATTGCATGTTGAAGGTGATCCCTGATCTCCACGGTAGCGATCATTTGCCTATCGTAATTTCACTTGCTAACGGTTCAAGACCATCGGAAACAATCAATGCCTCGTATGACCTCACAAGGAACATTGATTGGAAGAGTTACGCGACCGCGATATCCGTTAAAATCGCATCCACTCAAGAGCTTCCTCCGGAGGATGACTACAGGTTTTTGGCTGGCTTGATTCTCGACAGTGCGAATCAAGCTCAGACTAAACCAGTACCCAGCGCGAATACCCTTGGACGGTCTCCCACCCTGTGGTGGGATAAAGAGTGCTCAGAGCTGTACGCGGAGAAGTATACTGCATATAAGGCCTTCCGGGAAGACGGGGTACCCGCTAGCTATCAGCAGTACGCGTCGCTAGAAAGGCGAATGAAGAGTTTAATGCAAGCCAAAAAACGCAGTTATTGGCGCCGGTTCGTCGACGGGTTAACGAGAGAAACAGCGATGAGCACTCTTTGGAGTACGGCTAGACGTATGCGTAACCGAAACAGTACCAACGAGAACGTGGTATATTCAAATCGCTGGATATTCGCTTTCGCCAAGAGGTACTGTCCGGACTCTGTCCCGGTACAGAAATCGTACCGCGCCGCGCCTCCTCACGATACCGCGAACGAAACACCGTTTTCGATGGTGGAACTCTCACTTGCTCTCTTATCATGCAACAATAACGCCTCAGGGTTAGACAGAATCAAATTCAACTTGCTGAAGAATCTGCCTGACACTGCGAAAAGGCGCTTGCTGAAATTATTTAACAAGTTTGTTGAAGGTAACATTGTTCCTCATGACTGGAGGCAAGTGAAGGTCATCGCCATTCAAAAACCAGGAATACCAGCCTCCGATCACAACTCGCATCGACCAATTGCAATGCTGTCCTGTATTAGGAAGTTGTTCGAGAAAATGATCTTGTTTCGCCTCGACAATGGACAATGGTTTACTGTCAGATACTCAATTTTACTTCCGCGAAGGCAAAGGGACGAACGATTGCCTTGCGTTGCTTTCTACAGAAATCCAAATGGCCTATGCTAACAAAGAGCAGATGGCATCAGTCTTCTTGGATATTAAGGGGGCTTTTGATTCAGTTTCTATCAATATTCTGTCAGAGAAACTGTACCAGCAAGGTCTTTCACTAACTTTAAATAACTTTTTGCTAAACCTGTTGTCTGAAAAGCACATGCACTTTTCGCATGGCGATTTAACAACATTGCGATTTGGCTACATGGGTCCCGGGGCTCATGTCTAAGTCCCCTACTCCAGGGTTACCAAAAACACAGATTAATCTGTGTTTATACAGATTTTCAGCCATTTTCAGACCAAGAATCTGTATGTGCAGATACACAGATTTATGCATGTATGTACAGATATACAGATGTTTGAGAAGTGATGTTATTAAACCTATTTTAGAAATATTTTTTAGATTCAGTAATATTTCCTCTGTATCTCTCTCAGCTTACCCCTCTATATTAGGCTACGGACGCTAACGAATTCGACTTAAAATGACTTTTACTGTCAGCCGTGTTGAGAAACATTGCTTCACAGTTTAATGGCAGTGTTGGTAAACCAGGCTCACAGTAAAAGTCATTATTTATGTCGACTTCGTCCGCGTGCACAGCCTAATTAAAAAATCTTCACTTTTGAGAGTGGTCGCTCATTCTGAAAGGTAAAGGTTTGTAATACACTCTGGTTGACACCCAGCAAATGCCTGGTTGAAGTCTACTTCCGCAAAACGTTAATTGTAATGCTCTGTGACTTTGTTAATTCTCAATTTTTTGTCCGAAAATTCGACAGCTACATTGGTCGACTTAATGTATGTAACATTATATATCAACAAAAGTCATTAAATGAAGAAGAAAATTATTTTTCCATTGTGCACATCGGTAAAGTTCAAGTTTCTGGATACAAAATATCAGAACGATTTGTAGTGTTTTTTGACTAAAATGTAAGCAGGTCCTTGCTTGACTGATTTAAACCACAGGAATTAATATCTTCGATAGATAATCCACCAAAACGTTAAAAAACTCAACTGATTCGCTAAAGATTTCGACACAGATTTTTCGAAGATAAATACAGATGAAAAGATTTTTTAGGACAAAAATACAGATTTAATTTTGGCAACCCTGCCCTACTCTACAATTTTTACGTCAATGACATTGATGATTGTCTTGCCAATTCATGTACGCTAAGGCAACTTGCAGACGACGGGGTGGTCTCTGTTACAGGGCCCAAAGCTCCCAACTTGCAAGGACCATTACAAGATACCTTGGACAATTTGTCTGCTTGGGCCCTTCAGCTGGGCATCGAGTTCTCCACGGAGAAAACTGAGTTGGTTGTTTTTTCAAGGAAGCGCGAGCCGGCGCAACTCTAGCTTCTATTAATGGGTGAAACGATCAATCAGGTCTTCACATTTAAATATCTCGGGGTCTGGTTCGACTCTAAACGTACCTGGGGATGTCACATTAAGTATCCGAAACAGAAATGTCAACAAACGATCAATTTTCTCCGGACTTTAACTGGAACATGGTGGGGTGCCCACCCAGGAGACCTGATCAGGGTATACCAAACAACGATATTGATGGAGTACGGGTGTTTCTGTTTCCGCTTCGCTGCGAACATACACTTCTTTAAACTGGAGAGAATCCAGTATCGTTGCTTGCGCATTGCCTTGGGTTGCATGCACTCTACCCATACGATGAGTCTCGAAGTGCTGGCGGGCGTTCTTCCGTTAAAAAA
This sequence comes from Topomyia yanbarensis, assembly GCF_030247195.1. NCBI lineage: Eukaryota > Metazoa > Arthropoda > Insecta > Diptera > Culicidae > Topomyia > Topomyia yanbarensis. The sequence goes on from NC_080671.1 coordinate 276,771,892, forward strand.
TCGATTTTGGGAACTCTCATATCGATTGCTCATCCGATGCGACATTCTGAACCCGTTGGTGATTGAAAATTTCGAGAGTCTCGTCGAGCTTAATTCTCAAACCCGATTAATGTCCTTGCACTTCGACTACATGGCACAGAGCATTAATCCTTATTCATAAACTCGTAACGGTGTTCGTTTCTTAGATACTTCTGATTCTACTGTATTCTTCGACACATCCATAAAGGAAAAGATTCGTGCAATCCCGAACCATATACGCCCGCAAGTGATCCCCAATATATTTTATAATATTTTTTTTACATTTTAACGACATTCAATTAGCTAGAGATTACTGGGTAGAGAAAGTTATGAAAATTAGAGCCATAGTACTCAAGTGAGAGCAAGGATGAGAAAGTAAACAGATCGGAAAACTAGAAGTGGCAGGGTCATTAGAACAAGCTTAATATCGTGTGGGCTTAATCTTTATCTTCTGTTGATGAGGGTCGAGCTGAGGCAGTAAAACTACGAATCACCCGAGTTCACTAACATGTGTTCTGGTAATGATAGACGTGTCCATCTTTGCCGTGACAACCGATGGAGTTTCAACGAATTTTTTAGCATTTGTCGTCAGAGGACACTCAACAGTTGGCAAACCTCGTGGAGCAATGGTGAACTTGGACGATGGCTACATTCGATTATCCAAAAGGTATCAACGAAGCCTTGGTTCGGGGGGATGGATGTGGGTCGGGATTTTATTCGCTTAATATCCCGACTTATGTCCAATCACTACACCTTGGATGCGCATTTGCGGCGTATTGGGCTTGCGGAGAGTAGTCTGTGCGCTTGTGACGAGGGCTACTATGACATCGAGCACATTGTCTGGATGTGCGCCGGGTATTTGGACGCCAGGTCTCAGTTGAAGGATTCCCTTTGGTCCCGAGGTAGACCACCCAATGTCCCAGTCCGAGATATGCTGGCAACTCGTAATTTCCCCTATATATCCCTTATTTATACTTTCATAAAAACGATAAATATCCCAATTTAGCCCCTCTCTTTTATTTCTCGTTTTTAGAAGTTTTCTCCTGCCTTGTGGAACCGATCAGCTCCAGAGTGCCACTATGTAACCGCCGTCGTCCTTACCACTACGCCTGCATAGAAGGAAACTGAAGTGAGAGCGACTCGAGGTCCGATGAAGGATTCCCCGCGGGTCGAAGAATATCATCCGCCAATGCGGTACTCGACGACTTATTAGACTGAGGCGCAAATTTGTTTCGCTGATCTCCCGTTTGAGCGAAAGTTGCAAGTTTGCTTTGTTGAAAAGAAAAAATTAAAGGGTTGTGTACAGGACACGACCACGGTGACATTAAAAATGTAGCTTTTTTCAAGAGCGTGCAAATGAATTTTATCTATCACACATATCGACTCACGTTCTTGTTCACTCGCCTGTTTTATATGTTACAATTTGCTATATACCCTCCCCATCAAAACATAATTTATTGAAGGTCTTTTAACGGTAATCTATTTATTAATCAAGTATCTCACTAGGTGATTGGCATTATTTGGCTGATCCATCTAGTAAAAATAGGCTGGTCTGCCCAGAAAATATATTCAAAAGAGCTGTGATGAGGAAGCCCACGCCCACCAACGGAAATATACAGATTCTCCATGAAATATGAAATTTCATTTTCCATTTAAATTTTCAATAATGTACTAATGAACTTAAAACAGTAAACAATCTTAAGTTTAAGTATTTCTTGATCGATTAGTGGTGGAAAAAATGAAATTATTTGATAAATTACATTGTTATGCAACGTTCGCACTACCAGTTAAAACGGGTTTTTATGCTATGATGGTGACATTTTTCTTGTTGCTAATTATTAAAACGTGTTATAACTCTGTAGTGTAAACATTGTATTATCAAACCAATTCTGCAGCGTTTTATGTTATATAGGTGTTTTATGTGGTAATAGGACTGACATAATTATATCTTCAGTACAGCGGTTTGTTTCATAATTTAAAACAGATTTATTTTAAAATTTAATTTAGTATACCCAACCGTTCTATTTGTTGTATACTTTAAAACGCTATTAGAACTGTGTTTTAAATACATAGGGTAGGACAGATATTCTGACTGGATAAACTGGGAAAACAATTTTAAGTCCAGTAACGCTTAAGACATGGCTTGAATTTGAATCGAAAAAGAACACCCGCTTAAACTGCTGCTGGGACGGTAAGTTCTGTTTTAAAATTTTCCGTTGTGTGCAGTACGAAACAAAAGTGTTTGAAATTAGAAAACAAAAAGTTCTGCTGGGAATGTGATTGTTTCCGATGCAATTACACTCAGATTTTTCACACAGGGGATACAGGCCGTGTAAATGAAAACCGCGTAAATTAAAAAAAAAAAAAACGCGTTAATGAAAACCGCGTAAATTTCAAAATCCGCGTAAGAAAACCTGAGTGTACTCTCCTATATAAAATACTACGCTGCTGAACAGTGCAATAACTACAGAAGCACGTTGTCAGATGCCTTACCGATAAAAAAACATAACCGAAATATGAAACATGAAAACCAATAGGCTCTTTACCCTACGCAGCTACAAAGCGCCGTAATAATGGATTATCAAGTTACAACGCACACGCATGCATAAAAATAAATATATTTTTTTCAAACGCAACACTCTTAAGCAGCACACACCGTATTGAATTAAATCCAAACCACCCCGCCCACCCACTTTGCAAATCATTCTGTGACACCGTGCTGGTACCCGAAAAATCCGCACACGGCCACCGCTGCCGAAAATGCATAGCGTCTACCGCTTATTGTAGTGCCCAGACGCTGCAGCCATGATCTTACCCGTTCGACATAAGAACAAAAACTGATTCAAACGGGTACGCGTCACCTCTATTTATAAACTAACCGTATATGGTTTAGTCACTTAGGTGCGAGTGTGTGGAAATGCCAACGTTACCGAAAATCGATAGCACTTATTGCATCGCCCGGAGACGATGTTGCTCGTATGGGTTAAGAGCAACAACTGATTTAAACGGACATGCGTTGCTTCTATTTATGACTTTTCGTGTTTCATTGAGCAACTAAGCTGCTCTCTCTTGACGGCTGAGTCTGAGAAATCTGCCTCACGAATGGTTCCCGTTTTTCGTGAACTTTTTAATTTTACCAATTTCCAAAAGTCTACTTTTATTGGGGAATATTAAATTATTACCAATATTTAAGTTAGGTGTTTCTGAATCGGTTGATGCATGAATGATTAAAATCCATCTAGTAATATCGGAGTTATAAGCGTGCAAACCTTACATAGTTTCGTTACATGGGAGATAGTCTAGATTTTAGAATGACACCTAGCCCCAGATAGTGGAGTAAGACATTTTTAATGTCAAAAACGTTGAAACGTGCTCCAGTGGAATCCCGGAATGCGTCAACTATCGAGACAGGACATCAACGTCACCAGCGGAGTCAGCAAATCTATTCTCGTCATTCTTTCAAAACGTGCTAAGTAATAACTCACCACCTTTGTCTGAATCGTACTTGAGTAGTTTGCCAATGTTCACTCTGAATTTGCCTGCAACATCATTCACCGAACATCAGGTACATATCAATCTTCGGGGGATTGACTGTTCAAAGGGCCCGGGGTCCGACGGGCTACAACCATCGTTCATCAAGAATTGCTCTTCATCTTTGGCGTTACCAGCATCTCTATTATTCAAAAGCTCTCTTGCTGAAAATGTTTTCCCCACGAAGTGGAAGGAAGCTTTGATAACTCCAACCCACAAAACATGCAACGTACATGATGTCACCAATTATAGAGGAATTTCAATCTTAAGCTGCCTCCCTAAAATCTTCGAGAGTATGTTGTTAGATGTTATCTACCCCGCGTTAAAACACATCATCATTTTGGACCAGCATGGTTTTGTAAAAAAGCGCTCGATAACTACAAATCTGATGAGCTACGTGTCGTCGCTGATTGATAAATTGGAAAAACGACAATAGATCGATGCGATGTACATTGACTTCTTGAAAGCTTTCGACCGTGTTCCTCATCAGCTTGCTGTGGAAAAGCTAAGGCAGACTGGACTGCCGGACTAGCTGACTAATTGGATCTCCTCGTACCTTGCGAGCCGTAGCGCCTCAGTGCGATTTGGAACTACACTCTCGGATCCTTTCCACATTTCATCGGGCGTTCCTCAAGGGACTCATCTTGGACCTCTTCTATTTGTGCTCTTCGTGAACGACCTCTGCAGTGAATTGTCGTCTTCTAAAGTCATGTATGCTGATGATCTGAAAATTTTCCGGGTGATAACAACTATGGTAGACTGTTGTGCATTGCAAATGGACGTCGATAGGATCATTGACTGGAGCGACAGAAACGGTATAAGTGTGAATATTGAAAAATGCAGCACAATCACTTTTACACGAGTACATACTCCAATTAAGTTCGAATACTCAATGTGTTCTGCTCCTGTAGAACGAGTCGTATCCGTCAATGACCTTGGTGTCATTCTTGACTGTAAGCTACGCTTTACCGCACATTACTCTTCCGTTATAGCTAAAGCCTACGCTGTACTTGGACTCATCAAACGCAACACTCGTGATTTCAATTATGTGTATTGTCTAAAAACACTATACATCACACTGGTAAGCAGTATTCTAGAATATGGCGTCACTATTTGGGCTCCGTATCATACCATACACATTAATCGTATCGAAAGGGTACAGAAGAACTTTATCAGGTTTGCACTTCGTCGGTTACCCTGGTAAAATCGTCTCCAGCTTCCTCCATATGAAGATCGCTGTATCCTCATCAATCTTCCTACGCTGCAAAACAGACGGATCTTTCTGCAACGACTTTTCATTTTCGACCTTCTGACAGCCAACATAGACTCTCCTGCGCTTCCAGCAAAACTTGACCATAACGTTCAGGGAAGATCTTTCCGGAGAATTGATTTTTTCCGACGCCCAACACATCGCACGCAGTACGGCCAGAATAATCCTTTGGATGTTTGCTGTTTTGTTGCTTCAACAGTGTCTATCATTTGTTTGATTTTCATATTAGTAAAGAATCGTTTAAATTAAAAATAGGTTTATGTTAGTGTCTAGTCTAAGTCTGTGCGATGTAATTTTTTTAATCGAAGACAATGCAATACAATACAAGCACGTTCCAATAGGACCTCCGGAGTATTTGATTTTCCATTTGATTTATTTTTTGGCGTATCTATACATACCGTCAACTTACCCCGGGGCCGGTGTAAGTTGGCTGGTTTTCCGCGTCACATATTTTTGTCTCTAAAAATTGAGACAATGCATCAAACATTTTAAATAAATTCAGAGATGTTTCCAATAGTCTGCCCTTTCATGCAACGTGTTCCATTTTGCAAGATCTACCATTAACGCAGTAAAAAAACTGAAAACACCGCCAACTAACCCTGGTCTTCCCTATATATAGCACCTACATTACATGAAGCAAATGTAGAAGGCCGTACTGCACTGGATTTCTGCATCAGATATCGAGTTATTGTAAAAAGTTATTGGGCTTAGAGTAAGAACTGAACGGAACTATTTTTGAAATTATTGTAATACATTATCTTTTTTTAATTGTTTACAGAATCTCCCCAAGGAGAAACCACATTACCCGTGGTGTTCGATGCAATACAGGATGAGGCAGTCAACAACTTAACTCGAAATGATGCTAATTGCGATAAAACTGGAACGTGCTATGATGGTAAGGTTGTAGTTAATATCGTTACTTTGTAACATTACAGTAATAGAGTGGATAACGCAATAGTTATGCTACAGTTTACATGTTGACATAAATCTATAGTGTAGAAGCTTTCATTTTGTACCTGGCCAGCCTAACGAGCTTCCGAGGTATGTAAGTGGGTGGTTTATGCGCCACTCTCAGTTGAGAGACCACCCATCTGTTATAGAGCTGCCCAGCTTAGTGAAACCCCTCGGGAGAAGGTTCTGGTTTTCCTCTTTTTAGGAAGGAAGCAAGCTAGCTGGAGACACAGTCTGTCCGGGTCGATAATCCGTGTGGTATACGAGCCAAAGATAATCCGAAACGGCTAATGCGAATTTATTCCGAAACGAAGATTACACTCGCGGGTAGTTATCATCACTGGCAAAGTCCAAACCGCCAATTCGATCAACCAGAGTTCGACTAGAGAGTGGTTCCGGATGGTATCGGGGCCAACCTCCCCAGTTAAAGACAAAACAACCAAAAAAACTAACACGACACGATTTAACTAGAACTGAAAAACTTCACCAAGATGACAATCATTTGTCTGCTATATCGCAAACAGCACATTTTCGCTACACCAATACATTTATTTATAGAAATCCTCCTTTCAGTTTCTCATTCCGATATTCATTTCAACCTACCTAGGCAGTTTTCCCTTCCCTTCTATCATCCTCTCACCTAACTAAAGCGACGCTATACCGTACATTGCGTGCTCTCGGGGTGTGCTGTGTTCAGTGCCGTGACAAATTGAACGGCATTCTATATGATCGAGCCACGCATGGAAAAACTGGACGGTAGGGTACGGCCGTCTATGGTGATTTGATTTTTGATTTGATTTGACTTATTTTATTCATGTAACTACATTTTGCCTTGTTTCTTGTTACAATTTGGCTAAAGAATTCAAGCATATCAATTAATATTCATCAATACTTCTAAAGTTTAATTCTCACCCCAATTCTCAATTACTATGGACCTAATATACGTTGTTGAATAAAATTAAAAAACATAAAAAAATTTAAAAAATAAATAAATTCGAATCGGACAAACTTAATTTAATATTGGGTTGTAAGTTATTCCAATGTGCGATGCCTCTCACAAACAGTGATTGACCATAGTATGCTGATCGATGATTAGGTATCTGAAAATTTCTGATTCTTGTATTTCTCAATGGTGTCAGTTTCTCGAATAAATTTTCTGATTTTTTAATTCTAATAAGCCTAAAAATAGTCACGCATGATCGATACTTGTAGAAATTATGAAAAGAACAACAAAAAGATACAGCTACTCTCAATTTGTTCAATGAACTAACAAATGCATTCGGGAAGAGAAAATCTCCATATATAAAGTGTGGAAATAGCAAGTTTTGAATATTTTCATTTTTGTTGGAATATCCAGGTATCTTATTAGTATATTTAGCTGTTTCAATGAACCATAAATTTTTCCGACTTGAGCATTAATAAAGGGACTCCAGTCTAGGTTCGATGTAAAAATTACACCCAAGATATTGACACGTTCAACATACTGAATGATTTCCTGGCTTAGGAATAATTGTGGAGGAGTAGGAGGTGTTTTGATTTTGCTTATCATCATTGCTTTTATTTTTGAAGTGTTTATAGGTAACAAATTATGCTGTGACCATTGAAGGATTTTTTGAAGATCATGGTTTATCAATCTAGACACTTTGAATGCATTTATATTTCCACTCGAGCAAAAATAGATTTCAACATCATCAGCGAAAAGATGAACCTGTAGAACAGAGGGTAGATCATTATTGAACAATGAAAACAGCAACGGTCCTAGAACAGAACTCTGAGGTACTCCAGAATCTATTCTGTGAAAAGAAGACATATCGCCGTTGTACGAAACAGATTGACTGCGTTCGGACAGATAGGATCGTAATAAGGAGATTGCGCTTTGCGAAAATCCAAACTGTGTTACTAATTTATTCAATAACAGTCGATGTGAGATTCGGTCAAAAGCCTTACCAAAATCGATTAGCAGTAAAATTGCCGATCCCTTTTTATCAATAGCCAAAGCGATGTAATTATAAACTTTGAGTAGAGCAGTTCCAGTACTATGATTTTTACGGAAACCAGACTGATATCTGGTGAGATAATTCATCTCATTTATTTAACATCGATATTTGTGTTTTTACTAGCTTCTCAGATGCCTTTGATGCCACTGAGTATACTAATTGGTCGAAAATTTGTAATGTCGTTCAAACGACAATTTTTCTTTATTGGTAAAACTTTTACATGTTTCCAGCATCGAGGAAATTTAGACGTCAACACAATACTATTAAACAAATGAGTCAATAAAGGTAGGACTAGGGGGAGAATTAATTTAATAAATGTAATAGATATGTTATGTAGTCTCACTGCACTAGATTTGATTGAATGAATTGCATTCACAATTTCATATTCTGCAAAAGTGCGAAAATGAAAACCACCGATGCTTGCACGTTGTTGGATAAGCCCTTCATCAGTATTATAATTCGCAGAAAAGTATTCATTAATTTTAAAATTAACTTTCTGAAGACGTTTCCCGGCGTAATACGCCAAGTTTTTTGATATTTCTCCAAAGTTGACCGCTTGACACATTTATGTTAATTTTGCGTTTGTTGTAATTGATTTTTGCATTTTTAATAATAGAATTTTTTTCGCAAAGTTTTAAAATGAGTTTCATTACCTATCGTTTTTTCGTGCTTCCAATTTCTGTAAGTAATTTCTCGATCTATAATAAACTTTTCAATATCATCATTATACCATGGATTTTTCCGTGGTTTTATTACTCTAATAGGAATGAATTTATCGTGCAAATAACAAAGATGTTTATACAATAATTCAACTAAAAGATTGGGATCATCTATACTCAAATGGGGAACCCAATTAATACTATGAAATGCATCGTTTAGGGCTCTGTTATCAAAATTAACATAATCCCGATACCAGATACTCATTGTCTCTGAAATTGAGCAAAAATCAAGTGTACAGAAGATTAAGTCATGTCCTGATATCCCTGGCATTGATATTTGGTTAACCCTTTCATGCCCAACTTTTTTCTAGACTATGTAGGGTTTTAATATTATTTTTTCTTAAAAACGGTGGCGTCAAGAAACACGAAAAGTCTTTTTTCATGAAGATAGGTGATTCCCTCGCAGTGCTAGTAGCTGCTCAATTTTCACCTTCCAATACTCAATACAATTCTCCTAGAATATTTGCAATAGTCCAATCGTGTGGCAAATGTAGCCAAAGACAGTCTAAATTAATTAGTTTTATCAGTTTTCAATAATATTGCAACATAACGAAGATATATGAAAAAATCATTTTCCGTCGTCAATGTAAACTGTCCCTGGCAGCACTGCTCCAGCGGAATCCAATCAGACTAATTGCAATAACTTCAGCTCTAGAGCTAATCCAGGTAACGGTTAATACTTAAATGAAAGGCAATAGTCATATTTATTAGCCTTACTTGTTTTTGTGAGCAAATCTTGCCTCTATCAAAAGTTATAGCTGTTTAAAAACGTTGTTGTCCACAAAAAGCATGGGCATGAATGGGTTGAATCGTAGAACTTTATTCGGCGTGTCAGTTATAAATAGATCTAATAAAGAACAACTAGATCGAAAATAAAATGTTGGCTCATTGCTCACACTTAGTTGCGTTTCGGCTTCGCCTCATCAGAAACCGACACTAACTTATTGTCGGAATAGATTAACGCCGGCTTGAAGCAAATCCCTTAAAACTAAAACACACTTTGTGTTTCAATCGAACGACTGATCAAACGTGATGTCCCGCTCGAGCAGAAGTTCTGTTTATGCCGATGAGACACAGTGAAGCCGAAACTTGTCTTGGCTTGGCAGGCCTATGCGAAAGCACTATGCTATATTTCACCCTAAGGAGGAAAATTTGGTAAAACCAAAATTTCTCCACTAGGGTGAAAATGTGTTCGTAAAACCATTCTTTGTACAGGAGGGCACAAATCCTTATTTCATACTTAGTTGCGTTTCGGCTTCGCCTCATCAGAAACCGACACTAACTTATTGTCGGAATAGATTAACGCCGGCTTGACGCAAATCCCTTAAACTGTTTCAATCGAACGAATTATCAAACGTGATATCCCGTTCGAGCAGAAGTTCTGTTTATGGCGATGAGACACAGTGAAGCCGAAACTTACCTTGGCCTAGCAGGCCTATGCGAAAGCACTATGCTATATTTCACCCTAAGGAGGAAAATTTGGTAAAACCAAAATTTCTCACTAGGGTGAAAATTTGTTGGTAAAAACCAGTCTTTGTACATGAGGGCATAAATCCTTATTTCATACTTAGTTGCGTTTCGGCTTCGCCTCATCAGAAACCGACACTAACTTATTGTCGGAATAGATTTACGCCGGCTTGACGCAAATCCCTTAAAACTAAAACACACTTTGTGTTTCAATCGAACGACTGATCAAACGTGATGTTTTCACCCTAGTGAGAAATTTTGGTTTTATCAAATTTTTCTCCTTAGGGTGAAATATAGCATAGTCATTGCTCACGTTAGTGTATGACAAATTAGAAAGTATTTCTTTGAATAATATAGATTTACGGGTGTTTTTGCGTAGGGTAAGGTGGGGCAAATCCGACCTAGTAAATGGTTTTGGCTGTGAAATGCTCATTTTACATCAGATCAAGTCGTTTTGTATACCAAATTAAAGGTTAGACTCCTGGACAACTTTTTGTATAAAGCATTTTATTTGGATCTTGGGAATATCTTGAGATACAAGCGTTTTACAAAAATTCTCATTTTTGCTGTTTTCAAAAATGGTGGAGTAAACCCGACCCCCTATGTTTTTGGTTGATTTAGTGCAGATATTACTCAAATTTTATGGTTTTTTACATTTCTTATAAAAGAAATGTATAGAATTCGCTCAAACTTTCAAGATTTTTTCCAAGACCCGGAGGGCTGAGTCTTATGTACTAATCGACTCAGCTCGACGATTTGGGACAATGTCTGTGTGTGTGTGTCTGGGTGTGTGTGTCTGGGTGTGTGTGTCTGGGTGTGTGTGTGTGTGTGTATGTAACGGACAAATTCTCATTCGTGTTTCTCAGCAATGGCTGAACCGATCTTATCCAAACCAATTTTAAATGAAAGAACTAAAAAACAGTAAGAACGCTATTAATTTGTTTTTGATTCTTATGTTTAGTTTTCAAGATATGAATGTTTGAATGCGTAAAAATGGCATTTTTTGCAGTTTTTTTGAATTATCTACCGAAATTGACAATATAGATTAACAATTTATATGTTTTAGACAGCTTTAATGAATACCTTTGAATAAGCTATAGATTGTTGAAATCGGACTGAAGAGATATTTATAATTAAATGCGGACGAAAGATTTTTATCATTTCCCATTGCCAGAAATATGACCAAAAACATGTAATCTATTATTAACGCCAAAACGGCTTATTTTAGGTCAATAGTATCTTCGGAGAATTTAATGGAGGCAATATGCCCTTTCTTTCGGTATTTGCTGATTAATCCCCCAATGAGTGCGATATTTTCACAAATTTTCTTGGAAGTGATTATATCGAAATGATGCCTTCAGCAAATTTGTAGCTCTTACTTTTGCGAACAACTTTACTGAAGACTTCAAATATCTATTTTGAATACTTTAAAAGTTATGGCTTGTTGTTTGTTGATTACTCTTTGTCGCTTATTTATTGTTCAATATAGTAATAATCCATTGAAATAAGCCAAACATTATTTCGATAAAACGAATTTTGTATTTCATTTTTCTTTCCACAACCGCTAGAAATAATCACTTCCAAGTTGTCTGGAAGGAACATGATAACTTATCAGTGCAAAAATGTTCATTTGTGCGAACCTTCTGACTGCAATTTTTCTAACTTATGACCATCGGATCGATCTGAAACATATCGGAAAATGAAAAGCGAAATAAATAACTCCATGCAACGGCGTAGCCAAGAGAAGGTTTTGGGGTTTAACACCATACAGTACCTCCCCCAACCCACCACACCCAAAAAAAAAATATTGGATTGAAGTTGAAAATTTATTGATGCAGACTGATTTAATTCAATATTATAATAACAATTATCTGATCCGTAGATTGATAACCTGTTGTTGTAAACATCATGAGGAGTTTTGATAAATTGTCGGAATGGGGTCCTGATATGTAACTGATCTATTGGTCTTAATTTCTCAGTTGTCTAATTGCATCAATATCAAATTCCTGCCTGAAAACATTCCAATAGAAAATTCCAGAGTTCTGTAATCAATCATAATCCTCAGATTTATTTTCAAATTGAGCTCGTTTTTGTAGAGATGTACTGTAATAAGGGTCTTTATTTAATAGGAAGCGAAGTTAAAATTGATTTAATGTCTATGAAACATAGAACTGCTCACCAAAAAATGCATAACTTTCAACATTTGCTAAAAATGTTTTTGCCTTTTTCATTCACTCTAAAATTCGTCAATCTAATCCCGACCTGGAGGACCGAGTGTCATACTGACTGACAATCGACTGAGTTCGTAGAGATCGGTAAATGTCTGTGTGTGTATGTATGTGTGTGTATGTGGGAAAAATGTGACCTCTGTTTCTCAGAGATGGCTGGATCGATTTGCACAAAGTTAGTCTCAAATGAAAGGTACAACCTTCCCATCGGCTGTTATTGAATTTTTTATTGATTGAACTTCCGGTTCCGGAGTTACGAGTTGAAGAGTGCAATCACACAGCAAATTCCCATATAAACGGAAATGAAAGATTTTCAAAATCAAATTTGTATTTTTGATGCCAAATGACTTTAAAATGCATGAAACATTGAGATGTTTGACAAAAATTGACTTTTTTGGACTTTGGTACATTTTTGCCTTTCTCATATAGAAAGGTTATGCAATCACTCTAAAAATCGTCAATCATACCGGCCCGGAGGGAGTATGCAGTGAGGGGTTGCTACTTTAAAATTAAAACTAGTTTAAAATTTCTTAACAAATTGAAAATTTTCGGCAGGACCTGGACCTCCCGGATCTTTCTCCATGATCCGCCGCTGGTTTCAAGCGATGTTTCAGTATCACATAGTATCTCAAGATCGTGGCTGTCGATCCATTGTGTGTATGTGCAAATCGTACTGAACATGTAATATTCATTTCCACCATTGTATTGAACATAACCAGCCATGGAATCGCAGTCTGGACAAATGAGACAAGCACAATTGCACCACTAGGTGGATTAAAACAGGTTTTTATTTTTATTTTGGGAATGCGTCGAGTTGCGACGAAAACGTAATATGATTAATAACGAGGATAACACTTTCCGAATGTAGAGACTCTAGCAGGTTCTGATCGATTTTGATGAGCATTTGATTTTTGTTGTATGACCAATTATATGTATAGGTCAAATGTTTAAAAACAGTAATTTAAGGTCAAGATAGCATCATTTTGAAAACGCCAACTTCGGAGGTTTAGTATCTTCGATGAGTTTTACAAATGTTAAACAGCGCACTATTTGTTAAAATAATTTTAACGGTATATCGTCCAAGAAGTATTTATGGTGAATTTTCTCAGGTTAATATTCATGACTACAATAAAGTCTCAACAAATTCGCTAAAGACACGAACTCTCTTACTATTTTCTGAAAAAATTAATTCTGTATAATTTTAAAACTTCAAAAATTACGGTTTCGGAATTATGCCGTATGGACAGTAGATCGATTTTCACCAAACCGAATTTCTGGCTACGCCGCTGACTTCAAGTAAGTAGAAACAAAGTCGTTCTACACTCGTTCACATGAAACTTCTTCGAATGCTGAATATCTATTATAATACATTGAAACCCCGATTTTATCAGCCAAATATGAACATATTTTTGATGGGCTCTAGCAGACGAACAAGACTGAATTCGAGTAAATCCATTCTTGAGCATGTTTTCCTTATCATGAAGATGGAAATATGCAAAAATAAAAAGTTCATCATAACCAGAAATAGTTATCAGACTACATCAAGGGACGGGAAGAATATTTTAACAGCTTCAGTTTATTATAAAGAAAAAAAATTCCCGATTTAGTCAATGTCCCCATTTTGTCAGCCTAAAATACACCATGAGATTGATAAATATGGGTCTTTATTGTATGTATTATTCACTGTGTTTCACATTAATAGGTACATTTCATTGTTGGGGATTTTTTTATTGCATCGAACTACAACAATTTTAGGTAGCTTTCAAGGGGTTATTTTATAGACTTCTTCCAAAATTTGGCGAACCTATTCCAATTCGTATACCAATTAATTGGTATACTTAAGGGTTTATATGTTGCAGATAGAGAAAATACTGAAATTTTCAGCTTTTTTCCTACACAATATTACGAAAGCTTATTAAACAACCTTTCCTAATAAGTTTGTGAAAATTATAAACTATTTGAAATTTTTTAATAGTTTGATTTTTTATTTAACCGTTATTTTTTAATAAATAGTGACCATCGCTTCACAACGTAGTCTAGTTTTCATGGCTTGCGGTGAGCACGATCTCTCGAATTGCTGAACTGAAAATTATGGAATAGAAATTAATTTTTAGTATTCTTTACAGATTTAACTGAATGGCTCTGAATTAGACCCGCTGGTGCCCTAAGAAGATTTCGCTAGATTTTCAGAGCACTGTGCACCCAGTGCATTAACGCAAGTGACGGAAGGTTATCGAAAAGATTCGTGAAAATGAAAATTCCAGTAATGATGATGATTTTCCCAAACGGTTCGTTTTCGAGAGGTTTTTATTTGTTCTTTGGCATTAGGATTAGCGATAATAATTCAAATCAAGGATACTACTGGGAAGTCACCTTTAGAAAAAGTCGATGTCGAAGTAAAATTTGGAACTATGCACGCATGCACTTCAGAGATAGCGACATATCAGGAGCTGTGATTTCATTTCAACGCTTTTTTGTAAAAAGGGCGATACTTACAAATGTAAACATAAGGCTTTTTTCATACATGCGAATGAGGTCTTTGAAACGCAACAAATTAATCTAAAAATTTGGATTCTACGATATTGCTTTCTTAAACTACAACAAAAAATACAACGGGCGAAACAGTATTTTTGTTTGTTTATTTAAAGTTTCGCCCTCCACGCTCCATGCAAACAAACAGGGCGATACTATTTTTGCTAGCAGTTTAGAGGTGAAACTGTTATTTCCGTATTTTTTTAGGATTATCAAGTTGATACCAGCTGTTAATAGTAACAATGATCGCTATTTTGAAAAAACACGGACGAAATCGGTGGTGCAGAACGGTAGTTATTGTAAAAAAACTGTAAATTTAATAATTTCAAATACTTAATGAAGTTTTGGGTTTCGATCACTGAATCATGCAATCTAGGATGTAAAAAACACAATAGCTCTTAATTAGGAAATAAAACCAAGTCTGGAAATATTCACTGTTGATTTTCTTTGAATGGTATCACTGCTAGTATTGCCCTTTTCAAGAAAAAGCGTTGATTTCTTAGTTCTCAGTCGCGTTGGAAATTTGAGTATAAAGTATAAACTTCAAATCGATTAAAAAAATCGATTTTTTTGGCTCAGTACAATATAAAACCCCTTTAGAAAATTCAGTTTTCTCACCACAATTTAGATATTTTTATTAACAGAGCATTAGCAATAATTCGTTTGCATGTCTATTTTATGGGCCATTTTTTCGCTTTCCCATTGATTTGGTTTGAGATTTCTAGCACTGATGTTGTCCTATACTGATTTGAGCGATTCTCTGAGTCCTGCCACTATCCCAGTATGTGTTATCAAAAACATCGCGAAGCATCAGGTTCTAAATGTTCTCAAACGATATAATATCCGAAGATAGTGATAAGAGTTATAAGAAATGTCTCATCACACTGTTAGGTGGATTAAAAGCGTTTTTTAATGATAAATCAATGAATGTTGTGTTATTTAATTGTAACATGAAGAAAATGGAGTTCAATGTCAATCTTGGAATGCTAAAATCACGAGCAGTAGCGCGTAATGATATTCCCATTTGCATCGGAGCAATTTTTTGACGAATACTATAATCATCACGTTCTTGTGTCTTTCGTTTGTAATTATGAACCATTTTGCATAAAAATAATAAAAAATGACAATAAAAATATATTTCAATTTGATAAATAAAAATTTCTCAGCAAAAAAGCGGTCGGATTTACCCCAATATTTAGAGGTCGGATTTGCCCCACCGCGTCATTTTTCATTACGATGCAATTAAAAAAATATGAAAAAGGTTGAACTAAATTCATCTATGCACTTTGTTGGACTTAAATCAAAGAATTTAAATCCACTTTCATTTATTATGTAATCACTTTAGCAATTAGAAATATCCTGTAGTCAATAATGCACAAGAGTCTAATCAAAAGTTGTAAAAACACACTTTTTGACGTATGAGCATCTCAACGTAGACTAATAAAATGCTCTCATACCACCATTATGATTATTTTCGATGCTCTACACGACAACATTGATATTAGTTCACGTAGTGCTTCTGATTTTCGGTAACAGGGGGGGGGGGTCGTGTTTACCCTACGGTCGGATTTACCCCACCTCCAATGAAATCTCCAATTAAAAAAATGTGTTTATGTTTAACTCCGTACTCTTCAAAGTGTTTTAGTAGGAGCTCCGAGCAATCTATTCCAGGTGGATTGTAGTAAACACCTAATGAAAGATAATCATTACCGTATAGAACTTCAACTAAAATATACTCAATTTTTTGTTGGAAACTATTTTCTTCCAGAGCAGATTTAGAAATTATTCGACATTTCAGATTTTTTGTAAAATAAATGCAAATACCACCACCATGGCGGTTACAATCATTTCTGATCACCTCATAGCCATCGATGGCGATCAGGCTTGTCATTTGCTCACACAATGTGCCACAACCCAGTTAAACTCATTCCGGAACCGGTTCGGATTTCTGAATGGAGTCATTATGGATTCCAAATCAAATGCAACAACCGATTCCGACTCAGAATCGGTTGTTGCATTTGATTTGGAATCCATACTGACTTCATTCAGGATTCCGAATCCAATTCCGAATGGTTTGACCGGGAAAGAGCGAACTACACTGATTAAAAATAGAGCATCACAAAAACACTGCGATGTGCAGAACGACCGCACAAAGAGAAACTTGAAAACGAAAAAGAGAAAAATCTGTGCACCAAGAGTTGCACAATTTCGTTCAAAGAGTTACCTTGAAGAGCCATTTTTTGTGCCTCCCCTCACTGGTATGCAGGTAGGAAGACGTATCAAACTACAATTTAGATAAAGTTAGATAGGAAGAATGTTTTTAAAATGTTTTTTGGTTGCTTTTTCTGCTTCTGTGCGCGTGGGACTAAGATTCACACTAAAGAGCCTCTTTATTTCTACTCTTTGAGGTGTGCAGCCAAGGAATACTCGTATGGGAGCAGCACACACCGGAGTGAAGAGGTTTATTGTGAAAGAGAAGAGAGGTGGTTCGTTTGAAAAGTACAAAAAGCGTTTTTTATTCATCTCTTTATTTGCTCTGAGGTGCATTACATTCCTGATGGCGATCATAGAATTTGTAATCGTGCTATTCATCCATGTTTCTGTCATACATATAATGTCGGCTTTACTATTCGCAAATGTCATTTTTAACTCATCGAACTTAGTGAAACTACGTGCACAAAGACTTTGTACATTGATGTGACAAATATTTAGTGTTTCTTCGGAGAATGCAGCATTTATTACTGCTTTTGAAATAATACTGTTTGTGGAGACACTGTCTATTGGTAAACTAGCCATTTCCAATTATTGGAACAAGCATTGAACGACCCCCTTCATTACAGCTCAAAACAACGATTGTGCATACAGTAATTGAGAATTTAAATTTCATCGACGACTGACCGGTGGCGACTGAGTTAGGAAATGGGGCAAACAGTGATAATAAATATCTCAAGCCTTGAGCGCAGTCCACTGGACCTAAAAATAGATAACGAGAGAGATTTGGCCCGATCGGTGAGAGGAGACGATCTACTTGTAGCAGACATTGGGGGTCGATGGGTCAATTAGGAGGAGGGGGTCGATGGGTCAATTAGGAGGTATTGGAGGCTGCAGCGGTGATCACAAAAGCTGTTGGGAACATGTGATGGCATCATCACAGTTCCTCGATGGCGGAGTGGCTAACGCACCCAACTAGAGACTGGGAGATCGCAGGTTCGATTTCTGCTTGAGGACATATCTTTTCTAAGCGTTTCCAATGAAAAGGTGAATTTTCACTGTTTCTTCATTCTCACTGTTCCGGTCATTCTTTTCTTCTTTGTTTTCCAGTGGACACGTTCATAAAAAATAAAACACTCTACTCATGACCTAGGGTTTTCGTGGCGATGTTGGGCGGGAGACGGTGATTCCTTCTACTGCTGCTGCTGATGATGCGACGGGCGATCACTCCAGATCGCGCTTAACGGACGACGATAGTCTCCACCACCCATTCGTGGACTGCCGGCGGGGTACTGCCGCACAATCTTCCGGTCGTCACCGGAAAATGTGCTGGGTGTGCTGGTACAGCGTTTCGGTAGTCGAATGGTCCTGCCAAGGCGCAGTTTGACGGATGCTGCCTTCTTCCGGCCACGTGTACCACCGGGACCAACCTTGAGACGAACTGTGTGGTAAAGAGTGGTTACCAACGAGGAGATGTGATGCTTTTGGACGTTCGACGGCTGCCATGAACCTGTGAAATAGATTGCCGTTGCACGGGAACAAATAAGCACAAGCACATTGTTGGTAACCAAAACTACGGATTTACCTTAATATCTTCTTCGGAGTGCACGCAAAAATCGCCAAGCTAATTGGGTTGCACTATCAATTGCTATTCTGTTAGGGAAGGGAAACTGATTATTGAACTTGGTGAAACTTTTAAGGCCGAATTTAATTACCACGCTGAACACATCACGGCGCGAACAAACGACGAACCACTCTTGCCTCTTCCACTGATTAGTTCAATGTGGTTTATTGGGCTTTGAAAATCCTCAGATTAACCGCGGATTGAAGATCTTCGTTAGCAGATCTGACGTATTTTCCACGAAGTGGACAATAGCGACATTCTCGAATTCGCATTAACAGTCCCGAGTTTCCTCAGCTGCATAACAGCATCTCATTTCTACGGGTGGCTTCAATTGGACCAGCCTGTCGCTTGCCACTCATCAGAGTGAAACAGACTCTTCACCGAAGGGTGCAAGAGTTCGTGAACTCTTGATAAGGTCGGTAGGCTTTTTCGGTAGCCAAATTACACTCCCATCGGTAGCGACACTAGGCGAAGCAAACTACAAATTGGCGCGTGCGAAGAACGGTTGTAACTCAAGTGGATTATAGCAAGTCTATTTTAAAGAAGCCTCTCTCGCGCTACTGTACTGGTTCAATTTCATGAACGTTAGAAATATACACAATGAACAATTAAATATTAATATTATTAATAATATTAAACGAAGCTAAATTAAATTATAATTACAGAACTATATACATTTATATATTTACAATAATGTACTCGTTACAATTTACGTTTATCTATCGTGCTCGATGCGCGATCTGAAGCCATCGAGATGCATGTTGTGTAGTGATCGTTTATTAGTCTGTTGTGCTCGATTCACGTGTGCAGACGAATTTTCCGCGATATCTTCTGCGATTCACGTCTGTAGATTTCGGTCTTCGCGAGCAGGTAGTGCTGCTTATTGAGGTCTCGTATTCATTAGGACGTCATTCTGTGAACTGATCATCCCCTTGGGCAGCAGGATCCGATACAGTTGGATAAATTCTTCGTACGTGAGGCGCATCCCACCCGACGAGTTCGTACCGTTTCTAGCATTCCTGGAAATTGTGAAAAAAAGGAAATCGGTTATAAATTCTCGCCTTGAGCGTTTTGCCAATAAACCGCTAAAATGTTTGTTCAACTGATTATGTATTTCTTTGAATAATGTATTCAGTAAACTATTTTCAATATGTTTCTTCCTCACGCCACGGAGATACTCTGAAATAAAAGAAGAGTATAAATTTAAAAAAAAAAATTTTTTTTTCTTATAAACACGCTCATAATGAAGGCTTGCACAACACGATGATCGCCATTTTATTTTTTTATAGATTACCCTTACTTGTTCACATTTGTGACAGCTATGAAAATCATAAGGCGCTGCAATGAAAATTATATTTACTTTATTGATAAATCATATTGTTCTATCATGAAAACCATAAAAATCGTATGAAAAACATGAGCGACTTATGAAATCGAGTTTTTGTATTTTTTATGGTTTCCTAAGGCAAATTTAATGGATTTCGGTAGTCAATTTGCCTGAGTGTAGAGTGGTCGTTAAAAGCAAGTTGAGCATTTTTTCTGTTTCAAAATGGCTTTTGTCATGATGATTATGGTGTCGAAAACATCAGATTTATATGATGCGTAGAGCCACTGGATGTTGATTCAGATGTGATCAAGTGCTAGTTTCAAGCACCGAATAAAAAGGTGTGTGTAAAATTTGAAATGAAAACTACAAGGGACAGCCCTATGGGGTTGTACGAATTGCAGACGTAGGACTGCAATACGTGAAATATTTAATTTCTTATTACATTTGGATTAATAATTAATCAAACATTTCTTTCTACAGTTCACTTCATGAATCAAACCGTCTTGCTCATCAGGTCATTTTATTTAAAATGAGCGATCGAATCCGATTAAAGAAAGCAGACAGAAAACTGCGATGGAAAACCGAACTAGTATTTGGAACTGGTTTAAAATTTGAAAAAGTTTTCTATTGTGTGCGGTAAACAACCAAACCGATGCTTAAAAATCATGTTTTAGACAATACAGTCACAGTTCTTGTATAGGACAAGCTTTATAGTTTTATTTTGCCGTTATTGTAATTTTTCTAAAAAAATTGAAAATTTACCATAAGATGGCTGAATTATAAGCGTTTAAAATTGGACCACTTTTCGTTACATACCATTTTTGTTGAATTTGCAACGTGCACCCCCATATCGAAAACAAAGACGTAGTCCTACGTCAAAAACCACAACGTAAGTGCATTGCTTGTCGCGTTGTAGATGGAATTTTTTTGGAAGTGGTATGAAGAAAACTGTGTTCGTTAATCGGAAGTTTGATCACAGATGGAAAGAAGCAGATAAAGTTAACTGTGTGGGTGAAATGATTTGTGGCATACATTTTTCAAAGGTAAGAGTCTTAGTATTTCAATATAAGAATACATCCGTTACATGAAAAATACGGAAGTTAGGGCTTTTAACATTTCTGATGTAGTCAAACATTATTGCAGTTGTTCAATTACTCTGTACCGGTTGAGATTGGATGGATTCTTGATTTGATGTTAGGTGTGAAACGATTTTTTCCGTCAAATATGGCGTTGTTCTTATTGGTGAAATTCAATATGTTTTTATATCACTGTATTGGGATATATTAGCTAGTTTACAGAGTACCGGTTTTTCAACATAAATTTTAATCCTTAAACCGTTATGTGGCCAATAAAAAAAACACCTTTAACAGACCAACGAGGGTAACCGGGTACCCACAAATTGAAATGCGCATAACTATGGCTTCCTTTAACCTATTTGGACAATTTTAGATGTTTTGGATTCAGGAACTCGTCCACTTTTTGATTCTGTGAAATTGAACTGGATGAATGGATCTGGTTCTTGGTAATCCGAATGTTTCAGAATAATGTTCCAGTATTAGGGCATGATTTGTAAATTTTAATAATGTCCTAGCAATACGAGTATCAAATCTATTCAAATTGTCTCGGAAGTCTGTTATTTATTGTTTGGGGACCCTATGGCAATTTAAAAATGAAAAAATGTAATTGGAATGGAATGGTTACTCACGGCCTCTCTGGAACTTGCTCCGGAATATCCTTTCCGGGGTCAAATCACCAAATGGTTCCAAAACCACCAGATACAGCCTATTGATGCAATTCCAAGAATTTTGATACCCATATTGCTAGTATTCCAATGAAATTCACAAATAATATAACAGCACTAGAACATGCTTCCGAAAATCCGGATTCCCGGAAACCGAACGAAGGAACCCTATTCATTTTACCAAGTCTAAAAGTGGATGAGTTCCTGAATCCAAAACACCTAAAAGTATCAAAATCGGTTATAAATTACCTTAGTTATTGGCATTTCACTTTTGCGGGTACCAACGTCGGCCTGTCAATAAAAAAATTCAGGAGCCCCTCTTCACTCCCCTCTTACTTTATTAACAATATTAAACATGGTAATTTCCTTAATTGAAACCTAAAAAGGTACCCGGATACCGCGTCGGACACATAACGGTTAAGAATGAAAGGTGATTTTACTTCGCAAATGCGCAAATGGTCCATTTTTTCAATTAAAATAAAAGTTAATTTTAATTGCTGCGGAAAAACGTGTTTGATTGTATAATGATGAAATACAGTTACATTTCGTTGGAGTTTAGGGCTAAATTAATGTTTAGAGGTATGGTAGTATTTTACCTTGTTTCGACATTATTTGTTTTAAAATGTATGGCATTTTATTATTAAAAATTGCAAAAGTTGATTTTTCCTAAACGTTACATTCTGAGGAGTCCGTCAAAATTGAATTTCATTTTGATGTGATTACCATTTTATTATATATGGTTATACAAAATACATGTATCATTTTTCAACCCAATTTATTTATATATATATATATATATATATATATATATATATATATATATATATATATATATATATATATATATATATATATATATATATATATATATATATATATATATATATATATATATATATATATATATATATATATATATATATATATATATATATATATATATATATATATATATATATATATATATATATATATATATATATATATATATATATATATATATATATATATATATATATATATATATATATATTAGAGATGGTCGGGTTCGGATCGGGTTCCGGGTGTTCAAATTTGAAATTCTCGGGTTCGGGTCGGGTCCGGGTTTTTGAAATTTTGAACTTTCGGTTTCGAGTCGGGCTTTTCAAATTACAAATTTTCGGGGTCGGGTCGGGTTCGGGTTTTGAACGAAACAACCCAACCATTTCACGACAGTCTTTTTTGTAGTAATGAATTATACTTCGTGATACGAATGGATGACACATATAACCGTACCAAATCGCTCGAATTCGTCGTATTTTCTGGTGCTCAAATATTGTATTTTTTCATTCTTGCATAAAATTCCGTCTCTTCAGACTCGCAAACTACCTGAATTATTTAATTTTTTAAACGAACATTCATGAGAGAGCATTCAACAATACGTGTTTCGCATCTAAAATCTCTTTGCGATTTATTTTTCATGATAATTAGTAATAAACAAAGTCAACAGGAATTTATCGAAATATATCGGTTCATCTTTCTATAATGGAATATAAATTTCGACAGGTACTTTAAAACCGATACTTAGGCCGCGGCGACTTTTTCTCTACGTAAGCGGTTTTGTGGGGTACAATCGTACCCCAAAATTAAAAACCGCTCTAATATTTCTAATTTTTATTAAATTTATAATTAACTTGGATAGTCTTATTCTAAAATCAATCGTAAAGTAACCTGTTTAAAAATATTCGCGTTTTGACTATTTAATTATGTAATATTTCATTTTGTATAGAGTAAGTCATTAAAATACGTCAAAATTCCCTTTTTTCTTCATATTGCGATAACTCCGGTAGTTTCAAATCGATTTTGACCATTTATACGATCTTGTAAAGACTTTTAAATTTCCTTTTGAACGATTTTTTTCAAAAACCGCTCAAAAAGCGTATTTATTCCGATGCTTTTTTGAAAACCAAACGCCAATACAAACGTTAAAAATACAGCAATATGCAGTAACGGAGATGAAACAGGAAGGCGTCGAAGGAACAGGTAGAGCCGGTGCATTATACGTGTATATAAGTAAGTATGTTCCAGAGCCTGGGCTGCAGAAGATAAAATCGAATGATGCGTTTTGCATACTATATACAAATCATATTCATGAATATGTTTTGCCTCTTTAATCCGCAAAAGCAAAAATTACGATACCAATCCAAGCGCATTTTCTAGTTACTTTGGTATAGTGCTTTGTTATATCAAATAACCAGGCATTGTAATTCTCTCTCACTCACGCGAAAAGAAGCTTATCCGATATCCAACTTTTCCGAGATAAGATGAGTCGCAAAATTCTCCGTCTCCACAAATAGCATGAGAATGATTTTCCGGATAAAATTTATTTGACTTTTTCCTTCTCACCGGAGAAGGTGATAAAATTTTAATTTTGTGGAAATCAATAAAAACTTAAAAAATAACTTAATTACAAAGAAAAGCAGCAAAGAAAAATGATAGACTTGTTTTTTTCGTGTTTTGTAATAACGGCAGGAAAGCAGCGAGCGAAGAAAAGATACCGTGAAAAACTCATTCACTCATTCTCCGGCTGTTTGATTTATCTGGAGAAATAACACGTATTTATCCGGAGAAGTTGTGTGAGTGCCAATAACTTTTCGTGTGAAAATGTGAGTTTTTATTGTCGCAGTAGCAAACTATGCGGGCGCATTTACTCATATGAGCGATAAATGCAATGTCTGGAAATAACAGATACTATTATTCGGCAGAGTTGGAACTTATACAATTTTACACAAGTTTCTCGCTTTCTATGTATCGATATTTTGCTTTGAAAAAAAGATAAAATATTTTTTTTAAATTATGTACACACGACAAAACACTAACGCAAACGGGTTTGGGTGGTACATTTGTACCCCAAACAAACTTTAAGCGAGCACTGTTAAGTTGGTCAAATGAAACAAATAGGTTGTACCTGCTTTAACGGAAGTTTAATCAAATTGGTTTATGATAGATTGCTTGCAATTTAAATAAACTATAACGGTAAATTAAGGATTTGGTGGTACTTTTGTGTCATTATGGAGGCTCAAATTTAAAAAGGGCACATTATTTTTTTAAAAGCGGATAATTTAGGCCAAATTTATTTTCTAGAGACTGTCTTTGTTCCATCAGACCTAAACCTAGCTTCACTTCCGCCAGGTTCCGTTGTTCATGACACTCATATGGTTATGGTATAGTAGCACCACTATCAAATCAGTGGTACATATATGAAACAAGCACTTTCTGTCAGATTGTTCCCGAGCTGAGCTGTTTGCATGATCCGGATTTCTTCATGAAAATACATGAATTTCCACGAACTTAAGGAATTGGAGTCGTTCCGAGAGCTCCATTGGAGAAGTCGAAGCATCTCTACCGGCGCGCTTACCTTACCTATAATCTGAAGCATAAAATAACTTAGATACCCCATCATAGATCGTCCTAACGCTAATGATGGGACATCAAGTACACGTCAAAAAATCTTGATTGATACCCTTCGAAACAGGTTTGACCCTACCAACCAGTAACGTGGGTGACGTCATGTAAACTGTCGAATACGAATTGCCAATTGCCATAGCTTAATTTAATACATGTAATAAATTATACGAAACTGCCTTGCAGGAATGGTTTCTGATAAAAAAATAGAAATTTTGGTTAAGGACGACGGACAAGGTTGTTGGAAACTGTGAACAAGCTTTCTGTTTCCCCATGAGTTAGCCGCCGATTTAACTTAATTTCCGGTTAAGATATCGACGATTTATAAGTTTCTCAGAACATTACAAATTCGACGTTCAATAATAGTAAATATAAATGCGGATTCTACTCGGCAGTGATTTGTTTTGCCATATCCAGATATAACTCAATGCATATGTTGCTACTTCAGATTCGAGTGATTCTACTTGATGAGCCTAGGGTCCAGATCGGGTGCCTAGAATTAAAAATCTTCGAGATCTTTGGTTGATTCTCCGTAGCAAGTTGGATTCGGATCGGGCTTCTCAAATTTTAAACTTTCGGGTTTTCAAATTTTAAAATTCTCGGGCCGGGTCGGGTTCGGGTTTTACAAAATTTTCATGCTCTCGGGTTCGGGTTTGAAAAAATTGAAACCCGACCATCTCTAATATATATATATATATATATATATATATATATATATATATATATATATATATATATATATATATATATATATATATATATATATATATATATATATATATATATATATATATATATATATATATATATATATATATATATATATATATATATATATATATATATATATATATATATATATATTGAGCACAAAATATGGCGAATAAGATGTTTTTTAAAATTTAATCAAATTGTTTTTAAAATGGGTTAGAAGAAAATTTTCGTTTTCAAAAACTCTGAAAAACATCTGAAGGATAGGTTAGAAAAAAATGAAAACTGAAAAAGTTATATTAAAAATTTGGTTTTTCATTAATTGACCTAGAATCACAAATCAGAAAATTAACTTTTAAATGGTTCGCGATAGAGTTTCGCTGTCTTCCAGAAAATTGGAGAAAATAAAATTTTGAAACACTTTGTCGTAAACACTGGAGCTCTATGTCGTGTACTTTTCATTTTGAAAGAAATTTACCAAAACAAATCAGGGTGTTTCTTAAAAAAATGGTTTTTTATACAACTTTTGCAGCCACGGAAGTTCACCACCGCGGTGATTGTGTGATTGGATGTTTAAAGCTAAAGGGTTGAAATGTACAGAGGATCCAAGCTGTCTAAAGTATTGTGAAATACCTGAGGAAAAAGTGGTACGCAATGATTCAAAGGACGAGTAATTGAATGAATCAAGCGAGTCTTCGAATTAAGTACGGACAACTCACAAACAAAAGAAAATGGTGTAAAAAAGCACAATCAACAAAGCCTGGTTGGGAAAAGGCAGGACGAATAGTGTGGGGTGTTTTCAACAGTTCGGCATTGTAGTGTTGTAGCAAACCTCACATATATCTTGGAATCATTATAAACTAATTGGCTACGCTGTATCGATACATAGCTTCATGCGTGAGCTACTCGCTAGACTAAATAAAGTTAGCTCTTTACATACCAGCAACCTGAACAGGCGCGTTACTTGTACTAGTCCCAAACCCTTCAACACAACATTGGCGACGAGTCGAGAATATATACTTAAATACTTTTTTTTTCGTTTCAGTAAAGTGAAAATAGACGAAGTAAGCGAGTATATCAAATTTATAAATGGCAAAAAGTCGTTTCTGTGGTGTTTAATTTTTAACAAAAGGGATGTTGATTCGTAGTGCAACGCATAAAGCTTCCAAGAAGTATTAGCGGTTTTATCTATGAAAATGTGGAAGCAATTAATTGGAGTACAGAGAAGGTTTATTTGTCCTACACTCACGCAAAAATACAAGCGATATTCATTGTTTTGCCTTATATTTTTGCCACAAGGAATCGGTAAGCATTTCATTTGATTGCCTTATGAATTTTGAATCGAACCAACCTCATACATTTTTCATAAAGTTGCCTTATGAAAATTGACGATGAACTTAAAGAATTTCGATTCGTCAGCTATATGAAATTCGTTACTCATTCCTATGAAACTCATCATGCTTCTTCAAGCTTTTTATTTGACATTTTTTATAAATTTCATTCATTTTTTTTACTTTTTAACGACATTCAATTAGTTAGAGATTACTGTATAGGGAAATTTATGATAATTTAGAGCCATTGTACTCAAGTGAGAGCAAGGATGTTAAATATACAGATCGGAAAACTTGAAGTGGCAGGTTACCGCCGCTGATATTCTTTTCGAGCAACAACTCACGCCTTAACGCCGACGAAACTCCGTAACTTGGCTCATCTACCAGACCCATGTTCTCGTAACAGTTATCGTAGTCGTCGATGAAATCCGCACTGCTTAGACTGGTATCGCTGAACAGAGTCTGATTCTTGTTTACTATATCAACGTTCCGACCATGGACGCTAGTTGCTTTTTACTGACACTGTTTACCCTGAGCTGGATAATCTCAGGTGCGTCGCACGAGTTCTCCAGAAGGCGTTTGGATGCAGCGAGGCTCTAACTACTAAAAGGGAAACTAAAATAAGCTGGTACCAGTGATGCCACATTTTATATTATTTACCGGGAAAAAAAATCGCACTACTTTTTCAGAAAATTTGTACCGAAATTTACAGCAATAAGAAAGTTTATGCAAACGTTTTGCTAGTTAAATAATGTTTGGTTAATTTGGGCGTTTTATACATCAACCTTTCCAATCTTGCTTTATTTTTCCGTCAATAATAAATAAAGAACATGAGCTCTAAGTGCAAAAACAATTTGTTCTATTGTTAAGGTTTCAATCATAAGTTCATTCGCCAGCAAATAATTTGTTTGGAATAGTCAAATAACAAAATATATTTGAATTACACACCAAAGAAACACAATTTCCGTAAATTTATATATCCTATATACAATTTCTCAATATTACTTAGTATTAGAAATGTCAAATAAAACTATTGTTTTACTATTTTATCTCCAAAAATATGTACCATGCTGTAGACATCATTTTAATCTGTACCTATACAATTCAAATAATCTGCAGCTTTATAGAAAAATCTGTACTTTTGGTAGCACTGCGCGGTACGCAAACAGTCAATCCCGCTTCTCATTCGTTCTTGGCATGATGGCGGGGGCATGCAGTTGGCTGAAATAAATTGCCATTCTCACAACACGTGGTCGGCACCCAGACATGCTATCTCTTTCGCTTCTTTTACCTGTTGTATAAGCTTCTTTCAAGAATGCGTGTACCGTCAGCGAAGTTTTGGCGTCAGTGTGCTCTTTGGCTCGCATCTGGTAGGATGGTAATGGTTGCTAATTGATGCGCGCAGTTGTATGATATTGCGAATCTTTTCTTAAATCCACATTGCGACTTTTCAGCCATGCGCCACCGGGCCGTGCGTTGAGTTACGCGCCCATCTAGTTTGTATCAGTGTGAGTGAGAAAACGTTTTGATGTTTGTTTTTATTTCGATCGCACTCGTGTGTATCCCATATAGCAAGAACTCGACGAAATGCTAGATTATCTCGAGATAGACAATAAATAGGGCATTCAATTCAAGTTTCGGGTTATTTTTGCTATTACCAGTTTCTCGGTGATGGTTTGGCCGATTATCATAAATGCCTCAAATTAAAGGTATATTTTCCTGCTACAAAATTTCGTACGGATTGGTTGTATGATTCCGGAAATATAAACGGTTAATCGTCCGGGCACATTAAATTCCCATATAAGAAGGAACTAAACAAATTCTAAGAAATCGAATTCAAATTTTGGATGACAAATATCAATAAAATGCATGAAACATCAAGATTTTAACCAAACCATTTTTGGTGTTTAGACCATTTGGGCATAAAGTATCCTTCCCATATATTATGCGAACATTATCCTGCTTTTCCTACCAGCCGATCAAGAAGACCAAACTCAAACCGCTGATTACTGGTTCAAGTTTTTGATCTGGTCTTTTTCTTTTACAAAATTTTAGAACTGGAATATTGATTTCTTTTCTTGTATATAGTTGTCATGTCATGTATAATGAAAATGTATTACACCCAGGTTTTTTACGCGAGGGATACGTACCACGTAAAAACATCGCGTTAATTCGAAAATCCTCGTAAAAAACCGCGTTAATTCGAAAGTCCGCGTAAAAAAACTCTCAGCACAAGACGCACGGATTTCGCAATTAATGCGGTTTTTGCAAAAATAAGTCCTTTTGAATGCAAAAGACTTAGACTTTTTCCTATAAAAATCCTAAGTCCTTTTAAATGCAAAGAACTTTGGCAGTTTTTTTGCGCGGATTTCGCAATTACCACGTTTTTTGCAAAAAATATGCCTAGTCCTTTCGAATGCAACAGACTTAGAAGATTTTCGGAAAGATGGAAGAGACGGGTCTGTACGCACCTCAACAATATGTGTATTTTCGGAATGGTCTTGGCGAGTAGTTGCCAGAAATTTATGTTTGGGTCATTTTGAAATCCAAGATGGCGACTTCCGGTTTAGCGAAATTCTCTACAACCCATGCAATATGGGTATTGTCGGAATAGTCTTGACGAGTAGGTGCCAGAAATGTATGTTTGACGGCATTTTGAAATCCAAGATGGCGACTTCCGGTTTGGTGATAGCGACTTCCGGTTTAGCGAAATTCTCTACAACCTATGCAATATGGGTATTGTCGGAATAGTCTTGACGAGTAGGTGCCAGAAATGTACGTTTGACGGCATTTTGAAATCCAAGATGGCGACTTCCGATTTGGTGAAATTCGCTATAACCCAATCAATATGTGTATGTTCGGAATGGTCTTGAAAAGTAGGTGCCAGAAATTGATTTTTGACGCTAATCCATGCCAGATTGTGCCGGAAATTGATTTTAGACGCTATAACTCGTGCAATATGGACTTCCGGTTTAGCGAAATTCGCTATAACCCATGCGATGTTTTCGGAATGGTCTTTACGAGTAGGTGCCCGAAATTTATATTTGGTGCCATGTTGAAATCCAAGATAGCGACTTCCGGTTTAGCGAAATTCGCTGTAACCCAATCAATATGGGTATTTTCGGAAGGATCTTAACGAGTAGGTGCCAGAAATAAATAAATAAATAAATCTGCATCTTCAGCGCCAGGTTGTCCATGAACAATTAATTTTTGAAGCCATTTTGAAATCCAAGATGGTGATTTCCGGCTTAGCGAGATGCTCTACAATTTAATCAATATGAATATTTTCGGAATGGTTTTTGACGAGTCGATATTTGACGTCATTTTGAAATTCTAGATGGCGACTTCCGGTTAACCGAAATTTCCGTATGAAAAATCTGGGCGATCATCCAAAACATCCTCGAGATCAAGATCTAATCATAAACCAGCGAAATGTAAAATATTTTTACGTGTTCATACAGATGAGGGCGGTGAGAATGGAAGTGAGAGGAGAAAGAGATATATGTAATGTGAGTTGGGCGTTTTAATTGATTCAAATTAAACACATTGCTAAAATTCAAAGTAAATTCAACTGTTTAATTAAACCTATTTGTAATACCCATATTGACTGGGTTATAGCGAATTTCGCTAAACCGGAAGTCGCTTTAGTCGACTTCGAAAATTTAAAAATGGCATCAAAAATCAATTTATGGTACCTACTTCAAGACCATTCCGAAAATATCCATATTGTTGAGGTGCGGACCATATAGTCTTCCAGACCCGTCTCTTCCAGCTTTCCGAAAATCTTCTAAATCTTTTGCATTCAAAAGGACTTAGAATATATTTTCAAAAAACCGTGTTAATTTCGAAATCCACGCAAAAAATAAACTGCCAAAATTCTTCTAAGTCCTTTGCATTTCAAACTCCGCTCCCCCACCACATTTTCGGGAATAATAATAAATGATCACAAATAAAAAAAATATAATAATTCCAAACAAGCGTGTATCTCGGCGAGAGTTTTGTGTATCGTGGATAACCTAGAAAAAGTTCGAACAAATTGATGGTGAAAATTATGTAGAATACATTTATTAGTAGATTAAGCATTGGCAAAATCAAATTCTTACATTCCCGATCCTGCCGGTTATTGTAAAAAGAATCCAGTTAGAATCCCACATGCGGTTACCAAAATAAGGAAAGAGTGAAAGCGTATAAACTGAAAGGCTTCCCAAAAACAATATGGCGACTCGAAAGAAAAAAAGAATTGTGAAAGCGTGTAAACCACGTGCCTTTTCATACTAGCAAAATTGCTGCTTGGTCGCCTGTCATGAAAATGGCTGCTTTGTAGCCTGCAAAGAAAAAACTCAACAGCCGCATGCATATATTATATTTCGCAAAAGTCACCTTAGGGGTAATTTATATACCTCGTGGACAATTTAGGAAAGGGTAGAGGTCACGAGAAAGTCCATGCTTGTCCATGGGGATGGGGGTATGGATAATATCAACGTCAACATATTTTTGTCTTTTATAAAAAAATGAAACAAATTTGTAATGTCATTGGTGTGAGCGGTTATATTCAATTTTTTTCAAGATTTTTAAATAGTCCGAGTGCTTATAACAGCATAGTGTGTGCGTGTGCATCACATGTGAAAATTGAAAACATCTATGACAACTATCATCGAAAAAATCATAAGAACTCGCACGAGATTTTTTTACCTAAATCGCTTAATGCAATCATCTGTAACATGGTCTAATCAAATTAATTTTGGATTTCATTTCAGAGGTTGGGTCCCGGCCGCAGACGTCTAGCATTGCTCTTCTTTCGACGTCGAAACGAGGACAGTTCGTATGTGCTCCGCTGTTTCGCACACCTGAGCAGTCAGGGCAGACTGGGGCCTCCGTGTACCTGTGGAGGTACTGTCTGAAGCAGCCATGGCCTGATAGGAATTGTGTCAGATGGAAGTGAACTTCCCCATGAGGTCTACCCACCCACCTCGAAATGTTAGGTATCAGGAGGTGAGTCCACCTACCTTTCGAGTTTCGAGGCGCTGCCATCCGGCGACCGAAGCCACCCTGGTACGCTCGCGGACTCCTCTAGTGCCACGCAGGTCAAAACACTCCTCATATTCCCGGATGGCCAGCCCGACTGGCATCATGCTCCCTATTACGTAGGATGCATCGTTTGATACCGTGCGGTAGGCAGATATCACTCTGAGACACATCCACCGAAAGGTGCTCTCCAGTTTCCGTAGGTAACTGGTTACTCCCAGTACTCTTACCCAGGACGGGCCGCCGTACTTAAGGATAGATACGGTAACGCCTGGCGCGCGCCTTAGAGCTGTTGGACATCATCCTCGATAATGCCGCAACAGCCGTCGAAGCCGCATAGTCGACATGGCTGCCGAAGGTCAGCTTGTCATCTATGATAACCCCAAGAATCTTCACACTCCGCTTTGAGGTGATCACGACTTCTCCCACTTGGATAACTGCATGTTGGACCGACTTGCGGTTGTTGAAGATAATACCCTCCGTCTTATGTTGAGTGAGCTCCATGCCTCTCACGCTCATCCATTCCGCCACAGTACTGATCACGTGTGCTGCAGTTAGTTCTACCTCGTGGATTGACTCCCCGTAGACCACCAAGGTTACATCACCGGCGAAGCCGAAGATCTTGACACCAGGAGGGAAGTGTAGTCTCAGAACTTCGTCATACATAAGGTTCCATAATACCGGGCCCGGAATCGAGCCTTGCGGGATTCCTGCGATAATGGAAACGCTTCTCTGTCTGGATTCGGGCTCGTATAATAGTACACGGTTCTGGAAGTAGCTTTCCAAGATCCGGTATAGACCCACCAGCAGGCTAAGCCAGCGTAACGAGAGCGCGATGGCATCTCAGCTTGCGCTGTTGAATGCGTTCTTCACATCAAGTGTCACTAACGCACAGTATCGAATACCTCGCCTTTTCCGTTGGATCGCTATCCTGGCGGTCTTTACCGCTGAGTTGATAGCGTCCACCGCGAACTTACCCTTTCGAAAACCAAACTGATTGCTTGACAGGCCGTCCGTACATCCTGAGTACGGGGTTAGTCTGTTGAGGATGATCCTCTCAAGTAGTCTTCCCGTCGTGTCGATCAGGCAACTTGGTCTATGCGCCGATGGGTCGCCCGGCGACTTCCCGGCTTTCGGCAACAGTATCAGCTTCTGCCTCTTCCATCTATCGGAAAATGGCACTCGTCAAGGCATCTCTGCATAGCTAGCCTGAACATGTTCGTGTTCGCTATGATTGCTACCTTTAGAGCGCTGTTTGGAACTCCATCAGGCACTGAAGCTTTGTTCGTTACTACCACTGCGAGTAACTCTTCATTCGTCACGTTGTCGAAACACGCTCTCTTGCTGCTCTAAATGGCCTTATTAAGGGCCAATTTTGCAGCTCGAAACACTTCACGGCTCTTACGTCCTTGGTGCGGACTCGTTGCGTCTTACGTCTAGCTTTGAGGTAGGCTGATCGTAGGGCTGCAATCTCGGCACTCTACCAATATACCGGGCGTCTGACATTTCTTGGCGGGATTTTTCTCGGCGTACCTGGCTGGGATCACCCGCCCGCGGATGCAGCACACCATAGTTGAACCTAAAGCGAATTACTAGGTGGTCACTGTGGTGGTGGTGTAACTCTCATCTTCCCTCCAGTTCATATCTGACTGACAAACGTTACGTCAATTCATGACTCGACCCTATTTCTACGGAATGTACTAGTGGAACCATCATTGACTAGCTCTGCGTCAAGTTTCGCAAGCACCTCCAGTAGCGCTTGGCCCCTGCTATTTGTACAGCGTCTGCCCCACTCCACTACCCAAGCGTTGAAATCTCCCGCTATGACGAACGGCTTCCGACCCATTAAGTCGGACAAGAGCCTGTCGATCATCTGGTTGAACTGATCTGTAGGCCACATTGGTGGGGCATAGCAGCTACAATAGAACACACCATTGATCTTGGCAATCGCGACACCCTCCGCAGAGGAGTGTACTACCTCTTGGACCGGGAACCGTCCTGTTGTACAGATTTCCGCCATCCTAGACCCGTCCGCCACCCAATTGCCGTTATCGACAGGACGTTGTACGGGTCGGATAGGAGGGCGATATCTGTCCTCGACTCCGAGACCGACTGCCACAGCAGCTGCTGGGCAGATGCACAGTGGTTAAGATTTAGCTGTGTTACTTTCACGGCTTCTTTTTACTGGCCTCACCGAAGGGACACGAAGGTCCACCCATAACATGGTTACGGTCTTGCATCTTACTGGCACAAGTAAGGCATTTTGGTACCCTATCGCATTTCTGCACCTTGTGTCCCTCCTCACCACAGCGACGGCACAACTTACTCTAGACCCTTGGAGTCGTAGGACTTCTGGTCGGACTCTAGGCACCGATAGCACCTGTCCACTGAATACGGCTGGGATATGCTTACTGGGCTTACTGACCAGCCGATCTTCAGCTTCCCTCTATCGATGACCTCTTTGGCTTCCGCTACCGGTAGCCTGAAATATGCTACCTACGTACCAAAGAGTCCCTCTCTTAGGCCTACAGAGGTCCGCCCAATCTCTGCACCACACTGCTCCATGACAGCAGAGACGACGTCGTCTGCGTTCGTAGCCTGATCCAGTTGCTTGCACTGGAAGGTCACTTCCGCACCCAACGAACTCACCTGAGCGCCGTCACCCAAGACCTCTTGAGCCAACTTCTTGTACGCCGCCCCACTATATTGTGCACCTCGTTTCTGTACCAAGATCATTTCGCCGATCTTGGTACGTCTAACGCTGTGCACATCCTGTCCAGGAGCCGAGAGGCTTTCGGCCACCCGCATCGATTTGAGGACGTCGGCATACTTGTCCTTGTCGGTTTTCATCAACAGAACCTCTCCTCTGTCCTTGACCTTCTTTGCGGGTCGAGGTGCGCTTGACTTCCGTTTAGCCCTGCTGACCAGTTGCCAAGGATTTTCGCCCCCCTTGTGTCGATGACACCGGCTGGCTGATAACCACTTGTGGCCCGGCACTAAAGTCACCTTCTCGGGTCGACGCCCTTCGGAACCTTTGCACCCCGGTCTGCACCGTCCAAACGACGTTTGGCCTTTGTTGAGCCCTATTTTCGATACTTTCCATTATTGGCATAGATGATTAAAATGATTCGTCTCGATACCGTAAGTAGCTTATATTTACAAAAAAATCAAAGTTGCATGGTGTTGGAAGAATTTTATACTATTCTGCTACAGTTAGACGAAGCAAGCAACAACAAAAACAAAATAACTAGAAAAATTGCGGAACTAAAATATTATAATATTTGAGATAATTTATTTTGGATTCGAACATATTTGGTAATGCGATTGTCGCGGAATAACCAGGAAATTTGGGGTGCTTATTCCATATGATAATAGATGTGTGCTGTATGTATGCGTCGCAAAGCATTTAGACAAAATGGGTCAGGAGCCACCTTGAATTCCTAGGCTGAACGCCAGATTCAAACCTAAATAAAGGAAGAGACCGCTGTCGTAGGCTTGATTTACGCGGTTTGTGATTTCTTTTATTAAAGTTGGATAGATCCCAATTTAAATTTTGCTCATTGGCATGAGCGGTGAGCTTGATCCATATAGTTTGTGTATAAGAGAAGAAGTCATATGAAATGGGCTGAATGACGGATTCGTGATAAAAAGGGGGGATACCGTTGTTAGTATTATTCGTATTATGTGCTACTTGTTTTTACCAAAGAAGCATAAATGTTGTTTTGAAAATTTGGGCCATTGACAAAACTAATAGTGAAATGAGCTGTGAGCTGGATTCACAATACTTACATCTAACAAAGGTTTGTTGAGCGAACTAGGCTGAATGCCGGACTCAAAAGAAACGAAACCAATACTGCATCGCTCATATATATGGAAGTCATGGCTGAGAGCCGGAATTATATTTATCGTTAGTATGACAGAAAAGAAACCACTATGTGTGCTTAGCTAAGAGGCACTACTTGCTATTGCGCTCCGTGATTGACCGAAGAATGCTTGGGAAGAGCACATAATTCCCACTGTGAAGTTAAAACGTTTATGCTATGGTCAATAACGGCGTCGGTTACGACCAGGGCTGTGGGAAAGGGATTAAAATAGCTGTGTAGTAGGCAGAATCGAAACTACCACGCATGTTCTTTAAAAAAACTGGTTTAATGTGAGAAAATCAAATACACCACAGAAATCGACACAACGAAAAAAAACGAAGGTATGGTCATTTATTTTTTAGTCATTAATTTTTTGGGAATGGATCTGCTGCGTTCGGTCAAACCGTTCGAAGATGGAAGCGTAGTTTGGAGTACTGTCTGGACGCGAGAGGGGTGACTAATCAGCGAGTGAAGCGGAACTTCTCTATTTGGGTGTGCCAGACATTCAGGACATTTTCGATAACCTACCAGAAGTATACAACGTACCCCATGTCTCACCGGATTCTCCGTTCTATGACGTAGCCATCTAGCAACAGGAAGCCCATTTCCAACCCTCCCATAGACACACCTATGAACGTCATATCTTTCGACAGATTACACAACAGGGAGAACGATTCAACCACTTTGTCATAAAACTGGGAGTTTAGGCTAATCGATGCGATTTTGATTAGAACGGAACAACGTTATTGGAGAGTATTAGATCAAATATCGAAGAAATGTACCTCATCAGCCCTACGAAGGAAAATTTTAGAGTAAGACCGGTCTCTCAGTGAGGTTGTTGCTATCAGCAAAACCACCGAAGAGGTTGAAATACAATGCAAGGAATCACCGAACGAGAGAAACCATCTATGGCTGTGAACAAGGTGAAACAATACAGACCTCTACCACAACACACGTTCGAGACACAACAGGCTTGCTCTTTACATTCAAAAGAACGTAGCCAGTTTACTCGAACTAAACAGAATGTATTCAACCGAGATCAGAGATTTACTTCAAGAACGAACTGGTCCCAACAGCCAAATACGCGGTTCCGACAATATTCCTCAAGTCAGAAAAATGACGATAACAGAATATGTTTCACGTGTGTCTTCGAGGGCATGTCAAAGAAAGTCCAATGTGTGTGGCTAAGGATGCTGAATGTTTACAATGCAGGCACATAGGCCATTTTGCCAAATGATGCACGAAGAGATCCAACGAGAATGTTTCAATGTCGTCGGTTAAAAGAATTAAAATGGTTCATGAATCTGAGAAGCCTCACTAGCCTCGTGGGGACCAGGGTTTACCAAAAACACAGAATAATCTGTATTTATACAGATTTTCAGCCATTCTCAGACCAAGAATCTGTATGTGCAGATATAAAGATTTTTGCATGTATGTACAGATATACATTGATGTTACTAAACCTATTTTAGAAATATTTTTTTTAGTTTCAGTAATATTTCCTCTGTGTCTCTCTCAGCTTAGCCCTCTATATTAGGCTGTGGACGCTGACGAAGTCGACTTAAAATGACTTTTACTGTCAGCCGTGTTGACAAACATTGCTTCACAGTTTAATGGCAGTGTTGGTAAACTCGGCTCACAGTAAAAGTCATTATTTATGTCGACTTCGTCCGCGTGCACAGCCTAATTAAAAAATCTTCACTTTTGAGAGTGGTCGCTCATTCTGAAAGGTAAAGGTTTGTAATACACTCCGGTTGACACCCAGCAAATGCCTGGTTGAAGTCTACTTCCGCAAAACGTTAATTGTAATGCTCTGTGACTTTGTTAATTCTCAATTTTTTTGTCCGAAAATTCGACAGCTACATTGGTCGACTTAATGTATGTAACATTATATATCAACAAAAATCATTAAATGAAGAAGAAAATTATTTTTCCATTGTGCACATCGGTAAAGTTCAAGTTTCTGGAAGTAAAATATCAGAACGATTTGTAGTGTTTTTTTACTAAAATGTAGGCAGGTCGTTGCTTGACTGATTTAAGCCACATGAATTAATATCTTCGATAGATAATCCACCAAAACGTTAAACAACTCAACTGAATCGTTACAGATATCGACACAGATTTTTCGAAGAGTAAATACAGATGAAAAGATTTTTTAGGACAAAAATACAGATTTAATTTTGGCAACCCT
The DNA here is from genome assembly GCF_030247195.1 of Topomyia yanbarensis. NCBI lineage: Eukaryota > Metazoa > Arthropoda > Insecta > Diptera > Culicidae > Topomyia > Topomyia yanbarensis. The sequence continues at coordinate 276,810,073 of NC_080671.1, forward strand.
GAGCGGTACTGCGGGAGACACATTCATTGTCAATCATAGAAAAGTAGGTAGAGATTTCTGTGCGATCCAGGGAAATAACAACATTTATTACTAAGCAGGGACTCTTCCGGTAAATAAATTTAGTTTGATATTATTAATTTAAATAATTTTTGTAAGGCAAATGAATTATATAAAACTGATTAAATTTCTTTGACAGATACAAACGGTTGATGTTTGAATTTTCTTGCGCTCCCGAACTTTTACAAAAAGTTATGGAGTCTATTGTAGCGGGATTATCAGGAGTTGTGGTATATTTAGACGACTTGTTAGTTACAGGGAACATTCAAGACGAGTACGACAATAGACTAAAACAGCTACTTGGTCACCTATCTTCTTATGGGATCATGCTTAATAACGATAAATGTATTCTCATTGAAACTTGTTTGGATTTCTTGGGATATCAGCTATCACCAGAAGGTATAAGACAGAAGGAAAGTCGGGTTTCAGCTATACAATCCTTACGGGAACCTCGTAATGCATCAGAACTTCGCAGTTTCCTGGGATTTGTGACGTATGTGGATAGGTTCATACCTCACCTAGCTGACAAGACTGATACTATAAGAAGATTGTTGCGCTCAGATCAAAGATTTGTCTGGTAAGAAATCCATCAGAAGTGTTTCGAAAATTTCAAACATGCAGTATGCTACTCTAGCTTTTTAGGCTATTACAACCCCAAAGATGTTTGCATTGTGGTTGAAGACACATGACCAACAGGTCATGGAGCAGTACTTCTGCAGCAAGACAAGTACAATAGTAGGAGGATAATCTCATTTGCCAGCATGTCGTTAACTGAATACTACCAAACAGAGCGGGAAGCCTTTGCACTCGTTTGGGCAGTGGATAAATTTCAGTTATACTTATTGGGTATTCGTTTTAGCCCTCTAGTGCCCAATTTTTTTTTGTTTGAAAAAACTTTTGGAGGTGGGCTTCATGATGAGAAAAATTAAAGGGTTGTGTACAGGACACGACCACGGTGACATTAAAAATGTAGCTTTTTTCAAGAGCGTGCAAATGAATTTTATCTATCACACATATCGACTCACGTTCTTGTTCACTCGCCTGTTTTCATATGTTACAATTTGCTATATACCCTCCCCATCAAAACATAATTTATTGAAGGTCTTTTAACGGTAATCTATTAATTAATCAAGTATCTCACTAGGTGATCGGCATTAGTTGGCTGATCCATCTAATAAAAATAGGCTGGTCTGTCCAGAAAATATATTCAAAAGAAAAGTTCCATATTGAGAGCTGTGATGAGGAAGCCCACGCCCGCCAACGGAAATATACAGATTCTCCATGAAATATGAAATATCATTTTCCATTTAAATTTTCAATAATGTGCTAATGAACTTAAGTAAACAATCTTAAGTTTTAGTATTTCTTGATCGATTAGTGGTGGAAAAAATGAAATTATTTGATAAATTACATTGTTATGCAACGTTCGCACTACCAGTTAAAACGGGTTTTGATGCTATCTTGGTGACATTTTTCTTGTTGCTAATTATTAGAACGTGTTATAACTCTGTAATGTAAACATTGTATTATTAAACCAATTCTGTAGCGTTTTATGTTATATAGGTGTTTTATGTGGTAATAGGACTGACATAATTATATCTTCAGTACAGCGGTTTGTTTCATAATTTAAAACAGATTTATTTTAAAATTTAAATTCGTATCCCCAACCGTTCTATTTGTTGTATACTTTAAAACGCAATTAGAACTGTGTTTTAAATACATAGGGTAGGACAGATATTCTGACTGGATAAACTGGGAAAACAATTTTAAGTCCAGTAACGCTTAAGACATTGCTTGAATTTGAATCGAAAAAGAACACCCGCTTCAACTGCTGCTGGGACGGTAAGTTCTGTTTTAATATTTTCCGTTGTGTGCAGTACGAAACAAAAGTGTTTGAAATTAGAAAACAAAAAGTTCTGCTGGGAATGTGATTGTTTCCGATGCAATTACAGTCAGATTTTTCACGCAGGGGATACAGGCCGTGTAAATGAAAACCGCGTAAATTAAAAAAAAACGCGTTAATGAAAACCGCGTAAATTTCAAAATCCGCGTAAAAAACCTGAATGTACTCTCCTATATAAAATACTACGCAGCTGAACAGTGCAATAACTACAGAAGCACGTTGTCAGATGCCTTACTGATAAAAAACATATAACCGAAATATGAAACATGAAAACCAATAGGCTCTTTACCCTACGCAGCTACAAAGCGCCGTAAACATGGTTTAACAAGTTACAACGCACACGCATGCATAAAAATAAATTTATTTTTTTTTTCAAACGCAACACTCTTAAGCAGCACACACCGTATTGAACTAAATCCAAACCACCCCGCCCACCCACTTTGCAAATCATTCTGTGACACCGTGCTGGTACACGAAAAATCCGCACACGGCCACCGCTGCCGAAAATGCATAGCGTCTACCGCTTATTGTAGTGCCCAGACGCTGCAGCCATGATCTTACCCGTTTGACATAAGAACAAAAACTGATTCAAACGGGTACGCGTCACCTCTATTTATAAACTAACCGTATATGGTTTAGTCACTTAGGTGCGAGTGTGTGCAAATGCCAACGTTACCGAAAATCGAAAGCGCTTATTGCATCGCCCGGAGACGATGTTGGTCGTATGGGATAAGAGCAACAACTGATTTAAACGGACATGCGTTGCTTCTATTTATGACTTTTCGTGTTTCATTGAGCAACTAAGCTGCCCTCTCTTGACGGCTGTGTCTGAGAAATCTGCCTCACGAATGGTAATTTTCCCGTTTTTCGTGAACTTTTTAATTTTACCAATTTTCAAAAGTCTACTTTTATTGGGGAGATATTAAATTATTACCAATATTTAAGTTAGGTGTTTCTGAATCGGTTGGTGTATGAATGATTAAAATCCATCTAGTAATATCGGAGTTATAAGCGTGCAAACCTTACATAGTTTCGTTACATGGGAGATAGTTTAGATTTTAGAATGACACCTAGCCCCAGATAGTGGAGTAAGACATTTTTAATGTCAAAACGAAAATAATGTTGAAAATTCTTGAAAGTAATGGATTTTTCATTAAAGCCTTAAAATAAGTAGGTCGCCTAGAGGCGGTGTTGGGCACCTGGGCGAACAAAAAACTTTTTTTTCCTTCTAGTTACTTCAACATAAGCGAATACAGATAGTTGCTTATATTTTGGACTCCATCAGAACGCAAAATACCTAAACTGTAAGGAGTAATTCTCTAGTGCTGTGGTCGTTTAATTATTGACTTCTAATTTAGAGTAGGGGAGTCCGAGGTCTGCTGGCGATGGTTTCACTTATCATGTTTTATGTTTTTAATTTAAGAAGATCGTGTAAAAGTGTATGTGCTGCATAAAAGAGCGGACTGTTGGCTGCATTACAGAATTTTAAATATGTGACGCGGAAATTTCGCCAATTTACGACTATATGCACAATGATGCCACCTGGCCACTTTTGATGATAAAGTATGGATCGCGTTAGATGTTTTTTGAATAAAACTGCAAACCAATCGATACTTGTTATTATTTTTCAGCCTCAATGCTCCCGCATTTAAATTTCGGCGCACACTTTGTATTCAAAAGCTAAATTTTCGAAATTCTTCAGGTGAAATCGCGAAGTAAACAAACAGAAAAAAATCCTATTTTAATCCACCTAGCGGTGCAATCGTGCCTTTCTCAATCATGAATCACGAGAATGTGTGCGTTGTTTATATTCATTAAAAACTTTTAAATGCATATATTACATTTTATTATTATACATCACATGACAACTATATACAGGAAAATAAATTATTATTCGAGTTCTAAAATTTTGAAAAAGAAAAAACATCTATGGTAATATTGAACTGAAAAAAGGTGCGAAATCGGAAAAGTCCCAAAAAATCGATCTTTATAAAAAAAAATTTTTCGAGATAACATAAAATCTCGACGTTTCATGCATTTTAAAGATGTTTGGCATCAAAAATACGAATTCGATTTCTGAAATTTCATGGGGTCCCCCATTTGAAAAAAAAAAATTGAGTTCCGGCTTATATGGGAATTTCATATGTGACCGGACGGTTTAGTCTATATTTCCGGAACCATATAAGCGATCCATACGAAATTTTATAGACATCTATGGGGATATTATAGCTATCATTTGGGACTAAGTTTGTGAAAATCGGCCCAACCATTTCCGGGAAACTGATGTGAGATCGTAAATTTTGAAAGATGGCCGCTTTTCCCGAGAACTTCCGGAACCGTCTATGGTGGTCAATGTAGTCAACGAAAGTTTGGTTGGCCGTCGGTGATTTAGAATAGCAAATTTAAGTTGTTTGAGAGACATTTTAGCGAAATTTTTACCTTTTTTGCTTTCATCGGAGTATCGGTTTGAATCACAATTTGCTATGTGATCGCACGCCACAACCTGTAACTCCGGAACCGGAAGTCGGATCGGGATGAAATTAAATAGCCATTTATGGGGACGCAATACCTTTCATTTGAGGCAAAGTTTAGTCGAATCGGTCTAGCCATCTCCGAGAAACCGATGTGACTGTTAATTTGAATTTAGATATTTCCGCCGGGGCTTCCGGAACCGAGGATGGTGGCCAATGTGGCCAAATAGACTTTGAATGGATGTTAGTGACCTAATACTACAAATCGAAGCAGTTGTGGTCATATTTTGGAAAAATTTTCACCTTTATACATTCATTGCAGAATTAATTAAAATCGACATTTTCTGCGTGTTCGTACTTATCACCCTGTAATTCCGGAACCGGAAGTCGGATCCATTAGAAATTCAATAGCAGCCTATGGAAACGTTGCACCTTTCATTTGACTAAGTTTGTCAAAATCGGTTCAGCCATCTCTGAGAAAAATGAGTGACATTTTTGGTCACATACACACACATACGCACATACACACACACATACATACATACACACATACATACACACAGACATTTGCCGAACTCGACGAACTGAATCGAATGGTTTATGTCACTCGGGCCTCCGTTAAAAAGTCGGTTTTCAGAGCAATTGCAATACCTTTCTTTCTACAGAATAAATTTTGCTTGTGATTACGTATATTACATATACGGCCAAGGAAAGTTCTTTTCGCGAATCTAATTAAAAGATCTAGTCATTCGTGGAATAGCTTTGAACTCGCCCTAGATAACAAAAATGCTGAAATTTAAAAACTTTGCCTAGGGTAATGAACCTATTTTTGCTCTAACCATGTAAAACCGTTGGTTGGAGCGGCGTTAGCCATCTTCGTTCAACGTATTGGTTCAAATGGCGATTTTTGATATCATAATGGTTCATTAAATGAAAGCAAAGATATTGGTGCCAATTCATACGTATTGCATCAATTGTATTCCGAGTAATTAATGAAATGGTGAGGCACCCTTCCTAATACGGCTCAAGTAGGCTCTTCACTCTAATACGCTCGAAAACTCAATATCACTTACAACTTGTACGAAACAGAATTTAATGCAACATAAACACATTGGAGAATGGATTAAACAGTACTTGAAGTGCAGAGCTAGGGACAGCGCCATATATCTAATACAAAAGGAGAAAGAAAAATTCTTCCACCTAGCCCCAGACTCCTCTAAATATTATTAAATGATAAGAATATCCATATTCTAACAGCAACATTCACCCAAAGTTTTTAAAACATACTTATTTTCAGCTAAAATTGCACATAATGCTAGTTTCGGTACGATAAGTAATCACTAAAGGCTGAAAAAAAAATTCGCTCAGGGGCCCAACACCGCCTCTAGGCGGGCAAAGTATTTTACCAAAAAACCTAAACTTCCGAATTATTCCACTAAACCAATTCACATCTACAGTGAAATGCTAGTAACAGGCTACTCAAAAATATTTTTTTTGCTATTGAAATTTCGAAAAATAGGTAAAATTTGTTTAATGAAGATTACCACTAAACACAAAATAGTTTTTTTCCAAGTTTTCCTCGAATTATCAACTTTGAGCATCAATTGCCTTTGACAAAAAGCTACGAATATTCAAATAAAATGTGTGTATGAAAGGTGTGAGCGTTGGAAAGAAATGCTATTGCGGATGACAACATACAATCATGTTTTAGTAGTTTTATTTAGACTTTTGTATAGACCGCCTAGAGGCGGTGTTGAGAACTAGAGGGTTAAGCTTGTCTCGGATTGCAAACCATTATTGTTCTTGTTCAAAGAACGAGTTATACTATGTGCAAGAATCGAGTGGTGGGTTTTGCGACTCCAATGCTATCGGTACGAAGTTGTTACAATTTACGTCTTACTACATGAGGTGGCCGTACCACCTTACTCACCGGCTAGGGTCGTTTTCTTATTGTCTCGAGAGGAAATAACACGTGGGCGAACTTTCAACCCTTCAAATACCAAAGGTCACTGAGCGGAAGTCGAACTGAGCGGAAACAAGCAAATGGACGCACTTAACAAAAAAATAGACGACATAGCTAAATTACACTTAAAGACCAGACATTTTTATTTAATTTTAATTTAGTTTCACTTTTTGTTGGGGTAGGAAATAATTTTAAAACAGAAAGGGATAATTTTGCTTGCGCATTTTATTTTGCTGACATCTTCCTTGTTGGGCACCGCGTTGTGCTTTGTTGCGACCGTGTAACTCGTTGGTCGACTTGCAGCAATCCAGGGGAGGTGCGGGGCGATCAACGGCGGGCCTGCCGGAGAGGGTGCAGTCAGTGCCTGGCGATGACGATGATGTTGAGGGGTCTTCGTTAGCAGCAATTCGGCCGTTTTTTTATACGAAGGCTGGCTTTACCCGGGGAGTGACACTACGCGCACTGTTTGTATAGGAGTTCAACAAAGTCGAGCGGGTTGTTTCTTCACAACGGTTAACTACCAAACCCTTTAGGTACTAGGGTTGTAATGGCGTACACAATAGCGTATAACTTGCCCGCTTATGGCTTTTCTTCACGGACCGGTCTTCCACACAATACTGGCTACCGAACGAAACTCGCGGGCACGTTTGACGTGTGACCGCTTGTGCTGGTACTTACTCCTCCGGGTTCAATTAACTATAAGAGACCGGATCTCGCTATTCTGGACCCTTTTATCCTCTCCTTGTCCGGTTTCCAAACAGTTTCCCTCCGGGCCCTGCCTCCGATCACCCGCATCAAACCGCCCCGCATTCGATGACGATGACAGTATCATGATGACAGTATGATGATGACGGCAGACGTTATGATGATGACAACAGACGTTTACATTTATCGTTTAGGGTTGGCGTCGTAATATATTTTTTTTTGAATTCAAATTTTTATAGCAAATGACAAATATTTTAATACATGTAACTTGTTTCCCAGTTTTACATAATATTTTAATAGAACAACAAGAGATAGTATGATATAATAATTATATAGTATAATATAAATTGAGATTGTATATACAAAATGAGTAATTCAATAAATATAATAAATAGTAATGAACGAATAAATAAACAACAAAAAGATAAATAAATAAATAAATAAATAAATAACAAAATCTATCTTTGACACCAACCAGGACTACTAAGCAAAACTTAAACGAAACTCAAACATGAAAACATGGAGTGATAACTGACGTGACGTTTATGTTTTACTTAGACATTTACTAACAATATTTTTACCGGTGTACACAAAGAACAGGCCTCGTCAAACACGTAACGGGGACCGTGCGCTGTTATTTATGTACACGCAAAACAAAAAATGACAATAAATATGGTAATGTAATTTTAGCTGACTCAGGGACCAAGGGTAGTATTGTGACCGTCCTAGTAAAAGGTCACAATTTTCCCGGAGCCGGGTGAAAAAAAACAAAGTGTTTTTTTTTCGCGTTGATCTGTGGTTATCACGTGCAATGTAGCTCTCTGCCTGTCCTCGTTCAGTACTATTATAGTGCAATGATTTGTCCATAGGCCATAGGCTCTTTTCCACTATAATACGTGAATTCGTACAGGTGAGATTGGCCACCGTAATAAGATCATGTGTATGTCAAAATCAGGTACGACGTTGTCCATCCACCAGCCTTTCAAGTTGACAACGAGAGTTTTGCTGTCGAGATTGCTTATTGTGCGTCAGAATAAGAATCGCCATATTGCTAATGTTGAGCATAAATACTGACCGGAACCAATACAGTCAAACCACTTTGTTTGACACCAAAAAACTGTAGCTAATAGAAACAGATTTAACTATCTTTCCTCACTCATTTCTGTCTCAAGTTTGGACCAAAACGTATGTTTTCACTATATCATTCATTACATTCATCCTAATTTCTCATTCATGCACCCTCGACACATACAAAATCATTCACTCTCTCAATCACTCCTGAATTTACTATTCTAAATGGATTATGCTAGGGGCCCCTAATACTAAATTGTATTCTTTGCAACTCTCATCAAGAGTCTAAGATACTTTTATGAAATGTGTATGGTCAACTCATGGCTAATTTCTAAAACTCTTTCGATTGACGAGAGAAAACATGAAATTGCACAGAATTAACTCATTCACCCTAGAAGTGTACATCGACAACATAAAACTGGCTGCGTGCGCCTCCACGATTCGGTTGCTTCAATCGATGAATTGCAACCCTGAAATTGTCTGAGAGATAGCTAGCGGTAGGATCGATGTCTATGCGATGGGAAATTTGCGGCAAAATAAACTTCCGAATAAGATATATATGGCTAAAATAAATAGAATCAGGTGCTTGTTTTGATGTGAAATCCACTGTACCGTGCCATCAGGAAATGTTGACCCAGGCTTTAAATGAGTGGCCGGCCAAATGCCGAGACTTTTTCCACTGAAATCTTGCAGCTCGCAGGAGTTGACCCGAGTTTTGCTTTTACGCAGCAGGGAAGGAATTGCCGGCCGTATTTGGAATTATAATGTTCCGCAGCACTGGACAACTTCATATTCCGGCGATACACTAATTGTCCCTCCACAAATGATTTGGAAAACCGGCGATGACGAAGCTTGTACCGGTGTTGGGACGATTTATGCGCTTTTTCCAAATTTGTGGTAACTATTTCGTAGATACGGGAAAACATCCACTTACGACGCTCGTTAAGCAGATCTGTGGTAAGCTTCTCATTGTTTCGTGCTAATTTGAGACCGCTTCCAGCTTCCGAAAACTCATGACCATGAGTTATAAAAAACGGCGTGAAACCAGTCGAAGTGTGAACACTGGTGTTCAACACCATTTCGATTTCATGAACTCGTGTGCCCCACAAACGTTGGTCTTCCTTGACATACGTCCTGATAGCAGCGTTGATAGTGCGGTTTACTCTCTCAACTGGATTTGCTTGTGAGTGGTATCGCGAGTTCAACCAATGTGCAATTCCGAACCGCTCTAAAAGTTCTTTGAAATCTTTAGAGACAAAGCTGCTACCTTTGTCGGTTATTATGACCTCTGGAACCGAATTTCGCAGAAACCATGGGTCTCTCAGAATATTGCACATTGGTGAACTAGCGACACTTTTCACCGGTTGGAGCATCACCCACCTGGAGAAGTAATCGCAAACTACCAACAGGTGCTGACTACCACGACGACTGCGGGGGAGGGGGGCAATGAAATCGGCTGAGATTATTTGCCACGGGCGTGTGGCTATTCTCATTTTTCTAATTTTAGGGGCCATCGGTGCAGATGTAGCCTTTACTTCTTTGCACGTTGTTCATTTTTGTACTTACTGAGGAACTTCTGCTGCCATTTTGGGCCAGTAGAACCGTTGCCGAACTCGTGCGAGTGTTTTATCGTACCCGGGGTGAAAACAAGCGTCGTGGCAGTGTTCGAGTATCGCTTTATACTCCGCTGGCTGAGGAACTAGCTTCCACTCAAATCGAGCATCACAAGGATTGTGAGAAGTGACGAATTTGTGAAGTTTACCATCTTCCACTTTAAAGTCTACGAAGCCATCGGGACGATCGGTTACCTTACTTAACATTGATGAATACCAAGTGGAATCAACGACTACCGCGATGCTTCGAGATAACGCATCCGGCACAATATTTTCCTTTCCCTTACGATGCCGGACGGTCATGTCAAACTGTTGAAGGTTCAACGCCCATCTGCTGCATCTAGATCCGACTTTCCACTTGGTAGTCAGGATGTGTGTAAGGGCGGACGAATCGGTAATGAGGGTGAAATGGTACCCCTCAATGTACCCGATGGATAAGATTGCCGCCAAAGCCTCCTTTTCAGCAGCGTGGTAGTTTTTTTTTGGAGGTGTGGTTAATTTGTGCGAGAAGTAAGAAATCACGTGTTCTGTTCCATCTTGCTCTTGTATTAACACTCCTGCCACTGCCACGTCGCTTGCATCCGTTTGGTTTGGTAAATTGCCGACTGAAATCTGGGCTTTTCAAGACGGGGGAAGAAATCAGACGCTCTTCAATCTGGCAGAATGCTTTTTCAGCCGCTTCAGTCCAACGAATGGTTTTGGATTTTGACTGCAAGAGATCCGATAAGGCAGCAGTGACCCCGCTAAAATCCGGAGTGAAGCGCCGGTAATAATTCGCCATTCCTAGGAATCTAGCTAGGTAATGGTATTAGGCCTTTCATATTCGACAATAGGGCGAATTTTGTCTGGATTGGCTCTAAGACCATCGGTGCCTAGAAGATAACCGAGGAAGGGAATTTCGGTCACTCCAAACTTCGATTTTTCGAGGTTAATGCTCAGATTGGCGTCTTTCAAGCGACGAGCAATCTCAGTTAAGAGCTGTTGGTGATGCGCAAACGTTTCCGTTACCACGACGATATCGTCGAGGTAAACGAAAACATACGGTTCCAGTATACCGTGAACTAGAACCTTGTCCATATTTTTTTTTTTACAATGGAGAAGACCTTTATGTCCTAGCCCAGTACACGTGCTAACGGTAGGGTCCAATCTACCACACTGGGTGCACTGGGGGCGTGTCGGACTCGAATGGTGACCAGCCATTAATACCGACTAAACTCCATTGGGCTCCGCCATCATTCCTCCCAGGAACTACCTCTCGGTATTACTTCTGGGGGGATGGCTGTACTAAATGTACTCATTCACTATCACTCACGCGATCATACATCTTGTATGAGGCTTACTTGGGTGCTCTCTCAATCACACTTTGATTCACTCTCAAACACTCCCACATGAGGCTGACTTTTGTGCTCACCTTTTACGTTCCATGCGAGGCTGACTTGTGTGCTCACCTTACTCATTCCTTGCTAGGCTTACTTTTGTGCTCGCCCTACCCATCCATGTGAGGCTGACTTGGATGCTCACCCTATCACCTGATTCACTCTCAATCGTGCCACTCTATTGTACCTTTGTCACTCCCTCTGGCATCCCATGTGGGACATTTTTCTTAGGCCCCACTTCTGACATACCATTCGAGGCTGACTTTTGTGCTCACCTTTTTCATTCCTTGCTAGGCTGACTTTTGTGCTAGCCTCTACCAACCTGTGAGGCTGACTTTCATGCTCACCCTTAACGTGCAGTGTGAGACTGACTTGGATGCTCACCCTTTCACTCCTCTGCCACGCCATGAGGCATCGATAGCTTAGTTCCAACATACTACGCTACGACCCTCCCGTCTTGGCATGAGGCAGTCCACTTATACGCCTATACACTCACTCTTCTGTCTTGCTTCGGGGTGGCTGGGTTTACCCCTTACGCGGTTGCCAGTCGCTGCGCCAAACCTGCCTCGGCATGAACAGACCATTCACTCCCTTTTTTGCGCTTGGCCTTTTTCGCTCCAGCTAACCAATCACTAGTTAGCCGTGCCCGTCGTCTGTTGCTCGGTTCGCCAGATTACATGTAGCCTACTGGCAATCTGGATGGTAGCAGCCGAGACTGCGTTCCACTTCTCCACCGTTTGACACATCCGCTGAATAAGGGTATCCGGGGTTGTGTCCCAGCCACAGACGTCAAGCATTGCTCTTCTTTCGACGTCGAACCGATGACATACGAACAGTATGTGTTCGGCAGTTTCATCTACACCTGGGCAGTCCGGGCAGACGGGAACCTCCGCGTGCCCGAACCTGTGGAGGTACTGACGGAAACAGCCATGGCCTGACAGGAATTGTGTCAGGTGGAAGTGAACTTCCCCATGGGGTCTTCCCACCCAGCTCGATATGCTAGGTATCAGCCGGTGGGTCCACCTACCTTTCGAGGAGTTGTCCCACTCACGCTGCCATCTGGCGACCGAGGTCACCCTGGTGCGCTCGCGGGCTCCCCTATTTCCACGTAGCTCAAAGCACTCCTCATCTTCCCGAATGACCAGCCCGACTGGCATCATGCTCGCTATCACGCAGGATGCATCGTGTGATACCGTGCGGTAGGCAGATATCACTCTGAGGCACATCACGCGGTAGGTGCTCTCCAGTTTCTGTAGGTAACTGGTTACCCTCAGTGCTCTTGACCATGACGGGCCACCGTACCTGAGGATAGATACGGCAACGCCTGCCAGTAACCTACGTCTACTGGCGCACACCTTTGAGCTGTTGGACATCATTCTCGATAGTGCCGCAACAGCAGTCGACGCTCTCTTGCACGTTTAGTCGACATGGCTGCCGAAGGTCAGCTTGTCGTCTATGATGACTCCGAGAGACTTCAGACTTCGCTGTGAAGTGATCGCGACTTCTCCCACATGGATAACTGCATGTTGTGCCGACTTGCGGTTGTTGACGATAACTACTTCCGTCTTATGATGAGCGAGCTCCAGGCCTCTCGCGCTCATCCATTCCTCAACCGTGCTAATCGCGTGTTCTGCGGTTAGTTCTACCTCAGGAATTGACTCCCCGCAGACCTCCAAGGTTACGTCGTCGGCAAAGCCGACGATCTTGACCCCAGGAGGGAACTTCAGTCTCAGAACCCCGTCATACATGAGGTTCCATAGCACCGGGCCTAGGATCGAGCCCTGCGGGACTCCAGCGGTAATCGGAACCCTTTTCTGACCGGCATCGGTCTCGTATAGCAGTACGCGGTTTTGGAAGTAACTTTCCAGGATCCGGTACAGACCCACCGGTAGGCTAAGCCGGTGTAACGAGAGCGCGATGGCATCCCAGCTTGCGCTGTTGAATGCGTTCTTCACGTCAAGTGTCACTAACGCACAGTATCGAATACCTCGCCTTTTTCGTTGGATCGCTATCTCGGCAGTATTTATCACTGAGTTGAGAGCGTCCACTGTGGACTTACCCTTCCGAAAGCCAAACTGGTTGCTTGACAGACCGTCCGTACCTTCCGCGTACGGGGTGAGCCTGTTGAGGATGATCCTCTCAAGCAGTTTGCCAGTCGTGTCTATCAGACAGATTGGTCTGTACGCCGATGGGTCGCCTGGCGGCTTCCCGGGCTTTGGCAACAGCACCAGTTTCTGCCTTTTCCATCTATCGGGGAAACGGCACTCGTCAAGGCATCTCTGCATAGCTAGCCTGAACATGTTCGGGTTCGCTATGATCGCTGCCTTGAGAGCGTTGTTTGGAACTCCATCCGGCCCATCCCCCCTTCGAGTGTAAATGGCAGTTGAACCTGCCCAAGAATTTGGAGTTCATCTCCGCTAGCCGAGCGAAGGACAACATTTTTGAAGGGACGATGCAGCTTTTGACATAGGACTACGTCTTTGTTTTCGATATGTTGGTGCACTCTGCAAATTTAACAAAAATGGTATGTAACGAAAAGTGGTCCAATTTTAAACGCATATAATTCAACCATCTCACGATAAATTTTCAAATTTTTTGCACAAATCGCCCCGAAATACATCTAAGAATAGATTCCAATAGTCAAACCCAAAGATTTTTGATATCATAGCATTAAAAATTAAATAATATACAACCTTGTCAAAATATCGCGCATTTACACACAGAAGACAGCGCTTCCCAAGCCCTGTACGACGGATTGGTGTACCTAGCGCGCAACGCTTCTAAGAATGACGTCATGATCGACTATTTAAAGAACGGACTTGGCCAGACACGCTCAGTTCCCTGTTGAACGGCTAGTGAAGCAGATCACTACGCTGTTTTTACAGCCAGTGTAGCTGAGCTAGAAGTCCGTTACACTGGCTGTGGAGGGACGCTACTCTGTGTCGTCCAACAGGCGACTGCTCCAACTGCTTCCTAAATTCCGCTGTAATGTTGCCAGTAAATTTTTGGTTTAACTAGCACATGTATTTGCTATTTACGCTTGAAATTAAGTAATGTAGTGGTAGTAATAAGCTTTCCATTTTGGTTTAAACGCAAGGGCAGTTTTTAAAACAGGATTTGATTAATTAGTTTAGCTAATCTAAGCAATTTTATCAATTCTGTAAATTAAAAGGAATTTTACGGAACTTGGTGAATTTGGCCCCACTTGCAACTGGTATAATCAACCTGCACAAAGTGTTGCATAACGCAGGGCTGTTTTTTGGAACAAAATGTGTTATCATTCAGCCCTTCGCTATGCAAAATCACGAAATTATGGCAGATGGGCTAAGCGCGGCCGTTTCTTTCAATCGGGAAAGGCCGCGTGGAATTTTGGTGAAATGCGCTAATAGTGTCGTGGTGGTACTAGTTGTCTCTTTCGCTCTACCCATCATCATCAGCGTTGACTCATTTTGCATTGTACGCTTGGGTTCAATGTTTGGTGCGAATGTGTTGGTAGGTAGGGGAACTGGCGGTAAAATGAACACGTTAAGCAGAGTCATTATTTTCTAACTAATAAGTGAATGAGATATTACAATCTCCTTATGTTTCTTGTTAGACATTTTTTGTACATATCTGGTAAAAATACTTCGTCATAAACACATTTTTTCAAACATGATTCTTGATTTCTAAACATGTCCAAAAATGAGACATGTTTATAGCGAGTGGGTAAAATGAACATGTGGCGGTGGTAAAATGAACAGCTTCTGGTGGCCTGCAAAATGTCCTGTATGTATGCAATGCGCAGCGTTGGAAAGCATTTTCCGATCAATGCTAATATTCCAACAAATCATGAGCTTTGCATACACACAGGGCATTTTGCAGGCAAAAAAATTGTCACGGAAGAATTGAGTTTTCATGACGTAATATTAACCATTTTACAATCTTGCGGCATCGAAACACATCTACAAACTTGGGGTTATCCATGGGTGTTTGAACTTTTAGGATCTGTTTGAGAGCAACTAGAAAGCTTGTTCTATACATGAGATGTGATTATATTGTCTAAAATTTGATTTTCCTTCACCGGTCCGGGTGTTTTTTCCCACACACTAAGTACTAAGAAAATAAATATTTTACATTAAGAAGTATAGTCCTACGTCTACAGTTCGTGCAACCCCATAGGGCTGCCCCTTGCAGTTTTTATATCTAAACTGCTTGAAAAATTTTTCACTGATCAGCGTGTGATTTACCGCTATCAAGAAGGGCACGAATCGAAAGGCCGTACACTTTTACTGAAACATACGGTCGGTTGTCGTTTGGAAATGGGTAAATTATTTGAAACGTTTCTGAAGATTTGGGGTACAGATTCTCTGCTGCATTTTCCCAGAAGAGCGGGGGAACCCTTGGGAGACTAGAGATTGGTTTACGCGTCTGGGCACTGCGAACGGCGAATTTGGCGAGCCTTGGTTCGTCGGCATATTGTGAGAGGGCTCATTACTTTTTGGGGGAGGTTGGTTTGCCCGCGACTGATTGTTTTGAAGATTGGTGGATGTGTTAGAAACATTCCTATTCTGGTTCGGTTGCGAAACCGTAGCGATTGGCTCACTGTGCTGAGATTGTGGTTGCTTGTTTGCCTTCTTTTTGGGACTGGACTCTGTCCCTTGGACGGCCTGAATAGTCTTCTCGGTACCAAAGACCTTGTTGTACGCCGAGAAATTCAGCGCGTCCAGTTTCTGACCGGCGGCGACCAGTGTTTCCAAATCTAGAATGGGGATGAATGTCGTTTGCCGTTTATAATCAACCCGCATATTTTGCTGAAGTATTTGAACTTTCTCGTGTTCGGGAATTTGTACACTCATCGTGCGAAAAAGTTTCTCTAGCTCAAAGTAGTATTCATGGAAGGATTCGTGTTTTTGTTGCCTCCGCTGAGAAATTTTCATTTGTATCAGTGCGTCAAGATCAGGGTGCATATAGGTTCGTTTCAACTTGAAGACAAGATGCTGCTAATTCAGCAATCTGCCTGTGGTTCGCTGAGTCATATACCACTTAAGGGCTGATCCCGCAAACAAATGTACTGCCGACTCAAACAGTTCCACATCTGACACGTGCTCAGCTTGGGATAACACCTGAATCAGTTCCAAAAACTCATTCAGCTTCAAATCTTGGTCATCATCGTTATATTTTGTGATGTTCCATTTAGATACCGGCAAACAGTGACGGTTCTGAATAGGGATAGAATATGCATTTGCGGACGTACGGTTCGGTATAGGAAGTGGGTTATTGCCAGAGAGGGAATGAACGGAGTATGTGGCATTTTGAATCGGAATTGTTGGGCGAATTTCTGAAGGAATCTGGTTAATATTTTGAAATTTAGGGTAATTTGAAGAGGAAATAAAAGGATTCTGGCGGATTAGGGATGTAAAACTAGCAGGAGAGGAATCAGGAAAATTAGGATTGCGGTACGATTGGCTATTTGACGGCATGGCAAAGTTAAAAAAGGTTTGCGTTCCGGCATCTTTTACTTCCCTGCGTTGTGCTAACTCGTGTTCCAAATCTACTATTCTTGCCTGCAATGAGGTCAGCCGCGTCAGCGATAAAACTGACTGCCTAGGGTTGTTAATTATTTCCTGATCTTCGTTTTCTGCTTCCTGATTTATTTCATCTTCGTCTGGCGTATGTTCCTCAGAATCATCGTTATCTTGATTATTCTGATTGGGAATTGATAAATTACCGAAAATTGGGTCAATGGTTTCCACTAATTCAACCAGTGTATTTTGTAAAAAAATATGCAAATTGGGCGAGCCACGTGCGTTAGACAAAACGGTCACTATGCGCACGCCCACATGCAACATCCTCGCATAATACGCCATCTTTGCGTCGTCATTCTCTTCTTGCTCCAAAGCCTTTTTCAAGTCCAAATATTTTTGAGTACATACAGTAATCTCTTTGCCTGAATCGATTGACACGTGGAGCGAACGTTTTTCAGTCGAATTCTCCCTCTCAGCTTTTAGCTGATCCCTTAACCATCTCCGTTTGCGTGTTCGATCAAAACTTTCCCCTATGATGACAGACCGAACTATCAGTTCATGGTCAAGCTCATCATCCGAAAGAAATTCAACTTTCAAGTCAGAATACCACTTTACTAACAATTCACTGGCTTGATCAAATGTAAAGCGTGAAGCAGCCATTTTTAATTAAACTATAAGTTAACGACCAAGAACACTTAAATATACTCCTAGAAAAGATAATTTAAATAAACTTAGTAACAACACAAAAAAGTAGAAAAATACAATTAAATCCGATTTAATTCAATCATTTTAGAACCACCCTATTTTTAATAAAGGAAATCAATCAGTATTTCTGCTCTACATCTGCAATGTACGGCGTATGATTTGCAGGTTTTTTCATCACTCGCAAGAATCCGCATTAAAACGGTTCGAAGTTTTACTCTCGGACTGCTTTTTGGACAACACATCGACCTAATGACCAAACGTTAATGAAAATTACGCGAGTAATTGAATTTCCCCGGGAGACACAACGAAAAAGGGGTTTGTTTCTGGTCTTGGAAGCAAAGCACTTTTTCTTAATATTCTTTTGCGTTGGGCGCCAATTGTTACAATTTACTTCTTACTACACGAGGTGGCCGTACCACCTTACTCACCGGCTAGGGTCGTTTTCTTTTTGTCTCCAGAGGAAATAACACGTGGGCGAACTTTTAACCCTTCAAATACCAAAGGTCACTGAGCGGAAGTCGAACTGAGCGGAAACAAGCAAATGGACTCACTTAACAAAAAAATAGACGACATAGCTAAATTACACTTAAAGACCAGACATTTTTATTTAATTTTAATTTAGCTTCACTTTTTGTTGGGGTAGGAAATAATTTTAAAACAAAAAGGGATAATTTTACTTGCGCATTTTATTTTCCTAACATCTTCCTTGTTGGGCACCGCGTGGTGCTTCGTTGCGGCCGTGTAACTTGTTGGTCGACTTGCCGCAATCCAGGGGATGTGCGGGGCGATCAACGGCGGGCCTGCCGGAGAGGGTGCAGTCAGTGCCTGGCGATGACGATGATGATGAGGGATCTTCGTTAGCAGCAATTCGGCCGTTTTTTATACGAAGGCCGGCTTTACCTGGGGAGTGACACTACGCGCACTGTTTGTATAGGAGTTCAACAAAGTCGAGCGGGTTGTTTCTTCACAACGGTTAACTACCAAACCCTTTAGGTACTAGGGTTGTAATGGCGTACACAATAGCGTATAACTTGCCCGCTTATGGCTTTTCTTCACGGACCGGTCTTCCACACAATACTGGCTACCGAACGAAACTCGCGGGCACGTTTGACGTGTGACCGCTTGTGCTGGTACTTACTCCTCCGGGTTCAATTAACTATAAGAGATCGGATCTCGCTATTCTGGACCCTTTTATCCTCTCCTTGTCCGGTTTCCAAACAGTTTCCCTCCGGGCCCTGCCTCCGATCACCCGCATCAAACCGCCCCGCATTCGATGACGATGACAGTATCATGATGACAGTATGATGATGACGGCAGACGTTATGATGATGACAACAGACGTTTACATTTATCGTTTAGGGTTGGCGTCGTAATATATTTTTTTTGAATTCAAATTTTTATAGCAAATGACAAATATTTTAATACATGTAACTTGTTTCCCAGTTTTACATAATATTTTAATAGAATAACAAGAGATAGTATGATATAATAATTATATAGTATAATATAAATTGAGATTGTATATACAAAATGAGTAATTCAATAAATATAATAAATAGTAATGAACGAATAAATAAACAACAAAAAGATAAATAAATAAATAAATAAATAAATAACAAAATCTACCTATGACACCAACCAGGACTACTAAGCAAAACTTAAACGAAACTCAAACATGAAAACATGGAGTGATAACCGACGTGACGTTTATGTTTTACTTAGACATTTACTAACAATATTTTTACCGGTGTACACAAGGTGCGGAAAACTCGCTCACCGCCATGAGCGTACATGAATTTGTTTCCTTATACATCGTCGGGGGTTTACGCTCTCGTTAAAAAGATACAGACCCACACAACTCGTTTCGCATCACACCGTATGCGATTACGAAGAGAGAGAGAGAATCGGAAATCGCAAAAATTTTTAACGCGTTCCGCATTGCCGATGCAGTGAGGTAATGAGTGCCATCGAACATATTCGGCAGCGAACATGTTCGTTCGGAAAAATGATCCAAATCTTCGTGCGCAATCCTGAAACTAAACGATTGAAATATCTGGCTGGCCTGAAAATATCGGTAGGAGTCAGTGTCCGCCTGGACACCGCACGGAGTGGCAGTTTCTGCTGTGTAGGTTCAACTCGCAATCATTTCCTTGCTGCGTGTTAATTCTATCATGCGCATGTTGTCGCTCGAGTTGTATGTACAAATGCCGTACTTACGATGTAGACAAGATGTGTGGTAATGTACGTTGGTTTAGATTTGTTTGGATTTAGTTTAATTTTCAATGTTCAGGCGCGTTCGGCTCCTTCCATGCGCTGCATTCGAGAGGAAACTTAGATTTGTCTTCTTTTCTATGCCAATAAATAATCTCGAAAGTTGTGCGTTTTATAGCGTATCATTGCGCGAATATAGCTCACTACTTCCGGTGATATGCATTTGCATAAAATTGACAAAATATCGATTGTCGCTGATCAATTTTCTTGTTTTTAACTGTAATGATAATATCTTTTGCTTCAATCATATGATTATCCACGTTTAGGTGGTTTTGGCTTGAGACGAAGCTGGGCCAGGTTATAACTCAAATTGATGTTAAAATAAATTAAGTGATAACAGTTTCGGTTGAAACCTGACTCAGTTTCGAGATCAAACAAAAACACATTCGTGCTAGGGCATACGAGTCCGATGCATAAAGTTCATACCTTTTTGTGTGCATGAAATTAGGTGTGAATAAACAGATAGAAAGGGAATCATATGTATCAACTAATAACAATATAATAAAATATGATAGATAAATCGAAATTTTAAAAACAGTTTACCAAGCGAAATTTTCACTGAAATGCTGTTAAGTTTATTAAGTTTCTTGGAACTAATAATTGGAATGTGGAATCTGGCGGAGTAACTATTGGTGTTTGTTTCAGGCAAGATTTGTTCACAAAAATAGATAAGGCTAGTAACTAGGACTATAACCATTCATGTATGCGCTTACAGTTGTATTATCTATAGCATTGCAGTTATTGATATTAGTCTGAAAGGATTCCGCTGGAGCAGTGCTGCCAGGGACATTTTCAGTTAGCAGTGAAAATGATATTTGTGTAAATATTTTCGTTATATTGCATTATTATTGAAAACTGATAAAAACATCTAAATGTAAACAATCTTTGTCTATCTTTGCTATGCTATGGGCTATTGAACAATTGGGCAGGTCATTGCACTCTGATAGAAGCATCACTCTTGATAATCAGAGGTTTTTGATGTTTCTTGATACAAACAAACCAAAAAAAAGTTTAGCATAAAAGGTTTCGAGTGATCGGTGTGAATGAATTTGTTTATAGACATCATTCAAAAACCGGGGATGGAAAACGTGTGCAACTTTCGTAGCCATATATTTTTCCAATCATGATAACTGGCCAACAACATTTCGATCCGCCTCATATTGTTTAAAATCACAGTGTTTTCAAATCGATTGGAATTTCTGAATCGGACAAGATCAGTTGAGTTTGAATCTAATATTAATAGTAGACCCCATGTTATATAATACTTTCTACTAATACTACTACTTACTTGGTTAAATCTCACGGTATAAAGATACTTTCCTAAGATTCATATTTGAAAAATGTTACATGGGTAATTTTACTAAGATGCGAATTTTAATCCTGGTCGCAATTCTATGATTGTGAGTATTGTGTGAATTATATTAGAATTTAAACTAAACTGTTCTCATTAGGGTCAGATCCAAAAAAAAATGTGAAAAGCCTTCAGACAGCACAGAAAAGCTATTAGGAGAACTTAGAGTCTCAAACCGAATTACATCTTTGAGTTTATATAAAAAATTGTATGTTTAATAATGTTCTTGTGTGGTGTCAGATGGAAGAAGTGATGACAATCCTGTAAAAGCTTAGCTATCTGCTGAGAATGGTGTTCATTGCGATAACTGGGGCACTTACGATACAGAACTGCGTAGAACTGAAGAACTTAAAAATACTATCAATTTGGACAGTCTTCGGCTATATTTTCCAAGCAACTGGATTTTTGCAAAGATTCTAGGGGAATTCTATTGTGCTTCGGCAAGTAAACATTGAGTAGTAGCTTATTATTGAAAGAGAAGCACATACCACAGAGAACAGGCGTCCATCTTTAGCGTTGAACTTGTGTAAAAATCACTAACGTTGTCGAAGCTAATTGGGATATCTCCACCTTGTGCGTTACTGTCGTCATGTTTTTGGTGACCGACTTCGATAGATTGAAAATCGAATTGTAATGCCTGAAGATATTTAGATTTGAAGAAAACCATTTTTGTTGTAAAAATCACTTTCAACTGTTCAAACAAAAGGTTCTTTTGAAAATTTTCTCCAGAAATAGTCTTATTATCCAGTGTAGCGCATTCCTCTGTATTTGACTCCTAAAGTGCACAGACTCTGGGTCTTACTATAAAAATTGATTCTGTCAGACACTAGTTACCAGTTATATTATACATAATATTACCAGTTATATTATACATAAATAATACATTTCTATGCATTGTAATCAATAAATATAACACGTGTAGCATAAAATATAGTTAACCCTTAAATGCATAACGCTGTTTTAAAACAATATTACGCAAAACATCTCAAAATTATCACAGTAATGTATTGAAACTAGGAAACAATTTTCACAAAATTAAAAAAAAAATATTTGCACCTTAGAGGGTAACATGACTACCATGTTTGGAAATAAAGTAAAATGTGATATCAATTGTTACAAAAAATATCTATTGCACATTTTTAAAAGACCTATTATGTACAACGATAATGTTGGCAAAAACGGAGCCCATTTGTTGCCAAAATCTTAGTGTACCGAAAAGGGAGCATGCAAAAATCGGAACGTGCCAAAAACGCAATCTTACTGTACTATCATTGAACAGCCTCCAAGAAACATAAAAAACACATATCGTCAATACTTCCTCCATTCCATTACACGTTGAAAAACCTTGTCAATACGCTTCAGTATTGACAAAACAACTGAACGTGTAAGGACCGCTAATACGGAACACAAACAAGATCAAACATTCTTTACTAGTATATATGATGATTGACAGCAGAAATAACAAAAAGCGCCACAAAAAGCATAAGCAATCAAAACTTCGGGAAAACAATATTTAGAACAGATCCATTCTTGACCGCTCATCATGCCGAATTAGATCCACATGACATCACTGTGAACAGCCTAGTGAAAGAAACTGATTTCGCGCACCCCGGCTTGGCCACAAAGTCAACTTACTGTACTATCATACTACAAATTATGCAAAACATCAAACTGTCTTGAAAACAAAAACTCTAAAGTCTGGCTCTTAAGCGTTCAATAATCCATTGTGGTATAACAAAGTTGGATTGTTGATATGCATAAAAAATATTGAACGCGTAAAGTCCGCTATTCATTTATACCTATGTGGAATATGAATGATATACAAAGGGACAATCTGATCGCTTAGCAAATTACAAACACGCACATGCACTCGACTGACACTACACCATTCCATCGATACAAAACACCGCGGCAGCGTCAATGCAAACAATCGCAAGCACCGCTCCCGCTCGCATGCGGTGGGAATTGAATCGATTTTCGATTTAGGCGAACATAGATCGCGATCCAAATTTTTGAGGAAGAATCGCATTGCCAAACGGATCCGATCATCATTATTCGGATACAATTCCGAACATGTATCGGAAAGAACCTAAATCGCAGCGATCCAAGGTGAGCGTAAGAGAGAAAAAATACGAACATGTGAGATACCATATTCACTTGGCTCTGGCCGATCGGGCGCTCAACAGATGCACACTCATAAACAAGAAAAACAGAATAAAGCATCGGAGGTAGGTGAGTGCGCATGAGCCTTGAGTGAGCGTAAAACGATGCGATTCTTCCTATCCTTGGGTGTACACAAAGAACAGGCCTCGTCAAACACGTAACGGGGACCGTGCGCTGTTATTTATGTACACGCAAAACAAAAAATGACAATAAATATTGTAATGTAATTTTAGCTGACTCAGTGACCAAGGGTAGTATTGTGACCATCCTAGTAAAAGGTCACAAAGTAGAGTACAAACCTGGGCCGTAAAATTTAGCTGATTTCATCTCATGGCTTTCTACTTCAACTCCAACAGAATTCGATGTATTAACCGAAGCGTGCATATACCAAATGGCTATGGCAAACATTTCCGAAGCAATTACACTACATGAGGTAGAAAATGAATCTACTAAGGACAATGAGATTCAAGACGTAGCTTGGAAAACGGTATCTGGTTAGAGAAAACGAAAGATTTTAAAACCGTTCAGCACCGAACTTTGCAAAGTGGGAAGTCTACTACTGCGGGGTGACAAATTGATTATACCAAACTGTCTTAGAGCTAGGACCTTGGAAATAGCTCATGAGTCGTATCCTGGAATCGAAATCATGAAACGACGTTTACGGTTCACGGTTTGGTGGCCACATCTGGACAAAGAAGTTGAAAAATACATTAAGCAATGTAAAGATTGCACCTTAGTTTCTGCACTTGACCCTCCGGCACCAATTCATAGTAAAATATGCCGGACAAAGCATGGGCGGATTTAGCTGCAGACTTACTCAGCCCTCTCCCATCCGGTCACAACCTCTTAGTTATCGTGGACTACTTTAGCCGATTCACTGCAATTATCGTCGTAAGACAGATAACAGCCAACTTAACGACAATCGACCACAACTCATAAGCTCAGAATTACAGCGAAAGTTTGGAATTGAACATAGGAAAACCACACCGTGCTGGCCACAAGCAAATGGGGAGGTCGAACGCATGAACCGCGGTCAAACGTCTGAAAATTAGTCAGGAGCCAGATGGTTCCGGTTGGCAATGGGACCTCAGAATGTTCCTTCTCATGCAAAATTCTACTCCTCATTCGACAACAGGAGTGGCGCCATCAATCTTAATGTTTAATCGGGTTTTGAAAGATAAAATCCCCGGAATGGTAATTAGAGGGAGTAAAATTCTTGAAGAAATCTAAGATCGTAGCAACGAAAAAACTGAAAGGAACGGAGTATGCGAATGCAAGTCGTTCAGCAAAATCGAGCAAACTAGCAGTTGGGGATACAGTCGTAGCAAAATGCATACAAAAAGAAAACAAACTGTCCACAACCTTACATCCCGATGAACTGAAAGTGATTGATAAGACTGGATCAAATGTGACACTGATGTTTCATGACTCAGGGCGAGTTTTCCACAGAAATATTTCTCATTTAAAAAAGTTGTTCACAGTGGATGATGAATCGACCAACACAAACAACGGCATGTAGTTAGTCGACCAACTGAAGGCAGCTCTGAGACTTCCGAGCTATAAAACAGAAACATTGAACTGCGACTGCAGCGCCAGTTTGAATCGGACACTGGTTACGATCGGTTCATTTACACCGTCGGTGTTCCAATCCCGTGTTAGTGGGTGAAGTGTCGGAGGCAAATATTACAAACCGAGTTTACTTGAACTTATTTCTGTTACTGAGGTGTAACGTTGCGAAATTCGGCGAAAGCCGTTCGGAAATATCTAGTAAAGTAGGTTAATAAATACGAAAGGTGACTAGTGGATAAATAAGAACAATAGGTCGTCCCTCTGACAAGAGCGTGGGCTAACCACATCGGCAAAGCACGCTGGGGCTGAGCCACCCGGACGCAAATAGTTCGAAAATTGCACTGTTGCACGCAAGATTGTGTCGTAGCAGTAGCTCCATCTCGAAGTGAATTGATTTCGGCGGGGTGTGGTGAATAACACTACGAGATTGAAACTGCTTTACTCTAGACTGCGCGGTAGAAATTGTATCGAATGATGGGGCCGGAGCCAGGTACTATCAATGAAGGTGGGGATCCACCTTTAAGTCATAGTCTGCCACCTTACATGAACGCTGGAGATGTAATTGACAGGCAAACGCTTTTAATGCGAGCAGTACCAGTTGGCGACGAAGCTGAACAGCGACTGCCTTCCAACCCCTTCCTGATCCTGCAATCAATCAGTGCGATTTTGCAATCAGACCCAACCAAGGTGATAACTGCCACGAAGGAGGGCAGAGGTACGCGCTATGTACTACGTACTAGCTCCAAAAGGGCTTACAACGCTCTAATAGGTATGAAATCATTAGCCAATGGACAACAGATCGAAATTGTCCCCCATCCCACCCTTAACCTCGTGCAGGGTGTGGTGTACGATCCTGACACCGCTGATATGAGCTTCGATCAATTGCTTAAGGAGCTTAAAGGACAAAACGTAGTAGCTGTTAGACGAATCACGAAAATGAAGGAAGGAATCGTCAACACCCCTCTTGCTGTGCTCACCTTCACTGGATCGTATTTGCCTGAGACTATATACATGGGACTCATCCGGACACATGTACGTCAATATCTTCCGGCGCCCATGATGTGCTATAATTGCGGCAAATTCGGCCACGGCAGCCGCGTTTGTCCGAACCCCTCGGCCTGCTTAAATTGCAGTGAGAACCACGAGGTTAGTAAGGAAAACCCCTGCAAGAAAACAAGTAAGTGCATTAACTGCACCGGCGAACATGCTACTCGCAGTCGCGAGTGCCCGAAATTTCAGGAAGAGGAAAAAATCATCAAGGTTAAAGTTTCAAATAACATATCCTTCCCGGAAGCTAGAGCGCTAGTAATAAAGAAATCAACAGCCCCCAGCTACGCTGACACCCTCAAAGAGCGGCTCAATCCCAACACGGATGAGAAGGATAGAATCATTCAACTACTGCGCGAAGAGCTGAATAAAATAAAGCAGAACAACGCCAACCGACATACCGAGGACAGCAAGGATAGAGAGATTCGCATACTCAAAGCTCAGCTAGCCGAGTCAAGACAACAGGTGAAGGAAGTACTTGGAGAACTAGCCTCCCTGCGAGGTGCTTTCGTTGATTTCAGCAAACAAGCTCTCCCTCAAGAACAAAATGAAAAACCACAAAACACCCAGCCAACACCAATCAAGCAGAAGACGTACACTGGTACCACCCCAAAAACCAACATAAATAGTGACACATCGAACCAAATGAACACCACAGATGGGTCTCCCCGTCAATCCAGAATTGAGAACCCAAAACAAGAACGAAAACGGAACAAAGAGCGAAAAACGGAAAATAAGTCCAGGAGCCCAATTAGACATAACGAAAGTAACTATCAGACAACAGCACCAGACGATAACCGGTCAAATTACACCAAATTAAGATCCAGCTCAAGAAAATCGGCAACCACAACGAAGCGAGAAGCGTCAGAATGTGGATTAATCCCGCTCGAAATTTCGGACTAAACAATCAACAGCACTACAACTAACAACAAATATCTAAACCTACAACCCTTCAACCATGCACAAGGAAACATCAAAAAACGGATTACCGAATAATGCAACCAACAAACTCATGCCCGCACTGGCCCTGACCGGGGACGTTCCGGGCAATTCTCCTTCTCAACTCCCTTCAACAGCAAATATACAACATAGTACTCCACTCGTCGACATACTTCCGGCGGTTCACATAGCCTACTCCGCTGCCCCGACGGCCGTCGAGGCATCGTGTAAGCGGGACGCCCGCTCCGGAATCCACCGCATCCATCCAACTGCCTTGCCAAAAGAGAACATAGATACAACGAAAACCACAAATAAGTCCAACCTGGACACACACGATGCTACGGGTGAGCCGAGCTCTCCCTATGGCCCTACTGAGAGCGGACCAAAGGGACGAGCAATCGATCGCATTATTCACTCTGTCCGACCACACACCAGCCGCAGCCCCAGTCCAGTAGCCGGATGCTCCTGGCATCAGGATAGATTTCGAAATCCTGCCTCCAAACATGCAACAAACGAAGTCACCAACAGCAGAAAAAACACCATCACCAGCACTACAAACACGCACGGCCCTGACCGACGAAGCTGAGCAAAAGGCAACTGAGGGAACAGGGGAAGCAGTGGCTCCCCGAATAAACGAACGGAGCTCCCTTGAACCCGACGACGTCTCCAACCAACGAACACTGCATTTTAAAGCTCACGATTTTGGAACACAGCTCGGTCGATTCAGCAAATCGAACACGCACGATAAGCAAAACAGTGAATGGTTTGCTCTGCAATGGAAGATCAACGGCATGCGATCCAACTTGGGCGACCTACAACAATTGATCCTCAAGGGAGACCCAATATGCATTGCGATACAGGAAACGCACCTGAGTAATAACACAGACCCGTCGCAATGGTTCAGTAATCACTACTCCTGGGATAGGATTGGTGGTAAAAACATACACCAAACGGTGGGTATCGGCATCCGGGCCGACATAGCGACCGAATCCGTCTCACTTGATACCGAGCTATTGGTGGTGGCAAAGAAGATTAGATATCCCAGACAATGCACAGTTGGATCAATATACATACCAAATGCAACGGATGACATCGGCAATAAACTGAGAAGACTTATTAATCAGCTTGTCGAACCATATATTCTAATGGGGGACTTTAACGCCCATCACACCGCATGGGGGTCATCCCGATGCTGCAAACGAGGCAATGCGATTATGGAAGTTGTAGAAGAGATAAATGCCATCGTGATCAACGATGGTAGACCAACATTTATTCGAAATCAGGCCCAATCAGCCATTGACCTAACGATTTGCTCGAGATCTATAGTAAATTCATGCCTTTGGTCAACTTATCACGACCTGGCGGACTGGGCCGCATACGAGGACTTCATCGAGAATCACATTGATCCTGACCGCTTATACGAACCAACCGACATAACAGAAATGGCAGCACAGGCTGCTAAAGCAAGCATACCACAAACGAGTGGTCGCCCACCGACAAAAGCAGTGCCTTGGTGGAACAGTGAAGTCGCTAAAGCACTGAAAGCGCGTAGAAAAGCGCTGCGAGCTCTCAAAAGAACTGCAATCGATCATCCAGAGCGAAACGCAAGAGAGACAGAATTTCGAAGAAAAAGGAACGAAGGTCGCGCAGCGATCCAGAAAGCGAAAGCTGACAGTTGGGCTGCCTTCCTAGACGGCATCGGACCAAACTCAACAACGGCGGAAATGTGGAGGCGAGTCAATGCAATCAATGGCAAACGGAGACACACGGGATATTCCATAACAAGCAATGGAGTGACCACAATTGATCCGGTGGAGATCGCCAACCACCTTGGTCAGTATTTTCAGCAGATATCCTCAGACAGCACTCTACCTCCAAAATTCTTAAAAAAGAAGAAGGTAATCGAGGCAATACCAACTGTCTTCGCCCCCATATCCGACGAAATATACAATAGGGCTTTTTTCGCATCGGAATTGTCGGTAGCCTTAAGTACGGCCAGAGGCAAATCTGCCGGGTTGGACGAGGTGGGGTACCCTCTCCTTCAACATCTACCTCCGATAGCAAAGAGATCATTACTAAATAGCTTTAATTAAGTATGGGAAGGCGGTCAATTTCCCGAGGAGTGGCGCAAGTCACTAGTGATACCGATTCCAAAAAGGAATCAAGGAAACAGAGAAGCGAGTGATTATCGTCCGATAAACCTGCTATCATGCACAGCTAAAATTCTCGAAAGGATGGTGAATCGCAGGCTTGTGACATTTCTGGAGGACAACCAATTCTTAGACAAGAGGCAATTTGCGTTTAGGAAAGGTCTTGGACCAGGAATTCATCTTGGGTCGCTAAGCGAGGTGCTGCAAGGTGCGACGCAGGATGGGGTCCATGCGGATATTGCGATACTCGACATCGCCAAAGTTTATAACAGTGTCTGGAGAGAAGGTATACTGCGCCAACTACATGAATGGGGAATCAGTGGAAACATCGGGCGGTTCTTAAAGGAGTTCCTGAATAACCGACGTTTTAGAGTAGGGATTGGTGGAAGCATCTCGGACGAGTTCTGCGAAGTAAACGGGGTTCCCCAGGGATCCGTTCTCGCCGTTACGCTGTTCCTAGTGGGAATGAATTCACTATTCGCAGCACTTCCAAACGGAGTATTTATTTTCGTTTATGCGGATGACATAATCATTGTGGCCAAAGGCAAGTCAAAGATACTTACCAGGAGAAAAATTCAGGCGGCCGTTAACGCTGTTGGGCGATGGGCCGAGTCCGTTGGCTTCAGCATTGCGGCCAATAAGTGCGCACTAGGGCACTGCTGCGAAACTAATATAGCAACAGATAGACCGGTAAAACTAAACGGACACATCATACCGTTTCGAAAAGAACCGAAAGTGCTCGGGGTGACAATTGACCGAAAGATGACCTGTCTCCCACATTTTCAACAAATAAAAAAAGAATGCGAAAGCCGAAAGCGCTTAATCCGAGTAATAAGTGCACGGCACCCGAAATGTAATCGACGAACAGTGCTTAACGTGTCGAAAGCCATCATAGACAGCAAAATATTTTATGGAATTGAGCTAACCGGGAGAAATCCTGCCGGGATGGAAAAGGTTTTAGCACCGGTCTACAACGGGGCAGTTAGGTCAGCCTCAAACGTACTTCCTAGTACCCCAGCGGAGGCAGCATGCGTGGAGGCGGACCGCCGTAATTGCAAGGTTGCGGAGAGCAATTTGCTTTCTTGAAAGAACATCTGGAGATGATGATTGCCTGATGCTAGAGATCGCCAAAGAAACATACAGCAATTTTACTGGAAGCGCAATACCCCCTATAGCGAAGATGCACAGAACCCGACCGCGTGCGTGGTCGGATAACGAATTGAACATCGACACAAGCCTGACTCGAAATATCAAAGCAGGAGAAGCACCGGACGTGGTTAGAATGGAATTCCTAGATCTAATTAATAGAAAATATCGGAACTTCAATTGCATTTTTACGGACGGGTAGGAGGTAGGGGTAGGAGTGGGCGTTAGCGGTGCGGGAACTGACCTGGCCCTCCGATTACAGCCTTCATGCTCTGTTTTTTCGGCCGAAGCGGCGGCCATCGCGATGGCCATAGCAGCGAAGCCCGAAAATACACGGACGGTAATCTTTTCGGACTCCCTATCAGATCTCAAAGCCATTGAGACGGGGCAGTCAAAGCACCCTTTTGTCCAGCACATCGAACAATCGTTGGACCATTTCACCACCATATGCTGGATACCGGGACACTGTGGCATCGCAGGTAACATACAAGCTGATCGACTTGCAGCACAGGGAAGAAAGGTCAAAAAAATGCTGACTAAAGAAGTGCCAGCAGCAGACATCATTAAGGAGTTCGGGAGGAAAGCTATAGAAGGATTCACATCCCACTGGCAAGCAGAGCAAGGGCACCTGCAGAAAATAAAAGAAGCACCAATAAGATGGACGGACCGGGACAAGAGAATAGATCAAAAGATTCTATCCCGACTAAGGGTCGGTCACACTGAGATGACACACGCCCACTACATATCACGGTCGGAGCCCCCACAGTGCCTAACCTGCGAAACACGACTAACAGTCGAGCATTTAATCTCCAACTGCCGCGAGTTCGAGGAACTCCGGAACAGGCATGGTATATCAAGCTCCATCAAAGAGAGCTTGTCAAACGACCCGGTGCGAGAGAATAACATGATATGCTTCATTAAGGACGCGAACCTCTTCGACAAAATATAATGGCTGGACTAAGTGACAAAATAATACAAACCTTGAGAACTCTGTGATGAACCACAGCCAGATACAACAATCGCAGACCCCAAGCATACAGAAGTAATATTCGTTCGTTTTGTAAGTTAGATCATATCTGTAAAACATATGACATGTAAACTATATTTTTCTAACAGGCGAATGACCAAGTTGGTTAAAGCCTGCAATTAAATAAATAAATAAATAAATAAATAAATGCGACTGCAGCGAACACAAAAGCGACCGGTACACCTGAACGACTATGAGATTAATCATGTACTGTAAACTTAAATTAAGGGATGAATGTAGTATTGTACCAAACGTCACATGTATATATAAATCTTGGAATCATTATAAACTAATTGGCAATGTTCGGGTCAGCTCTGGAAAATTCCAACATATTCCATTACCACCACTTAACACCTCGAACCAGTATCAGAAACCACCAGAAGCATCGCGTATCACCAGCAGCCAACAGCACGGCGTGGCGGCACAGCGCGCATTCATTCTTCTCGCACGCTTCCATTCAAGCGCCATGCACCGTTCAAAGCAGTGAAACATGTTGTAATATTCCAGAGTGTGTGTTTCCTATGTATATAAGTGACACTGCTTGTTTGTGAGTCAGTTAA
The DNA here is from genome assembly GCF_030247195.1 of Topomyia yanbarensis. Classification (NCBI taxonomy): domain Eukaryota; kingdom Metazoa; phylum Arthropoda; class Insecta; order Diptera; family Culicidae; genus Topomyia; species Topomyia yanbarensis. The sequence goes on from NC_080671.1 coordinate 276,841,664, forward strand.
CTATATGATTTACGCGAATAAACGTCGTAGTAGGTAAAAGTGGATAATGCTTAATCGCGATAGCAACTAGTTGTGATTCGCGACCCGAACCAGCAGCGGGTGCTGACTGCGGGTGTGGTAGGACGAGGTAGTGGGCCCTATACGTTCTAGGCCTAAATACCACATGCCCTAAAGCAGCCCTGACAAGGCGAGCCAGCGCCGCCTTTAAATAAGCGCTTAGCCCAAATCCCAAATCCCTCTCCTCCCGTTATCCTTCCTTCCTTCTGCGGCTGTTTGCCCATCTAAATATGGAAGCTGTTCTTCAATGTCAGCTTCTTTCACCGAACAGCCTAGATAAGCCGTGTAGTGTCGGTAGTGGTTGCTTCAACCGGCTAAGCATTACACTACGGACTACCTATTTCAGTGGTAAAAATCTACCAAACAGGGAACCCCAATTCCATAGTGTCATGCGACCCGTGCTATGGGTAAAATTGTTGAGGGGGTTTAAAACATTCTCAATGGCGAACGGAGCCTGGGAAGAGTTGGGCGAACTCCCCAGTATGCTGCATTACGCAGCTGAACGTTCACTCTACACACCGATTTTTTTTCACCGATGATCTACTTAATTTTGCCGAATTTTTGTTGGCTGGGGGTTTGCTGAGACTCTCAGCTGATGGTAGTTCGGTGAAGTTTTGTTGAGTTTCGATTATCAAATTTCGATGTGTACAGATGAACCTGCCCAGAGGCCGTGTGGTATCCGGCCTAGAATTGAGCCACTGGAGTCCTGCTCCCATGTCGTAGGAGGCGACTGAAAGTAGGAGACCCTAAGTCAAGGTGTAGTTCCGTGCCGAGGACTTAATGACTGGAGGGTCCAAAATATGCCAGTCGCGCACGGAGCATTTTGGGTTTTGCCCTTACTGTGTTATGCGAATCTCTGACACAGTGGACCATTATTTTCTTCGCAAATCGTGGGAATTAAATGATCATGTCCCATTTAAACCTGATATGGCTCGCTATATGCGTTAACATCCCAACTCGTTTGGTGTCCTCTAGTTGTTGTGCAATTTGTGTTGGAGATGAAATGTACAGTTCTCTAATCAACAATGGTTAGAATAGCACAAATCAATCTCCAACATAAACGTACAGCAACTATGAATTTATCTCGACTCATGCAGGAAGGTAAAGCTTCCATAGCATTGGTTCAAGAACCGTATTTCCATAAAGGAAATTTCTATTTTGGAAAGTTACTTAACACTGCCTTCATTGCTTACAACAAGACAGGCATGACTAACCCACGTGAAATGCCTCGTGCTTGCATTCTTGCAAATAAGGCTATTGACGCGTGTCTCATATCGGAGCTCACAACTCGCGATATCTGTGTTGTCACAGTTACACTGACTGTCGGAAACGTAGACAAAAAATATATATATTGTTCAGCGTACCTACCGCATACTTTCATTCAACCCAACACGGCTCATCTACTGTTTGGTGATTATAATCAATCTGGACTTCTATGGAAAAGTACCTCTTCCGGCTATGCCTTCCCAGACCCTTCTGAATCAACCTTCTCTAGAGCGAGTATTGCCTTACTGGACGGAATGTCTGTATTGAACATGCTGCAAATGTGTACAGTAAATAACAGACGAAATCGAACCCTGGACCTCCTTTTCGTAAATGAAGAAGCTTCTATTAACTGCACCGTTTCAGAAGCCCTTGAGCCGTTAGTTGCTTGTGACGCACACCATCCTCCTCTTCTAGTAACGCAGATCTGTCCCCAGTTAGTTGTTTATGACGAAATGCTAGATGTCAGGGAGTTCAATTTTTCAAAAACTGATCTCAATAGGCTCCACAACTCACTGCAGGCAATCGATTGGGAGACTTTGCTAAATTCTGCGATCGATGTGAATGTTGCCGTAGAAAAATTTTCACTGGTCCTAAAACAACTTTTCAAATTACATGTTCCCGCACCACGTCCCCGACCAAAACCAGCGTGGTCCAATCGTCAATTACGTGAACTGAAAAGACTGCGAGCAGCTGCACTTCGGCATTACACCAGCCGACGAAACCCCCTCACAAAACGAGAGTTTATTGAAGCCAGCAACAGTTACAAGGCATATAATCGCTTTCTCTATTCAAGACACGTCGCACAAACCCAATCGAACCTGAAACAAAATCCAAAGCAGTTTTGGTCTTTCGTTAACGGGAAACGTAAAGAAAATGGGCTTCCTTCCAGTATGTTCCTTGCAAATGAAACATCAAGTACCCCAAGCGGCATCTGTGACCTATTTGCGCAGCATTTCTCAAGTGTGTTTAAAAAAGTCTCGGCCAACTCCACTCAGATGGAATATAGTCTTCAGGATGTCCCTCATGATGTAATTAATTTAGGCATTATTCAATTTACTGACGAAGATATTCTAACTGCTATGAGAAAGCTAAAGTCTTCAACATCGGCAGGACCAGATGGTATTCCTTCCATTATAATCAAAAGATGCGCAAGCGCATTATGTACGCCTTTAAGACTAATTTTTAACCAATCGCTGTCGCAATCAACGTTCCCCGTCTGTTGGAAAAAATCAGTTATGTTTCCGGTTTTTAAAAAAGGTGATAAGCAAAATGTTGCGAACTATCGTGGCATAACTTCACTCTGCGCTGGCTCAAAGTTATTTGAAATATTAGTAGGAAATGTGCTGTTTCGCGAGACCAGAGCATATATATCGAAGGACCAACATGGCTTTTTTCCTGGTAGATCGACAACTACTAATCTAGCCCAATTCACTTCGCTCTGTATTAAAAATATTGAACTTGGATCTCAGGTCGATACTGTATACACGGATCTCAAGGCTGCATTCGATCGTGTAGATCACACTCTTCTACTGGCAAAGATGAAGCGGCTGGGCGCTTCGGATTATTTTATAGGGTGGCTTAAATCATATCTCGTAAATCGTTCTCTGTGTGTAAAATTAGGAAATAACGAGTCATACAGTTTCATCAACTTGTCGGGAGTGCCTCAAGGGAGCAATCTAGGACCGTTGCTTTTCTCGTTGTTTTTCAATGACGTTTGTTTTGTTATATCTCCTGGGTGTAGACTTATATATGCCGATGATCTCAAACTATTTCTTATTGTGCGGTCAATAGAAGATTGCAAGGAACTACAGAAACACTTAGATGCTTTTTGTTGTTGGTGTAATCGCAACTTGCTGGCTCTCAGCGTGTCCAAATGCTCCATAATATCTTTTACACGTAGAAAAAATCAAATACTGTGGAAGTACACCATTTCCGGGGAATCGCTAGAGAGAATGACAGTTGTCAGAGACCTCGGTGTACTTCTGGACTCACAACTGACATTCAGAAATCATTACTCTCATGTTACAGCACAGGCAAATAGAAATCTCGGTTTCATTATAAGAATCGCCAAAGAGTTCACTGATCCATATTGTTTGCGGGAACTCTATTTTTCACTTGTGCGATCTGTCTTGGAAGCTTCAGCACCCATTTGGTGTCCTTACACAAGCATTTGGATCAACCGAATAGAAGCAGTGCAGGCAAGATTCCTCTGTTTTGCTCTTAGAACTCTGTCGTGGCGTAACCCAACAGAGCTACCACCGTACATCGATCGCTGTCGTCTGCTCGATATGGAAACCCTAGCCAAAAGGCGGAACACATTTAGAGCAGTATTTGTTGGGAAGATATTAACTGGCCAAATAGATGCTCCAGATATTCTCTCACAAATAAATGTCAATGTGCCCCCGAGAAGTCTCAGATCGCATAACTTTTTAAGACTCGAGTTTCGACGCACCGAGTACGGTCAAAACGAACTCATTAGGGCGATGTGTAATGTTTTTAATAGTGTTTATGGCCATTTTGACTTTTCTGTATCTTGTGATGTTTTCAAAAATAGACTAAGAAGGTTGACGTAGATTTTAAGATTCATTTTTTGTAATATTTGTATTTTTTATTTATGTAATGCTGTGTACTATGTTATTATATTTTATTGTAGTGTGAATCCATTGTAATCAGGTATGAATATATGAAAAGATAATGGGTTTTTACGCCCATTTGAGGATTGCTTCTGAAGTATATCCTGAAATGGGCTTTTCCCATTCAACTACATTTCATGTAGACCAACATAGGTCAGATGAAAAAAATAAGAATAAATAAATAAATAAATAACGAATCATCTCCTTCTGATGATTTCAAAAGCGTTGTATCATATTGTAGCAGAAATGGGCTTCCGCTCATTATCGGCAGTGATGCGAATGCTCATCGCATCATTTGGGGCAGCTCGGACATCAATCTGAGAGGCTCTGAACTGATGGAGTACATAAGTAGTACAAATCTCCATATTCTGAATGTGGGAAACCGACCAACTTTTGCGAGGTCTGGGAGGGAGGAGGTGTTAGACATAACACTTTGCTCTGATAGAATTTTGCATGAACTGGGAAATTGGCAGGTTCCAAATGAAACTGAACCGTCTCTATCCGATCATAAATATATATTTTTCGATCATCTTGATGTCACCTTCAATGTGATTACATATCGTAATCCTAAATCTACAAACTGGGACCTCTTTTTGGAAAACTTGGCGACTAAATTTCATGGATATTTTCCAACAATTAGTCAACTAGACGACTTAGATGACGTCGTGGATACGACAAACTCATTCATATTAGCATCCTACGAAGAAGCTTGTCCACTTCGTACTGTTAAATCGACTAGGGGAACCCCTTGGTGGAGGGCTGAGCTTGAAAGAATGAAGAAAGTTATGAGAAGAGCTTGGAACCGGCGTCAGCGTGATGACTCCAGGGCTTTCAGGTCAGCTCGTAGTGCATATAAGAAATGTCTTAGATCTGCAGAACGGGCTGGCTGGCAAAGCCTATGCACTAATGTCTCTAGTCTGAACGAGGCTAGCAGATTAAATAAAATTCTCTCCAAATCGAATGATTTTCAGATGAACTCCTTAAAAACCAGAGATGGTGTTTATGTGACGGACGAAAAAGATGTTCTTAATTGTCTCTTCGACACACACTTTCCAGGTTGTATCGATCCGGAGTTGAACAATGTTCACAGATCTCATTCTGGTGATTCGGACTCGTGGGCGTTAGCACGCACATTGGTTTCCACTGAATCGGTCAAGTGGGCAGTTGACAGCTTTGCTCCATACAAATCACCCGGAAAAGATGGAATACTTCCCGTGCTACTGCAAAAGGGATTTGATATTCTTAAACATGTCTTGAAAAAGATTTTGCTTTCCAGTCTTGCTATCGGGTATATCCCGAAAGCATGGCGAGAAATAACTGTTAGATTTATTCCCAAAGGGGGGCGCTCAAGCTATGAAGAAGCCAAGAGTTTTAGGCCTATCAGCTTAAGTTCTTTTCTTCTGAGAGCTTTGGAACGGATAATCGATCATCACATCAGGAACGTTAGTTTAGTTGAATATCCACTGCACAAAATGCAACATGCATATCAGTGTGGGAAATCCACGATCACTCTGCTTCACGATGTTGTTTACAACATTGAGAAAGCCTACTCGCTCAAGCAATCTAGCTTGGGTGTATTCCTAGATATTGAGGGTGCTTTGTGTCCTTCCAGTCTATTCTGGAAGCGACGCGCGGTCATGGGATACCTGCATGTATCTCAGGTTGGATAAAAGCAATGCTTAGTAACCGCATACTTTGCTCGTCACTGCGACAGGCTGAGATACGGAAGTTGAGTATTTGCGGTTGTCCTCAGGGCGGCGTTCTGTCACCTTTGTTATGGAACTTAGTAGCTGACGGCTTGTTGAAGAAACTCAATGAGCTTGGATTTCCAACCTACGGGTTTGCTGACGATTACCAAATACTAATTACTGGATTTTGCATCGGAACAATCTTTGACTTAATGCAACAGGCATTAAGAGCCGTCGAACAGTGGTGTCGACAGGTTAAACTATCAGTTAACCCAAGCAAAACTTCAATGGTTCTTTTCACGAAGAAGCGAATAACAACCGGAGTTCGTCCCTTGCAGTTCTTTGATTATGAGCTACTGTGTGCGGATCAAGTCAAATACGTTGGAGTCATATTGGGTTCCAAACTGAATTGGTCTGCTCACATTGAGTTCAGAGTCAAGAAAGCGTGCATGGCTTTCGGGCAGTGCAGACGAACTTTTGGAAAGACCTGGGGTCTCAAACCTAAATACATCTATTGGATTTACACGACAATTGTACGTCCAATACTGTCATACGGATGCCTTGTGTGGTGGCAGAGGGGAGAGGTGGTGACAGTCCAGTCAAAGCTAAACCATCTGCAAAGAATGGCGCTCATGGCGTTGACTGGTGCTTTCACCACGACTCCGACTGCTGCTCTTGAGGCACTTTTAAATATCAAACCATTACACATACACTTAAAACAAGAAGCACTATCATGTGCATACAGACTGCAGGTTACTGGGCTTTGGAACAGTAATCATGTTGATCTTGCTACCAGTCATACGATTGTGGTCACAAATGGTTACATGGGGTGAAGATATTCTTGCTCCCAGCGATATTACACTCACTTGTAGTTTTCCTTACAGGACATTCCATGTGAAGATTCCCTCTCGAGAGGAGTGGTTGTCTGGCTTTATGGAAAGACAACAACAAACGCAAGTAGTCTGTTACACTGACGGTTCTCTGATGGAGGGACGTGCCGGTGCTGGTGTCTACTGTCGTGAAATGAGATTGGAACAATCTCACTCACTAGGTAGATACTGTACTGTATTCCAAGAGGAAATCTTTGCGATTATGTGCTGGGTGCAATCGGTCCTTCAACTTAGTTTGTCCGGCAGAGTTATAAACTTCTGCTCCGATAGTCAGGCTGCAATCAAGGCCCTTAGCTCAGACAAATCCCGGTCCAAGCTAGTGATCGCGTGCCGAACCCAAATCGAAGAACTAAGCATTGTCAACACTATCTACCTTGTCTGGGTGCCCGGACATTGCGGTATTACTGGAAATGAATGGGCTGACGAATTGGCCAGGGCAGGTTCAGCGATTGACTTCGTTGGTCCTGAGCCCGGGCTGCCAATTTCGACAAGTTGGATACGGGAAAAAATACGGTCCTGGGCTTCGTCCGAGCACCGTAATTATTGGAGAAATCTACAAACGTGTCGCCAAACAAAGGCGTTTCTAGAACAACCATGCCCAGTGGTTTCGAAAAATCTCTTACATTTTTCGAAGCTCCACTGCGGCATGCTGACCAGGGCTTTAACCGGCCACTGCAAACTCAATTATCGCATGGCAACTATTCAGCGCGCTGAGGCTTTTTCATGTGATCTTTGTGAATCCGACTACGGAACCTCATATCATTTGATATGCAACTGTCCAGCGGTAGCGCAATTGCGATTTCGAGTCTTCAGCCGTCCTTATATAGACGGAACCATGTTTGGTCGACTGAAACTCAGAGACATACTAAAGTTTCTTATCCAATGTGGTAAAGAGCTTTAGGCTTATTCGCAGGCAAGTTGAACTACTTGTGAGTTTAACTTACCTGTTGTTTATTTTTGTTTTGTGCTGTTATTTTTCCCACCCTTCCAAGAGGAAGTACCTCACACGTCCTTGTCCTTTCCTTCCGCTCAGGAAATGATGAAAACACACGGCAAGGCACAAATCCCCGACTATGTACGGGGAACGTGCCATTTGAGCCAATATATTCTGATTCCTGATTCCTGATCACCAGCAGCCAACAGCACGGCGTGGCGGCACAGCGCGCATTCATTCTTCTCGCACGCTTCCATTCAAGCGCCATGCACCGTTCAAAGCAGTGAAACATGCTGTAATATTCCAGAGTGTGTGTTTCCTATGTATATAAGTGACACTGCTTGTTTGTGAGTCAGTTAACTATATGATTTACGCGAATAAACGTCGTAGTAGGTAAAAGTGTTTCTTTCTGATACCGTTCTATGCCTTTAAATAACCGCATGTTTAGTCCGCATGTGCAACCAAGCAAGCTGAGCGTACATGTGAAACCAATCCGCCCTGTTTTGGGAAATAAAGGTTTACGTTTTATTCCACAACCCAGCGGTCAGTCCTCGTGCATTGCCCTCTGAAGCCGGGCTAGTGCTTCCGGAGCTGGCGCGAACAGGCAACACTGTATAAATAAATAGCCTCATGCGTGAGCTACTCGCTAGACTGAATAAGGTTAGTTCTTTATATACCAGCAACCTGAACAGACGCGTTACTTGTACTAGTCCGAAACCCTCAAATACAGCAGGCATGGCTTTCAAAGTTTTGTATACTTTACTATAGAATAAAAACCGCACATCCACATATACATACACAGACAATGTCTCATTTCGCCGAGCTGAGTCGATTATTATATACTGACTCCCCGACGGCTGCTTTTCGTGAAAAAACGACCGCAAAATCACTTGCCGCGCTACTGCGGAGTAGGAACCGAACAGACTAAAATTTGTTCGTCCTTCTTCAGCGGCGTACGTTTTTCGTTTGGCGGTAAGGCACAAATGCTGATGAGGTTACTAGCACCATCGTTATGCATCGTTGTGTGAGTGATTTTTGTTCGTTCTGATTCGTGCTATGTTTTCGCTGTGGTGTTTGTGATGGCGCTTTGCGAAAGGCCTTTTGCATTCGATATAGCATTTTGAATTAACGGTTTTACGGTAAATATAACAGTTGCAGTTCGCGGTCCTCGGAGCCTCAAATATGTTCGGCTAAGTTTTGGTGGTTACTACCTATACCTTTCTTTTAGAACAAAAGTAAAAAGTGACAAGATTGTCTAATGAAAAACTTTATCTTGAGAAATACATGCAGTTGAAAAGCTGCAGCTAGTCTAGTAGCTATCGAGTGTTTGATTTGAATCGAATTGATGTTCGAAACGTTCGTTGTTTAAGTCAAACGCCATCTTTCATTGTGGAATACATCGTGATATGTCTTCATAATGTTGAATTATCTTCACTTGAAGATCTATGCAGGTTGACCACCATATTTTGATTAATGTTTAATTTAAAGAAATGAAACTTTAGTGCTTTAAAAAACAATCTAGGTACAGTTGTGAAAATTATTGATACAGGATTTTCAGGGAAGATAACATCTCAAACCATATAGCGAGAGATATCCAAGGCATGATAGTTTTTGTTGTATAATTAAACGTTGCCGCATTTTTGTTTTCATTTCAGTATCAGTACATTGCAAGGACACAAGAATCGCTGTACAAGTACGCACCAATAAACCATTTAATGGCCGTATCTACGCTTTAGGGCGTTCCGAGACTTGTAACATCGATGTTATCAACTCTGATTCCTTCCGACTTGATTTGACGATGGGTGGGCAGGATTGTAACACTCAGAGCGCCGTATGATTATGCTATTTATTTTTGTTTTGGAGCTGCTACTTTTAAACTTTATTTTCAGACGGGAATTTACAGTAATACAGTGGTCTTACAACATCATTCAGTTGTTATGACAAAGGCTGATAAAATTTACAAGGTTAAATGCACCTACGATATGAGTTCAAAGAATATTTCTTTTGGAATGTTACCGATTCGTGATCCGGAAATGATACATATCAACTCATCGCCCGAGGCACCTCCTCCGAGAATTCGTATTTTAGATGGAAGAAGTCGTGAGGTTGAAACTGTACGAATTGGAGACCGACTTACGTTCCGCATAGAAATTCCTGAAGACAGTAAGTGTTCTTATGCATATGCGTACTTCAAAAGAGATAAATTTATAATTATTCCTATAGCTCCATATGGTATTTTTGCTCGTTCTTGTGTTGCCATGGCAAAAGATTCGAAAAGCACATTCCAAATAATCGATGATGATGGATGTCCGGTAGATCCCAGCATATTTCCAGCGTTCACCCCGGACGGTAATGCATTGCAATCGATATATGAAGCATTCAGATTTACAGAAAGCTATGGAGTCATTTTCCAATGTAATGTTAAATACTGCCTGGGCCCATGCGAACCAGCTGTTTGTGAGTGGGGAAGAGATTCGGTAGAATCCTGGGGCAGGAAACGCCGCTCTTTAACAAGGTAAATATTAAATTTTTGAAGCAGAATACTTCTAACGTTTCAATACAGGGTCACCGTTTCAAAAATTACTGCTGGGACAATTTCCCAGTCCTTGAATGCCTTTAACTTTCGCTGTGCTGAATGAAATCACTAGTGTTCATAGTTATTTTCAATTCCGTAAAATGTATGTACGTTTAACTTAATTAACACTAGTGTTCGCGTGCATTAAGGGAGACTGAGGAGACTTGATCCCCGGGGAGACTTGATCCCATCATTGTAACTCAAGGGCTGATCAGAATACATTAATCGAATATACTAGAAAGTTGCGTAGTTTTATCTAAACATAAGTTTCTGTAACACAAAAAAATAAATTGGACATGTGTTACCGAATTTTTACCGATTTAAAGAAAAAAATCTCAGAAAAACTGAAGAAGATTTATTTTCCAAATTTTCAATCTTTTATACAATCGATAAAGTCACCCACTGCATACTATACTTTTGCATATAGAAATACAGGAGAATGTCAATTATATGAATACGCTATGATTGAGCTGATTTTTTTGTTCAACTATATTTGTACTAAAGTTTGCTGAAATAGATGCTATGGGTTCACTTGATCCCTTCAAATTCGTGGAGATTTGATCCACTTCGCCATGCTTCGTACACACTACTGAAAATAACCAAATTCACACCAGAACAATTGAAGTCATTGTTTCCATAAAAAAAACTGTCAAAAATGAACGCTTCATCATACAAAAACTTAACTGTAAATGTTTACTACAGCATACGTAGCAACCATGCATCCCACATTTGACGTTCCTCAACCATAATATCGACAGCTTTCAAATAATTGCACAGAGATTTGGGGAATTCGTAATAAAAATCAGGTGAGAGATGGGTAATATAGGGTTACCAAATGGGCTGAGAGCAAAATAAGGACACACTGAATGTCGACCGCCCCAAACTTCCCTCCCCCTTTCAGTATCAGTAGATTATACCCTAACGAAAATGAATTAACAAACGAGTAGTTAGTTTTGAAAGACAACTTTAACTATGATTTAATATAATAAAAGAATCAATGTTCGTTTTCATGCACATATTTTTCAGCACATTTTCTCCACAAGACCTACATTATGTGTTTGAAATGACGCGTTTCTTCCTAAATCCGGCATATTTGTTCACATAGCTCGATTGGAATCGTTGGTTTGGGTTCGATTGGAATTTTTAGTTGCAGTCTTCGCGCATCTCAATATGTTTGTTATCTCTGGCCTATACAAAGTTTCAATATTTAAACCAGCCTAGTCGCTAGTCGCTTTTTCGTTTACTGGGTATATACGCCTCTCCAGTAAATCCTAGAGCACTCTAGTTAGAGTGTGGCCAACACGAGTTTGACGTAACAAACGAGCAGAAATCTGACGTATTTCTATTATGAATACGTCAAATTTCATGTTCGTTTGGATACGTCATACGTATTACGTCATGGTCTCATGGCCACACACTAACTAGAGTGCTCTAGTACCCACTGAGTAAATTTTCTGGCAGAGACCGCTCTGCTAGATTTCTGAAAGTCTTGGTTTGGCAGCCCTGTCAGATTTCTGCGCGTATCCTGTCGGGTTAGTTGAGCTAGGGCGAACTCGGTTTCGCTCGCGTTTTCTGACAAATTTTGACAGGAACCGAGCAAAACTCTGGCATAACTCGGGCATAAACTGTGCAAAGACCCAGGCAATAGGGATCTTTAGGAGTGTGCGGGTTAAGGCATATTCTGATGCAGATTAGTACCGTGAGTTAATATCTCAGTCCTTTTTCAATTTTTTTGCCCGAAACTATTGAAAAAACATTTTTTAGTTTGTTTCCTTTTAGGACAATAACACATCCAAACCCATGCGACTTGCACGACTCTATAGGTTGCCTTATCAGATCTACCATAGTTTGCAGATGAAACTTGGGATGGCAGGCTGCTAGCGGATTGAAAAAGTACCAGATCATGCTGTGTGGGGTGCTGTCCCGGTTAACAATGAGGCGAGCGAGATATTTGCAGATACGTCATTTAGTAGGACGACTGTCAGTTTGCTGGTTGAATTTAATTTGGTTTTTTTATATTTAAAAATCATAAAAGAAAAATTAAGATTTAAGAATGATATGAGTGTACTCGTAAGGACACCAGCTATCAATACATATGAAAAACTGGTACAATTTTTCCAAATTAAAGATCCCTATTCCTACCTGGTAGAATTTAGCACGAATCGAGCAAAACATCTGACAAAGATGCGGCGGGAAGCGTGCAGAGATCTTGACCGTACATTTCTGGCTGGATTCTTGATAAAAGTGAGCAGCATCGGTTGGTTTAACCGCTTCCCACTGAGACGTCCAAAAAATTGTTTCAAAATCGTTCAACACGGGTCCAACGATGGACGTTTGTTGAACGGTTATTTGGACGTTGTCCAAATTAGTCCAAGGAACGTCCTTCATTGGACGATTTTGAAACCAACCGTTCTTAGAGGGTTCTGTCAGAAACGGTTGTTGCATTTGAGTGAATTCGTTGCCAGAATTCTCGCACAAATCGCGCAAAATGCTCGCAGAAACTCTGCCAGTATCAATTTCGCTCAACTTTTGCTAACTTTCTGCTTGCCACGCTGACCGGGTAAATCCAGCCCATCCAGATAGAATACGTGCCGGAGTTCTGGCTGGCTTCTGTCGGAATTTTGGTTTATCCGCCGCTACTTACTGCAGTGAAAAACACTAACTCAAACATGAGTTAAATTTGTTAAATTGGTCAATATCAACATTGTAAAAGTAGCCATATTTATTGACAAAAAACTCGGAAAGAAGTGACCAATGAAAATAATTGAATAGTTTAATTCTCTCGAAATAAATTTGATCTCAAAGATTTCAAATATGTCTACCACGGCTTGAGACTAAAATAAGAACATTTTAAGCAAAATAAGGACGCTTTTCAAAGTCGTCGAAAATAAGGACATGTCCTTTAAAATAAGGACGGTTGGTAACCCTAGGTAATATGTAGTAACAAAAATAGTAATATCAAATCACAACAATGTAATCAATACCACAATACATTTATAACATTGAATGGGGTTAGGTACCTATTTTTCCGCTATTGGGGAGGGTACCACATTATTTCATTATTAATTTTATTATTTCAGCATTATTAATTTTATTATTTCAGCTTTTCCATTTTTTCTTTGTTTTCCAAAAATGCTCATAGCTCATGTCCAGTATAATATTTCCATGTAATTTTTTTATGATAATCAGTCAACCCTAGAAACAATATAAAACTACAAAAAATACATAGTTTTTTTTATCATTCCACGGAGTAGGATTGAAAAATAAAAACCTGTTTTAATCCTCCTAGAGGTGTAATTGTGCCTTTCTCATTTCTCCAAACTATGATTTAATATCTGGTTCGTACAATATAACATTATGGAAATATATTTCATTCTTATTACACTTGGTAAGTATATATAAGAGCACCTTCTTGCATTCATCGCGGTATCGGTTTGAATCGGAGTTTTCTATGTGATCGCACTCCACAACCCGTAACTCCGGAGCCGGAAGTCGGATGGAGATGGAATTTAATATCAGTCAGTAATACCTTTCATTTGAGACTAAGTTGATCAAATCGGTCTAGCCATTTTCGAGAAACCAATATAACCGTTATTCTGAATTTGGATGCTTCCGGATCCGTCAATGGTGGCCAGTGTGGCCAAACCTAGGGGCAGATCACTCTAAGAATGTATAACAAATTTGCATCAAATTAGAAAAAAATGCATTTAATTTCCATTTTTGCATCAGCTTTGCACTCCCTCACAGAACAGTTTGTTTAACAAACGTCCTACGCTGATCTACTTTATTTATTTATTTAAATTTAAAATAAATAAATAAATAAATAAATAATTTCACAGATTTTTAAAAATGCATCACAAGTGATCTGTCCCTAGGGCCAAAGAGACTTTGAATGACTGTTGGTGACCTGGATCTACAAATTCAACAGTTGTGTTTACATTTGGAAAAAAAAAATCACCTTTTTACATTCATCGCAGAATTCGTTAGAATCGGGATTTGCTGCGTGCTCGTACGTATCACCCTGTAATTCAGGAACCAGAACTCGGATCCACACAAAATTCAACAGCAGCTGATGGACCTTTCATTTAAAATCAAGTTTGTCAAAATCGGTTCAGAAAATTCCGAGAAACCGATGTGGACAGATCAACAAATTTTGTTTTGTAACCATACTCTTCAACTCGTAATCCGGAACAAGATGTCGGTTGAAAAAGAAATTCAATAGCAACCTATGGGAATATTATACCTTTCATTTGAATCTTAGTTGGTAAAAATCGGTTCAGCCATCTCCGAGAAACCGATGTGGACATTTTGTTAACAAATCTGCACATAAACACACATACATGCATACATACATACATACACACATACATACATACATACATACATACATACATACATACATACATACATACATACATACATACATACATACATACATACATACATACATACATACATATATACATACATACATACATACATACATACATACATACATACATACATACATACATACATACATACATACATACATACATACATACATACATACATACATACATACATACATACATACATACATACATACATACATACATACATACATACATACATACATACATACATACATACATACATACATACATACATACATACATACATACATACATACATACATACATACATACATACATACATACATACATACATACATACATACATACATACATACATACATACATACATACATACATACATACATACATACATACATACATACATACATACATACATACATACATACATACATACATACATACATACATACATACATACATACATACATACATACATACATACATACATACATACATACATACATACATACATACATACATACATACATACATACATACATACATACATACATACATACATACATACATACATACATACATACATACATACATACATACATACATACATACATACATACATACATACATACATACATACATACATACATACATACATACATACATACATACATACATACATACATACATACATACATACATACATACATACATAACTCCGCTAGCAAATGACGGATCTCAATAGTGGCATGTCTGTAATAATATACGTACATGGAACTATTGAGAACCAGAGCTACAGGTCCAAAGCCCTGGTAAAGGATGGTTATGATGATCCGGGCCGAGATCACCACGTAAAGCAAGGTAGGGCATAACCCCAATTCCAAGGCGTGAAGCGACCCGTGCCGAGGGATGAGTGATCGAGGGGGTGAAAAAGATGCTCGATCGTTAACGGAGCCTGTGGGGTACCTGGGCAACCCCCACAGTAAGCGTCCCTTACCACGCTAATGCGGAGCTCTGGCGTGGCGGACATTTATTTCTCGCGCGACTCGTGGGACTTTACATGGAGATAAATAAAAATAAAAACAAACAGACGGAGGTGCCAAACCCCTTCGCTAGAGGTGGTTTGGCGAGGTCTCCCCCCCGTGGGGAGAGTAGTGGAGCGATGAGTGCTGCATCCGAAAGCACAAGTGACCCCCCAGCGACGGTAGGCAATAACCCTACCAATGCATCGGAGGGGCCAATATCTGCGATGCGCAAAGTAGCGAAGCAACTCGATTCTATAATCGACTTCGCTAGCGCAAAGCAGAATATAGCCAAGGAGTTGAAGTTGAGCCTCCTGGAGCTCCGGAAAGCTGTTCGTGTCGCAAGACAGGAACAGCAGGCCTATGTTGAGAGGGTGGCATGTCGGAAGAGTCCCGACAGAGAAACCCAGACAGTAGCCTCCAATAGGGAGGAAAGAGAGAAGGTCGATAGAGGTTCACAGACAGTGGCCTTTACCTTCTACGGAGCAGCCACGTCGATCGGAGCGGCGACCGAGTTCCCTTCGAAGGGAAAAGGAAAGGGCAATCGCAAGACGGCATCGAATGCGAAGCGCCCTAGGAAGTCGCCAGGCGAGGGTGCCAAAACCGACACCACTCGGCGTGCAACCGTCAAGGTCAAACGCCGCCTGTGGAGAGCGATGGTACCAGCAACCCGGCACGACCGGGGCAGGGGGCTCAAACCCCTGGACGCTGGTCACCAAGAAAAAGCCGGCACCGAAACCGGAGGTACCGCGGCCTGCGAGGAAGGCCAAGGACAGAGGCGAAGCCTTGTGGTTAAAAACCGACCAGGACAAATACGCCGATGTCCTTAAATCGATGAAGGCGGCCGAAAGCCTCTCGGCCCTTGGGCAGGATGTGCGTAGCGTAAGAACCACCAACACGGGAGAGATGCTCCTGGTGCTGAAGCGAGGCGCACAATCAAGTGCAGTATACAAGGCCTTGGCCCAAGAGGTCCTTGGTGAGGGCGCCCAAATCAGGTCGCTAGGGGCGGAAACAACTCTCCAGTGCAAGCACTTGGACGAGTTCACGACCGCAGAAGACATCGTCGCAGCCGTCAAGGAGCACTGCGACGTCACAATCGAGCGGGCCTCTGTGCGATTGAGAGACGGACCCTCTGGCACCCAAGTAGCCTACCTCAGGCTACTGAAGGCGGATGCCAAAAAGGTAACCGAGAAAGGGAAGCTGAAGATCGGCTGGTCGGTATGCCCTATTAGTATACCCCAGCCGCCTTCAGTGAATAGGTGCTATCGGTGCCTTGAATCCGGCCACAAAGCATACGAATGCAAAGGCATAGATAGGAGCAAGCTATGTCGTCGCTGCGGCGAGGAGGGACATAAAGAGCGGGGGTGCACTAAGGCATATAAGTGCCTTATCTGCACCGCTAAGAAGCAAGCCCATAAACATGCTATGGGCGGACCTTCGTGTCGCTTCGGCGAGTTAAATAAGAAGAAGCCGTGAGAGTCACACAGCTAAATCTTAACCATTGTGCAGCAGCCCAACAGCTGCTGTGGCAGTCGGTCTCGGAGTCGAGGACAGATGTCGCCCTCTTATCAGACCCGTACAGCATCCCTGCCGGCAACGGCAATTGGGTGTCGGACGGGTCTGGAATGGTGGCAATCTTAACAACGGGAAGGTTCCCGGTTCAAGAGGTAATACACCCCTCCGCCGAGGGTGTGGCGATTGCCAAGATCAATGGTGTGTTCTATTGCAGCTGCTACGCCCCACCAAGGTGGCCAATAGAACAGTTCTACCAGATGATCGACAGGTTCTCGTCGGACCTCGTGGGCCGGAAACCGGTAGTAATAGCGGGAGACTTTAACGCTTGGGCAGTGGAGTGGGGCAGCCGCTGTATAAATAGCAGGGGTCAAGCGCTAATGGAAGCGCTTGCGAAACTCGATACTGTTCTAGCTAATGATGGCTCCGCTAGTACATTCCGTAGAAACGGAGTGGAGGCGTGGATTGATTTGACCTTTGCCAGCCCGAGTCTGGCTCCAGGCTTGGAATGGAGGGTAGACGAAGGCTACACCCATAGCGATCATTTAGCAATCCGCTTTAAGATCAACTATGGTGTGCAGCATCCGAGGGCGGGAGATCCCTGTCAGGTACGCGGGTGGAAGTTCAATCACTTCGACAGCGAAGCTTTCACCGCGGCCCTGGGACTGGAGGCCAACACCGACAGTCTAAGCGGGGATGCGCTGGTAGCTGTTCTATCACGCGCGTGCGACGCCACTATGCCGAGAAAAACACTGCCAAGAAACGGTAGATGCCCGGTATATTGGTGGAGTGCCGAGATTGCAGCTCTACGGTCAGCCTGTCTCAGAGCTAGACGTAGGATGCAAAGAGCTCGCACCGAGGATGCAAGAGAGAACCGCCGTGAAGTGTTTCGAGCTGCGAAATTGGCCCTTAACAAGGCTATTAAAAGCAGCAAGAGAGCGTGTTTCGACAACCTGTGTGAGAGTGCCAACGCGAATCCGTGGGGTGGCGCCTACCGGATTGTGATGGCCAAGACCAAAGGGGGCTCCTCACCCCCAGAACGGTCTCCGGACCGGTTGGCAACGATTATCGAAGTACTCTTTCCGTCTCGAGCCACAAGCTCCTGGCCACCTGCGCTACGAGACAGTGCGGGCACGGTCGAAATGGTGGCTCCAGTGACGAATGAAGAACTACTCGCAGTGGCTAAATCCCTAGCAATGAACAAAGCTCCAGGGCCGGATGAAGTTCCAAACAACGCTCTCAAGGCAGCGATCATAGCGAACCCGAACATGTTCAGGCTAGCTATGCAGAGATGCCTTGACGAGTGCCGTTTCCCCGACAGATGGAAAAGGCAGAAACTGGTGCTGTTGCCGAAGCCCGGGAAGCCGCCAGGCGACCCATCGGCGTACAGACCAATCTGTCTGATAGACACGACTGGCAAACTGCTTGAGAGGATCATCCTCAACAGGCTCACCCCGTACGCGGAAGGTACGGACGGTCTGTCAAGCAACCAGTTTGGCTTTCGGAAGGGTAAGTCCACAGTGGTCGCTCTCAACTCAGTGATAAATACTGCCGAGATAGCGATCCAACGAAAAAGGCGAGGTATTCGATACTGTGCGTTAGTGACACTCGACGTGAAGAACGCATTCAACAGCGCAAGCTGGGATGCCATCGCGCTCTCGTTACACCGGCTTAGCCTACCGGTGGGTCTGTACCGGATCCTGGAAAGTTACTTCCAAAACCGCATACTGATATACGAGACCGATGCCGGTCAGAAAAGGGTTCCGATTACCGCCGGAGTCCCGCAGGGCTCGATCCTAGGCCCGGTGCTATGGAACCTCATGTATGACGGGGTTCTGAGACTGAAGTTCCCTCCTGGGGTCAAGATCGTCGGCTTTGCCGACGACGTAACCTTGGAGGTCTATGGGGAGTCAATTCGTGAGATAGAACTAACCGTAGAACACGCGATTAGCACGGTGGAGGAATGGATGAGCGCGAGAGGCCTAGAGCTCGCTCATCATAAGACGGAGGTAGTTATCGTCAACAACCGCAAGTCGGCACAACATGCAGTTATCCATGTGGGAGAAGTCGCGATCACTTCACAGCGAAGTCTGAAGTCTCTCGGAGTCATTATAGACGACAAGCTGACCTTCGGCAGCCATGTCGACTATACGTGCAAGAGAGCGTCGACTGCTGTTGCGGCACTATCGAGAATGATGTCCAACAGCTCAAAGGTGTGCGCCAGTAGACGTAGGTTACTGGCAGGCGTTGCCGTATCTATCCTCAGGTACGGCGGCCCGTCATGGTCAAGAGCACTGAGGGTAACCAGTTACCTACAGAAACTGGAGAGCACCTACCGCGTGATGTGCCTCAGAGTGATATCTGCCTACCGCACGGTATCACACGATGCATCCTGCGTGATAGCGAGCATGATGCCAGTCGGGCTGGTCATTCGGGAAGATGAGGAGTGCTTTGAGCTACGTGGAAATAGGGGAGCCCGCGAGCGCACCAGGGTGACCTCGGTCACCAGGTGGCAGCGTGAGTGGGACAACTCCTCGAAAGGTAGGTGGACCCACCGGCTGATACCTAGCATATCGAGCTGGGTGGGAAGACCCCATGGGGAAGTTCACTTCCACCTGACACAATTCCTGTCAGGCCATAGCTGTTTCCGTCAGTACCTCCACAGGTTCGGGCACGCGGAGGTCCCAGTCTGCCCGGACTGCCCAGGTGTAGATGAAACTGCCGAACACATACTGTTCGTATGTCATCGGTTCGACGTCGAAAGAAGAGCAATGCTTGACGTCTGTGGCTGGGACACAACCCCTGATACCCTTATTCAGCGGATGTGTCAATCGGTGGAGAAGTGGAACGCAGTCTCGGCTGCTACCATCCAGATTGCCAGTAGGCTACAGGTAATCCGGCGAACCGAGCAACAGACGGCGGGCACGGCTAACTAGTGATTGGTTAGCTGGAGCGAAAAAGGCCAAGCGCAAAATAAGAGAGTGAATGGTCTGTTCATGCCGAGGTAGGTTGGCGCAGCGAATGGCAACCGCGTAAGGGGTAAACCCAGCCACCCCGAAGCAAGACAGAAGAGTGAGTGTATAGGCGTATAAGTGGACTGCCTCATGCCAAGACGGGAGGGTCGTAGCGTAGTATGTTGGAACTAAGCTATCGATGCCTCATGGCGTGGCAGAGGAGTGAAAGGGTGAGCATCCAAGTCAGTCTCACACTGCATGTTAAGGGTGAGCATAAAAGTCAGCCTCACAGGTTGGTAGAGGCTAGCACAAAAGTCAGCCTAGCAAGGAATGAAAAAGGTGAGCACAAAAGTCAGCCTCGCATGGTATGTCAGAAGTGGGGCCTAAGAAAAATGTCCCACATGGGATGCCAGAGGGAGTGACAAAGGTACAATAGAGTGGCACGATTGAGAGTGAATCAGGTGATAGGGTGAGCACCCAAGTCAGCCTCACATGGATGGGTAGGGCGAGCACAAAAGTAAGCCTAGCAAGGAATGAGTACGGTGAGCACACAAGTCAGCCTCGCATGGAACGTAAAAGGTGAGCACAAAAGTCAGCCTCATGTGGGAGTGTTTGAGAGTGAATCAAAGTGCGATTGAGAGAGCACCCAAGTAAGCCTCATACAGGATGTATGAACGCGTGAGTGAGAGTGAATGAGTACATTTAGTACAGCCATCCCCCCAGAAGTAATACCGAGAGGTAGTTCCTGGGAGGAATGATGGCGGAGCCCAATGGAGTTTAGTCGGTATTAATGGCTGGTCACCATTTGAGTCCGACACGCCCCCAGTGCACCCCGTGCGGTAGATTGGACCCTACCAATAGCACGTGTACTGGGCTAGGACATAAAGGTCTTCTCCATTGTAAAAAAAAACATACATACATACATACATACATACATACATACATACATACATACATACATACATACATACATACATGCATACATACATACACACATACATACACACATACATACACACAGATATTTTGCGATCTCGGCGATCTGAGTCGAATTTTATATGAGACTCGGCCCTCCGGGCCTCGGTTTGAAAGTCGGTTATTGGAGCAATTGCATAACTTTTCTATATGAGTAGGGCAAACGAATAATATTTAATTAGCTTAATCAGCATGAGTTCAATGTTATCTTCATGTGATTATAATTTGAAATGTTGGTGGAATGGGTTTGAAAGTGGAGGGAATGGGGGGTTAGTAGAGTGGGAGTTGAGGATGCGTCAGAAATCCTTCATCTTGTTTCGGTATACGGGGTGGATGAAGGAAATGCAGGCGTGAGGGTGGTCCAAGGGGAGGGGAGTGATGAAGGAGGGAGGTGTAAGGGCAAGGCGGGGGGAGGGGCGGCGACGCAATACTCAACTGCATACTTTGCCTTCCATTTGAGACTTAGTTTGAGAAAATCGGTTCAGTCATCACCGAAGAACCGGTGTGACTTTCATTGTGGAATATGCCCGGAATTCCGGACTTCCGGAATCGTCGATAGTGGACAATATATGCAAAGAATGTTTGATTGGCGATCAGTGATCTAGATCTGCGATTAGAAGTAATTTGGTGACCATTTCAATAGTTTTTAGAATCTGAGGTATTACGACTGTACCGATTTATATGCGAAATTCCAGTGTATCCTTACTAAAACCCCTGTAACTCCGGAAGCAAGCGTCAGAACCGAATGAAATTCAGCAGCAGTCAATGTTATTATTATATCTTTCATTTGAAATCAAGTTTGTGAAAATCGGTAGAGAATTCGTTGGGGAATGGGTGTGATATCAGCTTAGGAACTTGGCGGGTTCCCCGGGGGCGTCATGAACCGTCATAGGTGACCAATGTGGTCAAAGCTGCTTTGATTGATCATTAGTGATCCAGACCCGCAAACTAGAGTAATGTTACATCAATTTTAATATGTTTTACATCATTTGAACATCATGGTGGTACCAGTTTATATGGGAATTTGCTGTGTGAACACACTCTTCAACCCGTAACTCCGGAAGCGGAAGTCGGATCAACTAAAAATTCAATAGCAGCTTATAGGAGCGCTATACCTTTCAGATGAAACTAAGTTAGCGAAAATCGGTTCAGCCATCTCTGAGAAAATTGTGTGAGTTTAAATGACATACACACACACATACACACACATACATACGCACACACAGACATTTGCCGATCTCGACGAACTGAATCGAATGGTGTATGAAACTCGGCCCTCCGGGCCTCGGTTAAAAAGTCGATTTTTACAGTGATTGTATAGCCTTTCTTTATCTGAGAAAGGCAAAAAGGTGCAAAATCGGCAAAGTCCCAAAGAGTCGATTTTTATAAAAAAAATTTTTTTTCGAGATAACATAAAATCTCGACGTTTCATGCATTTTAAAGATGTTTGGCATCAAAATTACGAATTCGATTTCTGAAATTTCATGAGGTCCCCCCTTTGAAAATAAAATTTGAGTTCCGGCTTATATGGGAATTTCATATGTGACCGGACGGTTTAGTCTATATTTCCGGAACCATATAAGCGATCCATACGAAATTTTATAGACATCTATGGGGATATTATAGCTATCATTTGGGACTAAGTTTGTGAAAATCGGCCCAACCATTTCCGGGAAACTGATGTGAGTTCGTAAATTTTGAAAGATGGCCGCTTTTCCCGGGCACTTCCGGAACCGTGTATAGTGGTCAATGTAGTCAACGAAAGTTTGGTTGGCCGTCGGTGACCTAGAACAGCAAATTTAAGTTGTTTGAGAGACATTTTAGCGAAATTTTTACCTTTTTTGCTTTCATCGGAGTATCGGTTTGAATCACAATTTGCTATGTGATCGCACGCCACAACCTGTAACTCCGGAACCGGAAGTCGGATCGGGATGAAATTAAATAGCCATTTACGGGGACGCAATACCTTTCATTTGAGGCCAAGTTTAATCGAATCGGTCTAGCCATCTCCGAGAAACCCACGTGACTGTTATTCTGAATTTAGATACTTCCGCCGGGGCTTCCGCAACCGAGGATGGTGGCCAATGTGGCCAAATAGACTTTAAATGGATGTTAGTGACCTAATACTACAAATCGAAGCAGTTGTGGTCATATTTTGGAAAAATTTTCACCTTTATACATTCATTGCAGAATTTATTAAAATCGACATTTTCTGCGTGTTCGTACTTATCACCCTGTAATTCCGGAACCGGAAGTCGGATCCATTAGAAATTCAATAGCAGCCTATGGGAACGTTGCACCTTTCATTTGAGACTAAGTTTGTCAAAATCGGTTCAGCCATCTCTGAGAAAAATGAGTGACATTTTTGGTCACATACACACACACACACACATACACACACATACATACATACACACACAGACATTTGCCGAACTCGATGAACTGAATCGAATGGTATATGTCACTCGGCCCTCCGGGCCTCCGTTATAAAGTCGGTTTTCAGAGCAATTGCAATACCTTTCTATTGAGAAAGGCAAAAAGGGGATCAAGTCTCCTCAGTCTCCCCTATGGTTCTTGGATACTTGGACTTAACAAAACTGAAAACTTCAAAATTCACTCTGTGAACAGAAACGCGGTACTGTTTAAGAAACCGTGTATTTACGTGGACTGTATATTTGCTATTGACTTATATTTCTATGACTTATACATTTGATCAGCTGACCGACGACCGGCGAACGATCGTTCCAAAAAAGACCTATTGCTTCGTGTCTACCTACATCAGATGGATGAGATAGATCGAAGAACACTACGCGCTAGAACGGGACTAAACCATTATCCGCGAAACTTTAAGTTGCCTATAATTCTTTTCTTGCTTTAAGGGGGGTAAGGGTTTCAGCGTGAAAAAAAAAACTTTATCAGCGATTTTTTACAAATCTGGATGGAGCGAAATAATCAAAACATTTGTGCATTATAATGTATCATTTCAATAATGTTCTGTAAGTTTCTCTTGCAAAAATATTGGCAAGCGACTCGGTTATGAAAAATTATCTCAAATTAAAATTCAACATACAAACTAAACAATGTTTTCGGCTTGTGTTTTGGTCATATACGGTGAGCCGAGGCGACAGCTGATCAGTGGACCTTGACCCAATTCTGCTTCGTGGTGGTCATTCTTCTGCTGTTGGGTCGATCGTAAACACATTCGAAATGGAACGTAGGGTAATCAACTAACCAATCAACCAAACCACCCCTAGAGGAAGTGAAATTACGCTAATCTCAATACTATTTGCTTGCTATGTTTTACATGCACGAGTCTGCTCCAAAATTATTGTTCTTGATTGATTGATTGATATTTATTTATCTAGATATTTCACAAAAATTTACATAATTGCAATTGCCAATAATACACCGGTATATTCTAGCTGAAACCAAGCAACGAGAATCACACTATAGTAATAGCTGAAACACACATAACATTGAAAGAAAACTGTCAATGGATGCAATTATACATTGATATAAACTCGAAAATGACATTTCTTTACAGCATGAATTTTTCACTTTTCGGACCCTTCTACAACAATTTAGATAAAACATTACAAAGAAATCTTTTCAAACACGTAACATGCATAATACCAAATCGGTTAAACTAATTGAATCAATAAAAACCTGTTTTAATTTTAATAATGCCTTTCTCAATCATGAACACGAGAATTTTTTAGTTGCTTATATTTATTAAAAGCTTTCAAATGTATACAATACAATTTTATTATACATGACTTGACAACTATATACAAGAAAAGAAATCATTATTCGAGTTCTAAAATTTTGCAAAACTAAAACCAGCCACGGTAATATTGAATTGAAAAACGGAGCGAAATCGGATAAGTCCCAAAATGTCGATTCTTATAAAAAAAAAATTTTCTAGATAAAATAAAATCTCGACGTTTCATGCATTTTAAAGATGTTTGGCATCAAAAATACGAATTCGATTTCTGAAATTTCATGGGGTCCGCCCTTTGAAAAAAATTTCAAATCGGATTACAGTAGGATTCCGTTTTTGGCAACAATTTTGTTTTTTTCAGTTGCCAAAACCGGAACCGAGCCAAAAATGGAACCTTATTTTTAAAGTTTGGATTTTCAATCTACGACTTCGAAAAGGTTTTAAGGATTTTTAATCATGTGCGAAATGGAATGAGATGAAAGAAAAAAATAAGAAAATTCAATTTTATTCATGTTTTTATCAAATTCAGTCGTCGCACAGTGATCACTTTCCATACAAAAGTCGGACGAAACCTCAAAAGGGGTCCGAATTTGATGAAAATTTCACATTGGGGTACTTTTACGTCGCTGAATTCATATTTGGTATTAATTTTTTTTATTATTTTTATCTCAAAATTTTGGAACCTAGCGTGGTTTAAAAATTCAACATTCATGAATATAAAGTGCACTGTATCTTAAAATACATTTTCAAAAAAATTGGTTTAGTAAATTTTTAGCAGAATACACATTTTTTCAATTGTTGATAATGCTAAGAGACTTTTATAAATTATATTGCGAACCCTGAGTAATCAAAAACTACCATCCGTTACCTTCAGACATATCATGAAAAATCACCTTTTTCATATCTCGGGACAGAAAGGGGCAAAACAAGACATTTATTTTCGAAAAGTACACTAACTTTCAAGAGTCATGAACTACAAGCGATCTTTCCGAACTGTTTCGAAAAAAGTACAGCCACTTTGAACATTAATGCACGATTTATTATTTGTTCTTCAGAAAGAGTGAGTGAGAAGATAGCCTTGCACCGACTAAATCGAATGGTAAATATAAGTTCAGCGAATAACCTTACTAATGAAGTCAGTTCGACCCTAATCGGAATCTTAACTAAAACGATATATTCATTTGAATATCATAGGTTTGAACAAAGTTTGTTAGAGAATTGATAATCAATTTCCCCCTTGGAGTTCTGTAAAAAAACTATCTTTTGTCCTCAAGACTTAATATTTTGGGAAGACTCTATTCAAATTATTTACAAATAGAGAAAAATCATGAAGAACCCAAAATAAATTTTTGAGGTTTTGTACGGCTAGGCGATACTATGCGCCGTCCAGTAGAATTCTCACAATCTTCGCGCACTTCTCGAGTGCACTGTCCCTCATGACGGAGGGTAACATATCCTTTAATTCGAATCGCTTTTCTTCGGCCCACTGAACTTCAAACCGTTACTATGTTTTAATTGCCGCAAGGTTCTACTGTATTGATTTTGTTGGCTATTTTCGGCAAATTTGAGACTAAGAGAAACGAAAGCAATGAAATTGAAAGACGGATAGGTATTCTAGAGCGAATCAGTTATAAACTTAGAACGGAAAACTAGAACTAGGCAGGCTCATATGGGCATGATCGAAAGGAAATGTGAAGAATTTTTTGCCTTCTGCAGAGTAGGAGTTGGGCGTTTCACCCAAGTCTACCGCATGGTCTATGGTAGAACATAACTCATCATCATGTTTTACCGCGCTCATAACGCATCATCATGTTTTACCGCGCTAGCCGGCGTCGGCGGTAAAACATGATGATGAGTTATGTTCTACCATAGACCATGCGGTAGACTTGGGTGAAATGCCCAACTCCTACTCTGCAGAAGGCAAAAAATTCTTCACATTTCCTTTCGATCATGCCCATATGAGCCTGCCTAGTTCTAGTTTTCCGTTCTAAGTTTATAACTGATTCGCTCTAGAATACCTATCCGTCTTTCAATTTCATTGCTTTCGTTTCTCTTAGTCTCAAATTTGCCGAAAATAGCCAACAAAATCGATACAGTTGAACTTCAAACCTCAAACAATTCACTGCATGGTAGTGTTGATTTCGCTCCTGGGGCTGTTATCTCTTCTTTCTGAAAATTAATGAACAATTTGGTTAAAAACACAGCTCTTTGAAAAAATAAATAAATTTATCAACTCTCCATAGCTAACCAATCGTTTGTCTTTGATATTGAATTGATAGATTGAAAATCAAATTGCAACGCTTGACGATATTTAGGTTTGAAGTAATTTTTTGTTGTGAAAATCACTTACAACTGTCCAAACAAAAGGGATTGAAATATCAGTGCTACGGTAAAAATGTGTTCCAATGAATGTTCTTAAAATCTCTAGAACAATGCATTCTCGAGAAATTAACACATCAAAAGATAATATAAACAACCCGATTTTTCAAGAGCCACGCTACCTAAAATCTTAAAAATAAATCATAACAAATCAATCATTATAGATAGCCTTGTTTATTCAGCAAACTAGCTTGAATTTATTTGTGTTAGTATATTGTAGGGCATTGCGCAGGTAAACTTCACACATTTAAACAGTCGATACTTTGAACACCCTAACCACAAGGACCACCCTAATTCCATTCGTTTGAAAAAATCGGCAAAAAAATAACAAATTTTCCAAAGACATCATAAAGCTGAAACAAATTATTTGGTAGCTATTAGTTTTGTATTCTCAAATACGGCTTTGGAACGCACTATGGTCAGCTTTCGATATGCACTGAAAATATAGTGCCACGTTTTGTAGTGAGGTCGAATTAATCGAAAGAGAAAGAGGCTCGCAATGTTACTAAGGTTCGATTGAAAGCGCATTCCTCTGTACTTGACTTTTAAAATTTCAGGCTCTGGGTCTTACTATAAAAATTGATTCCGTCAGACACTAGTTACACTGTAACCAGTTATATTATACCTAAATAATACATTTCAATACTTATTGTATTCATTAAATACGACATGTATAGTGTAAAATATAATTAACCCTTAAATGCCTAAAGCTGTTTTAAAATAACATTGCTAAAATCATCTCAAAATTATCACAGTAATGTATTGAAACTATGAGACAATTTAAAAAAAAATTGAAAAAAGTATGATTGAGGGTTAATATGACTCCCATGTTTGGAAATAAAACCAAATGTGATGCCAATTGATTAAACAAAATATCTATTGCACATTTTTAAAAGACCTATTATGTACAACAAGAATATTGCCAAAAACGCAACCCATTTGTTGCCAAAATCGGAGTGTGCCAAATTGGGAGCATGCCAAAATCGGAACGCGCCAAAAACGGAATCTCACTGTATGTGGGAATTACATATGTTACCGGACGGTTCAGTCTATATTTTCGCAACCATATAAGCGATCCGTACGAAATTTTATAGACATCTGTGGGGATAATATAGCTATTATTGGGACTAAGTTTGCGAAAATCGGCCCAACCATTTCCGGGAAATTGATGTGAGTTCGTTGATTTTGAAAGATGGCCGCTTTTCCCGGGCACTTCCGGAACCATCCATGGTGGTCAATGTAGCCAACCAAGTTTTGGTTGGCCGTCGGTGATCTAGAACTGCAAATTTAAGTTGTTTGAGAGACATTTTAGCAAAAATTTTACCTTTTTTGCTTTCATCGGAGTATCGGTTTGATTCACATTTTGCTATGTGATCGCACGCCACAACCCGTAACTCCAGAACCGGAAGTCGGATCGAGATGAAATTTAATAGCCATTTACTTGGCCAAAAACTTTTCATTTGAGACTAAGTTTGGTTGAATCAGTCTAGCTATCTCCGAGAAACCGATGTGACTGTTATTCTGAATTTGGATACTTCCGTCGGGGCTTCCAGAACCGATGATGGTTGCCAATGTGGCCAAAGAGACTTTGAATGGATGTTAGTGACCTAATACTACACATCGAAGCAGTTGTGGTCATATTTTGGAAAAAATTTCACCTTTATACATTCATTGCAGAATTTATTAAAATCGATATTTTCTGCGTGATCGTGCTCACCACCCTGTAATTCCGGAACCGGAAGCCGGATCCATCTAAATTCAATAGCAGCCTATGGGAACGTTGCACCTTTCATTTGAGACTAAGTTTGTCAAAATCGGTTCAGCCAGCTCTGAGAAAAATGAGTGACATTTTTGGTCACATACACACACATAGACGCACATACACACACATACATACATACACACATACATACACACGCACAGACATTTGCCGAACTCGATGAACTGAATCGAATGATATATGTCACTCGGCCCTCCGGGCCTCCGTTAAAAAGTCGGTTTTCAGAGCAATTGCAATACCTTTCTATTGAGAAAGGCAAAAATATTACAATTGTATATTTAAATCCAATTTGAAAAATCACTTCCACCGTTCACATTTGGCTATCGTTGAAACGTTTTCGGTGATATTTTTTGAAAACTGTGGATTCTGTTTAATTTTAAACAATTAACGGACCACTTCAATGTAAACTGTGGTAATAGTGCACCTGTACTATTACATGATTTCCTCTGTTGTAGCTAGGTCTATTTTGTCCAATTTGCCTTGATACCTAAAACAAAGTGATTAGAACATTTAGAAACGCTCATCCAAATACTCATTCGCTACGTAGATTTCCGGTCCGAAAAATTTGAATCTCAGTGCAGATAGATTACTATGGCACTCTCTGACACTACAGTTCACTGGACACTGTATCTCCGGCATTCTCATTGATATGTGACATCATTCTAGTTAGGATGATTTTTTTCGAATAATTTACTAATAGAAGAGAGTAAACTAATTAGTCGATAGCTAGATGCTTCTACTAGGTTTTTTCTGGCTTTAGAATAGGAATAATCTTTGCATTTTTCCATCTTTCAGAAAAGTGTGTGTTACCGACAGAATAGTCGCCGCGCCTCATTGGGCAACATTCAGTAAAAAACCTACCATCATTTACTGACACAGTCTAGACGAAATCCTGCTAAAGTGAGTACGAGAACAAATGTCAAATAACGACAGCTTGAATGGAAAATAATATACGATAAACAATAGTGTGCTTTATATCACGATATATTTCTAAACTTAGGATTATGTGTAATATTAAAATATGTGCCTAAATCTACAAATTATGCTCGATACATTGCGTTGCGAACACAAGTTTTAGTTAAAGGGTATAAATGGTATAAAATGAATTTTGTATATTGTTGCGTTCATTATTCAAAGGCAGTGTTCTGATTCCGTTATCCATTCTTTTATTCGTGTTACAGTTAGTGGGAAAGTAAAATTGCAGTTCCTTTTATTTTCAAATTTTAGTAAGTGCTGGTTTATTTACGTCGAGTGTTTTCGTGGGCTTGGAAAAATAATTGAAACGACTTTTACAAACTAAAATAATATATAAGAATAATGTTCTTTAGCTCTCTACGTCACCCAAACAGTGAAACATATAAACTTTGTTTCCTTCTCTGATTTAGCTGCACGTGTTACCAGCGATATCAAATCAATCAACATATTCTCTTCTACTGTGTTACCTGCTTAACGCTATATTCACGTTATTCTCTCAATTGATTTATAAAATGTCTTAACATGTGACATTTCTGAAAAAAGAATACTTTTTTTCTTGTTTAGAAGTTGAATCTTATTAACAATTCCAGTAAACAAAAAGGTTCGCAAAAAATATTTTTGTTTAGGTAAATTTGCGGGACGACACAAGTACAAATTAGGCTTCTTTCTTTAAAACAGGTGCTAAATACTCAACCCTTTGAAAACGATTGTTTCACCACATCCACAATTGCGACCGCAACTTATAAGGCCGATCCGCGAATCGCCTGTGCCTGTAAAAGACGAAAGTTTGTCCGAGTCTGTTAAAGAAGAGGAACTCCTCGAAGAGACAGAGCCGTATAAGATTGTGAAAGGCGCAGACGATGAGGGAGAGAGCCTAATCTACAAAGATCATAAGCACAAATTAACAAAGATTGAAAAGGATGGTGTGAAAGTATGGTAGTGTACTAGTAACAGTGATGAAAATGGCGAGAAATGCAACGATACTATCAAATGGAAAACGGAAGGATTAAGGTGGAAAAGAGCATCAAAAACGAACGATTAAGCGATGCAGAAGAAGAGGTAGCAAATGATGATGAGGCTGATGGAGGAAAGCGGAAAAGCCGTGTTCCGAAGGTAGCTCTTTACGAGGGCTATCAATATAAATATTGTCATGACAGGCCGGAGGGATCGCTGTACTGGAGATGCACCATGAAACAGAACAACAATTGCTTGGCTTCCCTGCACACGAAAGCATAATTCGAATTCATCAGCTTCAATCATCAGGCACACAATCATGATCCACCGGATCCGACAGTTCATCCTAAAAATGCAATTCTATGCAACGTGATAGCACCACAAAAGGTTCCAACGAATCCTCCAGCGGGTTCGACGGATTTCCAGCTTGTAAAGAGCGGGCAAAAGCGAGAGTTTTTGATCTATCAGGGATATCGTTATTATTTCCAATATGAGTCCAAGAACGGCAAACGCTCTTATCGGTGTACAACGTTCCGCAACTGTCTAGCGGGGGCATTTTTGATGCCGGATGACACGATTGCAGAGGCTAAAAAATTGGTTCATACTCATCCTCCAACGGAAAACGGAACGGACGCCGATGGTCAGCCAAGTCGACAGCAGCGAACTGTTGCCGAAAGCGGCCAATTCCCTATGCTATCAGATCCCGAAGATGTTTCTCGTGCGAATGGTTATAAAATTATTCTGAATTACAAAAACATAATTTGTAGATTTAGGCACATATTTCAATATTACACATAATCCTAAGTTTAGAAATATATCGTGATATAAAGCACACTATTGTTTATCGTATATTATTTTCCATTCAAGCTGTCGTTATTTGACATTTGTTCTCGTACTCACTTTAATAGGATGTCGTCTAGATTGTGTCAGTAAATGATGGTAGGTTTTTTACTGAATGTTGCCCAATGAAGCGCGGCGGCCATTCTGTCGGTAACAGTATGCTAATTCAAAACATTTGTTGAATATTTTGACCAAGTATCTCATGGTGATTTTGGGAAGATTTTTAAGAAGAATGTTGCAAATTCCATCAAAACCTGGAGCTTTCATATTCTTTAACGTTTTCATGATGGATTTAATCTCATCATAATTTGTTTCAACAATCTCGTCTAGAGACAATACTTGATTTGAGACGTTTTCATATTTTTGTAAGAATTCGTTTTCAATAGGACTCACAACATTGAGATTAAAATTATATACATTCTCAAACTGCTGAGCAAGTTTTCGAGTTTTTTTTTCGTTTGTAAGAACTATGTGATCACCTTCCTTTAAAGCTGGAATTGCTTTCTGAGGTTTCGTAAGAACCTTGGAAAGTTTCCAGAAAGGTTTAGAATATGGCTTGATTTGTTCAATTTCTTTCGCGAAATTTTCATTTCTTAAGAGTGTGAATCTATGCTTAATTTCTTTTTGTAGATCTTGATAGATACATTTCATAGCAGGATCACGAGAACGTTTATATTAACGTCTTCGAACATTCTTCAAGCGAATCAGAAGTTGAAGGTCGTCGTCAATAATAAGAGTATTAAATTTTTTCTGTGTGGTTGGTACTGATAAATTTCTAGCATCAACTTTAGAATCACTTAAATTTCGCAATGTCGTATCAATGTCAGTTTCATTTTGTAAATCATGATCATGATTAAAATTATTCTCGATATAAGTTTTGTACCTTTCCAAATTCGCTCGGTTTAAAAATAAACACTGAGCTAATGGCATTGTAAACAGCTTCTTCGAAAAGTGAAAAGTTACTGGAAGGTGGTTAGGATCAAAATCAATATGTGTAATCCATTCGCTACAAAGGTGACTTTGATCTGTCAAAACCAAATCAATTGTTGATGGATTCCTTACAGATGAATAGCACATAGGTCTATTCGGGAACAAAATTAAATAATAACCAGCAGAACAATCATTAAAATAGTAGTTTACCGTGGGAATTGCTTTGAGCATTATTCCAGGCTCGGTGTTTGGCGTTAAACTCACCGATTATGAAGAATTTCGACCGATTTCTTGTAAGTTTTTGTAATACTACGTTCACACTACGAGTTAAAACATGTTTTAACGCTATCTTGATGACATTTTTCTTGTTGCTAATTATTATAACGTGTTTTAACTCTGTAGTGTGAACATAGTATAAGTCTCCTTTCAAGAAATTAATTTGCTCGCCAGTGCACTGAAAAGGCAAATAGGCTGCAGAAATAAAAATGATACAAAGATCGGTTTCAACTTCGATACCCAAACTCTCGATCACCTTGGTGTCAAGAGACGGTGTAACGGAATGTTTGATCCTGCGATTAACCGCTATTGCGATTCCTCCGCCGAATCCAACAATTCGATCAAATCGATGAAGAACAAAATTAGAGTTACTCTTCAATTTAATATTTGGTTTTAAAAAAGTTTCGGTCACAACGACTATATGCACATTATGTATCCCCAAGAAGTTGAAAAAATCGTCTTCGCACGTTTTTAGCGAACTAGCATTCCAATTTAATACACTTAAATGATTATTTAAAGTCATTATTAAACATTAATTTCATTACAATTTTGTTAGGTAATGCACACTCAGCTTGAAAAGCTTCAAACATGAAGGTAGAATTTAACATAGCAATCATTATAGGTAACATAGATTCTTGCAGAATTTTAAGTTTTCTTCCGTTACGCTACCTAGATCTATTGAACTAAAGGAAGCGCTGGATGCAAACGAGTTTGTAGCCGTTATTTCGGCCTTGTTACCTGCCACTGAAGCATAAGCTGACACACATTTGTAGGATGGTGTGACAGAGATAGGTAGAGAAGTTGTTAATCTATTTTGAAGTGGATTAACACGTTTGGACTTGTTTTCTTAAAGTGTGTCTGTAGAAGTAGGTAAATTTTTTATTTGCTGTTTTTGTTGCATAGGACGAGAATTTATATTTTTTCTCGAAGAGGACAAGCCCAGAAACTCGATTTATGGTTTTCGCCACAATTAGCGCATTTGAAACTTTTTTTTGGTTTTTTGCACCGGACAAGTATCGTTTGTGTGTGATTTATCACCACGGATCATACATTTGGAATCCAAATGACATTTTTGGGCCGGACTCAAAGCCTTGGGATCTACGACACTGGGTCAGATTTTGAAATCTGCCCCCATGGCGTCTATAATGTTCCCACTTTACTCGAACGTGGAACATAAAACGTGATTTTTCTAATATTTTCAAATTATTAACTTCAGTACGGTTAAAATGATTCAAATAAAGCTACTGGATAATTCCAGAGCGTACTGGCGTATTATCGCCGCTAGAATTTCTTTTCATAAGAATAACTTGTGAAGGAGAAAAGTTAAGTACATTTTTCAATTCGTTGGATATTTCATCCTAACTTTGACCTTGTGGTAGCCCTTTCAAAACAGCCTTGAATGGTCTATCTGTCTTGAAATCATATGAATAACATTAAAATGACTTCTCTGTAAAATACTGGAGTAGTGGTTTGTGGCTAATCAATTCCTCCGCTGTAACTCGACATTCTCCTCTTCGGCCAATTTGAAAAGAGACTTTCACGTCCGGAAGGAACGTCGAAAGCTCAGTTCGAAAGGTTTTGAAGTCGGATTTCATCACTGTTATAGGCGGAGGTCATTGCGTTTTCTTCTCATTGGCATTTTGCACAATGTGAGGAAATTTACAAATTTCGGCAGCTTCACATTCGGATAAAACATCGAATGAGTTGCTGCAATCAATTGAATTTTCGGGCGGAGATTACCCTTTTCCGTTTAGTTTTTATATTTGGCACACGGCCTTTCTGTGCCGGTTGGAAGAATTAAATATTTCTTTAGGATAAATTATTCTTAAAAAATGTTTTAGTCTTGAAAAGGACTGATTGAATAAAGAAGTAGGCAGTCTTGAGAAAGACTGATTCTCGAAAAAATAGATAGTCTTGAGAAAGATTGATCGAGTGAAAATATAGGTAGTCTTGAGAAAGACTGTTGCTGTTGAAAAACTCTAGGTAAAACAGGAGCTATCAAGATTTGTGACCGCTTCGAAAGAAGGTTCAAGCCGGTATGATCGAAATACATATATTACATCGTAGCCAAGTGTGTATGTGACATATTTCATCAAGCGTGAATTTTATGTGGGAAAAAAAAAACTATATAGGTAAGTAAGTAAGTAAATAAGTAAGCAGTTGCTTCATTTCTATCGAAAAATATCATAAAAATAAGTCAGCATAAGTGACCATTCATTCTAGATCGTTTGTAACAGTGTGACAACATGTTGCATAAAATCATATCCCATCCCGGAAAAAAATTTACAATAGCATTTACCTTACAAACAATCATAAAACAATAAATATTATAGTTATTACTGTTTCAACATTGTTCGATGCCAAGTTCTCACAGTAGATTTACAATAAAATGTCATGTATACCTACAGTGAAGCGCAGGACCGTCAGTTGTATTCTACAAATTCGTCGTGTTTTTATTGCTTTTTATCGGTATTTTAAGTCGTTTTGGGAGGAGATTATTAGTGCATTTGGAAGCTCGTCAAACGAAGATTCCTGTGATATTTTTGGTGTGTCGGTATACGTGAACTAACTTGCACAGGAGGTGATTAAAGAAACGTTATAGTTACACCCAAGCGAAGTGATACTATTGTGCTGCTTGGCGGGCGCAGGCCCGACGAGAGGGGGGGTCAGGGGGGGCAACTACCCTGGGGCCCGGGTCTGTTTTGGGGGCCCGCATTTTTAACTGAATTAAATTTATTTTAATTTAATTGATGAAGTTTATTGTTTCTGTCGACACTGCAAATATATTACAATCAATTACTTCAACTTTAGCTGCATTAATTGGGTTCGCAATAATACATAATTTCTGTACCCAGACTCATCACACTCATCAACTAACACGTGTATCACTCAGCTAGTCGACGGTTACAGCACCGCGGGGCTAGTTCAACTATGTGACGTCACTAATGACAACAACTGTATTTTGGATCTTTGCTTTGGAAGCCAGGAGCTCTCCGATCACTTTGCCGTTTGTCGTGCTCCAGCTCCTCTCGTTAAACTATGCCAACACCACCCTGCTCTTCATTGTTTTCTCCGAAAATGTGTACCTTGTACATTCGAAGATACCACTGAGAAACTGACATATGCCTATCGCAACACAGATTTTCGAGGAATGCACCTTTCCATGTCTCGTATCAATTGGAATGAAATCTTGCCATAATCTGATGCAAACGCAGCGGCTGAAATTGTTTCGAACGTACTGATTTATGCTATCGACCAGTTTACTCCTAAAAAACTCAATCATTCAATATTCACAGCCGAATATCCTCCATGGTCGAATCGTACACTAAAAAAGTTTAAATCGGCCAAAAGGTCAGCTCTAAAAAAGTTTTCGAAATACCGAACCGATATGCTAAAGAATCAGAATCTTCTTAAATCATTGTTACAAGAGACTTAATAAGTCTCTCTTCAATTCCTACCTTCATCGTATTCAGAGCCACCTTCGTAACAATCCAAAAAAGTTTTGGAATTACGTTAATGAACAGAGGCGTGAGTCAGGTTTACCCACTTCTATGTCGCTGGGTGATTTAGAAGCGACTTCATTGCCGGACATCTGTGAGTTATTTCGCCAACAATTCAGCAGTGTTTTTACCAATGATACTCTTAATAATCAACAAGTCTCCGCAGCAGCCGACAACATTCCCCGTAGGACTAGTATTGGACCTCATTTCACGATATCTTCCGATATTGTACAAAAAGCTTGCACAAAACTCAAGTGTTCTAACACTCCTGGACCTGACGGAATCCCATCATCTATCATTAAAAAATGCTCGTCGTCGCCCAAGTAGCAAATCGCAACTAGTTTTAATCGTCTAAGTCCGAACTATGTTGCAACGAGAAAACAATAAAGTTATTTTTGTTGCACTGGTTAAACATAGATTACATCAAGGTTATTTAATAACATCTTTTGTCACCAAATAGTCATTTATGTTGCCAACTATCCTGCTGCAGAGTTTGTTGAAATTTAGTTACGATTTTGATTTTGTGATACATATTTTGACAATTGCACATTTGTCCAACACCAAAATTCTCACTGAAAACGTTTCAGCTTACAAAGTCATATTCGTGTTATACGTATGTATCCGTCACATACCATCATTTCGCCTTTCAGCACAAGCTCACATGTATTAATAAAATGCTTTCGCAACATTGGATCAACAAATTCACAACTAATGCTTTGCAAAACGAAAAATAAGTTGTATTTTTGTTGGCATTACATTTCTAAAATTAACCGACGACACTTCATGCGCTCCAGTTGACATTATAGAGGCATTGAACTGTACGGTGGCGCCAACTATAATATGTTCGGTGTTTTGGAAAAATATAAACAATCAGCATGTATGTTATTGCTGAATTTAAACAAAACGATTAAATCCTTTCCACACAGATTATATAATTAATATCATAGAAAATAATTTTGGAACTAAGAACAAGATGGGTGGAACTAGTAGTATGAATTTGAAACAAATCATTTACTTAGAGTACCTTCCGAAAACAAAATAACGTGATCTTAGGAGTTATACTATTTAGCAAATTCCTTGTTTAATATGTGAAGCGTCTGCAAATACTAGTCCATGATATGTCCATTTTGAAAATAATTTTTTGTGATTGTTTTGCTGAATGACATTTTGTCTATGAATGCAAAAATTTCTTGATAACGCCACCCGGAAAGGGACCGTCAACAAACCATGTAGACAAAATTCCGGCATTTTTAGACCCACTCGACATTCGTAGACTTGAGTAGGCTTTTTCCAACAAACAGTATTTAAAAATGTTCCACTAAAATATTTTTTCCAATTCGTGCGGCGGTATAATGGGTATTTTGTTGCATTTAATTTACAATTGAGATTATTTACCAAATGAGTTGGTGTAGTATCCTTAATTTTTTTATTGCAGCCGTCATGAAAAAAATCTACGCTTGAGCTACGTTCTCGAATTTTGATATTTTACATAAATTACTTTTTTAGACAAGGCTAACTTTTGGTTAAATGGGTATGAAAAACAAACAAAACGCTGTTATCGGTATGATGAGTGACCCGAAGATATTCTAGAAACTCCGTGGCACCCTATAAATTTTGTCTTTTTCTTCAAAAATTATGTAGAGCGCTGCTTTTTTTCAAATATGGCCGTACAAGGTTTGCAACACATTTTGTTTCAGTTTTAGTGGTGTAATAAGTCATACGGCCGACCATCGATTTATTGAAACCAAGTTCGAAGATGAATCATATTGAAAAAGAGCAATGTCGATTGATCACATGTCAACTCAGTCCTCAAATAATCCAAAATAAAAATAAAACGTTGAATGCACCCTTTATCGATGAATGTATTACTAAGGAGAAAAAATATTGCAGCAAATAAATACTCTCAATTCCTATTTTTTGAAAAAATGTCAAAGTGGCGACTAAATTTATTTTTTAATTTGTAATCTCTTGGTTCA
Organism: Topomyia yanbarensis; assembly: GCF_030247195.1. Lineage (NCBI taxonomy): Eukaryota > Metazoa > Arthropoda > Insecta > Diptera > Culicidae > Topomyia > Topomyia yanbarensis. The sequence goes on from NC_080671.1 coordinate 276,879,877, forward strand.
CTAACGGAACGTATGTGTACCACTGGTTGCGTTAATACCAATTTCAGTTCCTATAACCATTGAGTCCTTATTCCTATCCATTCATTGAATGAATGGATAGGAATAAGGACTCAATGGTTATAGGAACTGAAATTGGTATTAACGCAACCAGTGGTACACATACGTTCCGTTAGTGAACCAAGAGATTACAAATTAAAAAATAAATTTAGTCGCCACTTTGACATTTTTTCAAAAAATAGGAATTGAGAGTATTTATTTGCTGCAATATTTTTTCTCCTTAGTAATACATTCATCGATAAAGGGTGCATTCAACGTTTTATTTTTTTATAAGATGCGCAAGTATAAATACATTTGATTTGCCGTTGTTTTAAAATAGTTCCTATTTTAGTGGAAATAGTTTATTTTTATTGTCTTGTAATAATATTTCCCTGTGCTTCGCATAGGAGTATAACCTAATAGTTCAACTATTGATATTAATGGTACTACTGCGGCAACAGAAAGATTTCGTTAAAATCATACATGTCACATGTTTACATTTTTCCGATACTCCGAACATGTTATAGTTGGCGCCACCGTACAGTTCGACGCCTCTATAATATGAAGGGTACCGCATGAAGTGTCATCGGTGAATTTTCGCAACGTGATGCAAACAAAAATACAACTTAATTATTATTTCGCTGAACTTAAGTTATGAATTGGTCAATTCAGTGTTGCGAATGCTTTTCATAAATACGTGTGAGTTTGAGATTCAAGGTATAACGATGACATGTGCCTGATACGTGCGTATGACAAAAATACGACTAGATCGTTTTCAGCAAAAATAGTATAGTACAGGGTCATATTAAGGAAAGGTATATTTGGATGTAAACTGAAAATTGTTCGATGAAGACAAAACGTATGCTGGAATAACAGTTGTGTACAAATAAAAATCTTTGCTCATTGATATAAATTTGTTCGAAAAGCGCATTGTTTCGTATTCACCAAAATTACATCCTAAATTTGGCCCTGTATGGCTTGAAAGCCATATTGTTTATATCCATCATTTTCTATTGTATTGGAAATAAAACCTCAACCGGCTCGTGAACATTTATAAAAGTCTACCGTTAAAGCAAGTTATGTTCCTGATTTATCATTATTGTGTGTTTTATTGAATAACATTGGATCTATAATATGATTCGGTTTTCTCCTTGAAAAATTGTTTTTAAATACTATTTATAATTTGGTTTCACCAAGAGCGCGTGAAATAATAAGAAGTGGAATAAAATATCACTCGATAGACTCTGATGCGCAGTAAAATTTGATGCTTCTTTGGCATTTTTTGATATGAAGAATTACGCTACTGTTCATATTTAAATAATCAACATGTATTTTGACTTGTTCTTCATTTTCATTTCCACTGATAACATAATCTTAACTAGTTGCATGAGAATATGTTACTTTTCAGTTGCGATTGACAGACCAGGTGATCGACAAAAAGGTATCATTAAATAATCTTGTTGCGATCTACATTCAACATATTGACAACAATATGATTTCATTTAGATATTCTTAAATCGTTATTGCAACGAAACGGGAACTAGTTTTTACAGTTTTGCTCAAGCATAATTATGTTGAAAATCGGCCTAAAACTGCGCTTTTTGGGTCGCGCAGAAAGTTAGATGTCAGTTGCAACAGCACCTATTTTTTGTTACCAGCTGGTTATGAAATAGTTACTGCAACAAAAATTGCTACTCGGGCGCTTTGCCTACCTCTGTCCGTCGTTTTCAATATATCGTTAAGTTCCGGAGTGTTTCCTACCATCTGGAAATCATCTTACGTTTTTCCGGTTTATAAAAAAGGATCCAAAAGCGAAGTTCCCAATTACCGAGGAATCTCATCTTTATGTGCACTATCGAATTTATTGGAGCTCATCGTTCTCGAGTTTTTGACACATTGTTGTTCTAGATACATCTCAGAAACTCAACACGGTTTCATTCCCAGGCGATCTACTTGCACTAATTTAGTAGCCTACACCTCGCTCGCTACAGGATCGATTGCAGGCTGACGCAATATACACCGATCTGTCGGCCGCCTTCAATAAAATCAACCAATGGCTTCGATCTTACTTTTCAGGCCGTAAAATGTCTGTTAAAATCGGGAATCATTTACCCTCATCCTTCGACGTAACGTTCGGCGTACCTCAAGGCAGCCATATCGGTCCTTATATTTTCCTTCTATACATAAACGATCTGGATTCATTGATTAAGTGCTTCAAGGTGTCTTATGCCGATGATTATAAGTTATTCCATATAGTTAAAAGTTACTCTGATGCTTTGTTTTTGCAATCTCAGTTAGACATTTTCGCTAATTGGTGCATGACTAACAGGATGGTTTTGAATGCCTCGAAGTGTTCTGTGATTACGTTTGCACGAAAACGCTCCATCGTAACATTTGACTACACTATCTTGCAAAACAAATTAAAAAGAGAAACTACAGTGAAAGATTTAGTGGTTCTTGTGGATTCAAAGCTTACATTTAAGGATCACATTGCTTTTATCTCGTCTAAGGCTTCTCGTAATCTAGGAGTTATTTTTAGGGTTACTAAGCATTTCACTAACGTACAGTGCTTAAAAACGTTGTACTGCTCGCTCGTTCGTGCCACACTGGAATACGCCGCCGTTGTTTGGGCTCCTTTCTACAAGAACAGCATTCAACGCATCGAGAGTATTGAGCGTAAATTTGTGCGTTTTGCGCTGCGCCACCTGCCTTAGAGCGATCCCTACAATCTGGCCAGATACGAAGATCGTTGCAACCTCATTGGTCTTGAAACACTGTCTTTGCGCCGCAATGTAACCAAAGCGTCTTTTGTCTCTGATCTGTTATTGTCTCGCATTGACTGCCCTGATTTACTCCGTCTTCTCAGCATTGATATTCGCCTCCGAAACCTTCGTTCCTACTCTTTTGTCCGTCTTCCAGTGTCTCGTACTAATTATGGCAAAAATGAACCCGTCAGTAGCATGTGTAGAGTGTTCAATCAATGTTACAATGTCTTTGACTTCAATTTGTCTCGAACTTCTTTAAAAAAATTGTTTTCGCACACCCTTTCCCAAACCTGATAGTGTTAGCCAATTTTTTATGTTAATGTTAATACTTTACCTATGTAAGATAGAGTTTAAGAAGTGTTTATTTTAAGCAGTGTTTAGTGTTAGTCATTGTATCATTTGGTTTGTTTGTTAAATGTTGATACCTAAAAGATAGAGGTTTTGTGCCTACGGGAGAAGGACCTTTTGAAAATCCACTCCCGCGGGTTTTTCCCTCTCAATAATAATAACTACGTTCCAATCGTTCCAATGGTTTTCTGAAGTACGGGAACATAACCCAATTAGATTCATTTAACAGTGCAATAGAACCATTCTGGTTTCATTTATCGCAAGTGTTTGTCAAAGTGTACAGTATGAAGTTGTTTACAATTTATCATATTCTTAGCTAATGTTACTAATAAAAGTTGGATATTTTCGGAATGGGGTTGACGAGTAGATGACGAAAATCAATGAATGAAGCCACTTTGAAAACCAAGATGGCGAATTCCAGTTAAGACATCTCTATAACCTAAAATATTGACATTTTCGAAAAAAGATAATCATAGAATAGATATAGGTATATTGATTTGTGATGCGGATGATATGATTATAGAAAACTTCTCTGAACCAGAAGACGCTATATTGGCCTTCAAAAGGGCATCGCTCATCTACTCGGCAAACCCGCTTAAAAATACCCTCATAGTTTATACAGATATTGTTTGAAATAGCTCCAAGGTACCATTCCTATCATCTACTCATTAAGCCCGTTTCAAAAATTCTCAAATTGTTAGGGTTATCGAGATTATTGTTCAATCGGAAGTCTCCATCCTGGATTTCAAAAAGGTGCTAAATATCCATTTTCATCATGTACTTGTCAAGCCCGTTCCGGAAATACCCATATTGTTAGGGTTATCGATAATGTTGCTCAACCAACGAATTTTGATAAGAATGTGAAGCGAATTTTTTACGATCTAAATCCCAAAAAACGAACTAATTCAATTTACGAACCCTTGGCTTGGTCCGTAAATAGAGGTTCCAGTGTACACATTGGATGCAGAAAAATGTGGGAATTTGACTAGATACTTATTCTACCTATTAGTATTCACCAAAAGTTGAAACTCTTTCTCTCACAACTCTCTGTCTCAGTCTTTCTAACAGCAGACTTCGCTGTTGGATCCCATTCATCGCATTCGGAATGTTTTCTCTCTGAATGTTAGCGCAAATGTAACAACTGATTCCAAAACCGATTTTACCATGTTCAGAAACCAATAAAGAAAATTCGTTCAGGTCATAGTGACAACTGCAATAGCTGCATCCAGTGCCTCAAAATCATCAACATGTACCAACAATAAGAAACAAGGCAGCATCAGTGGTGCGAAATTTTACATTCAGTTGCCTATTTCTGATTAATTTGCTGAATTCAATATTCAGTTTCAATGCTTCCCTCATTCATTCACTTCCAAACTCACTGAAATTTTATGCAGAATCGAATGGTTGAGTGCAGAGGAAATATAAATTCATTCACAAACCAAAGCATTCATTTGTTATTATGTGGACAGTTTGAAGGCAGAAGTTCTTTTACATTTTCGAGCATAACTGAACTGCATAATCTATATCTGGTGCACTTTTGCTTGATGATCTCAGAGCGGACGGACGAGGAAAACAACCAAACCTTCGATTCATCGCGGCGGGCATAAATAGAATTTTATTTCTCTTTCAAGCTCACGAAGGGATGTCAATTTTTCTAAGCTCGGATTCTGAGCAGCATTAACGATGGTAGCATTAACGTGCGTCAAGGGAGCATGAACGATGGCAATATGGACTGTATGGCAATGTCGCAAAAAAGGTTTCCAATTGCAATGGCAAATCGGACGCAAGTCATTCTAATGGCCTTGTGGCTGGCCTCCTTTAGTATTTTTATTTTTTCATCTATTACTTATTTAAAATACTGACGACTCTGGTAAGCTAACGCATTGAATCGTATCAAATAAACAATTTTCATAAAAAATAGTTTAATTGAAACGGTTACATTTGTATAGTTCCTCTAATCGATGTTGAAATAAGAAGTCATATATGGTACGGCCCGTCAGTACTTCGAACCCCGGGGCCCGGCGCGGCTCTCGACGGCCCTGGGGGCGACCTACGGGTCAGCGGCCGCGGGGATGACCACAACGCTACAATGCGGTGCCTGTACGAGAGCGATAAGCGAAGAGAATGAAAAAGTTTTCTGCTACGGCCCGTGTGGAGTGATATTGCATTTAAAGTGTACAGATGATATCGATAAGCATGGGCTGAAAGCAATGACAACAAATCGCGGGTTAAAATATTTGTGCCATGGCTGTCGGAAGCATCAAAGCGGTCACAACGATATTCTGGCCAAATGTAATAGCATTCTAGTGGAAATAACTGAAAGTATGAAGTTGTGGAAAAATGAAATGAGCGAGAAGATTGAGTCATTGGAAGATGCTATTGGGTCACAGATACAACGTGCAGTTGAAAGTGTCAAGTTAGAAATCTTGCGGGAATTAACTGAAAGCAGAAAATTGGTCGAACAGAAATCGTGCTCATTTGCTGAAGTTTTGAAAAACGGAAGTGTTGCTGGCGAAAAAGATGCTACACCGGCTGGTCCGAGCAGGAATCTCAGGCCTAGAAAATGGCCCAGAGTTGAAAATGAACAAAAAATTGGTGAAAGCTCTAGTTCGTTGGAACCATACTCGCAAGTTAGTGAAAAGTGTAACAGTGAAACCCCGAAACAGCCTCGTAAGAATGAACCCGTTATTTTAGTGCGCCCTAAAGAATTGAATCAAAGTGCTAGGAAAACAAAGAATGATTTGCGTAGCCAAATTGACCGTGCATCGAATAAAATTCAAACTGTTCGAGAAGGCAATGGTGGCTCAATCATCCTCGGTGTGAAAAGTGCGGAGGCAATAGAATCAGTCGTGGCAGTGGTGAGAGAGAAGTTTGGGGAGAATTATGAAATCTCAGTTCCGAAACCGGCAAAACCAAGATTGAAGATTGTGGGGATTGCGGAACAGTTGTCAGAGAGTGAACTTAAAAATAGCCTGGAAGAACAAAATGAATCAGTGAACTTAACAGAGTTAAAACTCATAACGTTATTTAAAACTAAGCGGAATGATTACACAGCATATAATTATGTGATTGAAGTGAATGCTGATTCGTTTGAGACCATGCTCAAGTTAGGGCGTGTAAACATTGGCTGGGAAAGATGTAGAGTGGTTGAGTGTTTTGGAATAGTACGTTGCTTTAAATGCTGTGCGTATGGACATAAGAGTACTGAATGTAAAAACTCTCAGGTCTGCTCTAAATGCGCAGGGGACCACATTACAGCAGAATGTGCATCAGAATTACTTTGCTGTGCTAATTGCGCTCAGATGAATAAGGACCGGAAGCTGAATCTGGAGACAAAACATGCAGCCTACGAATGCGCTGTGTATAGGAAGCTTGTTGAAAGAAAGCGTCAGCAAATCAGTCGTGACGAATAGCAATTACCGTTGACCAGCATACCAGGATATCTGAACGGATTACTTTCTGTTACTCCAGGTAAAGCCAAAGAGGGTATATGTCCTCTCGAAGCTACCCTTGATACTGCATCCCCTCAAAGTAATTTTCGGTTCCAGTCTACCGTTGGACAACACACTCCCGGCTCCGTAGCTGATATTCATCAAACCATCTGCAATCTAAATTATGATGACCTCACGACTGTTTCTCCAGGTAAAGCCAAAGAGAGTATATGTCCTCTCGAAGCTACTTTTGATATTGCACCCCCTCAAAGCAATTTTCAGTTCCAGTCTACCGTTGGACAACACACTCCCGGCTCCGTAGCTGATATTCATCAAGCCATCTGCAATCTAAATTATGATGACCTCACGACTGTTTCTCCAGGTAAAGCCAAAGAGGGTATATGTCCTCTCGAAGCTACCTTTGATACTGCACCCCCTCAAAGTAATTTTCGGTTCCAGTCTACCGTTGGACAACATACTTCCGACTCCGTAGCTGACTTCCACCTAGCTATCCGTGACTCAAATTATGAAGACACCACGACTGTTTCTCCTGGTAAATGCCAGGAATGTATATGTTCCTCCGAAGCTAGTGATACAGATACTGCCTCCCTTCAAATGAATTCCCGTTCCCAGCTCAGAATATACTACCAAAATGTGAGAGGACTACGCACAAAGATCGATGAGCTGTTCGTAGCTGTAACCGACGCAGAGCACGACGTCATTATCCTGACAGAAACATGGCTGAACGACGAAATCAATTCCCTGCAGCTGTTTGGACCTAGATATACGGTCTATCGTAACGATCGTGACCCAGTCGTTTCTGGTAAAAAAAGGGGCGGGGGTGTACTTATAGCTGTTTCTAATCGGTTAGCGTCTAAACAAAAAAGTTTTAACAATAACGGAGTAGAACAACTCTGGGTAAACCTTAATAGCCATGGTATTAACACATGCGTGGGCGTCGTATACCTCCCTCCGGACTCCGCAGATAACATAAACGTTATTCAGAACCATATTCAATCCGCACTTGACATTGCTAATTCGCTAGAACCCCAAGCTTCTCATTTGTTATTTGGAGATTACAACCAGCCTGGTCTTGTATGGAAAACGACTTCTTTCGGTTATGCTTACGCCGACCATTCCGACTCATCCCTTTCGAGATCTAGCGTTGCTTTACTAGACGGGATGTCATTACTCAACATGCTGCAAATGTGTACCATCACGAACAGACTAAATCGCACGTTAGATCTTCTGTTTGCAAATGAAGATGCATACAAGAACTGCCATGTCTATCGTGCAGATGAGCCACTCGTTGAAATAGATTCGCATCACCCTCCCCTCTTAGTTGAGCAGACCTGTCCTGGACAGGTTATTTTTGACGAGATTCTTGACGATTTGAAGTATAACTTTTCAAAAACCGATTTTCCTGGACTCAACAACTCACTGCAAACGATTGACTGGGTGACTTTGCTCAATAACGCAACCGATGTAAATGACGCAGTAGAAGAGTTCTCATCGATCCTGACCCAACTGTTTGAAATATATGTCCCAGCCCCGCGTCCTAAACCAAAACCACTTTGGTCCAATCGACGTCTCCGAGAACTTAAACGGCTGAGGGCAGCCGCGCTTCGGCACTACACCAACCGACGAAATCCCAATACAAAGCGGGAATTCATATATGCTAGCAACAATTACAAAGCTTATAACCGCTTCCTATACTCTCGGCATGTATTACAAACGCAATCTGACCTTGAGCGAAATCCCAAACGTTTCTGGTCTTTTGTAAATGAGAAGCGCAAAGAGAGTGGACTTCCTTCTAGTATGACTCTGGCAAATGAAACTTCTAGCACGACTCGCGGTATCTGTAACCTGTTTGCAAAACATTTTTCGAGTGCATTTGAAAGAGTTCCGACTACTCCAGAACAGGTCGAAATCGGACTACGAGATGTTCCCAGGGGTGTGATGGACCTAGGTAACATCCATTTTACGGAGGAAGACATTGTTGCTGCTACTGATAAATTGAAATCTTCGACTTCGGCTGATCCTGATGGGATTCCTGCCATTATTTTAAAAAGATGTGCGACTGCCCTTTCCGCTCCCCTAAAGCTGATTTTTAATCTATCTTTGTCGCAAGGGACGTTTCCTCTTTGTTGGAAAAAATCGGTTATGTTTCCTGTTTTTAAAAAAGGTGATAAGCAGGACATAGCAAATTATCGGGGCATAACCTCTCTCTGTGCGGGGTCCAAGTTATTTGAAATTCTAGTAAGCAATGTATTGTTCCGGGAAGCCAAAACATATATATCAACAGATCAACACGAGTTCTTCCCAGGTAGATCAACATCCACGAATTTAGCACAATTCACTTCACACTGTATTAAAAGTTTTGAATGCGGAGCACAAGTGGATACTATTTATACAGATCTCAAAGCAGCATTCGATCGTGTTGATCACTCGCTCCTACTGGCGAAGATAGAAAGATTGGGTGCCTCACTCAACTTCACCAAGTGGCTTAAATCATACCTTGTAGGTCGTACCTTATCTGTCAAACTAGGAAATGTTGAGTCACATAACTTTATAAATTTATCAGGTGTGCCCCAGGGTAGTAATCTTGGACCCTTGCTGTTCTCCTTGTTCTTCAATGACGTTTGTAATGTCCTTCCACCAGGATGCAAACTTATCTATGCAGATGACCTTAAACTGTTTCTTATTGTACGATCTGAATTGGACTGCATTGAACTACAGCGACAACTAGATGAATTTTGTAACTGGTGCACTCGAAATCGGTTGACTATCAGTGTATCCAAATGCTCAGTAATTTCTTTCACGCGCAGAAAAAAATCCAATTTTGTGGTGTTATACTATCTCAGGGAAACTACTGGATAGAGTGTCAGTTGTCAGGGACCTTGGTGTACAGCTGGATTCTAAATTGACGTTTAGAGATCACTATTCCCACATCATTGCGAAAGCCAATCGGAACCTTGGTTTTATCATTAGAATAGCCAAAGAGTTTACTGACCCATACTGTCTGAGAGCACTGTACTTCTCTCTTGTACGCTCCATCCTGGAAGCTTCAGCTGTCATTTGGTGCCCGTTCACAAATGTCTGGATTACCAGAATTGAATCTATACAAGCTAGGTTTCTCCGATATGCCCTTAAAACCCTGCCATGGCGCAACCCGATAGAGTTGCCACCTTACATTGAACGCTGTCGTCTGCTCGACATGGACCCTCTTTCAAAAAGGCGAAATATATCCAGAGCCGTGTTTGTAGGGAAAGTTCTAACTGGTGAAATAGATGCCCCAAATATACCATGGACAGAATGAACCCATAAGGGCGATGTGTGACGTATTTAATAATGTTTATGAATGTTTTGACTTCTCTGTATCAAGTGACGTTTTTAAAAATAGGCTTAAACGGCTAACTTAGTGCATAAGATGTGATTTAGATAGTGATTTTGATTTGTTAGATGTATTATTAGTAACACATTGTAATGTAATGTAATGTAATGTAATGTAATGTAATGTAATGTAATGTAATGTAATGTAATGTAATGTAATGTTATGTAATGTAATGTGTAATATTGTTTAATATGTATATGTGAAAAGATAATGAGGTTTTTACGCGCATTTGGAGATTGTTTGATGGACTCCAAATGGGCTTTTCCTCATTCTATATTTCATGTAGACCATGTAGGTCAGATGAAAAATAAAATAAATAAATAAAAAAATGTAACAATAAATTTCACTGTTCAGAAAAAAACTGATACAGTGCATTCACATTAAATTTTACTGTTTTCGAGAAAAAAAATTATGTAGAAAAATTGATTTTTTTAATGTTAAGATACATAACCACCCCCCTTTTTCACTGTAAAAGTCTATTTTACATTGAAATTTACTGTAAAAACGTTAAAGTTTATTGTTTTTGTATTGTAGCATAACACTAAAACTTACTGTAAATTATTGTAAAATTACTGTACTGTCACAGTGAAAATCATGGTTTTGTTACTGTACATTTCTATTCGGGATGGCCAGCTAGCATCAGTTTTGCTGGTTTGTTGATGAAAATGCCGTGACTTCGATTTACGTCAAAATTTATATGTAGCCGGCAAATTGAAAAGAGTTTATAATTTTGGGGAATCAATGCGGCAAAGTATAAAAAATGCTATAGTTGTTTTTTTCCCATGCAAAGTAGGGCAGAGATCGTGAGCATTAATCAGGAAATACGATAACATTCTACTGAATATGAACATTATTTGTAATAGTAGAGTAGTATAGTTGTTTTTTCCCATGCAAAGTAGGGCAGAGATCGTGAACACTAATGAGGAAATACGATAACATTCTACTGAACATGAACATTATTTGTAACAATAGAGCACGTTTGGATAAATTGAATCGAATTCGAAATTCAGATCAAAGTTGCTTTTTTGAATTAGAAACGGAACTGCAATAAGAATTGTTTTGATTCTTTTCTTTTTGCTTATCGCTATGAGAATAAGGGACCATTCATAAATTACGTAACGCAAAAATAGCCCAAAATTGACTCCCCCATCCCCCTATGTAACACATTGTCACAAAATTTTCCATCCCCCCCTCCCCTGTTACGTAACAAATTCTAAGAAAAAAAAATTTTCTTCGATGAAAACATGTTACGTAACGATCTAGTTAACACCCCCTCCCCCTATGTCACAATTTGTCACAACATGGCGTACCCCCCCCCCCCCCCCTAAAAGCGTTACGTAATTTATGAATAGTCCCTAAGTGGGACCATTTAATTCGTTAATATAAATCAATAACATATTTTCACGAATTATTGCCCATATATCTATCGTATAACGGAAGAAAATTATTGTTTTAGGGGATAGATCCATATAAATGACAATTGGATATAGATCGTAAAATGCAATATTTTATGAATTTTCTTACACTCGGGGTTAACAAATTGAATAAGAATGTTAATAGCTTAGAAATTAGCTCCCCAAATACCCTAAGCTAAGATTAAATAATTTATTTTAAATATGTGCAATGTTCCAATAAGAATAAAATCATATAAAACATCTAAATACAAAATATTTTGAAATTTATTGCGAAAACAACGGTGATCAACATATTTATTTCGATTTTTGGCATATGCATCAATAGTTCTGAACCACCGGTACATATATCAACCTTACCTACTTTTCCAAAATATGGCTTGAGCCGCGAATCAGAAAATAATACGACATAAATATGGAATACGTCAGATTAAAATAATAATTAAGTCTAGAAATAATTAAACAGGTATAAGATTCTGTCAGTTGTTGTAATGATCATAAGTTTCTTTGAAGGAAAATTGCGTATAAATGGCAAAAAAATAGTTACAGGGCGCTTGTAAAAATATATTGGTAGGATGCTTTAAACTCATATCTGTTTTAATGTACCGTAAACCGGGGTGACTTTGATCAGCGGGGTGACTTTGATCCTAAGGGCAGATCACTTGTGATGCATTTTTAAAAATCAGCGAAATTAAATGCATTTATTTCCATCAAAATAGAAATTCATAATGTATTTCGCGTTGCGTGCAATGTTTTTTGCGTTGCGTGTAAGACGTCAAAACCCTACAGAAAAACTAGCCCTACATTTAACAAAACGTCGAACAAAGTGGATCAGCGTAGGACATTTGTTAAACAAATTTTTTTGCGAGGCAGTGCAAAGCTGATGCAAAAATGGAAATTAAATGCATTTTTTTTTAATTTGATGCAAATTTGTTATACATTCTTAGAGTGATCTGCCCCTAGCTTTGAACACTCGAAACTTTTTTCCTAGATCGCTTATTAAACCAGAATAATCTACCGAATCATTTTAATTTGAACTGATTTTTACTCTAAACTATAAAATACTGATTTGTTATACTTTTTGAGAATATTGTTCGGTTTTTGGGTGCAAAAACTACAAAAACCAAAATTTGACTTTACCTTATTTTTACGAAGCTTCGTAAAGTGTCTATTTTTTATAAAACAAATAAATCTCAGATTTGAGCAAAAGTAATAAATTACAAGCGAGTTTTTATTTTCCTTTAGATTGGTATGTACCAACTTTAGTTTTAAGAGTTTGTTTATTTTAAATACATTTTTTGTAAAACTAGTTGGCAATTATTTCAAATTATTTTAAGCTAAAATTTGCAACATTTTATTTACAAATATGTCATGGATACTTCGAAAAGTGATCAATGTCACCCCGGTTTACGGTACTTATTACTTTATTCATAAAAAAAAATGTTAGCAAATAAAATCGTTCCAATTTGCATTGATGCATTACAGAAATATATCTATATTCTCTGCCTGCCACAGTGCAAACAAATATATGAAATATAACCCTTGTGAATATAAAATGATCATTCTGTCAAAGTTTAATTTTCTGTTTGATCTTTGTTTACTTTTTATTTAAACCTCGCTGAAAAAGTGTACCATTTTATTTCGCAGACCTTCATTGATAATTGATATTTATTTCAAACTTGTGAAAATTCACTTGAAACGAATATAACTGTTCTCCCCCACGTCGATAGGTATCATGTTCAATTAGAATGATAATGATATTCATAGTTCGTTTTGAATTCAAATTGAAATATTTTAACCAATTTTTTATTCAAAGTTTGAAATCTCGACAAACATATGATTACTGCTTAAAAACCAACTGTCGAAATTCTCTTTGAAAGGACATTCCGCACAAACCGTTACTCGCCAATAGCAGATGTTGGCAGTAAACAAAAGAGAAAAGTTTGCTCTTCCATTAACTGCTATGAACTGTATTTATCCAGTAACGGTTTGTCCGGAATTTCCTTTCAAAGAGAATTTTGATAGTTGGCTTTTAACCAGTAATCATATGTTTTACGAGAAATAACTATCATGGCACCAATTACAACCGATGGTTCAGCAACCTCTAACTCGACGAGCGCCTATTCAAACTGAATAAAAATGTATACCAATTTATTTTCTTTTGTGCATTTAATATCATGTCACTACAAAGTTCTGTACATCACCGACCAACTTTCAACTATCCAACACGTTAAAGTTCTAAGTTCAGAAACATATCGGCTACAAGTTGACAAAATTGTTCTCAAACGCTATGGAACGAGACATTTGACGAAGAAAATAGCTTACTGCAAGAAAATATCGGAATGAAAAACAATTCACCATGTTGTCTAATTTACTCATTTTCTTTAACTTAAATTTGTTGTTTTTTAACATTGATGTGTATCGCAGATCAGAACGCAGCCATATAAATGACAGCATCGTTTGATTAAAACTTACCAAATATTTTAGGCCGGTTTAAAAGTTAGTCCGGTTTAAAAACTGTTGGTACGCCTTTGTGCTTACGGCTAAAACAAATCGTTTACGTTTGCTATGAACACCTTGGCGATTGAATTTGCATTGTTATATGAAAGAAAAAGCAATAGCCTTATAAAAATTTGTTTATTGTTCACCATCGCGATTGCTGCAAATATAAATCATTCGAACTAACAAACTAGTTTTGTTGCTTACGAATTCTGACGTAACACTATACAGTGAGAATGCTAAACAACTATTCAAAGCATGCGCGATTGTCAAATGAATCGCTTTTAGTAGGTTTTCCACAAATATTGCCCCGTATCAAGAAAACTAGTAAAGATAGAAAACCGGTGTCTTCAGCAATGTTTCGAATAGCCGTAAGCTCAAACGCGTACTATTTTTAAACCGGACTAACTTTTAAGCCGGCCTAAACTATTTGGTAAGCATTAACCCAACGATGCGTTCTGATCAGTGATACACGACAATGCTAAAAAACAACAAATTCATGTTAAAGAAAATGAGTAAAATAGACAAAATGGAAAATTGTTTTTCATTCCGATATTTTCTTGCAGTAAAATAGCTTTTCTTCGTCATATATCTCGTTCCATAGCGTGTGAGAACAATTTTGTCAACATGTAACTGATATGTTTCTGAACTTAGAACTTTAACTTGGTGGATAGTTTATAGTTGGCCAATGATGTACAGCATTTTGTAGTGACATAATATTTAATGCACAAAAGAAAATAAGTTTGAAGTGGTTGAACCATCGTTTGTAACTGGTGCCATGATAGTTATTTTAAACTTTGATTGAAAAATTGGTTGAAATATTTCAATTTGAATTCAAAATGAACTGTGAATATCATTCTAATTGAACACGATACCTGTCGACACGGGATGAGAATATTTATATTCGTTTCAAGCTAATTTTCACAAGTTTGGAATAAATATCAATTATAAATAAAAGTTAGATCACTCTCTGCGAATTAGAATTGAACACGTTTTTTCAGCGAAGCTTAAATAACTTAAATAAACAAAGGTCAAACAAAAAATTAAACTTTGACAGAATTATCACAAGTGTTATATTTCATATTGTTGATTGCATATTTCTGTAATATATCAATACAGATTGGAACGATTTTATTTGCTAACAAAATTTCTACTATTTTATAAATAAACAGAAATGAAAGTTTTGAGCATCCTAGTAATATATTTTTACGAACAAATATATTGATCGCCGTTGCGTTCGCAATCAATTTTAACGTATTTTTATTTGGATGTTTTATGTGAATTTATTCATATAGGAAAAATGCGTATATTTAAAATCTTTTATTTAATCTTTGCTTAGGGTATTAATGGAGTTACTTTGTTACTTTGTAAGCAGTTAACATTCTGATTCAATTTGTGAACTGGGAGTGAAAATAAGAAAATTTATAAAATAGTGCATTTTACGATCTACATCCGATTGTCATTTATTTGGATCTATCCAATGAAAAAAAAAACTACTTTTTCGTTATTCACTTTCTTTGATGTTAGATACGACAGATATATGGGCATTAATTCGTAATAATATGTTGTTGATTTATATTAAGGAATAAAATGATCCCACTTATTCTCACAGCGATATGTAACAGAAAATAATCAAAGCAATTCTTATTTCAGTTTTGATTCTAATTCGCAAAAAACAACTTTGATCTGAATATGCGATAATCGATTCGATTTATCCAAATGCTCTCCTGTAACTCTTCGATGAGTAATTGGAATCAAGCGTGTAGATAGAAGGAAAGAACAGAGAAATCAAAAATACAGGTAAACGACGGTGCTTGTCTTTCCTACCTGTTAAAACTGGCTTATTTATTGCCATCTTTATTGCGAGCAAAGAGAGCCATTTTGATCCAGAAGAAAGCCGAAGAGAGGATTGAAAATATCGAAGTATGCGCAAGAGGAGCATGTCATATTTTTGTCTTTTTCCGGTAACATGATGCTGCATTACTGCGTTCTGATCGGCAATACACGGCAATGTTAAAAATCGTACAATGAGGTTAATCCTCGATTTAGCTTAAACAAAGTAACATTAGAATTATTTAAGATCCAAGTGGCTAATACTACGTTCACACAACAAGTAAAAACGCGTTTTAACGCTATCTCGATGACATTTTTGTTGTTGCTAATTATCAAACCATGTTTTAACTCTGTAGTGTGAACATGGTATACAACGTTATTTCGCTATTTTGCTAATAATGGTGCATACAATCGTGAACGTTATAGAGTTGTATTGTTAGTCTCTAGCCACTCCAAGGATTGAAAAAGCTTCTCTAACATTATATTTAGTGGTCCGACAGTTCAGCCAAATCTGACTATTTCAAATTAAATCAAATGCTTACAGAACAATAATGGAAGATTACCTTTTTTGGAAACGTTTTTATTAGTTGCTGCTCTGCAGCACATGAAAAAGCCGAAAACAAATATTTATTTGCTTCAGATAATTATGCGGTCATTGGAAAAGAAATCTGACATTTTAGCCTGGTGGGGCTTATTCAGCCCCATGAAAACTGTTTGTTGCCTGAAGCTGCCACCAAATACCAGTAGCGCTAGCTATGTTTCAAATATTTAAGGTCTATTCACATGAACTGCACAACACTGAAAGTGGGAGTCAAAATAAATAAATCTTGCATTGCTTATTCTCCATAAAATCCGAACTCTTTTTTTACCTGTATTCCAGTTAAGTACATCAAAATGAAGTTTGTTTGCATTCGACAAGTTTCAGGTCGAGTTAACAATATTGGCTCTTAGCAATGTGAACGCTGCTTAAAGCGTGTTCGCTGTCATTTTTGGCAACTATTCGAGCCAGGAAGCCAGCTTATGTTGGCTTCATTCATTTTTTAAAGAAACGTCAAAACATTCACCCTCTTGGGCTTATTATACCATCCTACCCAACTACTCCTCTAACCATGCATATAGAATTTGGCAGACCTACTTTGCTGAAAATGAAGTAATTCAAATTATCAGCACGATTACCTAATCAATCCTGAAATACCAAAAGTTCAGCAATTGAGCTGAGAATTTGACAACTTCAAAAGCTGATTTTCAACGAAGTAATTCTGTCAAATGGGTTAAATCCAAATTGCTGAGCTTTCAACATCTTGGATTGCTAAAACGTTCAGTTCAACGATATTTTGCGACGTCATGCGAAAATTGAGAAAGCTTTAAATCCCGGTTACAAAATAATAAATTACAATCAATTACTTCCTATAGTCTGCAATCTGTCTGATAATCAATTGGCCGATATAACTTAACAAATTGAACCTAATGCTTGATGCAGACAGTGAATCTTCAGGAGGTACTTCGATAATATGCGGTGTAAACCGTAATTCAAAATTTCCTGGACCAATCGTACTGAATTTTGCAAAGTTTTTTTTCTTCACATCATTGCCAAGGTAACTACAAAAGTTTTTTGCAAAATGCTTAATATTATTATTTTTTCAATAGCATTTTCATCGTTTTTTAGCAATAATCGGACTTTGGCTTCAAAGTGCTACGAAAAGTTCGAAAATCGACCAAGAAATAAAAGCTCCATTAGTTACTTGTGGAGTGATGTTAAAACAACCATGCAAATGTATCAACGATTGGTCCAGCAGATTTTGAGTTATGGTGTACACCGCAAAACCAGTTTTCGACGTGGCACCTGACTGAATAGACAATCTTTGCATCGAAAACAAAAATTAAGGAATCCATTTTTTTGGCCGATAATACTTTACACAACCCCCCTTAAGTTCCGACACGATTTAGGCGATTCTTCCGCATTCAACTTTTTGTGTCATTTTTTCAAGTCATCTGTCCAGTCTCAACTTTCACAACTTCTTTCATACCCTGTGCATTTCTGTTCTATCACTAAGACTCATATGACAATTCGTTCTACAGTGGAAATGCTAACCGTCCAAAATCTGATGGAAAATTATAAATAGTGAAGCAATATAAGCGAGCTTCGATATTATTTAAATAACGATCAAATGAGAATATTTGTAGCAGATTGTTTGCCGTCATAGTGTTACTTAGGTTCTATGGCATGGCTTTATTTACAATCTTTTATTTAATCTTATTTTGAATTCTTTCCAAAGCAGTAAAAATAAAAGATTCTTTGTGAGAAGATATAAGTAGAAAAGGGTACACATTGTGATTATATATTCTTTTCTATTCCTCTACTTAAACTTACTATAAAAGAGTGGGTAAGACTCGTGCTCTACTCGACTCAGCGTCATTGTCCAACTTCATCTCTGGTCAGTTAGCGATGGTTCTCCTCTGCCGTCGCACCGAGGTGGACTTTTCGGGCGCAGGAATCGGTCTCTCAACGCAAAGGGTGGAAATGCCATCACCGCATTCATTGAATCGAGAAGTCTCTCATTTTCCACGAAGCTCAAGTTTCTCATTCTGAAACAGCCATCCGCAGAGCTGCCGACCATGCCGGTCGATACGTCGGCGTGGAAATTTCCACAGGTTGGATTAGCAGATCCACAATTCTACGACCCAGGAACGATTGACCTTGTCATCGGAAGTGAGGCCTTCTGGGAACTTCACACCGGTAGGAAGATCTCGCTCGGTAACGGTCTTCCGTGGGTAGTCGAAACGCTATTCGGATGGGCGGTCTCTGGTTCTGCGTCCAATGGATCCACCTGTATTCCCCGGATCTGCAAGCTCTCCATTACCAATGAAGATTTGGAAGCCACACTTCAGAAATTTTGGGAGCTAGAAGCGATTTCCACTGGTCCTGCACACTCTCCTAAAGAAAGTCGCTGTGAAGAGTTGTACACCAGTACAGTCAAGCGTGATTCGACTGGAAGGTACTTTGTATGTCCTCCTCGCATCGAAGATCCAGAAGTCTTCCTGGGGGCCTCCAGAGCCATCGAAGAATGCCGAAGCGCAAGGTGATGTAGTACATCGCCAAAATCTTCGATCCACTCGGACTTATGGGTCCAACAATCACCAAGGCCAAACTCTTCATGCAGCGACTTTGGGCTCTGAATGGCGAAGCATGTGAATGGGACACGCCACTCCCGTCAACACTCCAGGAAGAATGGAACCTGTTCCATAACACTCCACCTGTTAAGTGAAGTTCGCGTACTCCGCTTCATTTAGATGCCTGACGCCGTCAGCTTCACTTCTTCTGTGATGCGTCTGAGCGCGCATATGGGACATGCTGTTACGTCCGAACCGAAGCACACGGCATAGTTTCGCTCCAATTGTTGGCGTCTAAGTCAAAGGTAGCTCCCCTATCTACTCGCCATACAATCGCCAGGCTGGAACTCTGCGCTGCGCATTTGTTGACCCACCTGTACAAGAAGCTGAACGCGACGCTGAAGCTTCCTGCAACTGTTCACTTCTGGACAGACTCCACTACTGTCCTCCAATGGCTTCGCGGAAACCCGTGCCGTTGGAAGACTTTCGTCGCAAACCGGGTCTCGCAGATATAGCTTTCAACCGATCTCAACCGCTGAGAGCATGTTCCTGGAGTCGACAACCCCGCTGACGACATTTCCCGAGGATTGAGTCTTACCGACATCCTCAACTGTACACGATGGTGGACTGGGACACCGTGGCTACCAGGGCCTCCGGGGTTTTGGTCTAATTCAACGTTACTCGCAGCAGAAACTTCTGAAGTGTCCGCCGAAGGACGCAAGGTAGCACTAGTCGCCATGACCACGACATAGCTGAGTTTCTGCACCGATTTATTCGCTCACTACTCCAACTCCTCCAAGCTGCGCAGAGTGACAGCGCTCATTCAGCGCTATTTGCATGTGCTTGTGAACGAGCCTCGCAACGTCGTTCGGAAAAGAAGAAGCACAAGCCACTCGTCAACCCGAGCATTATCCTGCACCCAGTCCTTCCGTTTACCGCACAAGAGCTCCAACACGCCTAACTTTCGCTCTGTCATCTCGCTATCTTCCACGCTCAAATGGTTGAACCCGTTCGTCGATCCCGAAGGCACCGTACGTGTCGGTGGCCGGCTTCGAATTGCAGCGCTGACAGATGCAAAGAAACACCCGATCGTTCTCTCTACCAAGCATCCGCTTGCTGTTCTGTTGGCTAGTTTATATCATTTAAAGCTACTACACGCAGACTCTCAACTCCTGCTAGCCACTCACCGCCAGAAGTTTTGGATTCTGGGCGGCAGAAATCTTGTGAAATCCGTCCTTCGCCGTTGCCACACTTGCTTCCGTAGCAAGCCCACACTAGTCCAACATAGCACAGCAGATCTTCCGGCATCGAGAGTATCTCCAACCCGACCGTTTTCCGTCTGCGGAGTCGACTGCGGACCGTTCCATTTGAAGTCCGCCGTCCGTAACCGTGGCCCAATGAAGGTGTTTTTTTTTTACAATTGAGAAGACCTTTACGTCCTAGCCCAGTACACGTGCTATTGGTAGGGTCCAATCTACCACACGGGGTGCACTCGGGGCGTGTCGGGCTCGAATGGTGACGCTGCCATTAATACCGACTAAACTCCATTGGGCTCCGCCATCATTCCTCCCAGGAACTACCTCTCAGTATTACTTCTGGGGGGATGGCTGTACTAAATGTACTCATTCACTCTCACTCACGCGTTCATACGTCCTGTATGAGGCTTACTTGGGTGCTCTCTCAATCGCACTTTGATTCACTCTCAAACACTCCCACATGAGGCTGACTTTTGTGCTCACCTTTTTCGTTCCTTGCGAGGCTGACTTGTGTGCTAACCTTACTCATTCCTTGCTAAGCTTACTTTTGTGTTCGCCCCACCCATGCCATGTGAGGCTGACTTGGGTGCTCACCCTATCACCTGATTCACTCTCAATCGTGCCACTCTATTGTACCTTTGTCACTCCCCTGGCATCCCATGTGGGACATTTTTCTTAGTCCCCACTTCTGGCATACCATGCGAGGCTGACTTTTGTGCTCACCTTTTTCATTCCTTGCTAGGCTTACTTTTGTGCTAGCCTCTACCATACCATGTGAGGCTGACTTTTGTGCTCACCCTTAACATGCAGTGTGAGACTGACTTGGATGCTCACCCTTTCACTCCTCTGCCACGTCATGAGGCATCGATAGCTAAGTTCCAACATACTACGCTACGACC
Source organism: Topomyia yanbarensis (assembly GCF_030247195.1). Classification (NCBI taxonomy): domain Eukaryota; kingdom Metazoa; phylum Arthropoda; class Insecta; order Diptera; family Culicidae; genus Topomyia; species Topomyia yanbarensis. Next base: position 276,900,861 of record NC_080671.1, read on the forward strand.
CTCCCGTCTTGGCATAAGGCAGTCCACTTATACGCCTATACACTCACTCTTCTGTCTTGCTTCGGGGTGGCTGGGTTTACCCCTTACGCGGTTGCCAGTCGCTGCGCCAAACCTGCCTCGGCATGAACAGACCATTCACTCCCTTTTTTTGCGCTTGGCCTTTTTCGCTCCAGCTAACCAATCACTAGTTAGCCGTGCCCGTCGTCTGTTGCTCGGTTCGCCAGATTACATGTAGCCTACTGGCAATCTGGATGGTAGCAGCCGAGACTGCGTTCCACTTCTCCACCGATTGACACATCCGCTGAATAAGGATATCAGGGGTTGTGTCCCAGCCACAGACGTCAAGCATTGCTCTTCTTTCGACGTCGAACCGATGACATACGAACAGTATGTGTTCGGCAGTTTCGTCTAAACCTGGGCAGTCCGGGCAGACTGGGACCTCCGCGTGCCCGAACCTGTGGAGGTACTGTCGGAAACAGCCATGGCCTGACAGGAATTGGGTCAGGTGGAAGTGAACTTCCCCATGGGGTCTTCCCACCCAGCTCGATATGCTAGGTATCAGTCAGTGGGTCCACCTACCTTTCGAGGAGTTGTCCCACTCACGCTGCCATCTGGCGACCGAGGTCACCCTGGTGCGCTCGCGGGCTCCCCTATTTCCACGTAGCTCAAAGCACTCCTCATCTTCCCGAATGACCAGCCCGACTGGCATCATGCTCGCTATCACGCAGGATGCATCGTGTGATACCGTGCGGTAGGCAGATATCACTCTGAGGCACATCACGCGGTAGGTGCTCTCCAGTTTCTGTAGGTAACTGGTTACCCTCAGTGCTCTTGACCATGACGGACCGCCGTACCTGAGGATAGATACGGCAACGCCTGCCAGTAACCTACGTCTACTGGCGCACACCATTGAGCTGTTGGACATCATTCTCGATAGAGCCGCAACAGCAGTCGACGCTCTCTTGCATGTATAGTCGACATGGCTGCCGAAGGTCAACTTGTCGTCTATAATGACTCCGAGAGACTTCAGAGTTCGCTGTGAAGTGATCGCGACTTCTCCCACATGGATAACTGCATGTTGAGCCGACTTGCGGTTGTTGACGATAACCACCTCCGTCTTATGATGAGCGAGCTCCAGGCCTCTCGCGCTCATCCATTCCTCCACCGTGCTAATCGCGTGTTCTGCGGTTAGTTCTACCTCAGGAATTGACTCCCCGTAGACCTCCAAGGTTACGTCGTCAGCAAAGCCGACGATCTTGACTCCAGGAGGGAACTTCAGTCTCAGAACCCCGTCATACATGAGGTTCCATAGCACCGGGCCTAGGATCGAGCCCTGCGGGACTCCGGCGGTAATCGGAACCCCTTTCTGACCGGCATCGGTCTCGTATAGCAGTACGCGGTTCTGGAAGTAACTTTCCAAGATCCGGTACAGACCCACCAGTAGGCTAAGCCGGTGTAACGAGAGCGCGATGGCATCCCAGCTTGCGCTGTTGAATGCTTTCTTCACGTCAAGTGTCACTAACGCACAGTATCGAATACCTCACCTTTTTTGTTGGATCGCTATCTTAGCAGTATTTATCACTGAGTTGAGAGCGTCCACTGTGGACTTACCCTTCCGAAAGCCAAACTGGTTGCTTGACAGACCGTCCGTACCTTCCGCGTACGGGGTTAGCCTGTTGAGGATGATCCTCTCAAGCAGTTTGCCAGTCGTGTCGATCAGACAGATTGGTCTGTACGCCGATGGGTCGCCTGGCGGCTTCCCGGGCTTCGGCAACAGCACCAGTTTCTGCCTTTTCCATCTATCGGGGAAACGGCACTCGTCAAGGCATCTCTGCATAGCTAGTCTGAACATGTTCGGGTTCGCTATGATCGCTGCCTTGAGAGCGTTGTTTTGGAACTCCATCTCGGGCTTTGTTCATTGCTAGGGATTTAGCCACTGCGAGTAGTTCTTCATTCGTCACTGGAGCCACCATTTCGGCCGTGCCCGCACTGTCTCGTAGTGCAGGTGGCCAGGGGCTTGTGGCTCGAGACGGGAAGAGTACTTCGATAATCGTTGCCAACCGGTCCGGAGACCGTTCTGGGGGTGAGGAGCTCCCTTTGGTCTTGGCCATCACAATCCGGTAGGCATCACCCCACGGATTCGCGTTGGCACTCTCACACAGGTTGTCGAAACACGCTCTCTTGTTGCTTTTAATGGCCTTGTTAAGGGCCAATTTCGCAGCTCGAAACACTTCACGGCTGTTCTCTCTTGCATCCTCGGTGCGAGCTCTTTGCATCGTACGTCTAGCTCTGAGACAGGCTGACCGTAGAGCTGCAATCTCGGCACTCCACCAGTATACCGGGCATCTACCGTTTCTTGGCAGTGTTTTTCTCGGCATAGTGGCGTCGCACGCGCGTGATAGAACAGCTACCAGCGCATCCCCGCTTAGACTGTCGGTGTTGGCCTCCAGTCCCAGGGCCGCGGTGAAAGCTTCGCTGTCGAAGTGATTGGACTTCCACCCGCGTACCTGACAGGGATCTCCCGCCCTCGGATGCTGCACACCATAGTTGATCCTAAAGAGGATTGCTAAATGATCGCTATGGGTGTAGCCTTCGTCTACACCCATGCCATGCCTGGAGCCAGACTCGGGCTGGCAAATGTTGCGTCAATCGACGCCTCCACTCCGTTTCTACGGAATGTACTAGCGGAGCCATTATTAGCTAGCACAGTATCGAGTTTCGCTAGCGCTTCCATTAGCGCTTGACCCCTGCTATTTGTACAGCGGCTGCCCCACTCCACTGCCCAAGCGTTAAAGTCTCCCGCTATGACTACCGGTTTCCGGCCCACTTGGTCCGACGAGAGCCTGTCGATCATCTGGTTGAACTGTTCTATTGGCCACCTTGGTGGGGCGTAGCAGCTGCAATAGAACACACCATTGATCTTGGCAATCGCCACACCCTCGGCGGAGGAGTGTATTACCTCTTGAACCGGGAACCGTCCCGTTGTACAGATTGCCACCATTCCAGACCCGTCCGAAACACAATTGCCGTTGCCGGCAGGGATGCAGTACGGGTCTGATAAGAGGGCGACATCTGTCCTCGACTCCGAGACCGACTGCCACAGCAGCTGTTGGGCTGCTGCACAATGGTTAAGATTTAGCTGTGTGACTTTCACTGCTTTTTCTTGTTTGCCTCACCGAAGGGACACGAAGGTCCGCCCATAGCATGTTTATGGGCTTGCTTCTTAGCGGTGCAGATAAGGCACTTGTACGCCTTAGTTCAGCCCCGCTCCTTATGCCCCTCCTCGTCGCAGCGACGACATAGTTTGCTCCTGTCTGTGTTTTTGCACTCGTAGGCTTTGTGGCCGGACTCAAGGCACCGATAGCACCTATCCACTGAAGGCGGCTGGGGTATGCTAATAGGGCATACCGACCAGCCGATCTTCAGCTTCTCTTTCTCGGTTACCTTTTTGGCATCCGCCTTCAGTAGCCTGAGGTAGGCTACTTGGGTGCCAGAGGGTCCATTTCTAAATCGCACAGAGGCCCGCTCGATTGTGACGTCGCATTGTTCCTTAACGGCTGCGACGACATCTTCTGCGGTCGTGAACTCGTCCATATGCTTGCACTGGAGAGTCATTTCCGCCCCTAGCGACCTGACTTGGGCGCCTTCTCCAAGGACCTCTTGGGCCAAGGCCTTGTATACCGCACTAGATTGTGCGCCTCGCTTCAGCACCAGAAGCATTTCTCCCGTGTTGGTGCGTCTCACGCTACGCACATCTTGCCCAAGGGCCGAAAGGCTTTCGGCCGCCTTCATCGACTTTAGGGCATCGGCGTATTTGTCCTTGTCGGTTTTTAACCACAAGGCCTCGCCTCTGTCCTTGGCCTTCTTCGCGGGCCGCGGTACCTCCGGTGTCGGTGCCGGCTTCTTCTTGGTGACCAGCGTCCAGGGGTTTGGGTCCCCCTGCCCCGGTCGCGCCGGGTTGCTGGTACCAACGCTCTGCTCAGCGAGGTCACTCTCGCCCTCGCTTACCTCAGCCAGACGGCGTTTGGCCTTAACGGTTGCACGCCGTGTGGTGTCGGTTTTTGCACCCTCGCCTGGCGACTTCCTAGGGCGCTTCGCGTTCGCCGACGTCTTGCGATTGCCCTTACCCTTGCCTTTTCCCTTCGAGGGGAACTCGGCCGCCGCTTCGAGCGACGTGGCTGCTCCATAAGAGGTGAAGGCCACTGTCTGGGTGCCCATATCGACCTTTTCTTTTCCCTCCCTCTTGGAGGCCACTGTCTGGGTTTCTCTGTCGGACTTCTCCCGACATTCCACCCTCTTGGCATAAGCCTGCTGTTTCTGTCTTGCGACACGAACAGTTTTTCGATTTCCAGGAGACTCTGTTTTAACTCCTTGCTTATGTTTTGCTTTGCGCTAGTGAACTCGATTATTGAATCGAGCTGCTCCACCACTTTGCGCATCGCCGATAATGGCCCGTCCGGTGCGTTGGTAGGGCTATTTCCTACCGCTGCTGGGGGATCACTGGTGCTTTCAGATGCAGCACTCATCGCTCCACTACTCTCTCCACGGGGGGGAGACCTCGCCAAACCATCTCTAGCGAAGGGGTTTGGCACCTCCGTTTGTTTACTATTTTTGTTTTTGTTCTCCATATCAGATCCCACGAGTAGCGCGAGAATAAATGTCCGCCACGCCAGAGCTCCGCATTAGCGTGGTAAGGGACGCTTACTGTGGGGGTTGCCCAGGTACCACACAGGCTCCGTTAACGATCGAGCATCTTTTTCACCCCCTCGATCACTCATCCCTCGGCACGGGTTGCTTCACGCCTTGGAATTGGGGTTATGACCTACCTTGCTTTACGTGGTGACCTCGGCCCAGATCATCACAACCATCCTCCTTTACCAGGGCTTTGGACCTGTAGCTCTGGTTCTCAATAGTTCCATGTACGTATATTATTACAGACATGCCACTATTGAGATCCGTCATTCGCTAGCGGAGTTAATTGAAAGTGTACGTGGCCATATTCGTCTGCTTCTCGACAAAGGCAGTTCCAGCAGAGGAAAAGTGGTAGAGTTACACTCGGATAACGCTACCGCTTTCAAAGGTGCTACGAATGCACTCAACCGCATCTACCGCATGCTGAAGATCGATGAGTCTGATCGAAATCGGATCTTCGACTGGTGCTCTGACAACGAAGTTCGCAGGAAATTCATCCCACCTCGAGCACCACTTTTTCGCGGTCTTTAGGAGGCTGCAGTGAAGTCAGCGAAAACGCACTTGCTGAAGGTAATCGGCAACATGAACGTTGTATACGAGGACATGCTCACACTGCTGGCGCAGGTAAAGATGGGCCTAAATTCTCGCTTGCTGACTCCAATAACAGACTATCCGTCTGGTTTTGAGGTCCTTACGCCGACATTTCCTCGTCAGGAGTAATCTCCAAGCTATTCCGGATGCTGATTTGAAGGAGACTCCTGGCAATCGCTTGAACCACTGGGAATTGACTCAAAAACGGTTCCAAACCATTTGGTCTCGCTGGTACCCGGAATACTTGCAACAGCTGCAGTCCCGTGCAACGAAGGGTTGCAATCCGCGTATTTGCGCGGTAATTTCTATTCCAATCCCCTAACCCCAATCGTTCGATCTTCTTGTTCTCTTCTTCTTTCTCGACCGATGGCGATGACCTATTCCAAGAGCAATGGTTGCCAGTCACTCGATTTGTGGTGGACATTATACACGAGTAATTAAGCTACCACTTTCCCGAGTAGCATCTGATATCCTCTACCGAGATCACCGACATTCAATACCCGTAGCGAGCACCAACAGAACAAACATCCGTTTGAATTTTTTTTGAAACACCATCATATTCGGCCGGAATGTTCGGCACACACGCTATTTTGTAAATATTTCTACTCTCCTTAATACTATCTACATCTGTTCAATTACAATCAGAACTAATTACTAATGTGAATTGATAAAGTTAAATTTAGTGCACCCTTTCAATCGATTTAAAACAGTAAACATAACATAGAAAATAGTTCACCCTGAACAGCACTATAGACGCGAGCGTTGTTGTGTTAGTACTGGAGTGTAGATGGAGGAGTAACAAAAAAACGATCGTCGCAATCACTGCTTCGATCTGAACTGTACGTATACGTTCATAGAGAGAGAGATAGGGAGAGAGAGAGAGGACACCGTCGTCGTAATCACAGATGATCCCGGCTGGTTGTATAATTGTACATATAAGTTAGTTGAAAACATAATCTCGTGGAAGGCAGGTCGATCGTTTCGTTCTCGATATCTACAAATGAAAGTTGTCGGTACTTTTACCCAAGTCTGGAGACAGAAAATTAACATGGCCCCAGCGGGTTGGTGGACTAAGTGTTTCTGTTCGTGTTTTAGTACGGTGAGCCATTGTGCGATTTTGGCTAAGTCCCCAAGCAAAGGGCGGGCTATAGTTTGCAGTGCGCGATGCAAACATTTTAGTAAGTTCCCCGGTGTTCGGTGGAAAGTTGACCCCGTGTTTTTTTTGTGCGTACTTTCGGTGCTAGTTTGTTGACTAGAAGTAAGTCCTTCGGTGACCGGCAAAAGTTCGTGCTCGAACAGGAATCATTCGAAAATTCCAAAGTTATAGCAATACCAGAATTCAAAAACAGAGCAAAAATTTATGTTGATCAACCGAGAATCGTCATCAATCAGCACAACCAGTATTTATGTCCCTCTAATGAGGCAAGGAAATTAAACGAAACATACTTCCTATTTTACAAGCCAACAATATAGATGGAAATGTCGTGCGTGCCAGCCGGAATATTTCACTAGCATCCCTTGAGAAACTGCAGTATCACAGGAATTCAATTTCACCTCATACAACATTGCGGTTGTAAAATTAGATCCTGGCTGTGGACTACTAACCAAGCACAGCGAAACGTACGCTAGCATCGGCGTAACCACAAAGCAGAATAAAATATACTTCAAAGGCCACGATCAAATACTTCAGTAGAAAAACGACAAATTCAATACGCCAGAAGAAGCGTGGGAAATAACAGAACCTTTACCGATAGCTGCATCCCATTCATCCTATCATAATGATCCTGAAACAAAGTCGATAAGTCATCATGTTCCGATCATAGTAGCAGCCCTATCATCAGTGCAGTCGTGATTCGCTGGTTGGGCCACAACTCTGTCCAACTAACGAATTTGATTCGTTAGTTGGACTGACTGCAGAGCTTGAAAAAATTGACATCGCTGCATGAACTTGAAAGAAAACAAAATTCAATTCATGACCGCAGCGATGAATGAAATTTTTGTTCGTTTCCATCGTTATTCGTTCTCCCGACGCAGCGCTTTCAGGTACGGACATGTTCGGTTTCAGAAGCAAAGTGAATTATATTTCTACGCTAGCTCTGAGAGGGATTATTGATCAAAAGTGCACCAAATATAGATTACGCAGTTCACTTATGCTCAAAAATGTAGAAAATGCTAACTTCTGCCTTCAAACTATCGACATAATAATAAATGAATGCTTTGGTTGGTGAATGAATTTATATTTCCTCTGCACTAAATGCAAGCAGGTAACTGATTTTGATATTTCGTAACACTGACTGACTGACAGATGTCAAAAACTCTCCAAAGAAGACGTTAGTAATGTAATTGCATCTATTCACATCTCTTACAATTGTCAGATTGATTCTCAAAGTTAATTTGACATAAGATTTTGACATTCAGATGCTTTTTAGTTGGACAATGGTCCAACTAGCGGAGGTCCAACTAAAAAGCGGTCCAGTTAAAAAGTGTCCAACCAGCGAATCACGACTGTACTTGTTGTGGTTGGTCACGATAATCAGCGCCATTTACTATAAGAAAGGCAGTCGACGTTACACCATTAGAACATCGAGCAGACCAACTCAGCTTCCAAGACGACCACCGAGAATAGTTCCACGAACAATCGATGCGAATAGTGTTACACAAATTTAAAGCAAGTGCTTACATTCATTATAACTTAAACAAATATTGAAGTATGAACATTATTATCATTTATCAAATATTGAACTAGGCTCCAACACATAAATCATTAGTGGGTAACAGAAGCAAATATTAAATGAACCTTTATAATCAGGTGATCATCGGCGCATCGGCTAGTTTTTATTATCTACGGGGGGCAATACGTCGCCGACGCAAAATCACAAACAGCTGTTCGCAGCGAGTTTGTTACCCAGAACGATACTAACTGGACGAGGAATTCCCAGCTTATTAAGCTATAGCGGGTGGTATTTGTAACGTAGGTGCCACAAATGATACTTAGTCTAGAAGTGGCTTGTACCGCAGGACGCTTCTAACTAGACTCAGCGCCCCCTTCTGCGGCGTAAGATCGTTCGGCGGAACGATATATATATATATATATATATATATATATATATATATATATATATATATATATATATATATATATATATATATATATATATATATATATATATATATATATATATATATATATATATATATATATATATATATATATATATATATATATATATATATATATATATATATATATATATATATATATATATATATATATATATATATATATATATATATATATATATATATATATATATATATATATATATATATTTATATATTTAGTTGACCAATGTTGTACCGGAATGTCAGGTAATAACTACGCGTGTAGTCTTCCCAAACTCTCCCGTTCATACTTATCACTAGCGAAGGACTACAGGGTACGTAGATGATGGGTTCCCGGCCGCCTCAGCGAGAAGCACTGCTGGCGGCCTCTTTAGCTAGCCTATCATCCATCTTTGCTTGAGTTACCCAATAATTGAAATCGCCTCCAGCGGCGGCCGGGTTTCTTGTCAGAATCTCGTTAATCATTTCTAGACCAACGTTTTTCTACCGCGTATAAGGTCCCAAAACTATTTTTCCTTAGAACTGTTGGCGTCAAGAAACGAAAAACCTGGTTTAATAAAGAGAGGTGCTTCTTTTGCAGTGCTAGAAGCTGCTCAATATTTACCTTCAGATCTAGTCCTATTGCATGAAAAAGGTAATTGAGGGAAATCTAAATTAGAAAGTTTTAGCAGTTTTCAACAATATTGCCAGGCTAAGAAAATATTCCAAAATTTCATTTTAACCATTAACAGAAACTATCCCTGCCAGCACTGCTTCAGCGGAACCTAATCAGATTAATTGAAATAACATCTGTTCTACTAATAATTTTTATAGCTTTTAATGCTCAAATGAAAGATCTTAGTCGATTTCATTAGAGAAAAACCTATTTTAATCCACCTAGCGGTGCAATTGTGCCTTTCTCAATCATGAATCACGAGAATGTGTGCGTTGTTTATATTCATTAAAAGCTTTTAAATGCATATATTACATTTTATTATTGTACATCACATGACAACTATTTACAGGAAAATAAATCATTATTCGAGTTCTAACATTTTGAAGAAGAAAAAACAGCCACGGTAATATTGAACTGAAAAAAGGTGCGAAATCGGCAAAGTCCCAAAAAGTCGATTTTTACAAAAAAAAATTTTTTCGGGATAACATAAAATCTCGACGTTTCATGCATTTTAAAGATGTTTGGCATCAAAAATACGAATTCGATTTCTGAAATTTCATGGAATCCCCCCATTGAAAAAAAAATTTGAGCTCCGGCTTTTATAGGAATTTCATATGTGACCGGACGATTTAGTCTATATTTCCGGCCCCATATAAGCGATCCGTACGAAATTTTATAAACATCTTTGGGGATATTATAGCTATCATTTGGGACTAAGTTTGTGAAAATCGGCCCAACCATTTCCGGGAAACTGATGTGAGTTCGTAAATTTCGAAAGATGGCCGCTTTTCCCGAGCACTTCCGGAACCGTCTATGGTGGTCAATGTAGTGAACGAAAGTTTGGTTGGCCGTCGGTGACCTAGAACAGCAAATTTAAGTTGTTTGAGAGACATTTTAGCGAAATTTTTACCTTTTTTGCTTTCATCGGAGTATCGGTTTGAATCACAATTTGCTATGTGATCGCACGCCACAACCTATAACTCCGGAACCGGAAGTCGGATCGGGATGAAATTAAATAGCCATTTACGGGGACGCGATACTTTTCATTTGAGGCCAAGTTTAGTCGAATCGGTCTAGCCATCTCCGAGAAACCGATGTGACTGTTATTCTGAATTTAGATACTTCCGCCGGGGCTTCCGGAACCGATGGTGGTGGCCAATGTGGCCAAATAGACTTTGAATGGATGTTAGTGACCTAATACTACAAATCGAAGCAGTTGTGGTCATATTTTCGAAAAAATTTCACCTCTATGCATTCATGGCAGAATTTATTAAAATCGACATTTTCTGCGTGTTCGTACTCATCACCCTGTAATTCCGGAACCGGAAGTTGGATCCATTAGAAATTCAATATCAGCCTATGGAAACGTTGCACTTTTTATTTGAGACTAAGTTTGTCAAAATCGGTTCAGCCATCTCTGAGAAAAATGAGTGACATTTTTGGTAACATACACACACGCATACGCACATACACACACATACATACATACACACATACATACATACACACACAGACATTTGCCGAACTCGACGAACTGAATCGAATGGTATATGTCACTCGGCCCTCCGGGCCTCCGTTAAAAATTCGGTTTTCGGAGCAATTGCAATACCTTTCTATTGAGAAAGGCAAAAATTTCACCTTTTTACATTCATCGCAGAATTCGTTAGAATCAAGATTTGCTGCGTGATCGTACGTATCATCCTGTAATTCAGGAACCAGAACTCGGATCCACACAAAATTCAACAGCAGCTGATGGACCTTCCATTTAAAATCAAGTTTGTCAAAATCGGTTCAGAAAATTCCGAGAAACCGATGTGGACAAATCAACAAATTTTGTTTTGTAACCATACTCTTCAACTCGTAATCCGGGACAAGATGTCGGTTGAAAAGCAAATTCAATAGCAACCTATGGGAATAGTATACCTTTCATTTGAATCTTAGTTTGTAAAAATCGGTTCAGCCATCTCCAAAAAACCGATGTGGACATTTTGTTAACAAATCCGCACATACACACATACATACATACATACATACATACATACATACATACATACATACATACATACATACATACATACATACATACATACATACATACATACATACATACATACATACATACATACATACATACATACACACAGATATTTTGCGATCTCGATCTCGATTCTGCGAACTGAGTCGAATGTTATATGAGACTCGGCCCTCTGGGCCTCGGTTAGAAAATCGGTTTTTGGAGCAATTGCGTAACCTTTCTATATGAGAAAGGCAAAAGAAAAGTATTTAACTAGCTTAATCAGCATGAGTTCAATGTTATCTTCATGTGATTATATTTTGAAATGTTGGTGGAATGGGTTTAAAAGTGGAGGGAATGGGGGGTTAGTAGAGTGGGAGTGGAGGATGCGTCAGAAATCCTTCATCTTATTTTGGTATACGGGGTGGATGAAGGAAATGCGGGCGTGAGGATGGTCCAAGAGGACGGTAGTGATGAAGGAGGGAGATGTAAGGGAAAGGCGGGGGGGGGCGGAGGGGCTCTGATGCAATACTCAGCTGCATATTTTGCCTTCCATTTGATACTTGGTTTGAGAAAATCGGTTCAGTCATCACCGAAGAACCGATGTGACTTTATTTATGGAATATGCCCGGAATTCCGGACTTCCGGAATCGTCGATAGTGGACAATATATTCAAAGAATGTTTGATTGGCAATCAGTGATCTAGATCTGCGATTAGAAGTAATTTGGTGACCATTTCAATAGTTTTTAGCCTCTGAGGTATTACGATTGTACCGATTTATATGGGAAATTCCAGTGTATCCTTACTAACACCCCTGTAACTCCGGAAGCAAGAGTCAGAACAGAATGAAATTCAGCAGCAATCAATGGTATTACTGTATCTTTCATTTGAAATCAAGTTTGTAAAAATCGGTAGAGAATTCGTTGGGGAATGGGTGTGATATAAGCTTAGGAACTTGGCGGGTTCCCCGGGGGCGTCATGAACTGTCATAGGTGGCCAATGTGGTCAAAGCTGCTTTGATTGATCATTAGTGGTCCAGACCCGCAAACTAGAGTAATGTTACATCAATTTTAATATGTTTTACATCATTTGAACATCATGGTGGTACCAGTTTATATGGGAATTTGCTGTGTGACCGCACTCTTCAACCCGTAACTCCGGAACCGGAAGTCGGATCAACTAAAAATTCGATAGCAGCTTATGGGAGCGTTATACCTTTCATATGAAACTAAGTTTGCGAAAATCGGTTCAGCCATCTCTGAGAAAATTGTGTGAGTTTAAATGACACACACACATACATACACACAGACATTTGCCGATCTCGACGAACTGAATCGAATGGTGTATGACACTCGGCCCTCCGGGCCTCCGTTAAAAAGTCGATTTTTACAGTGATTGCATAGCCTTTCTTTATATGAGAAAGGCAAAAACCTGTTTTAATCCACCTAGAGGTGCAATTGTGCCTTTCTCATTGCTCCAAACTATGATATAATAGCTGGTTCGTACAATATAACATTATGAAAATGTCTTTCATTCTTATTACACTTGGTAAGTATATATAAGAGCACGTTTCTGCATTCATCGCGGTAGCGGTTTGAATCGGAGTTTTCTATGTGATCGCACTCCACAACCCGTAACTCCGGAGTCGGAAGTCGGATGGAGATGGAATTTAATATCAGTTTCCGGGGACGCAACACCTTTCATTTGAGACTAAGTTGATCAAATCGGTCTAGCCATTTTCGAGAAACCAATATAACCGTTATTCTGAATTTGGATACTTCAGGATCCGTCGATGGTGGCCAAAGAGATTTTGAATGACTGTTGGGGACCTAGATCTACAAATTCAACAGTTGTGTTTACATTTTGGAAAAAATTTCACCTTTTTACATTCATCGTAGAATTCATTAGAATCGGGATTTGTTGCGTGATCGTACGTTTCACCCTGTAATTCAGGAACCAGAACTCGGATCCACACAAAATTCAACAGCAGCTGATGGACCTTTCATTTAAAATCAAGTTTGTCAAAATCGGTTCAGAAAATTCCGAGAAACCGATGTGGATAAATCAACAAATTTTGTTTTGTAACCATACTCTTCAACTCGTAATCCGGGACAAGATGTCGGTTGAAATGCAAATGCAATAGCAACCTGTAGGTATATTATACCTTTCATTTGAATCTTAGTTTGTAAAAATCGGTTCAGCCATCTCCGAGAAACCGATGTGTACATTTTGTTAACAAATCCGCACATACACACACACATACATACATACATACATACATACATACATACATACATACATACATACATACATACATACATACATACATACATACATACATACATACATACATACATACATACATACATACATACATACATACATACATACATACATACATACATACATACATACATACATACATACATACATACATACATACATACATACATACATACATACATACATACATACATACATACATACATACATACATACATACATACACACGGATATTTTGCGATCTCGGCGAATTGAGTCAAATGTTATATGAGACTCGGCCCTCCGGAACTCGGTTAGAAAGTCGGTTTTTGGAGCAATTGCATAACCTTTCTATATAAGAAAGGCAAAAGAATAATATTTAATTAGCTTAATAAGCATGAGTTCAATGTTATCTTCATGTGATTATAATTTGGAAAGGTTGGTGGAATGGGTTCGAACATGTAAATAATGGGGGATAGTAGAGTGGGAGTGGAGGATGCGTCAGAAATCCTTCATCTTATTTCGGCGTGAGGGTGGTCCAAGAGGAGGGGAGTGATGAAAGAGGGAAGTGTAAGGGCAAGGCGGGGGGGGGGGGAGAGGGGCGGCGACGCAATACTCAACTGCATATTTTGCCTTCCATTTGAGACTTGGTTTGAGAAAATCGGTTCAGTCATCACCGATGAACCGATAAAACTTTAATTGTGGAATATGCCCGGAATTCCGAATTTCCGGAATCGTCGATAGTGGAAAATATATTCAAAGAATGTTTGATTGGCAATCAGTGGTCTAGATCTGCGATTAGAAGTAATTTGGTGACCATTTCAACAGTTTTTAGCCTCTGAGGTATTACGATTGTACCGATTTATATGGGAAATTCCAGTGTATCCTTACTAACACCTCTGTATCTCCGGAAGCAAGAGTCAGAACCGAATGAAATTCAGCAGCAATCAATGGTATTACTGTATCTTTCATTTGAAATCAAGTTTGTAAAAATCGGTAGAGAATTCGTTGTGGAATGGGTGTGATATTAGCTTAGGAACTTGGCGGGTTCCCCGGGAGCGTCATGAACCGTCATAGGTGGCCAATGTGGTCAAAGCTGCTTTGATTGATCATTAGTGATCCAGACCCGCAAACTAGAGTAATGTTACATCAATTTTAATATGTTTTACATCATTTGAACATCATGGTGGTACCAGTTTATATGGGAATTTGCTGTGTGACCGCACTCTTCAACCCGTAACTCCGGAACCGGAAGTCGGATCAACTAAAAATTCAATAGCAGCTTATGGGAGCGTTATACCTTTCAGATGAAACTAAGTTTGCGAAAATCGGTTCAGCCATCTCTGAGAAAATTGTGTGAGTTTAAATGACACACACACATACACACACATACACACACATACATACACACACAGACATTTGCCGATCTCGACGAACTGAATCGAATGGTGTATGACACTCGGCCCTCCGGGCCTCGGTTAAAAAGTCGATTTTTACAGTGATTGCATAGCCTTTCTTTATATGAGAAAGGCAAAACCGTAGAAATACAGATAAAATTCAATCGAAAATATGAAATAGATTCCATTGGGATGCTAAGAAAACTTGGATCGAAATCCTGGAAAGTATCCAAACAGAATCCTGAGAAGCATGTCATCATTATCCCAAGAGATAGCCAGAAACCAACTAAGCAATGTAGGTATAATGACATTTTATGTGGCCTGCAGTAACTGATATGTGTATCACGAGAAAAATGTACTTTTAGTGTAAAATTAAAAAGTTGCATATTTGGCAATACTGGCGCTAAAAACTTTTTTTTTTGATTCCTTAAACAAATCTTCCAAAAAATTATCTCGCTGATTGATTCTAATGCAAACAGTACCAGAGATATAATCCGAAGAAACACAATTTTTAAGCAATTTGTTAAAATTAAGAGTGTTCCCATGGACTGAGGGCCTGTTCAAACGACACAAAAATTTAAGTTATTATATATTGGCTCTAAAAGAACAATTTCTTCAAAACTGGTTCCATTCCATGAAGGTCGATTCCAAGTTTTGGTTTGATTAGGTTAATTTGCGCGGAATAACTCGTATATAAGCTATTTTTGAGGTAGGTTAAAATTTGAGATGAGGTTAATTGTAGACCCCCCAATTGCCGGAAAAAATGTTCTATTGACTGCAATAATCGAATTAGCACTATAATAAGACATTATAACTGAAATTTGATATTTTTTAAAACACCCTGTATGGAATTTGAAGTATTTCAACTTAAATCTAAACGTAAACTAAACTTAAACAATGTTCTAATACTTATAATTATAATTAATCGTCAGTTTAAAAAGAACTACACATACAGTTAAATTCGCCTAGCCTACTTAAACCTAGTGCCTTATATACTATTGCTTACATGCTATACCAAATCACCCACTGAATCTGCAACTAGAGAAGCAACCGATAACAGAGATAGCAGATTGAATTTTTGTTAGGTAAAATTTATCACTGTCGTCCAGTTAGCACTGGCTCGGCTCGATCAGTTCAAGTTCACCTCCAGAAGGGTAAGGAATAAAATTGCCATCAGTACAGCATACAAGTTTTTTTACCCTACGATCACGTTTCCCGGCACTTGTAAAATATCGTCGCAAGTATTTTTCTATTGTGCCCGTCACTAGCCTTCGGCCAGCCGCTATTGCGGAATAGAAACCCTTCGACCTGGCATTACGAGTCCCGTTGGCTCGAACATTTGGTCCTTCGAGCCGGATCGAAGGACACCCCGGGCAGAAGAACTAGTGAGTAGTAATATTAACCGATCAGATGGCGCTGATCGCTGATTGTGTAGCACGTGGCAAGATTTGCGCCATTGCGATTGTGGTGGACAAAAGGTCCTGTAAAATTCTGGACGCGCCAGAATACAAGCTGCTTTGTCCATTTTCGGTTTGTGGCATCGATTATTGTGGGCCATTTTACATGAAATCGCAAGTCCGCAAGCGTGGTCTTGCAAAAGTAGACGTGACCATCTTCATATGCTTTTCTACACGAGCGATCAACATTGAGCTCGTAAGCGACCGACGACTGCTGCCTTCTTGGCCACCCTTCGCCGTCTGGTTGCTCGTCGCGGAAAGGTGAGTGAAATTCACTCCGATAATGCAACGGTTTTCAAAGGGGCCTCCCACGCACTCAATCGGGTTTATCGAATGCTCAAGGCAGAAGAAGCCGATCGCAATCAGCTTTTCAGCTGGTGCGCCAACAATGAGATACGGTGGAAATTTATCCCACCGCGCGCATCGCACTTCGGAGGACATTTCGGGAAGCCGCATCCCACCTACTAAAGGAAATGGGTAACACTACTATCGCGTACGAGGACATGTTGACCTTACTTGCACAGGTCGAAATGTGCCTAAATTCACGTCCATTAACACCCCTACCATTCGATGCTTCTGATCTAGAAGCTTTGACTCCGGGGCACTTCCTAGTCGGGTCGTGTCTTCAAGCTGTTCCTGAACCATCCGTGAATGACGTCGCTGAAAATCATCTCAACCATTGGGAACAAACACAACGGTACCTACAACGGATCTGGGCCCGATGGTATCAGGAATATTTAACACAGCTTCAGTCCAGAGCAGCGAAGGGCTGCAATCCGCCGGTATCTATCGAACCGGGCAAAATCGTGGTCATCAAAGAGGATAATCTACCACCTACACAGTGGCCCCTTGGAAAAATCGTCGCCGTTCATCCTGGAGCTGACGGAATTGTCAGAGTCGTCACACTGAAAACAGCGTCCGCAGAGAACGTCGTGAGACCCGTGGCGAAATTGGCGCTCCTACCGATGCCGAGTGATCCTGATACACAAAACCATTAGAGCAGTACTACACATGCTCGATGCGAAGTTGGATACCGTACAGGTAATTGCATTTACAATAAATTAATTCACCCCGTATGATCTATCTGGTCTTCTTTTCCCGGTTGGACGACGAGGATTATCGCACCACTGCATTAAACTACTCCTGGCCTGCATCCTCTTGATCTTCACTAAACCTGCATCTGCTGACAAAACGAAACATGCGGAGAATAATGTATTCAGTCAAATACAAGCCACGTCACGGATGAGAAAATTAAGAAGATGCAGACAAGCCAATGAAGTACAAAAAATTAAAAATATTTTGAAATATGAAGAATATTTCAAAGATGGCCGGAATGTAGGGAATTTGAAGTATTTCAACTTAAATCTAAACGTAAACTAAACTTAAACTATTTTCTAATACTTATAATTATAATTAATCGTCAGTTTAAAAAAAAACTACACATAAAGTTAAATTCGTCTAGCCTACTTATACCTAGTGCCTTATATACTATTGCTTACATGCTATACCAAATCACGCACTGAATCTGCAACTAGAGAAGCAACCGATAACAGAGATAGCAGATTGAATTTTTGTTAGGTAAAATTTATCACTGTCGTCCAGTTAGCACTGGCTCGGCTCGATCAGTTCAAGTTCACCTCCAGAAGGGTAAGGAATAAAATTGTCATCAGTACAGCGTACAAGTTTTTTACCCTACGATCACGTTTCCCGGCACTTGTAAAATATCGTCGCGAGTATTTTTTTATTGTGCCTGTCACTAGCCTTCGGCCAGCTGCTATTGCGGAATAGAAACCCTTCGACCTGGCATTACGAGTCCCGTTGGCTCGAACACACCCGGATAATCGAGTCCTACCTGTATATATATATATATATATATATATATATATATATATATATATATATATATATATATATATATATATATATATATATATATATATATATATATATATATATATATATATATATATATATATATATATATATATATATATATATATATATATATATATATATATATATATATATATATATATATATATATATATATATATATATATAGGTTTAGTGAAGATCAAGAGGATGCAGGCCAGGAGTAGTTTAATGCAGTGGTGCGATAATCCTCGTCGTCCAACCGGGAAAAGAACACCAGATAGATCATACGGGGTGAATTAATTTATTGTAAATGCAATTACCTGTACGGTATCCAACTTCGCATCGAGCATGTGTAGTACTGCTCTAATGGTTTTGTGTATCAGGATCACTCGACATCGGTAGGAGCGCCAATTTCGCCACGGGTCTCACGACGTTCTCTGCGGACGCTGTTTTCAGTGTGACGACTCTGACAATTCCGTCAGCTCCAGGATGAACGGCGACGATTTTTCCAAGGGGCCACTGTGTAGGTGGTAGATTGTCCTCTTTGATGACCACGATTTTGCCCGGTTCGATAGATACCGGCGGATTGCAGCCCTTCGCTGCTCTGGACTGAAGCTGTGTTAAATATTCCTGATACCATCGGGCCCAGATTCGTTGTAGGTACCGTTGTGTTTGTTCCCAATGGTTGAGATGATTTTCAGCGACGTCATTCACGGATGGTTCAGGAACAGCTTGAAGACACGACCCGACTAGGAAGTGCCCCGGAGTCAAAGCTTCTAGATCAGAAGCATCGAATGGTAGGGGTGTTAATGGACGTGAATTTAGGCACATTTCGACCTGTGCAAGTAAGGTCAACATGTCCTCGTACGCGATAGTAGTGTTACCCATTTCCTTTAGTAGGTGGGATACGGCTTCCCGAAATGTCCTCCGAAGTGCGATGCGCGCGGTGGGATAAATTTCCACCGTATCTCATTGTTGGCGCACCAGCTGAAAAGCTGATTGCGATCGGCTTCTTCTGCCTTGAGCATTCGATAAACCCGATTGAGTGCGTGGGAGGCCCCTTTGAAAACCGTTGCATTATCGGAGTGAATTTCACTCACCTTTCCGCGACGAGCAACCAGACGGCGAAGGGTGGCCAAGAAGGCAGCAGTCGTCGGTCGCTTACGAGCTCAATGTTGATCGCTCGTGTAGAAAAGCATATGAAGATGGTCACGTCTACTTTTGCAAGACCACGCTTGCGGACTTGCGATTTCATGTAAAATGGCCCACAATAATCGATGCCACAAACCGAAAATGGACAAAGCAGCTTGTATTCTGGCGCGTCCAGAATTTTACAGGACCTTTTGTCCACCACAATCGCAATGGCGCAAATCTTGCCACGTGCTACACAATCAGCGATCAGCGCCATCTGATCTGTTAATATTACTACTCACTAGTTCTTCTGCCCGGGGTGTCCTTCGATCCGGCTCGAAGGACCAAATGTTCGAGCCAACGGGACTCGTAATGCCAGGTCGAAGGGTTTCTATTCCGCAATAGCGGCTGGCCGAAGGCTAGTGACGGGCACAATAGAAAAATACTTGCGACGATATTTTACAAGTGCCGGGAAACGTGATCGTAGGGTAAAAAAACTTGTATGCTGTACTGATGGCAATTTTATTCCTTACCCTTCTGGAGGTGAACTTGAACTGATCGAGCCGAGCCAGTGCTAACTGGACGACAGTGATAAATTTTACCTAACAAAAATTCAATCTGCTATCTCTGTTATCGGTTGCTTCTCTAGTTGCAGATTCAGTGGGTGATTTGGTATAGCATGTAAGCAATAGTATATAAGGCACTAGGTTTAAGTAGGCTAGGCGAATTTAACTGTATGTGTAGTTCTTTTTAAACTGACGATTAATTATAATTATAAGTATTAGAAAATTGTTTAAGTTTAGTTTACGTTTAGATTTAAGTTGAAATACTTCAAATTCCATACAGGGTGTTTTAAAAAATATCAAATTTCAGTTATAATGTCTTATTATAGTGCTAATTCGATTATTGCAGTCAATAGAACATTTTTTCCGGCAATTGGGGGGTCTACAATTAACCTCATCTCAAATTTTAACCTACCTCAAAAATAGCTTATATACGAGTTATTCCGCGCAAATTAACCTAATCAAACCAAAACTTGGAATCGACCTTCATGGAATGGAACCAGTTTTGAAGAAATTGTTCTTTTAGAGCCAATATATAATAACTTAAATTTTTGTGTCGTTTGAACAGGCCCTCAGTCCATGGAAACACTCTTAATTTTAACAAATTGCTTAAAAATTGTTTTTCTTCGGATTATATCTCTGGCACTGTTTGCATTAGAATCAATCAGCGAGATAATTTTTTGGAAGATTTGTTTAAGGAATCAAAAAAAAAAGTTTTTAGCGCCAGTATTGCCAAATATGCAACTTTTTAATTTTACACTAAAAGTACATTTTTCTCGTGATACACATATCAGTTACTGCATGCGAAACATGCGGAGAATAATGTATTCAGTCAAATACAAGCCACGTCACGGATGAGGAAATTAAGAAGATGCAGACAAGCCAATGAAGTACAAAAAATTAAAAATATTTTGAAATATGAAGAATATTTCAAAGATGGCCGGAATGTAGGGAATTTGAAGTATTTCAACTTAAATCTAAACGTAAACTAAACTTAAACTATTTTCTAATACTTATAATTATAATTAATCGTCAGTTTAAAAAGAACTACACATAAAGTTAAATTCGCCTAGCCTACTTATACCTAGTGCCTTATATACTATTGCTTACATGCTATACCAAATCACGCACTGAATCTGCAACTAGAGAAGCAACCGATAACAGAGATTGCAGATTGAATTTTTGTTAGGTAAAATTTATCACTGTCGTCCAGTTAGCACTGGCTCGGCTCGATCAGTTCAAGTTCACCTCCAGAAGGGTAAGGAATAAAATTGTCATCAGTACAGCGTACAAGTTTTTTACCCTACGATCACGTTTCCCGGCACTTGTAAAATATCGTCGCGAGTATTTTTTTATTGTGCCTGTCACTAGCCTTCGGCCAGCTGCTATTGCGGAATAGAAACCCTTCGACCTGACATTACGAGTCCCGTTGGCTCGAACACACCCGGATAATCGAGTCCTACCTGTATATATATATATATATATATATATATATATATATATATATATATATATATATATATATATATATATATATATATATATATATATATATATATATATATATATATATATATATATATATATATATATATATATATATATATATATATATATATATATATATATATATATATATATATATATATATATATATATATATATATATATATATATATATATATATATATATATATATATATATATATATATATATATATATATATATATATATATATATATAACCATTCAGGAAGTCCCATTTGTTTGAGTTTGGCCATCATTAGCAAATGAGGCACTCTA
This sequence comes from Topomyia yanbarensis, assembly GCF_030247195.1. Taxonomy (NCBI): domain Eukaryota; kingdom Metazoa; phylum Arthropoda; class Insecta; order Diptera; family Culicidae; genus Topomyia; species Topomyia yanbarensis. The sequence goes on from NC_080671.1 coordinate 276,922,425, forward strand.
TCGAACGCTTTAGCAAAATCCACATAGACGGCATCAATTCGATGACGTTCACCAAGCGCGCTATTTAGTGACGAAACGTATGCCATAAGATTTGTACTTGTCGATCGTTTTTCACAAATCCATGCTGCCACTCGGAAATGATATGGTGCACCTTTGGGTACAGAAAATCGTGAACGAGACTTTCAAAAACTTTCGGTAAGCAACTCAAAATTAAGATGGCACGATAATTCTCAACATCATTCACGCTACCTGCCTTGTCGATCGGTGTAATAGCTGCTGTCTTCTAGACACTCGGGAAAATTCCTTTGAACAATGACATGTTGAAAATAATACTCGCAGGAACAGCAAGCGCTTCAGCACACTTTTTAAAGAAAATAGGCGGCAAACAATCCGGACCAGCTCCTTTGTCACCATCTACTGATTACAGTTTCAGCTCGAAATGGTATACCGAAAAATTGAAGAGCGACATGTTCAAATCAAATATCGGCAGGCTATTCAAATACGCTTCAGAAAAAGGTGGTCGGTTATTACTTTGCACACTTTGAAAGAAGGATGAGAATCGATTTGCCGACTCAAACGGGGACTCGGCGGTAACATCCTTGTAATCGACACGTTGGAATATACAAAATCAGTAGCATTTTTCTTCACATCGTTCATCTCAAACAATAATACAAAAGGTCGGTGGTGTTGGTCGATTTTAAGCAGAAGTAACGGTGGTTCCAACAATTCCACGCAACTATTCTCGCTAATAAACGCTAAGTCGAGCAGTCTTCCATTCATGTTCACTTTATCATTAATTTGAAACACTCCGTTGGCTAAAACAGACTCGACCAGAGATATTTCCTGTTCCGACGAAGCAAACAGTTTAAATTTTCATCCGACATCCAGCGTAATTGAGGAAGATTATAATCCCCAACAGTCAAAACCATGTCTCGATCACCCGCCAGATCCATTAATTTTTTTATACATATTGCATGTTGATCATATAAAGAAGGCTCACTGTTGGGCGGGAGATATATAGTGCAAACTATCATATCAAACTTCGGCGATGAGATTCGAACAATAATCGGCTCCAATTGCTCGCAGCCAGGAATGCAAATAGCAGAGCTCTGAAGATCGTTTTTACTCCTATCAAAACCCCTCCCCCTCGTCTGTGTTGGCTAGTTTGGGGGTTTCTATCTCAACGGTAAATCGTATAGTTTAGAGCTAGCTCAGAGTTTGAAACGTCGTTGTTCAGCCAGATTTCAGTAAAGGCAATAACATCATAATCGCACTGAGAAAGTGATAGTAGTAATTGATTTGTCTTAGTCCGGACCCCGCGCGTGTTCTGATAGTAAAGCGAGAATGGATGGTAACTGTACTCACGATTCGGACCTCGACTGTTGGAAGTAGAAGGGCGATGTGCAGACGGAAGTGCGCGGATGCAGGGTAAAGCAGCTATATATATATATATATATATATATATATATATATATATATATATATATATATATATATATATATATATATATATATATATATATATATATATATATATATATATATATATATATATATATATATATATATATATATATATATATATATATATATATATATATATATATATATATATATATATATATATATATATATATATATATATATATATATATATATAAAAAAAAGGTAAGGTGGGGCAAATCCGACCGTTGGGTAAACCCGACCCCCCTCTGTTATTGAAAATCGGAAGCACTACGCGAACTAATATCAATGTTGTCGTGTAGAGCATCGAAAATAATTATAATGGTGGCTTGATAGCATTTTATTAGTCTACATTGAGATGCTCAAACGACAATAAGTGTGTTTTTACAACTTTTGATTTGATTTTTGTGAATCATTGACCTCAAGATATTTCTGATTGTTAAGGTGATAGCATAAAAATGTAAGTGGATTTAAATTCTTTGATTTGAGTCCTACAAAGTGCATAGATGAATTTAGGTCAACTTTTTTAATATTTTTTTTAAACACCCGTCGTTGCAAATCATGAAAAAATGACACTGTCCAAATTTGAGCGAAATCGGTTAGCCCCAACCCCTCCCCCAAAGAGCTTAAAATTTGTATGGGATTTTTGGCCAAAATGTATGGCGAAACACTCGCAGTTCACAAAATCGCCGCTAGAGGTCGCTGTAAACTTCCGATCACGGACATAGGAAGGAGTAAAGCTTTTGAAGATATACCGAACAAGTTTGTCGAAGACTACAAGACAATCCAACCAACCGTTAAAGAGTTATTAACGTTTAAAGTTGGATACTGCTGCTTAACATTCGCAAAGGGCGTACTCCGCTTCTCTCAGGTAAATGAACCACGCGTGAAGGTGGGACAAAGTTGGGAAAAATTCATATATCTCTGAAACGATGAGAGATAGAAAGTTATGATGTTCCACAAAGTTGCAGAGGAATAAAAGGACTTTTTGGTTTCACTGGAAAGTTTCAGTATTTCGCCGCAAGGTGGCGGTAGTGAGCCAAGCAATTTAAAGGGAATATTCCTATCTGTACAACGGTAAGAGATGGAACATTTTGATGTTCTACAAAATTGTAGAGTAGCAAAAAATATTTTCTTTTCTCATTTGAAAAAAGCAGAATTCTACCACATGGTGGCGCCAGCGATCAAAATTAATTCAAGGTAATACTCTTATCCATACAATGGTAAGAGGTAGTATTTCAAAGACTTTCGTGTCTCGTTGTGAAAATAGAACTTAGGCCGCTTAGTGGTGCAAACAGCATCGAGAATGAATATATTTTAATACACCATTTGAATGTTTCCTATTTTTTTCTAATTTTTACTCCTGTTTCTTGTGCAGAGTTTCTTTTATTATACATAACATGTTACAAAATTTTCTTAAGACTATCATGTTATGATAAAATATACATTCTTAAATTTCTTTGTAACCCTATTGATTTTTCTCCTGTTGGCAGGGCCGGCGGAAAGCGTGGGTAGTATGGGTAGTACTACCCATACCGAAAATAACCGAGTGGGTAATTACCCACTCGAAATTTTGAACCATTTCAAAAAAATTAGAAGCGCAACGCATGTATCTCGCACTATACACATTTGAAAACATCGATGAACCACAATTCCATTTACATAAACGAACGTGATTTAATGTGAATGTATTGTAAGCGTGTGCATTGCGAAAAGGGAAAAATCGTTACTAATGGATCCCTCACCCTATGCTTTCTACCCACTCACGCGTAAAGTTTTTCGCCGCCCCTGCCTGTTGCATTCATTTTTATAGCTTTATTATTATTATTTTTTTTGTTAATCCAGTTAGACTGGTATTGGTTGCGGGGCTAATAATTTGGTGATAGGTCAGAACTACTAGGGTCATTCGAATGCCGATTAGTGACTTTTTCATCATATCTGGCCTCACTTATAACTTAGAAATAGGCTGCTCAAAATATATTCTGTTATCTTACGCGGACTACTGGGCTTAAGTACTATATTGTGCTAGAATATTGCCAGCCTGGGATAAATACCTTATCCAATTCACGCTGTGCTTCTAATATTTTCAGCACCCCCTTTCTTGCAAATAAGCAAGGCGTGCATGCCAACTGCGCTACCTGCCCAGTCGGGGGTACATCACCAGATATTGGAATTTTGCTTTATACGGATCTTCCAGCATGGGTGGATCGTCTCCTGCGAGAGCTGCAAAATTGATATCGGCGCTTGTCGATAGCTCTCACAGTAGAGACTGACCCGGTTGGGTATTTTGTGCATGTTGCGCGTTATCGCCGGATAAATATAGTGTATGTTGTTGTTGTCGGTGCTCGTTGGTTGCCTCAAGACGTGCCATATGCTGCGAACCCTATTCAAATGATATTAGTTCTACGAGTACGGGAGTAATATTTTGGTAGTAGGTAAAGGATACTACGCCCATTTGAAGGCCCAATGGTCAATTTTTCGTCGTATCTGGTACCACACAAAACTTCCAAACTGAACAATACAAATCAATACTTTGGAATTGTAGTACATGTGAGATCATAGAAATGCGGATTACCATTCCCCAGTGGTCCAGAATGCAAATTTAGCAGCAATTTTGAGATTTTACTAAAACTAAACAACTTAGCCTTAGTGTTCGTAGTTTGTGGGGCCCTTCTTTTTGTTAAAAAAAAGTTAGGATTGTTCTAATTCTACTAAGATAAAAAACTTTTTAATCATTATAGCTAGAGCCAAATAACTTTCAGCGAAGTTGTAGAACGACAAATTTTGGAAAAGTTTGCTGAACACAGGTGAGTTCTACCTGTCATACTATTACTTTTACAGCTTATATTTTGATTTGAAAATTGAAGGTTGGGGTGTTTCTTAGTTTTTCTCACAAAAACTGTTTTATTCAAATAACTTTTGCGGTATTGATTCAAAAGTGAAGTAGTCTTCAGACAACTTTAAGATTGTTTTAAGGCAAATAACTTGTTTCATGGCACCACATAACTATTTTTGCTGAAGAGTTATGAGTACTTTTTCGCCAACAATAACAATATCACTCATTGGGGCAAACAAATAATAATTGTTTTTCAAGTGTAACTAAGGTCATTACTAGAGTTATAATTGAGCAAAAAATAACGAATACGTTATTTTCTAAAAGTTCATATAGTTGATCACAAAAAATCTATTTTTGAAATTATAAGTACTTATATCTTTTGAATAATAGAAGGTAGCGTTTTGATGTGGGTGGTTCTAATTTTTTTAAATCATAAAAGTAACTTTTTAATGGTTCGAGTAGGAGCTTCGTAGAAAATAAAATTTTAAAAAACTTTGTCAAAGACACTGGAACTGTATGTCGTGTACTTTTCATTTTACGAGAAATTTATCTAAAAAATAGTGTTTCTTAAAAAACGGGTTTCTTTATATAACTTTTGCAGTTTTAATTTTTCATTAAGATCACGTTAGAAATACTTTCAGATATTTTGAAGGAGAGGATTTTGTCTCAATGTACCGAACCTCTAGTGTCACTCGTTAGAAAGTTTTATATACTTTTTATTAAAAATAAACTGTTTTATGAGTAAATATTGCAAGACGTAAAAAATATCGTATTTGCTATTTTTTGCAATCTACACTACAAATCATGCTATATCATATGATAACAACGGTATTTAATGTTAAGTGTCCTAATCGAAGACTATGCTATTTGAAAAATTCATATTTTTAAAATTCTTGTAAAAGAAATGTATAGAATTCGCTCAAATTTTCAAGATTTTTTCCGATGCAAGCAGGGCCGAGTCTTATATACCAATCGACTCAGCTCGACGATTTGGGACAATGTCTGTGTGTGTGTGTCTGCGTGTGTGTGTATGTAACGGACAAACTCTCATTCGTGTTTCTCAGCAATGCTGAACCGATCTTATCCAAACCAATTTTAAATGAAAGACCTATTAAACAGTAAGTACGCTATTAATTTGTTTTTGATTCTGATGTTTAGTTTCCAAGATATGAATGTTTGAATGTGTAAAAATGTTTTTGCTGTTTTTTTAAAATTATCTGCCGAAATTGATAACATAGATTAACACTTTATATATTTTTAGACAGCTTATTTAGAATACCTTTCGAACAAGCTAGATTGTTGAAATCGGACTATTATCAAAAGAGATATTTAACATTAAATGCGGACGAAAGATTTTTATTGTTTCCCATTGCCAGATATATGACCAAAAACATTCAATGTATTATTGGCGCCAAAACGGCTTATTTTAGGTCAATAGTATCTTCGGAGAATTTAATGGAGGCAATATGCCCTTTCTTGGTATTGTGCTTCTGCTGATTAATCCACCTATGAAAAAGATATTTTCACAAATTTTCTTGGAAGTGATTATATCAAAATGATGCCTTCAGCAAATTTGTAGCTCTTACTTTTACGAATAACTTTACTAAAGACTTCAAACATCTATTTTGAATACTTTAAAAGTTATGGCTTGTTGTTTGTGGATTACTCTTTGTCGCTTATTTATTGTTCAATATAGTAATAATCCATTGAAATAAGCCAAACATTGTTTCGATAAAACAAATTTTGTATTTCATTTTTCTATCTACAACCGCTAGAAATAATTACCGAACACTTCCAAGTTGTCTGGAAGGAACTTGATAACTTATCAGTAAAAAATGTTCATTTGTGCGAACCTTCTGACTACAATTTTTGTAATTTATAACCATCGGATCGATCTGGAACATATCGGAAAATGAAAAGCGAAATAAATAACTCCAAGCAACGGCGTAGCCAAGAGACGGTTTTGGGGTTCAACATCATACAACCCCCCCCCCCCCCCACCACCCGACTCCACCCACAAAAAATATTGGATTGAAGTTGAAAATGTATTGATGCTGACTAATTTAATTCAATATTACAATAACAATTATCTGATCCGTACATTGATAACTTGTTGTTGTAAACATCATGAGGACTTTTGATAAATTGTCGGAATGGGGTCCTGATATGTAACTGATCTATTGGTCTTGATTTCACAGTTATCTAATAGCATCAATATCAAATTCCTGCCTGAAAACATTCCAATAGAAAATTCCAGAGTTCTGTAATCAATCAGAATCCTCAAATTTATTTTCAAATTGAGCTCGCTTTTGTAGAGATGTACTGTAATAAGGGTCTTTATTTAATAGGAAGCGAAGTTAAAATTGATTTAATGTCTATAAAACAAAGAACTGCTCACCAAAAAATGCATAACATTTACTATGCCTTTGCCTTTCTCATTCACTCTAAAATTCGTCAATCTAATCCCGACCCGGAGGGCCAAGTGGCATATGCCAATCGACTCAGTTCGTCTAGATCGGAAAATGTCTGTGTCTGTATGTATGTGCATGTATGTGAAAAAATGTGACCTCTGTTTCTCAGAGATGGCTGGACCGATTTGCACAAAGTTAGTCTCAAATGAAAGGTACAACCTTCCCATCAGCTGCTATTGATTTTTTTATTGATTGGACTTCCGGTTCCGGAGTTACGAGTAGAAGAGTGCAATCACACAGCAAATTCCCTTATAACTGAAATGAAAAAAATTCATAATCAGATTTGTATTTTTGATGCCAAATGGCTTTAAAATGCATGAAACATTGAGATTTGATGTAAACTCGAAAAAAATAATGTTTGACAAAAATGTACTTTTTTGGACTTTGGTACATTTTTGCCTTTCTCATATAGAAAGATTATGCAATCACTCTAAAAATCGTCAATCATACCGGCCCGGAGGGAGTATGCAGTGAGGGGTTGCTACTTTAAAATTAAAACTAGTTTAAAATTTCTTAACAAGTTGAAAATTTTCGGCAGGACCCGGACCTCCCGGATCTTTCTCCATGATCCGCCGCTGGTTTCAAGCGATGTTTCAGTATCACATAGTATGTATGTGCAAATCGTACTAAACATGTAATAGTCATTTCCACCATTGTATTGAACATAACCGCCCATGGAATCGTAGTCTGGACAAATGAGAAAAGCACAATTGCACCACTAGGTGGATTAAAACAAGTTTTTATTTTGGGAATGCGTCGAGTTGAGATGAAAACGTAATATAATTAATGGCGAGGATAACACTTATTCGGAAAGTAGAAAAGTAGAGAAAAATTTATGAAGAATGACGATTTCCATTCGATTCTAGCAGGTCCTGATCGATTTTGATGAGCATTTGATTTTTTGTTGTATGACCAATTATATGTATAGGTCAAATGTTCAAAAACAGTAATTTAAGGTCAAGATAGCATCATTTTGAAACCGCCAATTTCGGAGGTTTATTATCTTCGATGAGTTTTACGAACGTTAAACAGCGCATCATTTGATAAAATAATTTTGACGGTATATCGTCCAAGAAGTATTTATGGTGAATTTTCTCAGGTTAATATTCATGACTACAATAAAGTCTCAACAAATTCGCTAAAGACACGAACTCTGTTACTATTTTCTGAAAAATTATTTCTGCATAATTTTAAAACTTCAAAAATTACGGTTTCGGAATTATGCCGTTTGGACAGTAAGATCGATTTTCACCAAACCCCCACCAAACCGAATTTCTGGCTACGCCGCTGACTTCAAGTAAGTAGAAACAGAGTCGTTCTACACTCGTTCACAAGAAACTTCTTCGAATGCTGAATATCTATTATAATACATGGAAACCCCGATTTTATTAGCCAAATATGAACATATGTTTGATGGGCTCTAGCAGACAAACAAGACTGAATTCGAGTAAATCCTTTCTTGAGCATGTTTTCCTTATCATGAAGAAGGAAATATGCAAAAATAAAAAGTTAATCATAATCAGAAATATTTATCAGACTACATCAAGGGACGGGAAGAATATTTTAACAGCTACAGTTTATTATAATGAAAAAATTGCCCGATTTAGTCAATGTCCCCATTTTGTCAGCCTAAAATACACCATGAGACTGTTGAAAATGGGTTTTTATTGTATGTATTATTCACTGTGTTTCACATTAGTAGGCACATTTCATTTTTGGGGATTTTTTATTGCATCGAACTACAACAATTTTTAGGTAGTTTTCAAGGGAATATTTTATAGACTTCTTCCAAAATTTGGCGAACCTGTTCCAATTCGTATACCAATTAATTGGTATACTTAAGGGTTTATATGTTGCAGATAGAGAAAATACTGAAATTTTCAGCTTTTTTCCTACACAATATTACGCTAATTAAACAATTTTTCCTAATAAGTTTGTAAAAATTATAAACCATTTGAAGTTTTTTAATAGTATTATTTTTTATTTAACCGTGATTTTTTAATAAATAGTGACCATCGCTTCACAACGTTGTCTATTTTTCATGGCTTGCGGTGAGCACGATCTCTCGAATTGTTGAACTGAAAATTATGGAATAGAAATTAATTTTTAGTATTCTTTACAGATTTAACTCGTCGCGCAGATAGCTCTGAATTAGACCCGCTAGTGCCCTAAGACGATTTCGCTAGATTTTCAGAGCACTGTGCACCCAGTGCATTAACGTAAGTGACGGAAGGTTATCGAAAATTTTCGTGAAAATGAAAATTCCAGTAATGATGATGATTTTCCCAAACGGTTCGTTTTCGACAGGTTTTTATTTGTTCTTTGGCATTAGGATTAGCGATAATAATTCAAATCAAGGATACTACTGGGAAGTCACCTTTAGAAAAAGTCGATGTCGAAGTAAAATTTGGAACTATGCACGCATGCACTTTAGAGATAGCGTGATATCAGGAGCAGCGATTTCATTTCAACGCTTTTTTGTGAAAAGGGCGATACTTACAAATGTAAACATAAGGCTTTTTTCATACATGCGAATGAGGGCTTTGAAACGCAACAAATTAACCTAAAAATTTGGATTCTACGATATTGCTTTCTTAAACTACAGCATAAAATACAACGAGCAAAACTGTATTTTTGTTTGTTTATTTAAAGTTTCGCCCTCCACGCTCCATGCAAACAAACAGGGCGATACTGTTTTGCTAGCAGTTTAGAGGCGAAACTGTTTTTTTTGTATTTTTTTAGGATTATCAAGCTGATACCAGCTGTAAATAGTAACAATGATCGCTATTGAAAAAACACGGACGAAATCGGTGGTGTAAAACGGCAATTATTGCAAAAAACGTAAGGGCGATACTTCAATGCTGATAGGTGGGACTGAAAAAGTAAACAATCGCCAAAGGACCGCCAATAACACAACAAGTCGTCAAGTTCGCACGCGTTTATCGTCCGATCCAGGTGCCGTGCGCGATATTTCATTTAGTTTTTTTATTAATTCAGCTTTTCGTGTGTGTACATTAATCATAATGAGTTGCGAAATCTGCACTTTCGACACTTCCACTGATACAGTTATGTGGACGTGTATAGGTTGCCCAAGAAAATTCCACGCCGCTTACATTGGAGTGACTGTTCCGAGGGGATCACTGCGGAAGAAGGACAAGAGGGTGAATATCAACTCGTATCTATTACCGTGCTGTGAATCATGTCAAGGATTGATGCAGGCCAAGATTGAGTTTAAAGGGCTTATTGAACAACAACAACTTCTGGAATCACAACTGCAAGCCAATACAGAAGTAATGCACCGGCTCGCGTTTCAACTGGAGAAGCCTAACATAGTTCACGAAGCGATCGATGGCATAGAAATTTTGCTTACAACAATAAAACAGGAATTGATAGCAATAAACAAAAACAGCAGTTTGACTGGAAGTGTTGTTACCATTAAAAATCACATTACCTCGCTATTCGATACAGCAATGACGACAACGAAAAATAACGTCTATAGCACGCTGAAAACGGTAACGTCAGAGCTATCAGCTGAACTGCGCACCATGAATGATGAAATAAGCCAGCTTAATTAACTGTCTCTGGACACAGCGGCTAGTATTACTATGACGTCAAACCCGACGCTCGGGATTGATATTCTTGACGAGCTTAAGTCTCTGTCAGCGAACATATCCACCAGTCAAAACTTCACAAATTCAGCGCTAACTATTGATATCCTCGACGAACTTAAGGCGCTTTCATCAAACATAACGGCAAGTCAAAACGCTTCACCATCGCTTGATTCATGCCCCAGTTTGGAAGCCGAATTTAATAACGACAAAAATATCGATAACTCAGGTTGGCGCTTTTTGGGTATGGAAAGCAGACTGGAGCGATTACGATGCATGCAAATTAAGAAACCTGAACCAACAAAAACAGGCCAAAAAGGCTAGAAGACGTAAAAAAGATCGAGGCGAAATAATAACGTTAATGAAAAAAACAAAAGCACTACAAATTTTCTTCGACCTGATCAAGAGCAACTCGCAGCGGCGCGCCACTCACGACAGCCAGTTAATAGTAACCATACGAGTAATCGCAGAATCACATTTAGGGCCGGCAGCACCCACTATAACAAAAACCATACGAGTAGTCACTACAACAATAGTTTCCTGCCACCGGATAGAGTACTTCTTGCGGCGGCAAAGGATCATTTCTCAGAACCCCCCACGAACTATAGGCCAACTATTCAGTTTCAAAGAGGACCGACATTGAATCCCTATCCAGTGGATGATTTACCACGGTCGACGCTGCAAATGCACCCAACATCGGAACGCTCGTCAACAGTTTTGTGTAAAGCGTGCCATTCTCAACATTCGTGTTTTCGACGACATTGACGCATTCCCTAGAAGAAGGAAACGACTAGGACATCGCAGTTTGCCAAGATTCAACGCCATTTGAACGACAACAAAAAGAGGTAATCTCGACTCCTCAAGTAGAGTCGTCAGTAGAAATTTTAATTTACTGTCAAAATTTTAATAGAATGAAAAGTGCATCGAAAATGAATGAAATTCATAAGAAAATTTTAAGTAGCTCCTATACAATTATTTTGGCTACAGAAACTAGTTGGGACGAAAGTATTAGAAGTGAAAAAGTTTTCGGAAATAGCTACAATGTGTTTAGAGCTGACCAAAACATTCATATGTCTGAAAAGAAGTCAGGAGGGGGAGTTTTAATAGCAATTACATCAAAATTTAACGCAGAAATCATTACTACAAGGAAATTTAAAGAATTTGAGCATGTGTGGGTTAAAACCCATCTGGCAGGTGAAACACATATATTTGCCTCTGTGTGCTTCCCCCCAAATAATGCCCGCAAAGATACATTTGAAAAGTGTTTTCTTATTGAAATTATAACCTGACTTCAATCAACGAAGCATTGACTTCTTTCCAGACACTGAATATGAAAGCATCCTACTTCCAGTCGTCGGGGATAACGAAACTCTGCAGGCCATATTTGACAAAACTGCAAGTTTAGGACTTAACCAAATTAATCATGTTAGAAATCAGCAAAACTGTTATTTAGATTTATTATTCACAAACATTCTTGGAGACTTCTGTGTCACCGAATCATTAACTCCACTATGGAAAAATGAAGCGTTTCATATAGCAATTGAGTTTTCTGTATTTGTACATGATAACAAAAGACCCGATGACTGCGAGTACGAAGAGGCATTTCAATTTCAATTAGCCAATTTTGACAACATAAAACAAAGACTAAGCAGTATAGATTGGCAAACGTTGTTTAGAAATGAAGCAAGTATCGAAAATTCAGTAGACGTCTTTTACACAAAATTGTGCACGGGTTCTTCAAAGGACGTTCAACTAATAGAAATTTACTAGAATTCGTTAACTACTCATTGATTGCAATGGAGAATGGAAACTACATTGAAGCTCTTTACACAGACTTTAGCAAGGCATTTGATCGTATCAACATACCCTTGCTATTATTCAAACTGAAAAAAATTAGGAAGTGAACCAGGTCTTCTCAAATGGCTCGAATCATATTTAACTAACCTTCAACAAATAGTTAGGTTTAAAGGGAAGAAATCGAATCCCATTCAAGTCACATCAGGAGTTCCTCAAGGCTTCCATCTAGGCCCTCTTTTGTTCATTTTATTCGTAAATGACATATCATTCATTCTCAAAAACATAAAAGTTCTTATCTATGCCGACGACATGAAGCTCTTTTTAGAAATTAGGAACGAACAAGACATAAAGATATTACAGGACGAAATACATATGTTTTACCTCTGGTGTAACAAAAGCCTTCTGCAACTAAACGTAAAAAAATGTAATGCAATAACTTTTAGTAGGAAACGAAATACACCTGACATTTCAATTACTCTAGGAAATCAAGTGGTACAAAAGTGCGAAAGAGTTAAAGATTTGGGAGTCATTCTAGATTCAAAATTAACATTCATTGACCATTACAACACAATCATCAATAGAGCAAATAACATGCTTGGATTTATAAAACGTTTTAGTTACAATTTTAATGATCCATATACAATTAAAACATTATACATCTCGTATGTAAGGTCAATACTCGAATATTGTAGCATAGTTTAGTCACCTTTCTCAATCACACATGAAGAAAGAATATAATCAGTACAAAGGCAATTTTTATTGTTTGCACTTCGCAAAATAGGTTGAACACGATTTCCTCTCCCATCTTATAAAGCTCGCAGTATGCTAATTAACATCCAAACACTAAAAGAGCGCCGAGAATATGCAATGGTTTCATTTTTAAACGATATCATTTCGTGTCGTATTGATTCAGTCGAACTTCTATCTAAACTTAATTTTTATATACCTTCCCGGCAGTTACGAATCCGAAATATATTTATAACAAACAGTTATCGTACAAATTATGACAAGTTTGGACCATTAAATCAGATGATGGTAACTTACAACAAGCACTGCGAAGCTATTGACTTAACAATGACAAAAAGCAAATTAAAAAAATATTTCAATACTATTCTCTTATAAAGAACATTCTAAAGTAGTGCTATGTAAACCAGATAGTGTTTAGTTTAGTTATTAGTATTTTATTTTTTAACTGTATACTATATTTTATCGTTGTAACAAAACGGTCTACTCTTGTTTGACGACAATAAATAAATAAAAGGGGCGGTACTATCATTTTGTCAATTTCAATAGCAAAAACAAATTTTGATTTAATAATTGTAAATACTTTATGAAGTTTTAGGTTTCGATCACTGAATCATGCAATCTAGGATGTAAAAAACACAATAGTTCTTAAATAGGAAATAAAACCAAGTCAGGAAATATTCACTGTTGATTTTCTTTGAATGGTGTCACTGCTAGTATCGCTTTTTTCAAGAAAAAGCGTTGATTTCTTAGTTCTCAGTCGCGTTGGAAATTTGAGTAAAGTATAAACTTCAAATCGATTAAAAAAATATTCGATTTTTTTGGCTCAGTACAATATATAACCCCTTTAGGAAAATTCAGTTTTCCCACCACAATGCATTGATTGAGAAATTTAGATATTTTATTAACAGAGCATTAACAATAATTCATTTGTATGTCTATTTTATGGGCCATTTTTTCGCTTTCCCATTGATTTGGTTTGAGATTTCTAGCACTGGTGTTGTCCTATGCTGATTTGAGCGATTCTCTGAGTCCTGCCATTATCCCGTGTAGTATGTGTTATCAAAACATCGCGAAGCATCAAGTTCTAAATGTGCTCAAACGATATCCGAAGAGAGTGATAAGAGTTATAAGAAATGTCTCATCAAACTGTTAGGTGGACTAAAAGCGTTTCTTATATAAAATTCTTATAACTTTCAAACGAATAATTTTTGGTAGTTGGTGTTTTAATGAAAATTATGCACCTTAAATAATCTTGCACCCTTGTCTAAATGGTACTTTAGTGTAAAATAAAAACTTTTTTATAGAAATAAAACCGTTTTTAAGGAACACACTAAAGCTTACATTTTGATTTGACGGGCAATAGGAAGTATAAAAGCTTGAGCTTGCGTGTCTTCAGCAAATTTGTCTAAAATTTGTTATTCTACAACTTTATCGAAGATAGTCAAGGTCTATCTCGAACCGTTCAAAAGTTCCATTTTAAATATTGCTAAAATTAGAACCACTCTAGCTTCTTTTTAAACCAAAATACGGAGCTTGTAAAGTACAACAACTTTGCCAAACATATTGTAAGGCTAAATCATTTAATTTTAGCAAAAAGATAAAATTCCTGCTAAATTTACATTCAGGACCCCTGTGCATTCCAAAGCACTAAGTATCTCAATAGTGACATTATTTCTAGGACCCCAAAGTAGGCTAATAAAAGTGTGCTTCTTCGAAAATTGTACCGCGGTTAAACCTATTATACTATGAAGTACTGGTCCGTTATTGTCGTGACTAACGAATTATCTTTCAATAAACGGGCCCTTTTCAAAATTTCGGGATGAAAGTCGTGAAAGGTTTGGAATGCTCATATCTTTTCATATCATACTGCATGGAATTAATCAATTTTCGAAATTTGTCGAAAATAAGTTCAACAATGTTGTATGCAATTTTGAGGTATGTATGACATGCATTAATAACGAAAAACTGTTTTGAAAAATCTTTCGAAAACTACTTGGAAATGGGGAAAAGTTTCAGCTCATCTCGGTCAGAGCCAATATGATGCACCAACCGGACACTGAAATGATGAGAAATTTTAAATATAGCTCCGCTACAGTTTTGTTTCATTTTGTGTTGAGCTATTTAGAGCGTACAGGATCCTCAAAGGGCTGTACAATACCGGGAAGAAAATATTTGTGAACTGTACACTAGAGTGACAGAAAAAAATGACCCCCATCGGCCCACCCCTGAGTCGATTCCTAGTCCCACCAGGAGTGTCTACTCCAAATTTGAGCCAAATCGAACAAGTCTAGCTACCGGACCAACGTGCTTGAAGTTTGTATGGGATTTTTCGACAATTTACATGGAGAAAACTAGCAATTCTTCCGAACATACTATTCATAAATCTAACCATTAATCCACAAAAATGTTTAGTTTGTTAGAACCTATTACTGATACACTATCATGCACTGCTAGGCCCCATGTAAAACTGACTCAGACATCACTTCGTTAAAAGTTTAATAACTTTTCCTATTCGAGTCGGAGCGCTTTGCAGTCTTCAACAAAGTTGTAGACAATAGAATTATCTTCTTAAGTTTCACTTTTGGTGATAATCTGATGTATACAGTGCCACCTAGCGGCGAAAATGTGAGCAAGAGGGTTTTCTCCATGTAAATTGACGAAAAATCTCATACAAACTTCAAGCACGTTGGTCCGGTAGCTAGACTTGTTCGATTTGTGTATGTGTGTGTGTGTGTGTGTTAACCTTCCTATCTCCCACTAGCTGGTAGTGATTTACAGAAAAAAGATGTTTGCATGTATTTAAACATTCATGCAAATAACTTGGTTCACGGATTTAGGAAGGTGTTAGCTCAATTGACTTTCCGATGACCCATTTCGTGTACAGTGCCATACATGTTCCGAGATCAACGTTCCATCAACTAGCCCCCGCCTTACTGTAATGTTTGTATCAATTGGATTGTAACATTACAGTAAAACTTTCGATTCCATTTAAGCAGGAAATCGACGCGTATTTAGTATATTGGTTCAATTTGTATATATATATATATATATATATATATATATATATATATATATATATATATATATATATATATATATATATATATATATATATATATATATATATATATATATATATATATATATATATATATATATATATATATATATATATATATATATATATATATATATATATATATATATATATATATATATATATATATATATATATATATATATATATACATGTGTACAAGAAAACTTACCATTTTTGCAGTTTTCTACCCTCATTCCTATCCCCCATTTATGTCTCCTTTGACTCTCATCCACATTTCTTGAATTCCTGCTTATTTAAGAAAGAAAAGGGGAAATAATTAAAAAGCACCGATAGACTCCGTGTTTTCCTCAGCGCTTCCGTTTCTCTTAGTCTAGTGTCACTGCCTGTTGGACTTGTGTAAGTTGTTCCATTGGAGATCTCCAAGGAGCTGTAATTGGAGGAAGATCTGACTTCTATCCAGAAGTATCAGTTTTTTCACATTAATAGATTATATGTGTGCACTACAAAACAATCCCGTGTAAAATTCAACTAGTTTTTGAACATTTATATGTACATATACACACATACACACATACACACATACACATATATACACACATATATAACTCCGCTAGCGAATGACGGATCCCAATAGTAGCATGTCTGTAATAACATACGTACATGGAACTATTGAGAACCAGAGCTACAGGTCCAAAGCCCTGGTAAAGGAGGATGGTTGTGATGATCCGGGCCGAGATCACCACGTAAAGCAAGGTAGGGCATAACCCCAATTCCAAGGCGTGAAGCGACCCGTGCCGAGGGATGAGTGATCGAGGGGGTGAAAAAGATGCTCGATCGTTAACGGAGCCTGTGGGGTACCTGGGCAACCCCCACAGTAAGCGTCCCTTACCACGCTAATGCGGAGCTCTGGCGTGGCGGACATTTATTTCTCGCGCTACTCGTGGGACTATACATGGAGATAAACAAAAATAAAAACAAACAGACGGAGGTGCCAAACCCCTTCGCAAGAGGTGGTTTGGCGAGGTCTCCCCCCCGTGGGGAGAGTAGTGGAGCGATGAGTGCTGCATCCGAAAGCACCAGTGACCCCCCAGCAGCGGTAGGCAATACCCCTACCAATGCATCGGAGGGGCCAATAGCTGCGATGCGCAAAGTAGCGAAGCAACTCGATTCTATAATCGACTTCGCTAGCGCAAAGCAGAATATAGCCAAGGAGTTGAAGTTGAGCCTTCTGGAGCTCCGGAAAGCTGTTCGTGTCGCAAGACAGGAACAGCAGGCCTATGTTGAGAGGGTGGAATGTCGGGAGAGGCCCGACAGAGAAACCCAGACAGTGGCCTCCAATAGGGAGGAAAGAGAGAAGGTCGATAGAGGTTCACAGACAGTGGCCTTTACCTTCTACGGAGCAGCCACGTCGATCGGAGCGGCGACCGAGTTCCCCTCGAAGGGAAAGGGAAAGGGCAATCGCAAGACGGCATCGAAGCGAAGCGCCCTAGGAAGTCGCCAGGCGAGGGTGCCAAAACCGACACCACTCGGCGTGCAACCGTCAAGGTCAAACGCCGCCTGGGTGAGGTAAGCGAGGGCGAGAGTAACCTCGCTGTGGAGAGCGATGGTACCAGCAACCCGGCACGACCGGGGCAGGGGGGCTCAAACCCCTGGACGCTGGTCACCAAGAAAAAGCCGGCACCGAAACCGGAGGTACCGCGGCCTGCGAGGAAGGCCAAGGACAGAGGCGAAGCCTTGTGGTTAAAAACCGACAAGGACAAATACGCCGATGTCCTTAAATCGATGAAGGCGGCCGAAAGCCTCTCGGCCCTTGGGCAGGATGTGCGTAGCGTAAGACGCACCAACACGGGAGAGATGCTCCTGGTGCTGAAGCGAGGCGCACAATCAAGTGCAGTATATAAGGCCTTGGCCCAAGAGGTCCTTGGTGAGGGCGCCCAAATCAGGTCGCTAGGTGCGGAAACAACTCTCCAGTGCAAGCACTTGGACGAGTTCGCGACCGCAGAAGACGTCGTCGCAGCCGTCAAAGAGCAATGCGGCGTCACAATCGAGCGGGCCTCTGTGCGATTGAGGGACGGACCCTCTGGCACCCAAGTAGCCTACCTCAGGCTACTGAATGCGGATGCCAAAAAGGTAACCGAGAAAGGGAAGCTGAAGATCGGTTGGTCGGTATGCCCTATTAGTATACCCCAGCCGCCTTCAGTGGACAGGTGCTATCGGTGCCTAGAATCCGGCCATAAAGCTTACGAATGCAAAGGCATAGACAGGAGCAAGCTATGTCGTCGATGCGGCGAGGAGGGGCATAAAGAGCAGGGTGCACTAAGGCATATAAGTGCCTTATCTGCACCGCTAAGAAGCAAGCCCATAAACATGCTATGGGCGGACCTTCGTGTCCCTTCGGCGAGTTAAATAAGAAGAAGCCGTGAGAGTCACACAGCTAAATCTTAACCATTGTGCAGCAGCCCAACAGCTGCTGTGGCAGTCGGTCTCGGAGTCGAGGACAGATGTCGCCCTCTTATCAGACCCGTACAGCATCCCTGCCGGCAACGGCAATTGGGTGTCGGACGGGTCTGGAATGGTGGCAATCTGTACAACGGGAAGGTTCCCGGTTCAAGAGGTAATACACCCCTCCGCCGAGGGTGTGGCGATTGCCAAGATCAATGGTGTGTTCTATTGCAGCTGCTACGCCCCACCAAGGTGGCCAATAGAACAGTTCTACCAGATGATCGACAGGCTCTCGTCGGACCTCGTGGGCCGGAAACCGGTAGTAATAGCGGGAGACTTCAACGCTTGGGCAGTGGAGTGGGGCAGCCGCTGTACAAATAGCAGGGGTCAAGCGCTAATGGAAGCGTTTGCGAAACTCGATACTGTGCTAGCTAATGATGGCTCCGCTAGTACATTCCGTAGAAACGGAGTGGAGGCGTGGATTGATTTGACCTTTGCCAGCCCGAGTCTGGCTCCAGGCATGGCATGGGTGTAGACGAAGGCTACACCCATAGCGATCATTTAGCAATCCGCTTTAAGATCAACTATGGTGTGCAGCATCCGAGGGCGGGAGATCCCTGTCAGGTACGCGGGTGGAAGTCCAATCACTTCGACAGCGAAGCTTTCACCGCGGCCCTGGGACTGGAGGCCAACACCGACAGTCTAAGCGGGGATGCGCTGGTAGCTGTTCTATCACGCGCGTGCGATGCCACTATGCCGAGAAAAACACTGCCAAGAAACGGTAGATGCCCGGTATACTGGTGGAGTGCCGAGATTGCAGCTCTACGATCAGCCTGTCTCAGAGCTAGACGTAGGATGCAAAGAGCTCGCACCGAGGATGCAAGAGAGAACCGCCGTGAAGTGTTTCGAGCTGCGAAATTAGCCCTTAACAAGGCTATTAAAAGCAGCAAGAGAGCGTGTTTCGACAACCTGTGTGAGAGTGCCAACGCGAATCCGTGGGGTGACGCCTACCGGATTGTGATGGCCAAGACCAAAGAGGGCTCCTCACCCCCAGAACGGTCTCCGGACCGGTTGGCAACGATTATCGAAGTACTCTTCCCGTCTCGAGCCACAAGCCCCTGGCCACCTGCACTACGAGACAGTGCGGGCACGGTCGAAATGGTGGCTCCAGTGACGAATGAAGAACTACTCGCAGTGGCTAAATCCCTAGCAATGAACAAAGCTCCAGGGCCGGATGGAGTTCCAAACAACGCTCTCAAGGCAGCGATCATAGCGAACCCGAACATGTTCAGGCTAGCTATGCAGAGATGCCTTGACGAGTGCCGTTTCCCCGATAGATGGAAAAGGCAGAAACTGGTGCTGTTGCCGAAGCCCGGGAAGCCGCCAGGCGACCCATCGGCGTACAGACCAATCTGTCTGATAGACACGACTGGCAAACTGCTTGAGAGGATCATCCTCAACAGGCTCACCCCGTACGCGGAAGGTACGGACGGTCTGTCAAGCAACCAGTTTGGCTTTCGAAAGGGTAAGTCCACAGTGGACGCTCTCAACTCAGTGATAAATACTGCCGAGATAGCGATCCAACGAAAAAGGCGAGGTATTCGATACTGTGCGTTAGTGACACTTGACGTGAAGAACGCATTCAACAGCGCAAGCTGGGATGCCATCGCGCTCTCGTTACACCGGCTTAGCCTACCGGTGGGTCTGTACCGGATCCTGGAAAGTTACTTCCAAAACCGCGTACTGATATACGAGACCGATGCCGGTCAGAAAAGGGTTCCGATTACCGCCGGAGTCCCGCAGGGCTCGATCCTAGGCCCGGTGCTATGGAACCTCATGTATGACGGGGTTCTGAGACTGAAGTTCCCTCCTGGGGTCAAGATCGTCGGCTTTGCCGACGACGTAACCTTGGAAGTCTACGGGGAGTCAATTCCTGAGGTAGAACTAACCGCAGAACACGCGATTAGCACGGTGGAGGAATGGATGAGCGCGAGAGACCTGGAGCTCGCTCATCATAAGACGGAGGTAGTTATCGTCAACAACCGCAAGTCGGCACAACATGCAGTTATCCATGTGGGAGAAGTCGCGATCACTTCACAGCGAAGTCTGAAGTCTCTCGGAGTCATTATAGACGACAAGCTGACCTTCGGCAGCCATGTCGACTATACGTGCAAGAGAGCGTCGACTGCTGTTGCGGCACTATCGAGAATGATGTCCAACAGCTCAAAGGTGTGCGCCAGTAGACGTAGGTTACTGGCAGGCGTTGCCGTATCTATCCTCAGGTACGGCGGCCCGTCATGGTCAAGAGCACTGAGGGTAACCAGTTACCTACAGAAACTGGAGAGCACCTACCGCGTGATGTGCCTCAGAGTGATATCTGCCTACCGCACGGTATCACACGATGCATCCTGCGTGATAGCGAGCATGATGCCAGTCGGGCTGGTCATTCGGGAAGATGAGGAGTGCTTTGAGCTACGTGGAAATAGGGGAGCCCGCGAGCGCACCAGGGTGACCTCGGTCGCCAGATGGCAGCGTGAGTGGGACAACTCCCCGAAAGGTAGGTGGACCCACCGGCTGATACCTAGCATATCGAGCTGGGTGGGAAGACCCCATGGGGAAGTTCACTTCCACCTGACACAATTCCTGTCAGGCCATGGCTGTTTCCGTCAGTACCTCCACAGGTTCGGACACGCGGAGGTCCCAGTCTGCCCGGACTGCCCAGGTGTAGATGAAACTGCCGAACACATACTGTTCGTATGTCATCGGTTCGACGTCGAAAGAAGAGCAATGCTTGACGTCTGTGGCTGGGACACAACCCCGGATACCCTTATTCAGCGGATGTGTCAAACGGTGGAGAAGTGGAACGCAGTCTCGGCTGCTACCATCCAGATTGCCAGTAGGCTACAGGTAATCTGGCGAACCGAGCAACAGACGGCGGGCACGGCTAACTAGTGATTGGTTAGCTGGAGCGAAAAAGGCCAAGCGCAAAATAAGAGAGTGAATGGTCTGTTCATGCCGAGGTAGGTTGGCGCAGCGAATGGCAACCGCGTAAGGGGTAAACCCAGCCACCCCGAAGCAAGACAGAAGAGTGAGTGTATAGGCGTATAAGTGGACTGCCTCATGCCAAGACGGGAGCGTCGTAGCGTAGTATGTTGGAACTAAGCTATCGATGCCTCATGGCGTGGCAGAGGAGTGAAAGGGTGAGCATCCAAGTCAGTCTCACATTGCATGTTAAGGGTGAGCATAAAAGTCAGCCTCACAGGTTGGTAGAGGCTAGCACAAAAGTCAGCCTAGCAAGGAATGAAAAAGGTGAGCACAAAAGTCAGCCTCGCATGGTATGTCAGAAGTGGGGCCTAAGGAAAATGTCCCACATGGGATGCCAGAGGGAGTGACAAAGGTACAATAGAGTGGCACGATTGAGAGTGAATCAGGTGATAGGGTGAGCACCCAAGTCAGCCTCACATGGATGGGTAGGGCGAGCACAAAAGTAAGCCTAGCAAGGAATGAGTAAGGTGAGCACACAAGTCAGCCTCGCATGGAACGTAAAAGGTGAGCACAAAATTAGCCTCATGTGGGAGTGTTTGAGAGTGAATCAAAGTGTGATTGAGAGAGCATCCAAGTAAGCCTCATACAGGATATATGATCGCGTGAGCGAGAGTGAATGAGTACATTGAGTACAGCCATCCCCCCAGAAGTAATACCGAGAGGTAGTTCCTGGGAGGAATGATGGCGGAGCCCAATGGAGTTTAGTCGGTATTAATGGCTGGTCACCATTCGAGTCCGACACGCCCCCAGTGCACCCCGTGTGGTAGATTGGACCCTACCGTTAGCACGTGTACTGGGCTAGGACATAAAGGTCTTCTCCACTGTAAAAAAAAAAAAAACATATATACACACATAGATACACACATGCATACATAAAAAATATACACATGAATTCATACACACATACATATACAAATAGCTACATACATATACGCATTGTTCATACATGTATACATACATACACACATATACACAATTACATACATATACTCGAGTTGAAGAAGGACCCCACGATTAACAGCTCAACTATACAAGAGATTATTACCACATCACAGGGTGAAAGGGCAGAAATTAAAGCCTTAAGCCCGTAGACAGTGATTATGTGTATCGACTAGGATGATATCAGGACTGTGAACGAGCTAAAAGGTGCACTGAAGCTGCATTTTGACCTGGTCGAGTTGCACATCTTTCCGAGCAAGTGAAGTCTAGTGAACTTCCATTCGCACATTCTAATCTACTCTCCATATCATTATTTATCTGCGTTGAGGATAAGTTTGAGTATTTCAACACTGTTTATTGCGCATTTAACAAAAATGGTACACTGTTGGGGTAAGACCGACAGTTTTAAGAGGGGTAAGATCGACACACTATTTATTTATGGTTGAGTTCATTTTTGATTCAATGCGAACGACTGGGAGTTGTTTATGGTATTCTACTTTTATAACATCATGTTAATATTTGAAATATACGGAAACTCTGGTATTTGCATTTATTCCTTGTCAATATTGTCTAAAGCCGACCAAAAAAAAATTAAAAATCAAATTGAGCGCGATTCATAGTTTTATTATAAAACGGAAAGGATAATCTAATATGAGATTCTAAAATGATATTAAATAACAATTTCCATCGACTGCCGGATTGTTGATCAACAGAGCTCCGAAAAATCATAACACGAATCGGATAATCGGATCTTTACTATAATACAAACTAAGTGTTGAACATTATTTATTCACACCTTTCTCTCTTCCTCTTGCTACGCGATGAAATTCCAGAAAGCATGCATTTGTATCACACATACTCATATACACATAGTTACACTTTATCACACATACACAACACATTTTCAATGAAAAAGAAAGCTAACAAGGGTGAAGCTCGTGCCACTTCGAGGTGTCGGTCTTACCCGCAGCGTTTTTAAAATGTTATTTTCTCCATTTTTTTTTGCAACCAATAATTTTTAATGAATCCAATCCAACGCTTAAAAAATTATATCTTGTTAAGAACCATGTAAACAAAGATTACGCACAGAATATACAATTTTTGGAGCTTTTTGGTATTTTAGAAAAATGATTGCGCTTAAGGTGTCGGACCTCCAGCTCCCCCACACGTGTATGGAGTCCGGACGCGCAAGCCACCACATGTACGTTTTCCCGCAACAAACAGTGTGCCTGTACATAACATGCGGTATTCGACGTCTATACAAGAAGACTGCCTCGAACTCCAGACAAATTGGACTACATGTGACAGAGAACAATAAAATGAGGACGGCTGAAGAAAACCGAAATGAAGCGTCGGCGCCTCCCCGTCAGTGCAACCGGTCCATCTCTCTCATCCCCACAGGAACACTCACGCCACTCCCAACGTATGGAACGTGGCATACATGCACTCATATTACGCATGCAGTAGCGAAACTGAAACCGCTCGCGCATATGTACTGTTCTGCCAGTGTCCACCACCACTGTACAGCAAGCCACACTAACTCACTCGTCCATTCAGTCCAACACGCTGAAAATAAATGAAAATAATCAACTTATCTTGAATATCAGCTCCACATCTATGTATTGATTTGCAGTCATTGACTCTCCACACCGTTCCTATTGAGCTCTGCATCTGGTCTAGTACACACCAGCACAACAGACTGCTAGTAATCTCCTTTCGAAGAAGGCCACCATTCCACCGACGATAGCACTATCACACGCGCGAGCAGTTCTTAATACAAATTCCAATTGGACACAAAATGACGCCGTTCTTCCTTCACCAAACCCATATATGCACATATACTATACAATTTGTATATCCTCCAAAATATTGCACAACATTCCAAGATTTCAACACTTTTATGATTTCCCTTCATCGCATCTTCATAAAAAGCACCCGCTCGCCCATCACACACCTCCGAAACCCGTCCTATAGACCTTCATTCTGCCTCTACCCACTCAACAATCCAACAACCAACACAAACATAAACACTTATTCCAACTGGAATTCTCTCACCATGGTTTTCATGTGCCTCTCTTGCTCAGTCCGCCACAACGAATTCACCACTTCGGCCTTTTTGTGTGAACCACTTCAGCGAGAAAATCCAACACACACACACACACACACACACTATTTCAGTGATATCGTAAAAGCAAAATATCATTATATTGTTTTCCCACTTCGCGCATCTACGACAAGAAACGAGTCTCTTCCCGGAAATCACCGGCTGTGAAGCGACCACAGCTCCGGGTGGGTATATTTACTTGCTATTCTCACTCGCGCCGAGGGTATTTTGCTATAGAAACAAGCGAAAAAAAATAAGCACACACAACTGTACTTCCGTGCTTCCTCTGCTTTCATAACATGGCGTACATGCACATTCTTGACCCTTCGTACACTGAAACTATCACTGACTTAAGGCGGGTTTCTCCGGGCATGTTAAACATTATTTATTTCACTTGCGCATATTATAAATTGTTTCACTTGCGCATATTATAAACTATTCCACTTTCACTTCAAAAACACCCGACCGAGCTGAAAGCAACCGGTAAAAGGCAAAACACGTCTGCACTCAATCGAATCACCCGAGCTTCTCTATGGTAGCTAGACTTGTTCGATTTGCTTCAAATTTGGAGCAAGTACTCCTGGTGGGACTAGTAATTGACTCAGGGGTGGGCCGATTGTGTTTTCAAAAATTCATTATTTTTCTGGGCAGTCTACTGTACACGGCTGGTGGATGAATCAGTTTGTGTCCTTACCTACTACTAGCAGAGGAAATTATTTTCATTTCTGGTGGTTAGAGAGTGACATGACGAAAAATCGGATTTTAAACAACACATTAGAATTCAGTCGGCTCCGTGGACTGACTGTAATAATTAGTTTGTACAGCTGCGTGCTAGTAACGGGAGTCAGTTGGAACAAAAATCTCCTACGCAGAGAACATTTTCATTGGAAATTTGTATTTGTATTTGTATTTGTATAAAAAAGTCCAACTGACAATTTGTCTTAATGAACTATACTAAACTAAGGTAGACTAAACATAATTAAAATAGTGACAATACACGACGACGAAACTGCGAAGAGTTCATGACGAAGTCAAAAATTTCAGCAAACTCGTTGAAGCGACGACTCATTGCTAAAATTGCACTATTGGTAGCGTAGTTAGTGCTGCGCATTTCAGAATGCAGCAGGGCTCGAGGGCGAAGAGAACGGGTAGGCGCGTAGAGGTTGATTTGCGCTAGTAGCTCCGGATCATCATATTCAGCCAGCAGAATCTTAGACACGAAGGTAGCTTGCGCTGCATGTCTCCGGCGTGTTAAAGTATTAAGTCCTAAAAGACGACAACGGTCCTCGTACGGTGGCAGGTTTAATGGATCGTTCCACGGCAATTCACGTAACGCATATCGTATGAATTTACGTTGGACTGCTTCGATCCTAAGGCTCCACGT
This sequence comes from Topomyia yanbarensis, assembly GCF_030247195.1. NCBI lineage: Eukaryota > Metazoa > Arthropoda > Insecta > Diptera > Culicidae > Topomyia > Topomyia yanbarensis. Next base: position 276,948,323 of record NC_080671.1, read on the forward strand.
AGCTTGATACGGGCACCAAACGACGTTTGCAAATTCCAACTGCGGGCGCACCAATGAGCAATAAAGAGCCTTGAAGCATAGAGGATCCCGAAATTCGTTGGATATTTTGATAATAAATCCCAGCAAACGATTGGCTCTGTCGATGGTCGCTGAGACGTGATGAGTATACGTTAGCTTATCATCAAGAATAACTCCTAGATCCTTCACGTGGTCAACGCGTTGTAGTAGAGTTCCTGCGATGTTATAGTTGAAGGTAACCATATTTCTCGTTCGATAATAGCTGATGACAAAACATTTTGCAACGCTAAGGACCATCATGTTTCTTACACACCAGCTATAAAAGGTGTCAATAAGATGCTGTAGCACACGGCAATCGGCTTCATTCCGTATAACAAGAAAAAATTTTAAGTCGACGGCAAAAAACAGCTTTCCTCCACGGCTTAGAACGAAAACCGCATCGTTCACGAACAGTGAAAAAGTAGTGGACCTAGTGTACTACCTTGAGGAACTCCGGAAGTGTTGAAAAAGGATTCTGAAACAATATCGCCAATTTGAACAACGATTTCACGGTGCACAAGGTAGGATCGAAGCCAATGGCAGAATCTAGTAGAACACCCTAGCTTATCAAGCTTTGTTATCAGTATCTCATGATTAACTCTATCAAAAGCTGCCTTTAGATCAGTGTAAATAGTATCCACCTGCAATTTCTTACACATTTGTTCCGTGCAAAATGACGTAAAGCAGACGAGATTCGTCTAGACTGAACGTCCTGGGAAAAATCCGTGCTGAGATGTACTAATGTAGTGTCGACAAGCAGAAAATAACGCCTCGTTGATAATTGATTCAAAAACTTTAGATTCGACTCCTAGCGAAGTGATTCCGCGATAGTTCGCTATGTTGCGTTTGTCACCTTTCTTGAATACCGGGAACATAACTGAGCATTTCCAATCCTCAGGAAACGTTTGCTGCTGAAGCGATAGGTTAAAAATATATGCAAGTGGTGTTACAAGTAAGTCCGAACATTTTTTCAATACAGTTGAAGGTATAGCACTGAGGCCGGGTGCATAAGATGACTTGGTTTTCCGAATTGCAGATATAACCATTTGTTCAGAGACAGTAAACACATCCAAATCAATAGCACAAGCAGGAACGTCGCGAGAGGCATTTTCGAGTTCGTTTGCGGTTGGCGAGTCAGTTGAAAAAACACTCGAGAAGAATCTGGCAAACAGCGTACATTTCGCCACAGTTGTCGTAGCTTCTTCGCCGTCGTAAAGCATCCTTGATGGAAGTCCAGTTTCTTTTCGCTTCGTGTTGACAAATGACCAAAAGCCCTTCGGGTTCCGGCGTAGATTATTCTGGATGCGGTTTACATAGCGTTTGTACAGAAGCTTGTTGTAACAACGATACTCATTACTGGCTAAAGTGAACATGCGCTTAGAAAGAGGACACCGTCGATTTGTATACGCACGTAGGGTTTTTGCTCGAGTACGTTTTAGCTTTCGAAGAGTGCTATTTGACCAGGGCGGCTTGCTAGGAGGCTGACATTTAGGCACTGAGGTCTCAACACAGTTCAGTAGTAGTCGCTTGTAGATGGCAACTGCAGCATTAACACTCACTTGGGCATGCAGTACACTCCAATCAATTTGCGACAGAGAACTGCGCAGCTTTACAAAATCAGTTTTGCGAAAGTTGAGACGGTCGACAGAAAGAGTTTCTACATACTGAACTGATCGAATAGTGCCAATTGAGATTTCAAGCGCGGGATGAAAGTTGTCAAGTGGAACAATCACGCTGGATGCTTCATTGACGGAACATACAGGTATAATAGTTTCACTAACAAAGACGAGATCCAGAAAGCGTGACTGGTGGTTAGGAATCATGCTTACTTGACTTAGCCCGTTGAAAGCAAATCCGTCCAGTAGGAAACGACTGGCGATGTTGGTTGTCGAAGCAATCGGGTCTGGGTAAGCGTATCCGTGTCGTGACGGCACCCAAATGAGCCCTGGCTGATTGAAATCACCAAGGACAATCATCACGCCATCCGCGCCAGCTTGTGAAGAAGCGTTATTCACAGCATCCATGTGAAGTTGCATGATATTGCAGTCGAGTCGCTTTTCAGGAGGAATATAGACAGCACCAATATAAAAGTTCCTCGATGGAGTTGTAATTCTAACCCAAACAGCCTCAACACTGGTTAAACTACCTACATCAATCTCACATGAGGCAAATGCGGTGGAAACAGCAATCAAAACTCCTCCTCCACGTCCGCGAATACTGTTGCCACTATTTCGGTCCGCACGGTATACGGTGTAAGCATCGCCGAAAAGCTGCACTGATGTTATACGCGCATCGAGCCATGTTTCGGTGAAGACGCAAACATCGTAGTCACCGTCCACAGCAGCCAAATACACGTCATCAATTTTCGTCTTAAGCCCTCTCGCGTTCTGATAGTAAATCCGCAAACCATCAGTGTCATGTGAGAGGTGTTGTGCTGCATTCCAAGTTTCAGGACTGCGGGCTCGATGATCACTATCACCGCAAATAGCGCGGGGAGAGCAGGATGTACTGTTGTCAGGAAGGGGAACAAGCTGCGATACGGAGGGAATGACTGCGTCGTAACTGTTGCGTCCAGCGGCTGACTGCAATGGGAGGCATACTTGAAGGTGCGCAGTATCACGTGTAGCTTCGGAAGGACATATATTATTTAAATGTTTACCTGAGCGGACAGATGCGATGCGATCGAAATTATCATTTTGACATTGAAGGTTCGCTGGAGCGGTAGAGTCGATTGAGTAGTGTTCATCAGCAGACTGTAAGTGAAATTTACATTGAGGGTGTGCAGCATCTTGAAGTGCTTCGGAAGGACATATACCCTTCTTGGCTTTACCTGACACAGAAGAAGTTGCCGATTCGCCAGGTAGTCCGATGTCGCTCACCGAGGAACATGAAGTTAGACAGACGAGTTTATCCGGGATAGCTTGGCGCTACTGTCCACCACCAGATGGATTCTTCTTCGCAGCGATCCTGATGATAGGCCGTTGAATTTTTGAATTGGTCACAAATTCACGAAAGTAGATGTTCTCCGGCCAAGAGTCTTTGGACAGAGCCTTATCCCTGCATGATTTGCTAACGCCAACTTTGAAGGTGATGAAGCTCAGCGATGAGAGATCCTTATTCTTAGGAACTAGGCGAACTATTTTTGGTTGCATATCCTTTCCCAGACAATCTTTCACAAGTCTAGAAACTTCATCGTCCGTCGTGCTGGGATCAAATGCAGATAAGTAGACTCATAACAGCTCCTCAGGTGGTGATACTGTTTTTATCGTTTCAAACGCAGCTTTTGCTCCACGAATATTAGTGATTTTTGCTTTGAGCGGATCATCTTCACGCTTGCGCTTAGGAGTGTTTGGAACGGGATTATATGCAGCAATCCCTGTCCAAGGTGTATTTACCGTTGGAGATAGCGGTTTTGTGTCGACTTTAACCGAGAGAGCTTTAACGACATCTTTTAAATCAGCTATGTCATCCTTTAATGATTTCAGAGAATTGTCGTCGGGCATTGCATTGTCGCAACAACGCGAAGCCATTCTGCGGAAATTATCGTTACAAAACAAATCAGCACATCCGTTACACATCCAGAATAAATTCCGTGAGTGGATTCCCAGGACATCACGAACGTCATAATCCAACTTAACACATATCATGTGAAACGAATTTCCGCAATACCCACGACAGGTGATTCGCTCAGAATCATTTATGACTTTCGAGCAGTTGGTACAAGTACAATAAACGCAATGGTACAATAAACGCAGCAAAAATGAAGCGAACTTGCATGCAACTATCAGCTATCCACCAGAAGATGTCGCTTTTGTCAACAAATTGAGCGTAACGTTGTGCAAAGTGATAACGTCAAGTAGAAAAAGAAAAAAAAAACACGAAACTATCACTTTCACTAAAAACAACACTTGCAGCTATCAGATATGATGCTGGTTAAGTTCACGAAACTTCAAAGTTCTTGCACAACCGATTGACACGAAAAATAAATAGTACAAAAATAAAAACGATCACGATTGTTCAACAAGTATAAATTAAAAAGAAAACTACTAGCTTTGTTGACGACCGGGGTGTAGCAGTGATGCCAAATTTAAATTAACTCTTAGGGGGTAGGCGTAGCGTAGTTAGTAAATCGATTGCCTTGTACGCAGCGCACTTGGGTTCGAGTCCCGACCCCGCACATAGGGTTAGAAATATTTCATAAGAGATTTTTCTAACCCTTAGAGGCGAATGACCTTAAGGTTAAAACCTCTATAATCGAAATAAAAAAATAACTTATCAGTGCTATGAAACAATCAACCAAGAATTAAATTTGATTTTTTTTTCTTGCATCAACTATTATTTTTATATCCGACGCACATAGGATTGTAAAACTTAGCCGAAATTATTTAAACATTTAAACAGCGGAAATTAATTATCAACTAATACTATATATCGCGCAAAAAAGTTTTCTGCCCAATCAAAGGCTTGTCTTATCTATTATAAAAAAGATATTTTTACATATTGCATTTCCAAACGTTGGGTTTATCGCAATTTTTATTTTTGAGGATTTCGGTTGAAAACAAGTAATCGTAGCAGATTTTGGGATGTGATATCGAGGAAAGGCATGTTTGATAGCTTTTTGCTTTATCTCGTTTGGCCTTCTAGTCAGGTTCGCCTCACCATATGTGGCAAGATCTTCTTCCGGAGAATGTTTCTTGGTTTTCTTGCAAGTTTCAAATTTCAACGTGTAATTGATTTCAACGGTTTTCCTTGACAATCTGAAACAACTTTCATAATCTTGGAATCAACTGGATTATCTGCGTTTCGTTGACTGATGAAAAGAAGAACAGATTTTGAGTTTTTTTTCTTTTGCTACATACGCTCAACAGGGCGTCCATCGTGTGATGGAACCTTCCAGCAGGCAGATATAATAGTTTTCTAAAGCTATTCTCAATTTGCAGTAATGAATTGATTTCTTTTCGTGCAGAATTGAACTACATATTTTGCTTCAACTGTGTTTCGAAATGAATCAGCTGGTGCCTAAGCACTTTGGAGCGATCTGGTTTAACAAAACCATCATTTTGTTTCCCAGAAAACTAAACCTGAATCTTGCCTACAATTATCCATTATTTTCAAAAGAAATATCCTTGCAAAAGCTTGGACTTCGCACAGACAATGTAGTAAACCAAGAAAAAAATGTCAAAAATACCTAATTATTCAAATAGCTCACATTCGAAATGGCGCAATTATGCGCAAGATTTTCTTCCCCTATCTAGTAGTATTTAGATTAAACTTAATCAGGGTATAAGAGTTTTCACTGGGACGGATTGGGCACAAGAACTTTTTCAATTCTGAAAAGTTAGAAAATCGCGATTTTTTCATTGTATCTAAATTCTATTAAACTGATAACGCGCGACTTTGATTCAGACAAGCAGAATTAAAAAACCTTTGACAGCTAACAGTATTGCCAAACCTTAGCAAATAAACGCAAAATGGGTGCCAACTAATGTAGAAATTACTAGAAAACATTATGATATAGTATAATTCCCTCGATAACAGTTTTTGAAAATTTGACTTTCGGCCAGCTTTTTAGATCAAATACTTATCCGTGCGACGGTTCGAAATTTGCGTACACATGCGGGAAAACCGAATTAAATCATCTGGCTGAAACTCATTCCTGGTTGGTTCGCGCTAATTACATCCTGCAAATTTTGAACAGTTTTTGTTCGAAGCTTTACCTCTTTGACGATGGAAGTAAACTGGTTTCATTCGATGGCTGGCCCATTTGGCTTCGAACATAAACTGAACCGAGTACAAAACCGGGGGTCGTATGTGGCCGTAATGGAACATCTCGCCACCGGAATATTAAAACTGGCAGGAAACGCAGAAATAACAAAAACAGGATTATCTCCTGTTAGCTGCAGCTGGCCATTCGAAATTACGGATTTGAACAAATTGCTCTCCAGCGTGACCATTGCCCAGGATGGTGTGTTGCCTAATATTCATGCCATTCTGCTGCAAAAGAAGACTAAAAAGAACTAAGTTTTTCTTTGTTGGCAGGCGAAACGGTGCCGAGAAAACGCGAACCGGCCCTTCTCAGGACGACCAATGTTGAAGAGTTTTGATTTGATATTCCTTCTCATTCCTTCTTCCTCTTCCTTGAAAACAACACATACTTATCTAATCAACTTGTTAGGTATTATTACATATGTACTAGCAGACCAGTGCCGCCATCACGCTGTATCAATATTGAAAATAATCCAAGTTGGCAGAAGAGAAGGGGGTTTGTTTTAATGCAATGCAAAATGAAAATTTTACTTAAATATTCTTACTACACTATAATTTGGTCTTAAAAAGGACCATTGCTTTGTTATATTATGAAAGACACAATAGGTCCGCGGCGGATCCGGCGAGCCAGTTTGATGTCTTTCGGCATGGCGGTTACTAGTTTAGCGTGGATGGCATTTTCATATCCGTGAACAAAACGACCAGGTAGCTTTTGCTGACTTCCTGGGGGCCATTACGGCTGAGGTCTGGAAGCGTAGATCGATTTTGAAGTTCTACGGCCTCCGTTACGAACTGCTTTCGGGGAGCTTTCCATATGGTGGACTTACGGACTGTTTGGCACGGGTCATAGCACGGCTGGTAACACAACGACGTTCAAACGAATGATGTGAAAAACCGACCGACCGTTGTATAGTCGCGCGAATATGCACTGTTATTGTTCTCTCGCTCGTTTTTGTATCATGTGCCTTTCTATTCCTTTCTGCTACTAATACTAATACTGATGTCAACGTTGCAGTGCAGACCTTCTCCAATCTTATGAGCTATGCTATCGATCGCCATGTACTCAAAAGAAGTGGCCTTCAATCTAAGCACCCAGCGTGGCACACTGCCGAGCTGAGACGGTTAAAAGCGACTAAAAGAGCCGCTCTGAAGAAGTACTCCAAGTTTGGGGGCTACGTGCTGCGACAACACTACGTTCGTGTTAACCAAGTCTATAAAAAGACATCGAAGCGTTGCCATGCCGATTACTTGCGAAACGTGCAACGTAAGTTGAAGTCCGAACCTAAAACATTCTGGAAGCATGTAAACGAGCAAAGAAAGGAATCCGGGTTGCCTTCAACGATGAGCTATGGAGGACGTATGAGCTCTAGTTTACAGGAGATTTGCCAACTATTCTCTGAAAAGTTCGCGAGTGTTTTCTCCAACGAGAAACTGACACCGACCCAGGTTTCACGCGCGGCTCTTAATGTACCTCAATCATACCAGTCTTTGAACTCTATCAATATCGACAATAATATGGTGCAACTGGCGATTGGAAAAATGAAGGCTTCAACTTCGGCAGGCCCAGATGGTATACCAACTATTATTCTAAAAAATGCTCAGCCGGTCTAATTGAACCTCTTTGTCATCTGTTTCAATTGTCGCTAACAACCGGAGTATTTCCCGAACTCTGGAAATCCTCCTTCATGTTTCCAGTTCACAAAAAAGGTGATAAAAAGGTAGTTGACAACTACCGTGGTATTACAACGCTAAGCGCAGTTCCTAAGCTGTTTGAAATGGCTGTGTTGGAACCCATCTCCAGCCACTGCAAACAGTATATCTCAGAGACTAAGCATGGATTTATGCCAAAACCTTCAACATCTACGAATCTTCTGTTGTTCACAACATATGTTACAGATGCCATGTCGGACGGCCTTCAAACTGACGTTATCTACACGGACCTTTCAGCTGCTTTTGACAAGATTAATCACGCTATCGCAGTGGCAAAGTTGGATAGACTTGGCTTTGGTACTAATATTTTCCGTTGGATGCAATCGTATCTCAGTGATCGTCGTTTAGCAGTCAAGATAGGTGATTGTGTATCCGAAGAGTTCTTTGCTTCATCTGGTATTCCACAAGGCAGCCATCTCGGTCCATTGGTTTTTCTTCTGTATTTCAACGACGTCAACTTTTGTTTAGAAGGACCACGGTTGTATTTCGCCGACGACCTCAAGTTATACCATAGAATCCGGAATACTGATGATGCAGCTTTCCTTCAACGCCAACTGGTAACCTTTGCGGAATGGTGCGAGTTCAACCGAATGACCCTAAACCCCAAGAAATGTACGGTCATTACGTTCTCGATGAAAAAACCGCCAATTCGATTCGATTACTGTCCAGCTGAATTCACGATTGACAGAGCGAATTGTGTCAAAGATCTCGGAGTTTTTCTCGATGAAGAACTGACGTTTAAACAGCGTATCAGCTATATTGTCGCAAAGGCATCACGCTGTTTGAGGTTCATAATGAGAATATCTAAACACTTTTCAGATATTTACTGCTTGAAATCTCTCTACTGCTCACTCGTTCGATCAACTCTGGAATATTGTTCAGTTGTGTGGAACCCTCATTATCTTAACGGTGTCCATCGAATTGAGACAGTACAGCGCAGATTTGTTCGGTTTGCCCTTCGTCGATTGTCTTGGAGCAACACTCAAAGTTACGAAAGCCGGGGTTTGCTTATTGAACTCGATACATTGCAAGTGCGGCGGGATCTATTCCGTGCTATGACGATTTCGGATATTTTGCAAGATCTAATTGACTGCCCCGAGCTTCTCAGTGCGATAAATATGAACGTTCGCCCTCGCGCCCTTCGCAATAATTTATTCCTCCGATTACCTCTTCGCCGGACTAACTATGGAGTAAACGGCGCCATCATTGGTTTGCAGCGGACCTTCAACAGAGTGTCATCCGAGTTCGACCTTCACATTCCACGTAGCAGATTACAATTTGACTTTTTAAATAGATTAAGAAATTATCATTAGGACCACACTGTGTCTGTTGATACCAATTACAAATAAATAAATAAATAAATAAATAAATAAATAAATAAATAAATAAATAAATTAATAAATAAATAAATAAATAATACTAGTATAAACAAAACGAGTATGCGTCTTTTCCTCATCTTCCATCCAGTGACCAGTGTTGCCACACTGCTTTTTACAATAACATTCCAAAAATATTTTCAGCGAATGTATGAAAATATGATGAAGAAAAAAAACATTCAGAAATTCCAAAAGCAAACTGTAGGCGCAGGAGACGGTAAAATAGCATGCACATTGTCTATACCATTAGAATTCAATAAAATTCCAACAACGTTACTACAGAAGTAGTTAATTTTTTTTAAAAGTAAATAATTAAGAGGTACGGCTGGTGTAGAGCGCAAAAAATGGACTTCTTTTTTATCTACTTAATTGTTAGTATTCAACCTTTAAAAGTGTCTTCCGCAATCTCGGTGGCCACGCTAAATCTTTAAACAGCTTTTGCTTTAAACAGTCCTGTATTCCTCATTCGTATTTGCAGTAACACACACGGATTTCAATACAGCGGCAACAATTTTCGAAAAACTGACAGCGCATCGTAAAACAAAATAACCTTCGGTTTGAGGACTATACACCAGACGCCGCCCTTAAAGAAAATATGGATTGGTAGGGAAGACTGAGGACACTTAATCCCTGGGGAGACTGAGGACACTTGATCCCCGGGGAGACTTGATCCCATCATTGTAACTCAAAGGCGGATCAGAATACATTAATCGAATATACTAGAAAGTTGCGTAGTTTTATCTAAACATAAGTTTCTTTAACATAAAAAAATAAATTGGACATGTGTTACCGATTTTTTACCGATTTAAAGAAAAAAATCTCAGAAGAAATGAAGAAGATTTATTTTCTAAATTTTCAAACTTTTAAACAATTGATAAAGTCACCCACTACATACTATACTTTTGCATGCAGAATTACAGGAGAATGTCAATTATATGAATACGTTATTATTGAGCTGATTTTTTTGTTCAACTATATTTGTACTAAAGTTTGCTGAAATAGATGCTATGGGTTCACTTGATCCCTTCAAATTCGTGGAGATTTGATCCCCTTCGCATTGTTTCATACACACCACTGAAAATAACCAAATTCATACCAGAACAATTGAAGTCATTGTTGCCATAAAATAACAAAAAAAACTGTCAAAAATGAACGCTTCATCGTACAAAAACTTAACTGTAATTGTTTACTACACTATACGTAGCGACCATGCATCCCAGATTTGACGTTCCTCAACCATAATAACAACAGCTTTCAAATAATTGCACAGAGAATTGGGGAATTCGTAAAAAAATCAGGCGAGAGATGCGTAATATGTAGCAACAAAAATAGTAATATCTAATCACAACAATTTAATAAATACCACAATACATATTGAATGGTACCGATTTTTGCCCTATTAGGAAAGGTACCACATTATTTCATTATTAATTTTATTATTTCAGCTTCTTTGCTTTGTTATTAGGAGCCATTTTTTATTTCGATTATATAGGTTTAAGCCTTAAGGTCATTCGACTCTTATTAAAAGCCAATATAATAACAAAATTGTCTTGAGAATGGTGAAAATCTTCTGTTTGAGTGCAGTAAAAACTAATCGAGTAACCCAATTATCGCAACAACATTTGAGCCAATGCGTTGAGCAAAGATGGCAGACATTGCTCTAACCAAAGGCTTCAGATGGGTAGGATGATAATAAAAACAGGGTAAAAATAGGCTTATTACCCTACATGCTCTTTTAAACACATTTTCAAAAAATAATCAAGTGTCCCCAAAATAGGGATCGAGTCTCCACTAATCAAATTTTTTTTCATTTTTTTGTTTTCCAAAAATGCTCATAGCTCATGTCCAGTATAATATTTCCATGTAATTTTTTATGATTATCAGTCAACTCTAGAAGCAATATAAAACTACAAAAAATACATGGTTTTTTATCATTCCACGGAGTAGGATTGAAAAATAAAAAAGGGGATCAAGTCTCCTCAGTCTCTCCTACCGTCTGTGACTTAGCCGCAGTGTCGTGACTACACATAGGAAATGTTGGTTGAAATCTCATAATATTCAACGGAATCATTAGATTTGAAATAATATGTTTGAATGGAAATTTTCAAATTCTTCTCTATGATAGTTATGATGGTTCGGCAAAGAATCTTTAATGTTTTTGCTGAATTCAAAGATCGTTGGATGTTGTAGAATTCTGTCAGCATAACATGATTGGTATTTGTGTAGGTTATTCACTTCTACATGCATGTGTTTTTACCATATAAAATAACCCCCATCAGGGCTAAAAGTTTTTAAAATGTCCAAAGTAAGGTTATGTCACAGATATTACCCACACATTTTCTTCAAACAAAAATTGAGAACGGTTTAGACGGAGCCCCAACCCACTGGTAATGCGTGGTTTTGTTCTGCTTCACAGTCGTTAATCGTTTGAAAAATTTGTTGGTCAAAAACTTTTCAAAACCTCAAGGAAAACTTTTATTTAAAAAAATGTCCCCAAAGTTTTGTCCTTCAGAACATTCATTTTACATTATAGATATTTTTGGCGATGCTTATATTTTTCTTTGGCATAAGATCTTGACGTTTCATGCATTTTGCTCAAGGCATTGGCTCAAATGTTGTTGCGATAATTGGGTTACTCGATTAGTTTTTACTGCACTCAAACAGAAGATTTTCACCATTCTCAAGACAATTTTGTTATTATATTGGCTTTTAATAAGAGTCGAATGACCTTAAAGCTTAAACCTATATAATCGAAATAAAAAATGGCTCCTAATAACAAAGCAAAGAAGCTGAAATAATAAAATTAATAATGAAATAATGTGGTACCTTCCCTAATAGGGCAAAAATCGTTACCATTCAATATGTATTGTGGTATTTATTAAATTGTTGTGATTATATATTACTATTTTTGTTGCTACATATTACGCATCTCTCGCCTGATTTTTTACGAATTCCCCAATTCTCTGTGCAATTATTTGAAAGCTGTTGTTATTATGGTTGAGGAACGTCAAATCTGGGATGCATGGTCGCTACGTATAGTGTATTTTTGACAGTTTTTTTTTGTTATTTTATAGCAACAATGACTTCAATTGTTCTGGTATGAATTTGGTTATTTTCAGTGGTGTGTATGAAACAATGCGAAGGGGATCAAATCTCCACGAATTTGAAGGGATCAAGTGAACCCATAGCATCTATTTCAGCAAACTTTAGTACAAATATAGTTGAACAAAAAAATCAGCTCAATAATAACGTATTCATATAATTGACATTCTCCTGTAATTCTGCATGCAAAAGTATAGTATTTAGTGGGTGACTTTATCAATTGTATAAAAGTTTGAAAATTTAGAAAATAAATCTTCTTCATTTCTTCTGAGATTTTTTTCTTTAAATCGGTAAAAAATCGGTAACACATGTCCAATTTATTTTTTTGTGTTAAAGAAACTTATGTTTAGATAAAACTACGCAACTTTCTAGTATATTCGATTAATGAATTCTGATCCGCCTTTGAGTTACAATGATGGGATCAAGTCTCCCCGGGGATCAAGTGTCCTCAGTCTCCCCGGGGATCAAGTGTCCTCAGTCTTTCCTACCAATCCATATTTTCTTTAAGGGCGGCGTCTGGTGTATAGTGCTCAAACCGAAGGTTATTTTGTTTTACGATGCGCTGTCAATTTTCGAAAATTGTTGCCGCTGTATTGAAATCCGTGTGTGTTACAGCAAATACGAACGAGGAATACAGGACTGTTTAAAGTAAAAGCTGTTTAAAGATTTAGCGTGGCCACCGAGATTGCGGAAGACACTTTTAAAGGTTGAATACTAACAATTAAGCGGATAAAAAAGAAGTCCATTTTTTGCGCTCTACACCAGCCGTACCTCTTAATTATTTACTTTTAAAAAAAATTAACTACTTCTGTAGTAACGTTGTTGGAATTTTATTGAATTCTAATGGTATAGACAATGTGCATGCTATTTTACCGTCTCCTGCGCCTACAGTTTGCTTTTGGAATTTCTGAATGATTTTTTTTCTTCATCATATTTTCATACATTCGCTGAAAATATTTTTGGAATGTTATTGTAAAAAGCAGTGTGGCAACACTGGTCACTGGATGGAAGATGAGGAAAAGACGCATACTCGTTTTGTTTATACTAGTATTATTTATTTATTTATTAATTTATTTATTTATTTATTTATTTATTTATTTATTTATTTATTCATTTATTCATTTATTTATTTATTTATTTATTTATTTATTTATTTATTTATTTATTTATTTATTTATTTATTTATTTATTTATTTATTTATTTATTTATTTATTTATTTATTTAGTTATTCATTTATTTATTTATTTATTTGTAATTGGTATCAACAGACACAGTGTGGTCCTAATGATAATTTCTTAATCTATTTAAAAAGTCAAATTGTAATCTGCTACGTGGAATGTGAAGGTCGAACTCGGATGACACTCTGTTGAAGGTCCGCTGCAAACCAATGATGGCGCCGTTTACTCCATAGTTAGTCCGGCGAAGAGGTAATCGGAGGAATAAATTATTGCGAAGGGCGCGAGGGCGAACGTTCATATTTATCGCACTGAGAAGCTCGGGGCAGTCAATTAGATCTTGCAAAATATCCGAAATCGTCATAGCACGGAATAGATCCCGCCGCACTTGCAATGTATCGAGTCCAATAAGCAAACCCCGGCTTTCGTAACTTTGAGTGTTGCTCCAAGACAATCGACGAAGGGCAAACCGAACAAATCTGCGCTGTACTGTCTCAATTCGATGGACACCGTTAAGATAATGAGGGTTCCACACAACTGAACAATATTCCAGAGTTGATCGAACGAGTGAGCAGTAGAGAGATTTCAAGCAGTAAATATCTGAAAAGTGTTTAGATATTCTCATTATGAACCTCAAACAGCGTGATGCCTTTGCGACAATATAGCTGATACGCTGTTTAAACGTCAGTTGTTCATCGAGAAAAACTCCGAGATCTTTGACACAATTCGCTTTGTCAATCGTGAATTCAGCTAGACAGTAATCGAATCGAATTGGCGGTTTTTTCATCGAGAACAGAACATTCATTTTACATTATAGATATTTTTGGCGATGCTTATATTTTTCTTTGGCATAAGATCTTGACGTTTCATGCATTTTGAAATCTTTTGGCATCAATAATTAAATCCAGATTTAAAGGAAGCGGAAAAAATGTTTCTACGGTTATTGTTCGTTTTCATACTAGGGGTTGACATTTTATTTTTTAGATATTTTTCATTAATTTTTTTTCGATTTTCAACATTTAGATTTTTTTGAAATTTAAAAAATAAATGATATCGAATCAAGCTAAAAATTGCTTCGGTTCCTTTTTCGAAGTAAGAAAAATTTTCTGTTTAAATTTACAGAACCCGGACCAGACCCAAAACCCGTCGGGTTCGGGTCGGGTTTCGGGTCCAAAAACCCGAACCCGACCATCTCTAATTTAAAATGTGGCCATTTTCAATGGTTTAATTCAACTTCCTTATTGAACATCTCTAGTTCTCGATATAAACTTTGATGTTAAACCCCGTTCTATTTTTTTTTAAATTTGTTTCACCACGGGTTTTTTTGTTTCCCGATCTTGTGTCGTGTTATCATGATTCAATGAGCGCTACTCCTTAACCCATTATAACCCAGCTATGTTAAAACTTTTGGTAATTTATAAAATACTTCGTGAGCTCTCATATTATGCCGAATTAAGCATGGGAAAAATAAAATAACCACTTTGGACCGTTTCGTTGCGAAAAAAAACTAACGTATGAAATTTCATACGCTGGGCTGATAGGGCATCTAAAAATCGAACGAGGAATACAGGACTGTTTAAAGTAAAAGCTGTTTAAAGATTTAGCGTGGCCACCGAGATTGCGGAAGACACTTTTAAAGGTTGAATACTAACAATTAAGCGGATAAAAAAGAAGTCCATTTTTTGCGCTCTACACCAGCCGTACCTCTTAATTATTTACTTTAAAAAAAAATTAACTACTTCTGTAGTAACGTTGTTGGAATTTTATTGAATTCTAATGGTATAGACAATGTGCATGCTATTTTACTGTCTCCTGCGCCTACAGTTTGCTTTTGGAATTTCTGAATGATTTTTTTTCTTCATCATATTTTCATACATTCGCTGAAAATATTTTTGGAATGTTATTGTAAAAAGCAGTGTGGCAACACTGGTCACTGGATGGAAGATGAGGAAAAGACGCATACTCGTTTTGTTTATACTAGTATTATTTATTTATTTATTTATTTATTTATTTATTCATTTATTTATTTATTTATTTATTTATTTATTTATTTATTTATTTATTTATTTATTTATTTATTTATTTATTTATTTATTTATTTATTTATTTATTTATTTATTTATTTATTTATTTGTAATTGGTATCAACAGACACAGTGTGGTCCTAATGATAATTTCTTAATCTATTTAAAAAGTCAAATTGTAATCTGCTACGTGGAATGTGAAGGTCGAACTCGGATGACACTCTGTTGAAGGTCCGCTGCAAACCAATGATGGCGCCGTTTACTCCATAGTTAGTCCGGCGAAGAGGTAATCGGAGGAATAAATTATTGCGAAGGGCGCGAGGGCGAACGTTCATATTTATCGCACTGAGAAGCTCGGGGCAGTCAATTAGATCTTGCAAAATATCCGAAATCGCCATAGCACGGAATAGATCCCGCCGCACTTGCAATGTATCGAGTCCAATAAGCAAACCCCGGCTTTCGTAACTGTGAGGGTTGCTCCAAGGCAATCGACGAAGGGCAAACCGAACAAATCTGCGCTGTACTGTCTCAATTCGATGGACACCGTTAAGATAATGAGGGTTCCACACAACTGAACAATTCCAGAGTTGATCGAACGAGTGAGCAGTAGAAAGATTTCAAGCAGTAAATATCTGAAAAGTGTTTAGATATTCTCATTATGAACCTCAAACAGCGTGATGCCTTTGCGACAATATAGCTGATACGCTGTTTAAACGTCAGTTGTTCATCGAGAAAAACTCCGAGATCTTTGACACAATTCGCTCTGTCAATCGTGAATTCAGCTAGACAGTTATCGAATCGAATTGGCAGTTTTTTCATCGAGAACAGAACATTCATTTTACATTATAGATATTTTTGGCGATGCTTATATTTTTCTTTGGCATGAGATCTTGACGTTTCATGCATTTTGAAATCTTTTGGCGTCAATAATTAAATCCAGATTTAAAGGAAGCGGAAAAAATGTTTCTACGGTTATTGTTCGTTTTCATACTAGGGGTTGACATTTTATTTTTTAGATATTTTTCATTAATTTTTTTTCGATTTTCAACATTTAGATTTTTTTGAAATTTAAAAAATAAATGATATCGAATCAAGCTAAAAATTGCTTCGGTTCCTTTTTCGAAGTAAGAAAAATTTTCTGTTTAAATTTACAGAACCCGGACCAGACCCAAAACCCGTCGGGTTCGGGTCGGGTTTCGGGTCCAAAAACCCGAACCCGACCATCTCTAATTTAAAATGTGGCCATTTTCATTGGTTTAATTCAACTTCCTTATTGAACATTTCTAGTTCTCGATATAAACTTTGATGTTAAACCCCGTTCTATTTTTTTTTTTAAATTTGTTTCACCACGGGTTTTTTTGTTTCCCGATCTTGTGTCGTGTTATCATGATTCAATGAGCGCTACCCCTTAATTATGCCGAGATTATCCGCAATAATGAAATAAGGGTTTCAGGAGTGAAGTTCCAAGATTATCGTTAACTGCTACTAGATCGGCTTTGTAGACAGAGCCATATTCTGCAAGCCTAATCTATTCGCGACCCAATGTAGAACATTTTATGGCACTAAACGTCATGTCATTTACTTAAGAACAGTTGAGGCTTATCCTGCGAGTGTATGTGATCTGCGATTCCACGAGATTGTCCTTGCATTGACGTGTCTAAGAATAAATTGAAATTTATTGGAGTATCTAGCATACCGACATACAAAGTTATTTGCTAGGCATGCATAGAAACTCATCTTATGGCAAAGTAAAGCCAACGACGTAAAGCGATTCGTATTCAACTAGGCATCAAAGTAGGCCCTGGCACAATGTAAGCGATGATAATTATTGTTTTATATGCTTTATCGGCATTTGAAAACGTTTGCCTAGATAATTAGTGAAATGAATATTATTGTACGATATTCAAGTGAATGAATAACATGGAATTTTGAAGGAATAATTTTTCTATTTACCACGAGTCGCATCAGGCTCATTTTCAACCGTCAAAAGAGATCTTCGATTATTTTTAATTCTGATAAAAAGCAGTTCACATAAACTCATTTATCAAGATTTCGTAGGATAATTTTCTCCAACAAATGCAATTTCATTCGAGTTACGAGTTATGATCGGAGTCTGTTTCCTGGTTTTGAAATGAAATATCTATCACTTGTCTTCTGTCGCACGCAACAATATTCTGTTTGAAAAATAATAAATTAATAAATTCAACTTGCGTCTTTTTGCAAGAAAGATTTTTCATCGAGTTGAATTTGATTTTGTTTTGACCCTGAGCATTATTGTTGAATGCTTGGAGTTTAATTGAAAACTCCATCATTGTCATGGGTGAGTCAATTAAGACATTACTTGCATATCGAATGATATTCTGCGCAGTATTAGAATCTGGACCTTTACCTTTACATTTCGATTTCGAGTTCTTCTGGCTGTGTTCCAAAGAGTACCCAATGATGTGTCTCTCCAGAGTTAAAAATATTCAAATTCATTAAATGAAAATTGATCATATTCAGCCACATTCATTTTCCATGTTCAGTGGCGCAGCTGAAAACGTCAAACAAACAAACCGCCCATTCATCCATGCAGATTTTCATTCGGCTCCGATTATTACGCGAAGCGACCGTGCAGCAACGAATCAAACGCATCAAAGTAGGCCCTGGCACAATGTAAGCGATGCTGATTGTCGTTTCATATGATTTATCGGCATTTGAAAATATTTTCCTAGATAGTTAGTGTAATGAATATATATTACACGATATTCTACTGAATGAATAAGATGGATAGTTGAATGAATATTTTTTCTATTCACCGCGAGTCGCAACAAGCTCATTTTCAGCCGTCAAAAAAGAGCTTCGATTATTTTTAACTCTGCTCTGGACAAGTCATCCACAAAGTGTATCAAGTAGCTGTTCATTTTAACACGGCTAGACTGTCAATTTTCTTATCCAAATCGTACCTACCTTCTTCTTTTCAATTAATTTACAAGTGTCCCCTTGGCGCAAAATAAAATCTTTGGGATGGATTTGTTAAGGTGAAGATATGTGGAAGCCACGTTGCTAGGTACCGACTCGCTTGTTTACATTAGCAAAAACTGAAATCTGAAGTGAAAATTCAAACGCACAAATGAGAGTTTCCGAACATTTTCCTTTGGTGATCTGCACATTGGCAGAAAATTTGAAGTTTTGTTAGTAAACGATTGCATTTGAAAAGTGCAATGAAAATAAGAAGAAGAGTGTTTCGAAAAGAAATCCCAAGTGAAGAGGTGTGATATTTTCGCACAAAATAGGAGCTACAGATGGCATTCCGTCAAAAACTCGGATTGATTGCATAGGAAAATATTCTAACTTCCTTACGTAGCAGTTTCGTGGCACACCAGCAAGGTTAGTGTGTTGAAAAACGTATTTTTATATTTGCTCATGTCATATACATGGTTAGGCAGGGGAGAGGGGTATGTGTGGCGTAGGAGCTATGTTGCGGCTCGCATATATAATGTCCTTAAGGGGTTACATACCTTTTTGCGCGAAAAATGTCAATTTACTTAAAGGCATAAAGCAATGATTTAATTACATCAAACTTATAGGATTTTGGTAGTACATTTTTCAGTGGAATAAACAAGCATAAGTTTATAAAAATGTTTTAATAATTGGCGGAGTTATGGCTTTTTCCCCGAAACCCTTTTTTATTTAAGAGGTTTACGGTGATCACGACTGAAGATCAACTAATATCCCAAAAACTCCAAAAATTCCATTAGTATATGAGTATTCGGGTTCCTGCATTCGGGAACGTTTTTCCTAAAAAAATCGCTGTTTTAAGCTCTTAAAATTGTATTAAAAAATTCTCATCTGCAAAACAAAAATTTATGCATAAAAAAGGAATAATTAAGGTATGAGAAAAATTCATTACGATCAATTTAAAAAAATGAAGACAATCGGTTGAGTGGTTTTTCAGTAGGGCATTGCAAAAAAAATTTTTTTTTTTGAATTCTCAAAGGCCCCCCCTCTCATATTGTGACAAATGTCAAAGTAAGCTCAGATGCCAAATTTCACATCATTTGGACAATTTTAGACCCCCGCCCACTTCGCTTGAAATTTTTTGAAATTGGTGCTATGGGAAAATATGGAGGAAAAATACATTAAATGCAATAACTTTTGAAGTAGCAATCAGAAAATTACAATTTATACCTCTTTTGAAAGGAAATAATTTTAATATTTGAATAAAGATGTATTTGTTTCTAGAAAACTACGGGAAAGTAGGGTACTGAGTCATTTTGGCCCAAAAACACCTATTTTTAATGATTTTTCTGCTCCGTGATGCAAATCGTACATATTTTGTAGTTTTTCTAATGTGATAAAATCTCAGAAATCGAACGGAACCCTTTTGACATTAGTACGAATACGAGAAGTTGGGGTTATAGGGCTTTTTGTCAGTCATATTAAATTTTATCATTTTCTCATGCATATATCTTTATTATTCTTCAATCAATTTTCATAAAATGTAACTTATTGAACGTGTAAAATTCTGAGGCATGGAACAAAAATAAAAACGTTAAAGGTAAAATTCAGAAACATCAAACTTTTTGATATTTACTCTACAAATCTCATTTCTTCATTATTTGTCCTAATACCTCAACTTCCCCTATTTTTCCAGGAATGAAACTTTTCTCATGTGATCCCTAAGCATATTTTACACTAAAAGTAGTAAATTAAATAAGAATTTTGTTGTTAAATGGAGTTAATATGTGCGATTTCATGATAAAAATGTGAAATCGACACTATATGTCAGATAATTTGATGTTCCTGAATTTTACCGGTAACGAGTCTATTTTTGTTATAATCCTAAGGATTTTCCACGTTCAACAAGGTATAGTTTATGAAAATTGAGTGAAGAATAATAGAGATATATTCACAAGAAAATGATGAAGTATAATATGAATGACAAAAGGCCATTTAACCCCAACTTCTCGTATTCGGACTAAGGTCAAAAGGGTTCCGTTCGATTTCTGAGATTTTTTCACATTAGAAAAACTACAAAATATGTACGATTTGCATCACGGAGCAGAAAAATCATTAAAAATAGGGGATTTTGGGGCCAAAATGACCCAGTACCCCACTTTCCCGTATTTTTCTAGAAACAAATATATCTCCATTCAAATACTAAGATTATTTCCTTCCAAAAGAGGTATAAATTTTTATTTTTCTGATTACTACTTCAAAAGTTATTCCATTTAATGAATTTTTCCTCCATATTTTCCCATAGCACCAATTTCAAAAAATTTCAAGCGAAGTGGGCGGGGGTCTAAAATTGTCCAAATGATATGAAATTTGGCATCTGAGCTTACTTTGACATTTGTCACAATATGAGAGGGGTGGCCTTCGAGAATTCAAAAAAAAAATTTTTTTTGCGGTGCCCTATTTTTCAGCAATCATGATCACGGGGAAACCATTTTTTGAAAAACGATATTTCGAGATAATCGAATTTAAAATTGCAAGTTACCACTGCGCTTGGTAGACGAAGCACGCTTGGAAGCGCTGTAACTTTCAATCTATTTCTCGGATCTCTATAAAAATTTGGAAAAATATTTCCAAGGAGTTGTACTTTCAGATAAAGTAATAAAAAAATCGATTTTTAGAAAAATGAAAAAGGTATGCAACTCCTTAAGCTTCATACACACAGTATAGGGTATGGTGTAAAATGCTTATTTTACATCGGATCAAGTCGTTTTAAACACCAAATGAAAGGTTAGGCTTCTGGACAATATTCAATGTATAGCATTTTATTCGCAACTTGAGAAAATTTTGAAATACAAGCGTTTTACGAAAAAGTTCACTTTTGCTGTTTTCAAAAATGGTGGGGTAAACCCGACCGCCTATGTTTTTGGTTGATTTAGTACAGATATTACCCAAATTTTATGGTTTTTCAAATTTAATCAAAGAATTTAAATCCACTTATCTTTTTTATGCAATCACTTTAACAATCAGAAATATCCTGTAGTCAATGATGCACAAAAATCAAATAAAAAGTTGTAAAAACACATTTACAACACGTTTGAGCATCTCAATGTAGACTAATAAAATGCTGTCATGCCACTATTATGATTATTTTCGATGCTCTACACAACAACATTGATATTAGTTCGCGTAGTGCTTCCGATTTTCGATAACAGAAAGGGGTCGGGTTTACCCAGCGGCCGGATTTGCCCCACCTTACCCTATATGCGTCCTAATTCCAATTTTAATAACGAGACACGAAAGCATTTGAAATACTGTATAACTTCGCAGAACATAAGATGACACTATCTCTTACCATTGTATGGATAAGAGTATTACCTTGAATTAATTTTGATCACTGGCGCCACCATGTGGTAGAATTCTGCTTTTTTCAAATGAGAAAAGAAAATATTTTTTGCTACTCTACAACTATGTAGAACATCAAAACACTCCATCTCTTACCGTTGTACAGATAGGAATATTCCCTTTAAATTGCTTGGCTCACTACCGCCACCTTCCAGTGAAAACAAAAAGTCCTTTTATTCCTCTACAACTTTGTGGAACATCATAACATTCTATCTCTCATCGTTTCAGAGATATATGAGTTTTTCCGAACTTTGTCCCACCTTCACGCGTGGTTCACTTACATGAGAGAAGCGGAGTATGCCCTTTGCGAATGTTAAGCAGCAGTATCCAACTTTAAACGTTAATAACTCTTTAACGGTTGGTTGGATTGTCTTGTAGTCTTCGACAAACTTGTTCGGCATATCTTCAAAAGTGATTTCTTAGGTCACAATATCGTCGCTTTGGTCACTGAGCCCAGCTTGTATATATTTGTAAATATTGTTATTTTTTTTGTCGTATAAATAAATAACAGTGTACGGTCTATCTCGTGTATTTGACGACGCCTGTTCTTTGTTTATACTTTTAAATTATTGTTCGTAAATGTCTAAGTAGAATTTAAACGTCAAACCATTACTACTCCGTGCTTGCATGTTTGAGTCGCGTTTAAGTTCTGCATAATAACCCAGGTTGGTGTCAAACGTAGGTTTTGTTATTCATTTGTTCAGAGATTTATTTATTTTTTGTCTATTTATTTATTTATTTTTATATCTATTTATTTATATACTTATTTATTCATATATTTATTTATTTGCTTATTTATTTATTTATATTTGTTATTTATTTTGCTTGTTTATTATTCATTTTGTTATTATATTTTTTTTGTTATAATTGTTCAATATTTAAAAAAAATAATCAAGGAAACAAGTACCGCACATTAAATATTCTTGATAGCCTTTGTACTAAAAATATTTCGTGACACCAACCAAAACGATAAAATTTTTGTAAATGTCAACCGTCATCGTCCTGTCATCTCATCATTACCGTCATCAAATGCGGGGTGGGATGCGAGGAGGCGCGGTGGGTATATTTTGGAAAACGGACAGGGCACGGATAAAATCTACCGCGAAAAAGTAATGCGGTCTCTAATAGTCAATTGACCCGGAGGAGTGACGACCAGCAGCAGCGAGTCATAGACCCATTGTGGCCGTGCGTTTCTTCCGTAATAAAGTTTGTGTCGATCCGTAGGATCTTGTTGACCGTTAGGAACATCCACACGATCGTTTGGTTCTGTTCGGTTGCTCGAGCGGGATAAGTGTGGCTACCGGTTTTTTTGTGAATTAACGACGTCCAACGCGAGTGCAGAAAAACGGTCAGTGATTGGCAAGCCAAAAACGCCATTGTGGACGCCTTTACCCAAGTACCGGTAGGGTAGGGTCCATTCGACCGAAAAACGTTGAAAATCCCGCTCGATTGATAGATAGACACTCGTGTGTGAAAAGTGCGCGCAGTACCACTCCCCGGGTCCCGTAGTGAAACGCAGGCCTCCGCTACAAACAGGCCGAGTTGCTGCTTCTTCAGGAGTCCCCCGTTGCCGTCCCTCGACGCAAACGGCGTTTGTTTCTACACCACCATCGGAGCCCGCCCCGCATCCAGTTTGCTGCAAGTCGACCAACGTCATCACGGCCGCAACGGTATCGACAGAAGAAGGTTTTTTGCTGAATAAATGCGCAAGTAAAAATTCAAAAAAATATTTTCTGTTCCTTTGTCAAAAGAATAATTAGTAATAAATTAAAAGTGTAAGGTCTCTATATACAAGTTGTGTCGTCCATTTTGTTTACAGTGCATTCCTTTAGGTACTTGTTTCCGCCGAAAATTAATTACGATTCGCTCAGTGACCATAGTGTGGGAAGAAAAGTCCGCCCAGTGTGAATTTCTCCAGGAGACAACCGTGAAACGACCCTAATAGCTGGTGAGTACAGTGTGGCCCCACCACCACAGTAAGAACGTTACGAAACCGATACGTAACAATTGGCGCCCAACGCAAAATAAAAGAAAAAGTGATTTGTTTCCAAGACCAGAAGCAAATCCCTTTTTCGTTGTGTCTCCCGGAGAAATTCAATTCACATTGTTCACTTCATTAATCGCGAAGTCATTGGGACGATATCCAATCTGGAAGTTGATTCTGAAATTTAATTGTGATTAGTGGAATTGCGAATTGTTGCGAGTGATGAAAAATTGTATATCTGGCACGCAGTCGTTTGCTAGTGCCTGAGTAGAAAAATTGATCGTTTGTATTGTAAATAGATCATATATGTGTAGCATTAATCAGACTGATTTTGACAAGTACTAATACCATTACATTTGTTTCTTGTCGGGTTTTTGTTTACTTTGGTAGCGGGTGTTAAAATTTTGTCTGTTGGTGATAATTCTGTTATTTTTTGCCTTTTTGTACGATGGCAACGGCACAGCTCACATTCGATCAAGCTAGTGAGCTGCTGCAAGGTTTGTATTATGATATCAGTGTGGAGTTTTTAGCCGACGATGAACTGAATCATGAACTGATTGCCCGTTCTGTCAGTCTGTCTATCGGTCTCGATCGTTCACGAAAACAAAAGTGGCTACGAGATCAATTAAAGCTTGAAAGGGATGATTCGTCGGGCAAGTGCCCACGAAGAGTAGTGGGCGATTTAGAGGTGGAAATAGAGTTATGTATGCAGAGGATTGCTGAGTTAAAAGGTTGTTTGGAACAGGAGGATTTAGAGGAAAAGAAGGTTCGTTTTACTAGAATGGTACATGTCGGTATGCGTTTGGTGACTATGTTAAGGGACTCGCGGGGGTCGCCTAACCTGCACAGTCAGTTGCAAAATACGGTAGTTGAGTTAGCGGAGATTGTTGATAATTTCTTTCGGGGTACTGCTTCGTCTTCACAGGGGGATCAGCAAGAGGGAAATGATCTTTTAGCTCTGTTGGATGCAGACAAAGCAGATGAAAATCCTAGACCGAGAGCTTCCGTTCTCAGTCAGGATGACCTTGATTGGATCCATTCGTTGCAAGCGAGAATTACGGATCTAGAAGCCGATTTAGCTCGACGAAGAGAAGTAAAAGATGCTGTAACTCAAACTCTTCCCGATCATGCTCAATTTACTTCATATTCAAAACACCCCGATACAAATTTCAGAACATTTCAAAACTATAATTTTCCGCCTATAAAGCCTTCCAATTCATTCGATACTTCATCCAGTTACCATAATTTTCGAAATATCCCAGATCGTACATTACATTCTAACAATATACCAGTTCCCAACAATACATACAATATTCCCTATCATCCGACGAGAATCTCTAATCCTACTGGAGCAAATCCCAAAATGTACAACCATGCTTCGGCTATCCCATCTTTCCCTAAACGAAATTCACCTCCCATGTATAGTGGTGTTCCACACAATCCGTACCCCGCACCGTACCACAACCGTCACACTCTTCCTGTGTCCAAATGTAACATCACTAAATACAGTGGTGACGATCAAGGGCTGAAGCTAAATGAGTTTCTGGAAATTGTACAGGCTTTATCCCAAGCTGATCATGTGTCGGAGGTCGAGCTTTTCGAGTCGGCTGTGCATTTGTTTGTTGGTTCAGCGCTCAAGTGGTATATGGCACAAAGAACCACTGGTAGATTGATGAATTGGCAGCATTTGGTATTTGAATTAAAACGCACCTACATGCACCCTGATTTGGACGCGTTGATCAAAATGAAAATTTACCAGCGTCGTCAACAAAAACATGAATCTTTCCACGAGTACTATTTCGAAATCGAGAAACTGTTCAGAACCATGAGTGTTCAGATTCCCGATTACGAAAAAGTACAGATTCTACAGCAGAATATGCGAGTAGACTACAAGCGACAAATGACATTTATTCCGATAGTCGACCTTGAAACACTTGTTGCTGTTGGGCAAAAATTAGATGCATTAAATTTCTCGGCATACAACAGGGTTTTCGGGACGGACAGGAATGTCCAAGTGGTCGAAAGCTCTAACAACAATTCTAAGATAAAAAATAAGAACCAATCCCAGACTCAACAGGTGATAGATCAAACCACAGCAGTGTCTCAGGTCAACCAAAATAGAAACAATTCACACACATCCACTAATTCGTCTCGTCCCAATCAACTTCCCAACAAAAACAACCAATCCTTACAGAACACTCAAACGAGTCAAAATTCGTCTTAAAATACTGCCCGGCCAGATCCGGTCGCGCTGCCATCTGGGTTCAATTCTCGTCCACAGTTCACGTTGGAAGAATTGATAAACACGCACATTCCCCCACCAGCCAATACCAATTGCGGGAGGATTGGTCATCACGTATCGATGTGTAGACAGCCCCGGGGCATATTTTGCAGTACGTGCGGTCTTCGCGGATCTCCGACTAACTATTGCTTTGTTTAAAGTAATAGTTTGTTTAAAAAACGGACCAAACGCGAACCAAAATCGTCGTTCGCAGACACCCAACGCGTAAGTCAAGACCGTTTTCTTCAACGTACGCCTCCCCCTTACTGGGTACAGGCCACCAGAGATATTTTCGCAGAATCTACAGAAATTCTTCAAATTACCTATCCTGTCCCCCACGATAACCGGCCGTACGCACACGTAAAGATTTACGGTTACCCGGTACGTGCACTCCTGGACAGCGGTAGCAATCATACGCTTATTAGCGAAACCCTTTTTTCGCAATTGAAGTACAAAAAGTTGCATCGTCCCTCCAAAAACGTGATTCTACAGTCTGCAAGTGGAGATGAACTGCAAATTCAAGGTCAGGCTCATCTTTCATTTGCTTTCCAAGGATGTGTGAAATTAGTTCCTACTTTGGTAGTTACAAATCTGTCCATAGATTGTATCTGCGGAATGGATTTTTGGAGGAAATTCAAAATTCAGCCCGCGATGCAAAACTGTGGAGGGATTGAGTCCACTGCGTCGGCATCTATTACCGAACACCGTAGTTCTGCAAATATTTTGACCGATGATGAAATTATGGTGATCGAGAACGTCAAAAAACTTTTCCTTACTGCTCAAGAAGGGAAATTGACCCTGACCAACCGAGCTCAGCATCGTATCGTGTTGGGAGAGGAATGGAAAAATAAACCACCAGTCCGCCAGTTTCCATACGTGATGTCTCCGAAGACGCAGGATCTGGTAGCCGTCGAGCTGGAACGACTGTTGGGTTTAGGGATTTTGGAACGGAGCAACTCGGATTGGTCGCTTAACTGCGTGCCGGTCATCAAGTCCAACAAAGTTCGGCTCTGTTTGGACGCGCGCAAGATTAACGAGCGGACTGTTCGGGATGCTTATCCGTTGCCTCATCCCGGTCGAATTTTAGGTCAACTTCCCAATGCTACATACCTGTCCACGATAGACCTGTCTGAAGCGTTTCTCCAGGTTCCATTGGACCAAGAATCGTGGAAGTACACGGCCTTTTGTGTACAGGGCAAAGGGCTATTCCAATACACACGGATGCCTTTTGGGTTGATCAACAGTCCTGCTACGTTAGCACGACTGATGGACAATGTCCTGGGCCACGGGATGCTTGAACCGTACGTCTTCGTCTATCTCGACGACATTGTTGTGGTGACGGAGACCTTCGAACACCATGAACGCCTTCTAGTGGAGATTGCACGTCGCTTAAGGGAAGCAAACCTAAGCATAAACCTCGAAAAGTCTAAGTTTGGAGTGGCTGAGATTCCCTTCCTGTAATATCTCCTTAATACAGACGGTCTTCGAGCCAACCCGGAAAAAGTTCTTCCTATTGTCGAATATGAACGGCCCAATACCGTAACAAAACTAAGGAGATTCCTAGGAATGGCTGATTACTATCGGCGCTTCATCTACGACTTTAGCGAGGTGACCGCTGCACTCACAAACCTTCTGTAAAGCAAAACAAAAACCATTCGTTGGAACGAGGACGCCGAGCAGGCATTTTGCGAAATCAAAGAGCGGCTGATATCTTCACCAGTCTTGGGCAGTCCTGATTTCAGCAAGGATTTCTGTATCCAATCGGATGCTAGTGACGTGGCGGTAGCTGGGGTTCTCACATAAGAACAGGATGGTGTAGAGCGGGTCATTTCATTCTACTCCCATAAACTGACAACGCCCCAGAAGAACTACCATGCCGCAGAAAAGGAAGCGCTTGCAGCCATTCTCGCCATCGATGCATTCCGTGGGTATATTGAGGGTTACCACTTCACCCTAATAACCGATTCTTCCGCGCTGACCCATATACTCAGTACAAAATGGAAGGTCGGGTCACGATGCAGCCGATGGGCGTTGAATCTGCAGCAATTCGATATGACCGTCAAGCATCGCAAGGGCAAGGAGAACGTGGTACCGGACGCCCTCTCGCGAAGCATCGCAGCTGTTCAAGAATCGTCGTGGTACGCGTCAATGTCTGACAAAGTGGCTCGCCGGCCCGATGATTTTGTAGACTTCAAGATCGACGATGGTAAACTCTTCAAGTTTATCACCGTGAACGATAATCCCTGTGATACTCGCTTCTAGTGGAAAATGATTCCCCCGCCCACCGAAGTTCCAAATATTCTTCGACAGTACCACGACGATTGCTTTCATCCAGGCTACGACAAAACCCTTGCACGGATCCGTCAAAGATTCTACTGGCCTAAGATGGCAGTTGAAATACGGCGGTACGTTCAACAGTGTGGAATGTGCAAGGAAGTCAAAGCTTCTTCCGTCCCTGTTGCACCATGGGAAACATGAAAATTGCCACCCGCCCTTGGCAGATCATATCAGCGGATTTCATTGGCCCTCTCCCCCGCACTCGTCGCGGTAGTCAGCACATTTTGGTAGTTTGTGACTACTTTTCGAAATGGTAATGGGCTGTTGGATCGTTTCAAAGTTGCCCACTGGCTCAACTCACGATATCACTGACAGGCAAACCCGGTCGAAAGAGTCAACCGAACTATCAATGCTGCTATTAGGACATACGTGAGGGAGGCCCAACGCCTTTGGGACACTCGTGTGTCAGAGATCGAGATGGTTTTGAATACCAGTGTTCACTCGTCGACTGGATTCACACCATACTTTATTACTCACGGGCACGAGTACTCTGAAGTTAGCACCGATCATTTACTCACCCGTCTCGATGTAAAGCTGACTTCGGAAGAGATGGAAGAACGACGATCGAAAATGTTCGAGCAAATCTACAACCTTGTCCGCAAAAATCTGACGAAAGCTCACAACGCTTCCCAACATCGCTATAATTTACGGCACCGCAAGTTTGCCCAAGCTTTCGTAGAGGGACAGCTGATATACCGCAGAAACATGAAACCGTCTAGCGCAGCACAGAATTATAATGCCAAATACGGCCGACAATTCCTTCCGTGTTGTGTCAAGGCGAAAATCGGATCGTCCTCCTATGAGCTGGAGAATTTGAACGGCAAAAGTTTGGATATTTGGCCAGCTGTGCATTTGAAACCCGGTTAGCTAGTTCTCCGCACCACCGCGGAACGCATTATAAAAAAAACACCATCGATTACACTTTATTCACAATTCTCACTACAAAAAAAAACATAAAATAAAATTAATGCACACCAGTTGAATCATAATTAATCCTCTCATAATCCATCCTTCAGCGATCTTCAGCAACCTCCAAATCCAACAGTAAATCTAAAAGAAAAACAAAACAACATAATTAGCAGTAAAGATACTTACCGAAAATATCTCGAATCATTCTATTTTTCAAACATAAACATTCACTAATGTTCTTGAAAGGTTTGCAAAAACCTACGGGTTTGTAGATTAATTCGATAAACATTGGTTTTTATGTGTCACTGATAAAGTACAGCACACTTGACATCGCAGCTGTTCAAGAATCGTCGTGGTACGCGTCAATGTCTGACAAAGTGGCTCGCCGGCCCGATGATTTTGTAGACTTCAAGATCGACGATGGTAAACTCTTCAAGTTTATCACCGTGAACGATAATCCCTGTGATACTCGCTTCGAGTGGAAAATGATTCCCCCGCCCACCGAAGTTCCAAATATTCTTCGACCGTACCACGACGATTGCTTTCATCCAGGCTACGACAAAACCCTTGCACGGATCCGTCAAAGATTCTACTGGCCTAAGATGGCAGTTGAAATACGGCGGTACGTTCAACAGTGTGGAATGTGCAAGGAAGTCAAAGCTTCTTCCGTCCCTGTTGTACCTGCCATGGGAAACATGAAAATTGCCACCCGCCCTTGGCAGATCTTATCAGCAGATTTCATTGGCCCTCTCCCCCGCACTCGTCGCGGTAGTCAGCACATTTTGGTAGTTTGTGACTACTTTTCGAAATGGGTAATGGTTCAGCCTGTGAGGAATGTCAGTAGTGCCCCCATGTGTGCAATTTTGAGAGATCAATGGTTCCTGAGAAACTCGGTTCCTGAAGTGATAATCACTGACAACGGAAGCAGTTTCATTTCCAAAGATTTCAAGGAGCTGTTGGATCGTTTCAAAGTTGCCCACTGGTTCAACTCACGATATCACTGACAGGCAAACCCGGTCGAAAGAGTCAACCGAACTATCAATGCTGACTTCGGAAGAGATGGAAGAACGACGATCGAAAATGTTCGAGCAAATCTACAACCTTGTCCGCAAAAATCTGACGAAAGCTCACAACGCTTCCCAACATCGCTATAATTTACGGCACCGCAAGTTTGCCCAAGCTTTCGTAGAGGGACAGCTGATATACCGCAGAAACATGAAACCGTCTAGCGCAGCACAGAATTATAATGCCAAATACGGCCGACAATTCCTTCCGTGTCGTGTCAAGGCGAAAATCGGATCGTCCTCCTATGAGCTGGAGGATTTTATTTATTTATTTATTTATTGTCGTCAAACAAGAGTAGACCGTTTTGTTACAACGATAAAATATAGTATACACTTAAAACATAAAATACTAATAACTAAACTAAACACTATCTGGTTTACATAGCACTACTTTAGGATGTTCTTTATAGGCGAATAGAATTGAAATATTTTTTTAATTTGCTTTTTGTCATTGTTAAGTCAATAGCTTCGCAGTGCTTGTTGTAAGTTGCCATCATCTGATTTAATGGTCCAAACTTGGCATAATTTGTACGATAATTGTTTGTTATAAATGTATTTCGGATTCGTAACTGCCGGGAAGGTATATAAAAATTAAGTTTAGATAGAAGTTCGACTGAATCAATACGACACGAAATTATATCGTTTAGAAATGAAACCATTGCATATTCTCGGCGCTCTTTTAGTGTTTGGATGTTAATGAGCATACAGCGAGCTTTATAAGATGGGAGAGGAAATCGTGTCCAACCTATTTTGCGAAGTGCAAACAATAAAAATTGCCTTTGTACTGATTCTATTCTTTCTTCATGTGTGATTGAGAAAGGTGACCAAACTATGCTACAATATTCCAGTATTGACCTTACATACGAGATGTATAATGTTTTAATTGTATATGGATCATTAAAATTGTAACTAAAACGCTTTATAAATCCAAGCATGTTATTTGCTCTATTGATGATTGTGTTGTAATGGTCAATGAATGTTAATTTTGAATCTAGAATGACTCCCAAATCTTTAACTCTTTCGCACTTTTGTACCACTTGATTTCCTAGAGTGATTGAAATGTCAGGTGTATTTCGTTTCCTACTAAAAGTTATTGCATTACATTTTTTTACGTTTAGTTGCAGAAGGCTTTTGTTACACCAGAGGTAAAACATATGTATTTCTTCCTGTAATATCTTTATGTCTTGTTCGTTCCTAATTTCTAAAAAGAGCTTCATGTCGTCGGCATAGATAAGAACTTTTATGTTTTTGAGAATGTATGATATGTCGTTTACGAATAAAATGAACAAAAGAGGGCCTAGATGGGAGCCTTGAGGAACTCCTGATGTGACTTGAATGGGACTCGATTTCTTCCCTTTAAATCTAACTATTTGTTGACGGTTAGTTAAATATGATTCGAGCCATTTGAGAAGACCTGATTCAATTCCTAATTTTTTCAGTTTGAATAATAGCAAGGGTATGTCGATACGATCAAATGCCTTGCTAAAGTCCGTGTAAAGAGCTTCAGTGTAGTTTCCATTCTCCATTGCAATCAATAAGTAGTTAACGAATTCTAGTAAATTTGTATTAGTTGAACGTCCTTTGAAGAACCCATGCTGCATGTTAGTAATTCTGTTTTTGATTTGATTGAATAGTTTTTCGTTAACGATTGCTTCAAAGAGTTTAGGCATACATGACATAATGGCAATTCCACGGTAGTTACATATGTCAGATTTTTTGCCACTTTTAAAAATGGGTACCAGGTACGAGCTTTTCCATAAATTGGGGAAAATGCCAGATTCAAGCGACATGTTAAAAAGCCAAAACAGAGGAGCTGTGAGTTCCAACGCTAAGTTCTTCATAAATACGGGTGGGATCCCGTCAGGTCCAGAACCTTTGGAGGCATCTAGTTTGTTTAGAGCCTCCATAATATCTTGCACACTGACATGATTGACGCCAATGTCTGTGGTGAATTCTGGGAAGAAACCGAAATATTCGCGATCACGATCTTCTTCAGAAAATGTGGTATAGATGTCTTGAAAGAAGGTTGCGAAAAGATTGCAGATTTGTTCCGCGTTGACACCGACATTTTCTTTAAGTTTCATTTTTGAAGGGAAGTTTTCCGATTTTAAATTATTTTTAACATGATTAAAGAAATTTTTTGGGCAAGATTTTATTTGAAGTTCAGTTTTTGAGTTATACTCTTCAAATGCTATTTTAATGGATAGGTTTAGTTGATCGCAAATGTCCAAATAGTTAAATAAGTTCCTTTCATTTCTGATTTTTTTATACTTTTTGTGGGCCTTTTGTTTACGATTTTTTAAATTTTTAATTTGCTCGTTATACCAAACTGGATATTTTGTGTTGCCTTGTCGCCTAATTTTTTTCAGTGGTACTTGTTCAACTATTATATCAAACAATTTTGTGTAAAAGACGTCTACTGAATTTTCGATACTTGTTTCATTTCTAAACAACGTTTGCCAATCTATACTGCTTAGTCTTTGTTTTATGTTGTCAAAATTTGCCAATTGAAATTGAAAGGCCTCTTCGTACTCGCAGTCATCGGGTCTTTTGTTATCATGTACAAATACAGAAAACTCTATTGCTGTATGAAACGCTTCATTTTTCCATAGTGGAGTTAATGATTCGGTGACACAGAAGTCTTCAAGAATGTTTATGAATAATAAATCTAAATAACAGTTTTGCTGATTTCTAACATGATTAATTTGGTTAAGTCCTAAACTTGCAGTTTTGTCAAATATGGCCTGCAGAGTTTCGTTATCCCCAACGACTGGAAGTAGAATGCTTTCATTTTCAGTGTCTGGAAAGAAGTCAATGCTTCGTTGATTGAAGTCACCATAAATATGAACTTTTACCTCTGGGGGGAGCTTGGTTATAATGTCTTCGGCAATAAGAAAAAACTTTTCAAATGTATCTTTGCGGGCATTATTTGGGGGGAAGTACACAGAGGCAAATATATGTGTTTCACCTGCCAGATGGGTTTTAACCCACACATGCTCAAATTCTTTAAATTTCCTTGTAGTAATGATTTCTGCATTAAATTTTGATGTAATTGCTATTAAAACTCCCCCTCCTGACTTCTTTTCAGACATATGAATGTCTCGGTCAGCTCTAAACACATTGTAGCTGTTCCCGAAAACTTCTTCACTTCTAACACTTTCGTCCCAACTAGTTTCTGTAGCCAAAATAATTGTATAGGAGCTACTTAAAATATTCTTGTGAATTTCATTCATTTTCGATGCACTTTTCATTCTATTAAAATTTTGACAGTAAATTAAAATTTCTACTGACGACTCTACTTGAGGAATCGAGATTACCTCTTTTTGTTGTCGTTCAAATGGCGTCGAATCTTGGCAAACTGCGGTGTCCTCGTCATTTCCTTCTTCTAGGGAATGCGTCAATGTCGTCGAAAACACGAATGTTGAGAATGGCACGCCTTACACAAAACTGTTGACAAGCGCTCCGATGTTGGGTGCATTTGCATCGTCGACCGTGGTAAATCATCCACTGGATAGGGATTCAATGTCGGTCCTCTTTGAAACTGAATTGTTGGCCTATAGTTCGTGGGGGGTCCTGAGAAATGATCTTTTGCAGCCGCAAGAAGCACTCTATCCGGTGGCAGGAAACTATTGTTGTAGTGACTACTCGTATGGTTTTTGTTATAGTGGGTGTTGCCGGCCCTAAATGTGATTCTGCGATTGGTATTACTCGTATGGTTACTATTAACTGGCTGTCGTGAGTGGCGCGCTGCTTGCTCTTGATCAGGTCGAGGAAAATTTGTGGTGCTTTTGTTTTTTTCATTAACGTTATTATTATTATTTCGCCTCGATCTTTTTTTACGTCTTCTAGCCTTTTCGGCCTGTTTTTGCTGGTTCTGGTTTCTTAATTTGCGTGCATCGTAATCGCTCCAGTCTGCTTTCCATACTTTCCTTGTACCCAAAAAGCGCCAACCTGAGTTATCGATATTTTTGTCGTTATTTAATTCGGCTTCCAAACTGGGGCATGAATCAAGCGATGATGTAGCGTTTTGACTTGCCGTTATGTTTGATGAAAGCGCCTTAAGTTCGTCGAGGATATCAATAGTTAGCGCAGAATTTGTGAAGTTTTGACTGGTGGATATGTTCGCTGACAGAGACTTAAGCTCGTCAAGAATATCAATCCCCAGCGTCGGGTTTGACGTCATAGTAATACTAGCCGCTGTGTCCAGAGACAGTTGATTAAGCTGGCTTATTTCATCATTCATGGTGCGCAGTTCAGCTGATAGCTCTGACGTTACCGTTTTCAGCGTGCTATAAACATTATTTTTCGTTGTCGTCATTGCTGTATCGAATAGCGAGGTAATGTGATTTTTAATGGCAACAACACTTCCAGTCAAACTGCTGTTTTTGTTTATTGCTATCAATTCCTGTTTTATTGTTGTAAGCAAAATTTCTAGGCCATCGATCGCTTCGTGAACTATGTTAGGCTTCTCCAGTTGAAACGCGAGCCGGTGCATTACTTCCGTATTGGCTTGCAGTTGTGATTCCAGAAGTTGTTGTTGTTCAATAAGCCCTTTGAACTCAATCTTGGCCTGCATCAATTCTTGACATGATTCACAGCACGGTAATAGATACGAGTTGATGTCCACCCTCTTGTCCTTCTTCCGCAGTGATCCCCTCGGAACAGTCACTCCAATGCAAGCGGCGTGGAATTTTCTTGGGCAACCTATACACGTCCACATAACTGTATCGGCGGAAGTGTCGAAAGTGCAAATTTCGCAACTCATTATGATTGATGTACACACACGAAAAGCTGAATTAATAAAAAACTAAATGAAATATCGCGCACGGCACCTGGATCGAACGATAAAAGCGTGCGAACTTGACGACGACTTGTTGTGAAGTGATTTGAACGGCAAAAGTTTGGATATTTGGCCAGCTGTGCATTTGAAACCCGGTTAGCTAGTTCTCCGCACCACCGCGGAACGCATTATAAAAAAAACACCATCGATTACACTTTATTCACAATTCTCACTACAAAAAAAAAACATTAAAAAAAATTAATGCACACCAGTTGAATCACAATTAATCTTCTCATAATCCATCCTTCAGCGATCTTCAGCAACCTCCAAATCCAACAGTAAATCTAAAAGAAAAACAAAACAACATAATTAGTAGTAAAGATACTTACCGAAAATATCTCGAATCATTCTATTTTTCAAACATAAACAATCAGCATTAGCCAGCTGAGTATGAGTATAGCTGTGACAGATCGGATAATAGACAACCTGACGACAGGGTTGTGCTGGGTTACGACGGGGTTACGTTTGCCCGCCGCCAGTTTTAAGTCGACTTCACACTCTAAGCGTGAATGGGTTAATTCTGCGTAACTTCATCTAGTTTTCTCTAGTTGCAATGTCGAGAGAGTAAAAGAAGTTCGCAACGAGTTAACCATTTCACAAAAGTAATAGTCTTTCCGACTCTTGAAAAAGAGTCCGGTAAAGCACAAATTTAAATTTAGGGGCCCCTAGCATAATTAAAAGTTAGTGTTTAGTGTTATTTATGGCATGAATGTGAGTGTAAATGAAGAGAAATTGAATTATGAGTGAGTGTGTGCGGTATGTAAGCGGTAGTGTTAGATGTTTCGTCCAAGGATAGCCCTTGTGACGGTAATGGTAGCAGAAAGAAATGTCAAATTCCGTCTGATTTCTTTCTGGTAATTTTCCGCCATTTGAAGCGTATCCGATCAATAATTCTACTCAGCAAATGCAGCAACGGCTTTTATTCTGACGCATTATAGGCAATTTCGACAGTGAAACTTTCACAGTTGTTTTGGGATTGATGGATGGATTGAATCGTTCCTGATTGTGACAGATACATCGGTGAGTGCGCGAGACTAAAAACGGACAGGCTCACTTCCTCAGAGTCACGTAATTTCGTGGGACAGATTCCTATGGCCTTTGGATAAATCTTTCCACGGAATTAAAAGTGGCACTCGGGAAGAAGTAGTCGCGTTTGAAGTCGGCATTCATTAAAAAAAACCATTTGGGTTTTTTTACCCGAGTCGGGGAAAATTGTGACCTGTGATTTCTTAGGTCACAATATTGTCGCTTTGGTCACTGAGCCCAGCTTGTATATATTTGTAAATATTGTTATTTTTTTTGGTCGTATAAATAAATAACAGTGTACGGTCTATCTCGTGTATTTGACGACGCCTGTTCTTTGTTTATACTTTTAAATTATTGTTCGTAAATGTCTAAGTAGAATTTAAACGTCAAACCATTACTACTCCGTGCTTGCATGTTTGAGTCGCGTTTAAGTTCTGCTTAATAGCCCAGGTTGGTGTCAAACGTAGGTTTTGTTATTTATTTGTTCAGAGATTTATTTATTTTTTGTCTATTTATTTATTTATTTTTATATCTATTTATTTATATACTTATTTATTCGTATATTTATTTATTTGCTTATTTATTTATTTATATTTGTTATTTATTTTGCTTGTTTATTATTCATTTTGTTATTATATTTTTTTGTTATAATTGTTCAATATTTAAAAAATAATAATCAAGGAAAAAAGTACCGCACATTAAATATTCTTGATAGCTTTTGTACTAAAAACTAGGAGTGGGTAATGTCCGGGACATAACCGCGGTGTTAACGTAGTACTAAACTTGAGTATATCATATGACATTCATGGATAATTTGAACCAATGCACTTTTTGAATGAATGTTTACTGGAAATTTCATGTCGAATGAGATTGCCACATTCACTGATTTTCTAGGACTTGCAAAAACCTTCGGGTTTGCAGATCAATTTGATACACATTTGCTTATATGAATCACTGGTACATGTACAGAAGAATTGACAGGCGCAAACTCAATCCAAGTTATTAAATGGAACTTTCTAATTCAATTCTTTCTCCATTATGTTTTCATCCTAAAAAGAACGGTTTGCAGATAACTATTTTTGGTGATACCAGACGAGAATCCTTTCTAACGATTCGAACCTTGCCCGAATTCGCTTCTGCTGCGTACATACACGAACATTCCTCTTTCGCAGCTCACATCGAATGAGCATTGTATATCGCAATGCGATCTCTTTTATAAACTTCTTAGTGCAGATGGAAGTCCGTCCTTTTGTGCGACAAATGGAAATATTTTCATCATTCTTTTTGGTGTGGCTTTCGCTTAGTAGCAGGGTTGCCATATTCACTAATGTTCTTGAAAGATTTGCAAAAACCACCAATCAAAGCAGGCTAATTAATGCTTTTACAAAATCTATCAAAATTTACGGTAAAATCTACGGAATCTACTACACAATTGTTTTGATTATTTCCCAACGAATCGCGCAAAAATTCGTTTGTTCCGTACAGCACAGCGCAAATAATTGACGTTGGAAAACAAATCGGCAACTTCAGCTGCCAAACACTTAGAAACGATCGAAGCATTTTTCCGTCAATGTCACTTTTCTGACTCAAATTTTTGTAGGTATTTTCTTGCTTCCGTCCAATTAATCAGTTTATTAGTTTTATCGTACATTTTTCGGATATTATTATACAAAATACCTAACCCGATAAGAGGGAAGTTATTTTCCAAAGCACGAAATGGAAATTTCAATTGTAATTCTTCTGAGAACGATTTTGTGGTCCTAATAAGAACCGTTTGTTGTGAATATTATTTCGCCGTTTCCCGCTCGGCATGATGATTATTTGCTTGGTATAGGTAGCGCACAGATTGGTATCTTCCAACAAACTAACCAGGCAGGCCTCGCTGGCTTCTTAGAGGGCCATTACGGCTGAGCTCCGGAAGAGTAGATCGGTTTTGAAATGCTGTGCAATCTCACGGACCAGGCACTGGAAGAGCAGCTTGCGAATTAGTAACTCTGTCCACTTCTGAGAGCGATGAATTTCACGCAGGGCGACGACAGTTCTTGGTTGGCAGCGATAAGGCAGTAGCTATGATTTGGTTGGTAGTCCAAATGCAGCTTCTCGTTGAGCAGCACACGTACGTGCGTTCTGCTCTGTGGTAGAGCTTCCATCCCGGGAATTTATTTCCCGGGAATCCCGGGATTTTTGGACTTCCCGGGATTCCCGATTCCCGGGAAATTGTGTTTTCTCATTCCCGGGATTCGGGAATCCCGGGAAAAAAGATTTTTAATTTATTTCAAAAGGCTTAGGTTCTGCGAAAGAAATTCTGTAGGAAATATCTTTATCGGCAAACATTTGGAGTGAGCAGTGAATTCAGATGATTTTCCAACTGATTTGCAGATCTTTGGACTATATATCTTTAGGCTCGCTGATTTCATGATTTTTAGGTATATAGTCCAAGCCTTACTCAAAATACTACTAAAAATGTTGATATTTTCATGCAAAATGGATTAATTTGCCGGCCGTTGTACCGAAGCATTTCCTTACAGTAGCGTTAGTGATGCGCTCGATATCTCTGCAACCGGTGAGCCGATTGATCAGATTTTTTAACAGTTCTTTTCATAGTTTATTTTAATAGTTAGATCTTGAATGAAAGATCTTGAATGAATGCAATCAAATTAGTAATTGAAATGGCGGTAATTTCTTAAAAATTCGATGAGTGTTTGTTTCAAAACTTGGGGTGGTTTGTAGTGATATCATGCTTAACGCAAACGCTATTTAAAATAAAGAACGTTTCTAGAACGTCTGCAGAAATATTTGATCGGTTCATCGAATACATATTTCGTCTAATTTGTTATACCGTAACCGTAATATCTGTAAATTTTTGGATGTATGAAAAAAGGACATAACGCTGTAGCTGTCCAATATCATGCGCATCCAACCTATTTCAATGTCGCTTTCAAGGATGCAGGCAGGATTTTTGAAGGGATAAGATAAAGCAATCCAGATACTCGCCCATAACAGGAAATTGATTGTAGGCTTCATCCATCGCTGCACAGGTCGTCCATTATCTACTTGATTTTGATTCACACTTAATTCGGAATGATGCTCATCCTACTGCGACAGAAATGGATTCCATATATCACATTTTCTCATTTGATCGAAAATAACTGCACAATACCCTGAAGCAGCTTAATCTTTTCATTCAGGATTACCAAAGAAGGTGCTTTACATTGAATTGACCCATCGTATCAGAACAACGAATTGCAATTTTGGACAGTAACTCCAGCAGCTGCGTTTAGTATATCGTCCCAATCGTATCCGTGATTACCAAAATTTAGGTTATACATATAGCCAAGAAAAATCAAAAGAAGTTGATGTTGCGTAAACTTATTGACGAGTTATCATATGATTGAATGATGTGTAGGACACCAAATCGCCTTTTTCTGACAACTGCTTTTAGGACAGATATACATGCAATCAAACGGGTTTGAAAACTTTTCAATTTATTCTGTTTTTCTTAAGAAAATCATTCTCCTTTTATTTTTCTTCTGTATTCCCGGGATCCCGGGATTTCCCGGGAAATTTATTATTTATTTCCCGAATCCCGGGAAGCTGAAAACCGTCGGGAAATGGAAGCTCTACTCTGTGGCTTAGACACGTCTGGCTTTAAGAAAAACTGTGACACCCATATTTATAGGTTCTAGCATTAATGTTGATTCGCATTAAAAGTAGTTTTTGAACTTTTTAAACAAGTTTTACATAGCAAACAAGGTATCAATAGCAAGCGTTGAACGTTTTCCTTTCGATTTATGCAACAATAATAGTAATTCCTTTAGTAGGAGAAAAGTTATTAAGGTTCAAAGTGTACGTAACGCATCCGTTTTGAAAATTTTGAAATGACACCCAGTATAGTAAAGAAAGACGTAAGTCATACGTCAAAATATTTCGTGACACCAACCAAAACGATAAAATTTTTGTAAATGTCACCGCGTCATCGTCCTGTCATCTAATCATCATCGACATCAAATGCGGGGTGGGATGCGAGGAGGCGCGGTGGGTATATTTTGGAAAACGGACAGGGCACGGATAAAATCTACCGCGAAAAAGTAATGCGGTCTCTAATAGTCAATTGACTCGGAGGAGTGACGACCAGCAGCAGCGAGTCATAGACCCATTGTGACCGTGCGTTTCTTCCGTAATAAAGTTTGTGTCGATCCGTAGGATCTTGTTGACCGTTCAGAACATCCACACGATCGTTTGGTTCTGTTCGGTTGCTCGAGCGGGATAAGTGTGGCTACCGGTTTTTTTGTGAATTATAACGACGTCCAACGCGAGTGCAGAAAAACGGTCAGTAATTGGCAAGCCAAAAACGCCATTGTGGACGCCTTTACCCAAGTACCGGTAGGGTAGGGTCCATTCGACCGAAAAACGTTGAAAATCCCGCTCGATTGATAGTTAGACACTCGTGTGTGAAAAGTGCGCGCAGTACCACTCCCCGGGTCCCGTAGTGAAACGCAGGCCTCCACTACAAACAGGCCGAGTTGCTGCTTCTTCAGGAGTCCCCCGTTGCCGTCCCTCGACGCAAACGGTGTGATAGAAGAAAATTTTTTGTCAACAAAAATTGGAAAGTTGGAAAAAAATGAATACTGAGGTTTTGGGGTTTTACAGCACGGGACTGATAAAATGGAGTCTTTACTGTATTTATTACTCACTGTGTCTAACATCCCATTTTTGAGGATATTTTTTTCAATTGCATCGAACTACACTAAATTTTTAGTAGATTTCAAGGGGTTATTTTATCTAATTCTTCAAAAATTTGGCGAACCTATTCCCATTCATGCGATAATTTATGCTACAAGGGTATCCCAAATTAATTGGTATCCTTAATGGTTTATAGGTTACAGATAGAGAAAATACCAAAAGTTTTTTCCTACACAATATTATGGAAACTTATTGAACAACTTTCCCAAATAAGGTTGAGAAAATTGAAAAATATTTGAAATTTTTAATAGATTTTCAGAGCAATGTGCACTCAGTGCACTATCGCAAGTGACGAAAGGCTATCGAAAAGTTTCGTGAAAAGTAAAATTCCTACAATAATGATGATTTTCCCTAACGGGCTTCCAATTTTTTATTTGTTCTCTAACATAAAGATTATATGTATACAGGTTCTTTTTGATTTTTAGCTCCACCAGGCTCGACTGATTCCTTTTATGGCCCTTAGTAATTGTGCAAATTTTGGTACCCTTCGGTTGTGTCTGCGGACCCTCCAAAAATTTCAAAGGTTATATGGAAATTAGTATGGAAAATCGGTTAAAATTGAAAATAAATTCTGAAAAAATCATCTAATCAATCAATTCATGAGAACACTATATGCTTCTGAAGATATTCTTCTACTGAAGACATTCGTGGAACATTGTATGTTTGTGAAAATTCGCTGAGAAAAGTTATTAACTAAAAAAGTAGTATAACTTCAAAACAAGTGAATTTTATTATTAATCATAGCAACCCTCTTTGAATCATTCCATCGTTATACAAGCCACCCACCGCTTGCGTATGGCCTTTGGAAAAATCATTCCACGGAATTAAAACTGGCACTCGGGAAGAAGTAGTCGCGTTTGAAGTCGGCATTCATTAAAAAAAACCATTTGGGTTTTTTTACCCGAGTCGGGGAAAATTGTGACCTGTGATTTCTTAGGTCACAATATCGTCGCTTTGGTCACTGAGCCCAGCTTGTATATATTTGTAAATATTGTTATTTTTTGTCGTATAAATAAATAACAGTGTACGGTCTATCTCGTGTATTTGACGACGCCTGTTCTTTGTTTATACTTTTAAACTATTGTTCGTAAATGTCTAAGTAGAATTTAAACGTCAAACCATTACTACTCCGTGCTTGCATGTTTGAGTCGCGTTTAAGTTCTGCTTAATAGCCCAGGTTGGTGTCAAACGTAGGATTTGTTATTTATTTGTTCAGAGATTTATTTATTTTTTTGTCTATTTATTTATTTATTTTTATATCTATTTATTTATATACTTATTTATTCATATATTTATTTATTTGCTTATTTATTTATTTATATTTGCTATTTATTTTGCTTGTTTATTATTCATTTTGTTATTATATTTTTTTGTTATAATTGTTCAATATTTAAAAAAAAAATAATCAAGGAAACAAGTACCGCACATTAAATATTCTTGATAGCTTTTGTACTAAGTCGGCATTCATTA
Source organism: Topomyia yanbarensis (assembly GCF_030247195.1). Lineage (NCBI taxonomy): Eukaryota > Metazoa > Arthropoda > Insecta > Diptera > Culicidae > Topomyia > Topomyia yanbarensis. The sequence continues at coordinate 276,990,529 of NC_080671.1, forward strand.
AAAAAAAACCATTTGGGTTTTTTTACCCGAGTCGGGGAAAATTGTGACCTGTGATTTCTTAGGTCACAATATCGTCGCTTTGGTCACTGAGCCCAGCTTGTATATATTTGTAAATATTGTTATTTTTTTGTCGTATAAATAAATAACAGTGTACGGTCTATCTCGTGTATTTGACGACGCCTGTTCTTTGTTTATACTTTTAAACTATTGTTCGTAAATGTCTAAGTAGAATTTAAACGTCAAACCATTACTACTCCGTGCTCGCATGTTTGAGTCGCGTTTAAGTTCTGCTTAATAGCCCAGGTTGGTGTCAAACGTAGGTTTTGTTATTTATTTGTTTAGAGATTTATTTATTTTTTGTCTATTTATTTATTTATTTTTATATCTATTTATTTATATACTTATTTATTCATATATTTATTTATTTGCTTATTTATTTATTTATATTTGCTATTTATTTTGCTTGTTTATTATTCATTTTGTTATTATATTTTTTGTTATAATTGTTCAATATTTAAAAAAAAAATAATCAAGGAAACAAGTACCGCACATTAAATATTCTTGATAGCTTTTGTACTAAAAATATTTCGTGACACCAACCAAAACGATAAAATTTTTGTAAATGTCACCGCGTCATCGTCCTGTCATCTCATCATCATCGACATCAAATGCGGGGTGGGATGCGAGGAGGCGCGGTGGGTATATTTTGGAAAACGGACAGTGCACGGATAAAATCTACCGCGAAAAAGTAATGCGGTCTCTAATAGTTAATTGACCCGGAGGAGTGACGACCAGCAGCAGCGAGTCATAGACCCATTGTGACCGTGCGTTTCTTCAGTAATAAAGTTTGTGTCGGTCCGTAGGATCTTGTTGACCGTTCAGAACATCGACACGATCGTTTGGTTCTGTTCGGTTGCTCGAGCGGGATAAGTGTGGCTACCGGTTTTTTTGTGAATTATAACGACGTCCAACGCGAGTGCAAAAAAACGGTCAGTGATTGGCAAGCCAAAAACGCCATTGTGGACGCCTTTACCCAAGTACCGGTAGGGTAGGGTCCATTCGACCGAAAACGCGCAGTACCACTCCCCAGGTCCCGTAGTGAAACGCAGGCCTCCGCTACAAACAGACCGAGTTGCTGCTTCTTCAGGAGTCCCCCGTTGCCGTCACTCGACGCAAACGGCGTTTGTTTCTACACCACCATCGGAGCCCGCCCCGCATCCAGTTTGCTGCAAGTCGACAAACGTCATCACGGCCGCAACGGTATCGACAGAAGAAGGTTTTTTGCTGAATAAATGCGCAAGTAAAAATTCAAAAAAATATTTTCTGTTCCTTTGTCAAAAGAATAATTAGTAATAAATTAAAAGTGTAAGGTCTCTATATACAAGTTGTGTCGTTCATTTTGTTTACAGTGCATTCCTTTAGGTACTTGTTTCCGCCGAAAATTAATTACGATTCGCTCTGTGACCATAGTGTGGGAAGAAAAGTCCGCCCAGTGTGAATTTCTCCAGGAGACAACCGTGAAACGACCCTAATAGCAGGTGAGTACAGTGTGGCCCACCGACCACAGTAAGAACGTTACGAAACCGATACGTAACAAGGTCCGTGATCGGAACAAACAATTTAGCTGGATAATGGCAAAACAGTTTTTGTTCGGCCTATTCTCCCGGATCAAAAACTTTTGTTGTTTGTTGGGTACTGCAATCTGATGTTCTGCGAAGTTATACCGTATATCAAAGGCTTTCGTGTAAAAATAGAATTAAGGCCGCATAGTAGTACTAACGTTGTGCTGTTCATATATTATCAAAAATGAATATATTTCGATACACCTTTTGAATGTTTTCTTATTTTTTCGCACAATGCACAGTGGTCCAGAATGCAAATTTAGCAGGAATTTTCGGGATTTTATTAAAATTCAACATCTTAACCTTATTAAGTCTTTGGAAAAGTTTTCGTAGTTTGTGAGCCCCTTCTCTTTGTTAAATCAATAGTTAGGGTTGTTTCTAATTTTGCCAAGATAAAAAAAGTTTTAAATCGTTCAAGCTAGAGCCAGACGACCATCATCGAATTTGTAGAACGAACAATTTTGGAAAAGTTAGCTGATGACATGTAAGCTCTATGTGTCATACTTTTTATTTTACAGCAAATTTAAAATCGAAGGTTAGGGTGTTTTTCAGGTTTTCTTAGAAAAACTGTTTTATTTAAATATCTTTTGCAGTATTGGTTAAAAACCGAAGTAGGCTTCGGACAACTTTCAGATTGTTTTAAGGCGAATAATTTGTTTCATGGCACCACATATCTAACTATTTTCGTTGATAAGTTATGAGCACTGATTCACCAAAAATGGGTTTTTTTTGTTATAACAATATCACTCATTGGGGCAAACAAAAGATAATTCTTTTTCGACCATAGAAAAGGTCATGATTAGATTTATAATTGAGCAAAGAATTCGATATTTTTCAAAATTTCATAAATTTGATTTAAAAAATCTGTTTTTGATATATTACGTGCTTATATCTTCTAAATAATAGAAGCTAGAGTTTTGGTGTGTTAGAAGAAAAATTTTTGTCAACAAAAATTGGAAAGTTGGAAAAAAAATGAATACTGAGGTTTTGGAGTTTTACAGCACGGGGCTGATAAAATGGAGTCTTTACTGTATTTATTACTCACTGTGTCTAACATCCCATTTTTGAGGATATTTTTTTCAATTGCATCGAACTACACTAAATTTTTAGTAGATTTCAAGGGGTTATTTTATCTAATTCTTCAAAAATTTGGCGAACCTATTCCCATTCATGCGATAATTTATGCTACAAGGGTATCCCAAATTAATTGGTATCCTTAATGGTTTATAGGTTACAGATAGAGAAAATACCAAAAGTTTTTTCCTACACAATATTATGGAAACTTATTGAACAACTTTCCCTAATAAGGTTGAGAAAATTGAAAAATATTTGAAATTTTTAATAGATTTTCAGAGCAATGTGCACTCAGTGCACTATCGCAAGTGACGAAAGGCTATCGAAAAGTTTCGTGAAAAGTAAAATTCCTACAATAATGATGATTTTCCCTAACGGGCTTCCAATTTTTTATTTGTTCTCTAACATAAAGATTATATGTATACAGGTTCTTTTTGATTTTTAGCTCCACCAGGCTCGACTGATTCCTTTTATGGCCCTTAGTAATTGTGCAAATTTTGGTACCCTTCGGTTGTGTCTGCGGACCCTCCAAAAATTTCAAAGGTTATATGGAAATTAGTATGGAAAATCGGTTAAAATTGAAAATAAATTCTGAAAAAATCATCTAATCAATCAATTCATGAGAACACTATATATTTCTGAAGATATTCTTCTACTGAACACATTCGTGGAACATTGTAAGTTTGTGAAAATTCGCTGAGAAAAGTTAAAAAGAAACTAAGAAAGTAGCATAACTTCAAAACAAGTGAATTTTATTATTAATCATAGCAACCCTCTTTGAATCATTCCATCGTTATACAAGCCACCCACCGCTTGCGTATGTTTTATTTTATTCTTTATATTTTATTATTTATTAAGTTTATTTAGGCCCAAATGCCGTAGCTTAACGAGGCCGGTAATTCATTTTTCTAAGGTACATCGCACGTGTTAGTGACGAGAATTGACATTCTCGTTGGCTGGTTGATGATTGTGGGGGATATGCAGTGGTTTCATTCCTGTAATCGCAGGGGCCAGGGGAGGGTCGATTTTTGGATGATTATTGGCTCTCCAATGCTGTCATGATGTTCTTGTGACGTGTGTCATGATGTTCTGGATGGACGGTTATCAAGAAAGGTATGCATCGTAGACTCGTGAAGCAATGCCATATTGTAGACACAGGAAGAGGTTGACGAGGTTTTACTGTGAATGAGAGGGGAAAATGTATTAAACTTGGACATCAATAGTTTTCGAAAAGATGTAGATAAGAAAAATGTAGAGGTGGTCACGGCTTGCCAGGACGTTCCGGACTGGCACATAGGGTGATCTACCTCGGGCCCGAAGGGAATCTATTAGTTGGGACCTGGTAACACGGTACTTTGCGCACAGCCAAACAACATGCTTGATGTCGTGATAGCCGTTCTCATAAACACAATGATTACTTTCAGCAAGCCCTATACGACGGAGATGTGCATCAAACGTGTAATGGTTGCACATCACCCTTGACATCGCACGAATAAAGTCCCGGTTCACATTCAAGCCTTTAAACCAAGCATTCGTTGATACCTTCGGGGTAATTGAATGTAGCCACCGTCCCAGATGCCCATTGCTCCATGAAGTTTGTCAACTTTCGAGCGTCCTCTGACGAGAGATACTGAAAAATTCATTGAAGCAAATTGGTCTTTCGTAAGTGTCGCCTTCTAATGCGCCCACCTTGGCTAAAGGGTCCGCCTTCTCATTTCCCACAATAAAACAGAGTGACGGGACCCAATCCAAGGTAATCTGGTAAGATTTTTCAGATAAAGTGCTCAGATATTCCCGTATTTCCCCCAGGAAATACAGTGAGTGCTTTCCAGGCTTCGCCGCACGGATGGCCTCAATGGAGCTGAGGCTGTCCGAAAAGATGAAGTAATGGTCTGCGGGCAGGGTGTCAATGACCCCGAGAGTATACTGAATGGTAGCTAATTCTGCGACGTACATTGAAGCAGGATCATTGAGTTTGAATGAGGCAGCAAGATATTCGTTGAAGATACCGAAGCCTGTGGACCCGTCGAGAATTGATCCGTCAGTGTAGAAATTTTGCCGCAGTCGACTTGATGGTATTTATTATAGAAAATATTTGGGACCACTTGTAGGCGAATGTGATCCGGGCTTCCACAAATCTCTTCCTTCATGGATGTTTCGAAAAATACAGTTGGAGCAGAAGTATCTAAGAGATGAGCACGGTTAATGTTATACGAAGATGAATTGATGTTCTGTGACATGTAATCGACGTACAAGGACATGAATCGGGTTTGAGATTTAAGATCGACAAGCCTCTCGAAATTTGCAATCACCAATGGGTTCAAAATATCGCATCGAATGAGCAATCGATACGAGAGGTCCCAAAATCGATTTTTTGAGTGGACTTCTAAACTCATCGTATGGGTCGAGTGCATGCAACCCAAGGCAATACGCAAACAACGATACTGGATTCTCTCCAGTTTGATGAAATGTATGCTCGCAACGGAGCGAAAGCAGAAACATCCGTACTCCATCACTGATAGTATCGTTGTTTGGTATAGCCTGATTAGGCCTCCTGGGTGGGCACTCCACCATGTTCCGGTTATTGCATGGAGAAAATTGATCCTTTGTTGGCACTTCTGTTTCAGATACCTAATGTGACATCCCCAGGTACCTTTATAGTCGAACCAGACCCCGAGGTATTTGAATGTTGAAACCTGAGCAATAGTTTTATCCATTAACTGAAGCTGTGGTTTCGCTGGTTCACGCTTCCTAAAAAATACGACTAGCTCAGTTTTCTCAGTAGAGAACTCGATACCCAGCTGGAGAGCCCAAGCAGACAAATTGTCCAAGGTATTTTGCAGTGGTCCTTGCAAGTCGACGGCATTGGGACCTGTAATAGAGACCACTCTGTCATCTGCAAGCTGCCTTAGCGTGCAGGAATTGACAAGATAATGTCATTCACGTAAAACTGGTAGAGAAGAGGGCTTAGACATGATCCCTGGAAAAGGCCCATGTAGCTAAATCGTGATGTCGATAAATCACCATACGAGAAATGCATTTGTTTTTCAGACAACAGGTTTAGTAAAAAGTTATTTAAAATTGGCGAAAGACCATGCTGGTCCAAATTCTCATAAAGAAACTGAATCGAAAGCCCCCGTAATATCCAAGAATACTGATGCCATCTGCTCTTTGTTAGCATATGCCATTTGAATTTCTGTTGAGAGCAACGCAAGGCAATCGTTCGTCCCTTTGCCTTTGCGGAAGCCAAATTGTGTATCTGACAGTAAGCCATTTGCTTCGACCCAATTGTCAAGGCGAAACAAGATCATTTTCTCGAATAACTTCCGGATAAAGGATAGCATTGCAATCGGTCTATACGAGTTGCGGTCGAAGGCTGGTTTTCCTGGTTTCTGGATGGCGATGACACACACTTGTCTCCAATTGTTACTTCTGGCGACACCAGATGGGTGCCGCTTAATGACGTCGATCCCTGGTCAAAGCCACGGGGATCTAGTGAGGGTGGGCTCTACAACAGTCTCTTTTAGAGTGGCTAGCTCGGCCGAGAGTAGCGTTCTCGCTCTCAGGGTCGGCTTTTACAGGGATGAACCGATCAAGAGATCAATAATCGCGGACGAAGTTCAATTGGACAGATTTTTATTAATTAAGCTAACTTAAAATGTGTGTGTTGTGTGTGGATTGCCGGCCGGCGAGTGACAGGATGCTGATGCTGCTGCTGCTTCTGCTGGCGATTAGACGGACGATGCTGATGCTGTCGATGTGTTTGTAGGGGACGCCGATACAGTCACGGTTTCTGCTCTCGAGGTTGGCTGTCCGAATGCGGATGCCGATACTGCCGACGCTTCGGCGGACGATGCTGGCGATGATGATCAGCAAACTGCTGCCCGTGCGAGGTGTTTTGCTGATCTCAAACGATGCACCGGCGAGGTGCTTGCGAATGGTGACGATTTCTCCGATCGTTCTTGCCACGTGCGGGGACCTTCGGGTAGCGCACTGTGTGCTATTGTGCAAACGCTCCAACGATACCTCTGCGGACAGGCGGAATCGTAGCGTCTCTGTACGTGGGTATTGGGAAGCCTCATCCACGGTCATTTAACTGCTTGCACGTGGTTACAGCGGTATACTGCGGCTTCATTGTAGCTAAAAACTGCAGGTCCTGGTAATAAAATGAAGCGAATTTCGGGGAAGGCGATATTAGAGGGCTACTGGGTCTTTATTCGCAAGCTAAATTCGAGGAAATAAATCGTTAACCACGTATGGTTTTCGCTTGCGTTCATACCTGATTCGGGGTACCTATAGGCACAAACAATTCTCTTCTCGGGATCACTGTTGAACACTTAAACTTTATCGTGTGGTTTACTTGACGTCTCAAATGTGAAAGAACTTTTACTTTCCCTCGGCCCAGTAGCTTTATCTCTTTTCTCTTATCCTCTCTTTTGATTTCCCTTTTTTATCCCCGCGACAATAATCTCTTTTGGTAGTAGCATCAGAGTAGTGTGCAGTCACTTTAAATACGGTTACCATGAGAGTTGTACCGCAACGGTAACACTACCATCTACCCCCCCCCCCAAAAATTAACTAATAACAAAGGAATTAATTAATTTACAAACTTAAACACTAACTTACGAAAAACCAGTCCAGGGTTGAGTTGCACCTTTCATGCACTCGATACAAACAAAAACGAACAATTTTGCGTTAGAACATCAAATAGTTGCTTTCATTCCGTAAATGAAAGGCTATTATGCGCTTACTCCCGCGGATTCATTAACGAATCTTTTCTTCTAACCAACAACCAAAACAAAGAATTGTTTTGTGGTAGAGGAAAAAGTCCCCATCCTACACCTTTAGCGAATATTTAGCGAATGATATTTTAATTAAATCAAATTACCCTACTAATCGTTCATCTCCGGGAGTGCATTTACAACCCAATTCGAGTGCGCAGTCGCAGATAATACCGGTTGAAAAATATCTGCATATCGCGAACGAAAAATTTTCATTTCTTGTTTTTATTTAACCGATCAGTTATTTTCCCAATTCGCCTCCTGCTCATTTGAAAAGTGTCATTTGACGCTACTACTACTCCCCCTTATGATAAAAAGAAACCATCGAAAAGGCTTTTAATTTGTGTATCATCCATTCGCTGCTCTCTCTCTCACTAATTTTAATAGAGGTACCTACAACAAAGAACAATCATTACTATCTAACCGACGCGTTGCTTCACAATGGTTTTACAAAACCTCAACGTATATCAGAAAATTTCAGTGCTTTACGAGTGAAATCATCCTTGAAAAGTGCGAAGAGCTATTCTCCGAAAACCTATTTGTCGGGAATACCCGGCTTCAGGTCGGCGGCCGAAAATATTCCGAGATTCTTACCCTGCTCGTCAACCAGCTCATACGAACTAGCACCACGACGTGAGATAACCTCACACGGGACGTATGCTGGCCCCAACTTGGCATTATACGACTCGCCGGCAGAAGATTGGACAAAATTACGTTTAAAGACCCGTTGTCCCACCTGATAAACCGGCGCAGGCTTACGGAACCGCAGATTATACGCTCGGGCACTTTTGTCATGGGCTTTTTGCAAGTTTTTGCGTACAATGTCATGAATAGCTTGATCCACCTTACATTTTTGTGTATTTCTATCTATTTCAGAAAGTTCATTCGAGTCAACATCTCGCCGATGTTCATCTCCGCAACGAACATCTCCGAAGTCGCTGATCGGTTCGCACATACGTCCGTATGGAGGCATTTATACTGCGATTCAGGCGCTCAACAGGATTGGCCTGGCTGCGATGCCTCGAGTTGGCCCAATGCTTCACCTGATAACGCTCTAGGAAATCTTTGAACTCTTTACTGAGAAACGTTGACGCATTATCACTAATGAGGATCTCAGGAACCGAAAATCGTCGGAACCACTATTCTTCGAGGATTTTACAACTAGTGGAGTGGCTATTGTTCTCACCGGCACTAAAATAGTCCATTTCGAGAACAGATCTAGCAGCACAAGCAGATGTGTGACCCCTGCTTTTGATCGTGGCAGCGATTGGATAAAATCGATTGCCAATATTTGAAAGGGCTTGGTAGCTGGACGTGGATTTCCCATGGTTGGATGCTGTGACACATTGGACGGTTTGCATTTTTTACAAACTCTACAATTCTCGACGTATTTCCGGACCGACGTAGCCATCTTCGGCCAAAAATATCGTGTTCGGATCTTGTCCAAAAGTTTATCGTAGCCGACATGAAGTGCTTTATCGTGCTCGTTTCGGAGAATATCGGTTCGTGATTTCTCCGTAACACAAAGCTTCCACTCGAAACGATAATCCAACACTTCTGTCTTAGTAGGTATAAATTTATACAACTGTCCCTCTTCCACTTTATAATCCAAATTCTCCTCTGGAGACGCACGGACTTTGTTGTACATATCAGAGTACCAAGCGTCCACTCCTACTTCAAGCACATCAGTTTCCACGGAGCGCGATAATGCATCGAGAATGATGTTATCTTTCCCATGCCTATGCCTTATTTTGAAGTCTGTCACGTCAAGAAAGTGAGTTCCCTCAATGAAAGGGCGAAATTTTTCAATGGCTGATAGTACAGCTAACCCCTCTTTCTCTGAGGCTGCATACGCCTGTTGCGCCGGAGAGAGCTTTTGTGAGTAATAAGCTATCACTTCCTCCTCATCCTCATGCTGTTGTGTTAAGATAGCTGCGATGGCACTATCACTCGTCAGTCTGAACTTGAAAGGTCAAGTTGAAATTTGGGTTCGCTAGTACGGACGCCGCAATCAAACTCTCCTTTAGTCTGATGAAAGCTTGCTCCGCTATCGAATTCCAAGTCATAGTTTTCGGTTTCTTGCGGAGAAGATCTGTGAGTGGAGTAGACATTTCTCTAAAACTGGGGATGAAGCGTCTATAATAATTCGCCATGCCCAAAAAGCGACGAAACGATCTAAGTGAAGTGGGACGCTCATAGTTTATAATCGCTTCCACTCTATCTGGGTTCGGACGCAAGCCCTCCGGAGAAAGAATATAGCCAAGGTATGGAAGTTCGCTCACACAGAATTTCGACTTCTCCAAATTAATAGATAAATTGGCCAATTTTAATCGTCTGGCCACTTCTCATAAGGTTCGGAGGTGTGCTTCGAATGTTTCGCTCACGACAACGATGTCGTCGAGGTACACGAACACATTCGGTTCCAGTTCACCATACCCCAGGACTTGATCCATCAGTCGCGACAAATTCGCTGGACTGTTGACTAGTCCAAAGGGTAGCCTGGTAAACTAGAACAACCCTCTGCCCAACACCGAGAAGGCCGTATACTTTCGCGAACTGGGTTCAAGTGGTATTTGCAAAAAAGCTTTTGTCAAGTCAATTGTTGACAAATAACGACTTGCTCCCAGTCGGCTCAGTATACGGTCCTGGTGAGGAAGAGGGTAAGCGTCCCTCCGAGACCGGTCGTTCAATCGTCTCGCATCTAAGCACAGACGAATTTCACCTGTCGGTTTGATCACTGGGACTGTGCTAAGTGACCAATCGCTTCGGCTGGGTTCAATAACCTTTGAGGGTTAGCATTTTGTCGAGCTCGAAATTAATCTTCTTCTGCATCTCCGGTGAAGTGGGATACGGATTGATTCTCACCGGTGGTGAGTTACTAAACTCTTCTTGCAGTTCAATTTTGTGTGAGATAAGAGGAGTGACATCCAGTACTTCTCCTTCCTGAGCAACCTGAACTGAGCTTTTACCTTGTCGAGCAGCTCTCTGTGCTCTTCCGTGAGAGTAGCAGTACCTTCCTCTTCCCTCGCTACACTCACTTCTTCAATTATCCCCTTATTCTCACTGCTTGATTCCTCTGTCTCCATTCCTCGCTTATCTTTCCCTGCTGGCTGAATTCGAAATCCTTCCCAGAAATCTTCATACCCCAGTCAATCTACGTTTCAACTTGGGGGCAACGAGAGCTGGAATAATTTTATTTTCGTTGTTGAAGGTAACAGGTAAATGTACATACCCTTCAACTTCTATTGATGTTCCTGACGCAGTTTTAACAGACACATCGGTAGGAAAAATTTGAAGTTTTAGGGATTTAACAAGATTTTTACAACCGATTCCCAGCACTGTTCTTTGAGCTCCGCTGTCCAATAACCCTACGATTTCTTTACCCATGACAAATATTCTTGCAAATGGGCGATTGTCAGAGCCGAGTCGAATAAAAATCTCATCAATATCCATGTCGGCATAATATTCTTCTTCCAGGAACGGTTTGAACCCATTCGCCAGTAGATCGTTTACAACATTTTCGGGGTTGGTGGTTGGAGGTTTTGTCGGTGGCAATTCAACTTGCCTCCTCAAGCTGAATTCTTCTCGTTTTTTTGACAGTATGGACAGAGGTGCGTGAAAACCTCGGCAAAACCACAGATACGACAGAATTTTTTTCTATTTTCTGGACATGCTACATAATGATGGCCTGCTACCTTGCAATTATAGCAAGTGCCAATTAGCGGTCGTTTGTAGTTGTCAGCCAACGCATGCAAAGTACCCTTTGTCGAACCTTCCATTGGGTCTCCCGAATCCACATTTTTCCCCTGTCTCTCCTCCTTTGATTCATTCGCCCACTTTAGTTCCCTTTCTTCAGCTTTGGGCTTGTTTTTGAAACTATTGTTTGTTCTTGCATTGAGTTGATTATTCGAAGAAACTTCGCAAATTTGGTTTGTTTTTGCACGATTCGGAGTATCGAGAGGCTTCTGGAACATAATCCAATTGTTCTCATCGATAATTCGTCCGAACTTTTTTAATTTACTTAGGTTTTTGATGTTGGCTCCCGTCATTACATTTTTGTAATCAAAACGCATATTGCGCCAGATTATTTCAAATCTCCGACGTTCCGAGATCGGCCTCGTCATCGAATGAAAAAGTTTTTGCATTTGGTGGAAATAATCCACGAACTTTTCTCCCCGAGCCTGCCGACGTGCAGTGGCCTGTATTTCAATCAGAAAATCCAAATCAGGCGGTAAAAATTCGCGTTTGAGTTCGCGTTTTAGTTCAGACCAATTTCGAAATTCGCGATTTTCATAACCGTCCATGAACCAGTCCTTAGCGCGACCAGAAAAAAGGTGAATCGCACTTCGGAATAGCTCCCACTCTGAAATATCTTCCGAATTGCATCGCATTTTTATTTCTTTTAAAAATTCCGCCAGTCTTCGCCCCTGATCTTTCCCATCATACTTACTTTTCCATTCTGCTACTGGTGTTCTCTTTACCTTATCATATTTCCCTTTCCATTTTCTATCCTGTCTTCTCCCTCGCCTAGCTTTACTCGAGTCTCCAGAGCTTTCTGTATTCGAACTAGAACCCTTCGAGCTTTCCGAATAAATAAATTCATTCGAAGAAGTAGAGGAAAAGCGACGACACTTCTTTTTATTTCGCCCCTTTGAAAATATTTTCTGATATTTCATTTCCCTCTTCCCCCTTTTTCCTTACCCATCAATTTAATTTTGGGTTCCCTTATACTTGCTTCAGAAGCACTCTCTGAGTTCGATTCGTCTCGACTCTCCGACGACGATCTCTTCAAGGCATTCAATTTTATAGCAGGAAAGTTTTTGGGACTCAGTTTGAGTGAATCTACTTTCTGCGCAGCTGATAGTGACTGGGTGATTTTTTGTTTCTTCGGTAAATCCGCCTCAATTTGCACTCTCTCATTCAAATCTATCAGTAGTTTTTCTAGCTTTTTTCTTCTTCTCATATTCTCTTCCGCTTCCCTAATCCTTTTTCCATCTAGGGCTATTTCCCTCTCCCTCATTTGTTTCTGTAGTTCCGAGTTAGAGCAAGAAAGTCTTTGAATAATGCTACTAATTCTGTGGCATTTTTCCTCTTTCCATTCTCATATTCGCTAACACCTTCATTAATTCTTGGGATCTCTCTTTAGAAGATTCCATTTCCAATTTTTTAAATTCCAAAGTTTTCTTCACCACTCCTCCTGTTGCTTCATCCACTTACATTTCCTCTTTCCCTGACACTGTTTCATTGAGAATTTCTATTTCAGTTCGAACTTCTTCCAACGCAAGTGAAATATCCACTTCTAGTGGTTTTGGATCCGATAACCCCTCTTCCGGCAACTTCAGTGCAGGAAAGTGTTTCTGAAAAATGCTATTGGCCTGTTTCCCCAATTTGATGATCTCAGTCAAGTGCCTGTGAGCTCCTGACGACTTTGAGAGTAAGAAAATTCGCACGCGGTAATGAATCAAACGTGTCTTTAATTTTGACCGTTGGCGGACATCAGCTTTGGCACCACCAATGACCGTCAAAGCTGGACCGATTATAGCAAGCTCTTCCCTTACCCCTCTTCTACTAGGTGACACACTAAAAGTTTCTGTAGCCCTCTCAATTTTCATCTTATCTTTCAACTTTCGTCTTTTAATACTTTCGTGCTCGTTCGTTGCAAACGGAACGTTACGAATCGCAAGCTCGTGCTCGACCTCCTGAATGGAGAGGTGGGACACATCCAAATTTCTGTAAAGCGTTTGCAAATCCATTGTGCTTCTCTCGCTCTTATTTATATACGAAAATTATTATCAATGAACTAATGAATTTTCTAGGGTGTAACCAAAATCACGCAATATCAAAATAAATTCGCTTTTATAAAACAATTCACTGTTTAGATATATTCGTCGAATCAAGACTCGTTAATCAATATAATTTTAATCAATCCGAAAATCTCCCGCTATTTGATGTAATCACTGCAAAACTTGTTCGCTTTCGTAAGCGTACGCGCACTAGTAGAATGATTTCTAGTAAATCGATCCCTATTTAATCTAAAGCGATAGTATGCTTCGTGTTACTATTTTAGCACTTCTCTCAGTTCCCTGCTTGCCTCACCACGTGCCCTAACTCCTCATACACTCCAGAAATCTCCACTTGTCCGTTCTCTTGAAATCTTGATCAGAAGCTGATTTAGTTGGGCGCCATTTGTTACTTCTAGCGACACCAGATGGGTGCCGCTTAACGACCTCGATCCCTGGTCAAAGCCACGGGGATCTAGTGAGCAAACTGCTGCCCGTGCGAGGTGTTTTGCTGATCTCAAACGATGCACCGGCGAGGTGCTTGCGAATGGTGACGATTTCTCCGATCGTTCTTGCCACGTGCGGGGAGCTTCGGGTAGCACACTGTGTGCTATTGTGCAATCGCTCCAACGATACCTCTGCGGACAGGCGGGTGGAATCGTAGCGTCTCTGTCCGTGGGTATTGGGAAGCCTCATCCACGGTCATTTAACCGCTTGCACGTGGTTACAGCGGTATAATGCGGCTTCGTTGTAGCTAAAAACTGCGGGTCCTGGTAATAAAATGAAGCGAATTTTGGGGAAGGCGATATTAGAGGGCTACTGGGTCTTTATTCGTAAGCTAAATTCGAGGAATTAAATCGTTAACCACGTATGGTTTTCGCTTGCGTTCATACCTGATTCGGGGTACCTATAGGCACAAACTATTCTCTTCTCGGGATCACTGTTGAACACTTAAACTTTATCGTGTGATTTACTTGACGTCTCAAATGTGAAAGAACTTTTACTATCCCTCGACCCAGTAGCTTAACCTCTTTTCTCTTTTCCTCTCTTTTGATTTCCCTTTTTTTATCCCCGCGACAATAATCTCTTTTGGTAGCAGCATCAGAGTAGTGTGCAGTGTGTGATGTGTATAACAAATTTTGTTCTGGTAATCAAATTTTAATTTGTCTTGGAGTGTATTTATATTATTTATTCCTTATTTTTAATCCTATGCTATGCTCTTTTTAGCGTGTTTGTCTATTCAATATATTTATTCACAATTTTTTAATTTATTTGCTTAAATTCTAAGTACAGAAATAACAAGATTAATAAATAACGGTCACTTTAAATACGGTTACCATGAGAGTTGTGCCGCAACGGTAACACAATCATGTGGGATAATGTTACCCTCAAGAAACTTATTAAATAAATTGAACAAGCGTTGAATTTGATTCTGTCTGGCCCTGAAGCTTTATTGTTACATGATAAGAGATTAAGTGAGAACTCCACCATCGAATACGGTGTTTCGTTCGCGGTATTGTAAGGCGACGCGGCGGGGTAGATTTTCTGTGCCGGGCGGAATCCGGACAAACATTCCTGGCGAAATCAAATATCCAACGGTTTGAATATTCCACGATAATACTTCTGCAGTTCCACTGAAAAACAGTGATCAGATCCGTGATTCCGTTTAATAAGTTAGCCATCGAAGGATACGATCGCTGCAAGGAAGGGCCATTGTTCAGTCAATTGTTTTAAAAATGTTCTTACTGTTGGTAGAATAGCAACCAGCGAGTTTTTTTAGAGGATCGGTAATGTTGAAAGCTGTGAATATCCAGTCAACAATGTCAGAGAATTTAAGGAATCCCGTTTTAGGTTGAGTTTCTGGCTGTAATAGCACCGGGGAGTGCTGGGAACTCCTGGTTGTATCTCAATTTCCCAAAACCAGGAGGAATTAACTTCGGATTTGTGTCACCACTTCCAGTTGATGAATTATTTTTATTTTGTACCCTTGTTTGGGATAACCTAGGACCCTTACGAGGAAGCTCAGGTGAGTTTTGATTAGGTATTTTCCTGGAGTTTCCAAGTAGAGCCAAGGAATGCCCCTCGCTAGGGTCGTTAGAGGCGTTACCGTTAGTTTTCAAGAGAGCGAATGGGTTTTCGGAGATAAGTGGAACAGCTCTTTTAAGCATTTCTGCGTAAGAGCGTCTGGAGCGATCCTTGGCGGATCGCTTCAGTTTATCCACGCGAAGTTTGCACGTTGGGCATGTCAAAAATTCATGCTGATTCTCCCCAAAGTAAACACACTTCTCAGCGGGCCTACTGCAAGTATCATCCACATGGCGTTCCCCACATTTACCGCACCGTTGCTTGTTGCTGCAGTAGGTGGCCGTGTGACCTAGCTGCTTGCAATTGGAACAATTCATGACCCGCGGTACAAACAGACGCACAGGTAGACGAGCTCCTCCCACAACAACGTAGCTCGGAAGTGCAGATCCGGCGAAGGTTATGCGAAACGAGTCTGAAGAATAGTAATTCCCATCTTCGATGGACTTTGAGTGCAATTGCTTGCACTCCCAAATCTTACCTGATTGAAGGTTAGGGTGCTTAAAGCGGCCAACCCCATCATTCATCAGATCATCGACAGTTAAACCCGCATCACTTACCACGCCGTCGATCTCCACATCACGAGAAGGAATGTAGACGCGATACTCCAGCGTAAAGGGGCTATTGCTAACGATACCATTGGCCTGTTTCAAGTCAGTAACAACTACGCGCAGTTTATCTGACTGAATCTCTTTAATCTCGGTTACGGCCGAGTAACGTTTTGTCAGCTTCCGTGCAACAGTTATGCTGTTTAACGGTTTATTTTTGGGCCTAAAGTATACCACCCAAGGACCAGCGGATCCATCCTGGTAAACCTTGACTCGGGGGGCTGTGAGACATTGGGTGTAAGTGGGGGAAGTGGATCGACTATGACATCATCTGTCTCCGAATCAGATACACGTTCCTCTTCCCCATAAGATTCGTCTTCGGAGGGTGATCCTTCTGTTTGTTCCATTTTGTTGCGGGAGCGACACGCTCGACCGCACTTTTTAACTTATTTAAATAAATCAAAAACGATAAAAAGAAAAAAATAAAAAAAAATATCGATAAGAAAAGTAAAAAAACGAAACACTTCACCAGTTGGTTCCTGGCGAGCTGGTAGGTGAATTGATCCTTCGTTTCTTTTATCCGTCACCCGCGTGACCTTCACACAGTAGAGAACTGGTATAGCTCGTCTAAACAAAGCCGTCATTCAGGTAAGAAAACTGTTTAGAACCGCACTACACTGCAATGTCTGACACAATTTAACGTTTATAATGTTTATAATGTTTATACTCCAGCCCTTGTCGGGATAAACACCTTCACCGATATCGCCTAACTCAAGGTAATGTTACAACAACACACTCGACTGTATCGAAAGAGCGTTCGGTTACGAATGATTTCTTCTAATTTTGAAAACGATCAGATGAATGGGTGAATATGAGCATTTTATTGGGTTGCAATTTGATTCCGCACGTATTTTGTACATGAAAGAAAACCATGATTGTAATGTTATTCATTTTTATGTTTTACATGCCCTTTATGATTAACAGATAATTGATGATTATGTACATATTTTCTTACATTTGTTGTTTTTTATAGGAATGAAACTAGTACAATCGAGGACGAAGAAGATATGAATATTTCGCAAGAAATACTTGTTTTGGATTTTGGCGATGAAAAAAACCGCGATTTTCTGCGTAGTGAGGCTAGCACAGATTATGGAAGAGGTAATTTTTTACGCTTTCTTTTTTTACAATAAATAGGGGAGATTGGGGATAGATGAACAACTAAGGATGTCACCACATATCCTGATAATTTTCATGCACGCATTATTTTTCTTGTTAGGTAGTTTTTTCGGAAACCTAACCTCAGCCAGATTTGCAACATAGATAACATGCATAATACACTTTCAATAAAGTGCAAAATATTAAGATTGCAGAGATTGCAGATTGCAGATTTGGTAGATTTTGCATCCCAAAAATATTTATAGGGATCGGGTTATATCTACTTGAGTGGTTCAAAAAATTCGATTAAGGGGGTGTTTACTCATAAAAAGGCGAAATTTTCCGTGAAAATAAATTTTTTTGTTTAAAATGAGTAAACAACCTCCCTAATTGAAAATTTATCTCAAAATCTCAACGTAGGGGTTAGGCATTTTTTATATAGAATGTGTATGCAAAGTTTGAAAGAAATCGATTAAGTAGTTTTTAAATGGCAGGTAACACCGCAAATCATATTTTTCCAGAGTCGTTCTACGTAGCTTCATCGAGTCGGTTGTCGATATTTTTGCATAAAAAAAATACAGCATGCTATTGAAATGATACACTATAATGTACAAAAGATTTAATCAATTCGCTGCATGCAAAGTTCTAAAAAATCACAAAAGAAGTGATTTTTTACATCGATACCCTTAACCCCCCCCCCTCTCCGCTAACTCAACTTTATGAAAATTTCATTTTAAATGATACTGGTCATAATCATAAAAATCCAGAGAAAAAACTTGTTTTTTTCGTTTGACTCTCTTGGGGAATGGATTAAAGACTATCTTCGAAAATATATTAGACAACTGAGAATAACTATTAATTTATCTATATAAGTAGATTCTTTCACATATCCTATTTTTTATGAATTTGATACTTTTTATATAATTGGACTTACGAATTAAAAATATCGCAAACTGATTTTTATAGTTCGGAAGAATTCTTAGATCCCTGAAACTATGGTAAAAGTCAAAATGTAAAGTGTGTGCAAAAAAACTACTGATTTCACTACAAAACAAGAAAAAGAACCTTAGCTCTATTGACTTTCAGCAATCTTATAAACCGTTGGGGTTTTATTTCGGAATTCAAGGGTTTTTGGACAATGGAAAATGTATATTTCAATGATTTAATCTACTAATAGAAACTACCCAAAATTTAATCTACTGATTGAAACTGCTCAGGAATTGTTCGAAATAAAATCATATATTGGCTTATAGATTCAACCAGTCACAACATTTTAGTCGCTCCTCGTGATTGCCTATTGATGCCTGTTCGCTGTATTGTCGCGCCATTTTCTTTAACTAGAAACTATAGAAAACGACTAAAATACAGCTGCTGGTTGCAACACTAAGTGTATCGTGATAACTTAGCCTAAGAGCAAAAATTGAAAGTAAATATTATCCATCAATTCATTGATTGATTGACTAATATGTGAGTTAGCAGCAAGATATCAGATTCAAGCAGTAAGCCAATTTGCATCAAAATTAACACTCATCACCAAATCAAACCTGATAGTAATCCATTGTTTCGATGCTCGAACATGTGTACAGACGAAAACCTTCCATAGTAACCTATTTTCATGATGCAAACAAATTTGAATCGATGAAAAGCGTAACCAGGTTCGCTTGTTTGCATTCGGTGAAATCACTCTTTGTACGCAAAGGGCACACATCCTAACTTAACAAAGTCATGGGTGCGATTCGACTTCGTCCGATGCTAACTTATTGTCGGAACAGATTGGTGCCGGCTTGATTCATAAAACGGAAACACGCTTTGTGTTTCAATCGAACGACTGATCAAACGTGATGCCCCGTCACGATGAGATGAAGTAGAAATGCACCCATGCCTTTGTTAAGTTAGGATTAAAGACGTGTGCCGCCACGCCACGTAGCCGCCGCCGATTATTTTTACACGCCGCCGATTTCAGATATAAATGGCTAGCGCGCGGTTGGTACTTTTTGTGTTGCTCCGCCAATAATATTGAAATGCGCCGAATTTATATTTAACCTAACTCGATCAGAATGAAATAACAAGATTATAGCAGAATACAATTTTCATAATATATTGTGTTATAAATTTGCCGAATTTATATTTTACCTAACTCGATCAGAATGAAATAACAAGTTTATAGCAGAATACAATTTTCATAATATATTTATTATAAATTAATATATAAATATAAATTTGGTCTCGTTAGTACTTAAAATAAGGGACCGTGCATAAATGACGTAGCTTTTTTCGGCGATTTTCGACCCCTACCTCCCCCTCGTAGCATTTGGTCACAAAATTCTAACCTCCCGCTTGTAAATACTGTAGCATTTCCAACGCCCCCCCATCAACGCGGCCAGAGGGTAAAAAAAATAAACATGTTTTACAATTCTTTCAAATATTTGTCCTTACAAAATGTTTGACTGCTTTTATAATCATTTTCATTATAACAACAAATTACGTCCAAAATAAGCGCATTTCATGCCCAATATAGTGTTGATAGTTTGTTTTGAATTTCATATGTCATGAAGCATGAAGAGAACTACTCTCAGTTCACAATCATGCAGCTGTCAATAATTCTAAGAAGCATACGTTCAACTAAATTACTGCATTTTGTTTGGTTGAACCTAAGAGAAAATTTAATTTAGCTACCAAACTAACTCTACTAGTTAGAAAAATTAGCTAACTAATGTAGCATATCCCCGTACAAAACCTTTTTGTTTTTTTTTGCTAGCTTGCAATTTTGTGGATCGAAAACTTATAACATAAATATCCGCGTGAAAAGTAACTTGTGCGAATTTAAATTTATTTCTCTTAGGAATGGAGGAACATTATATTGTTTTATCTAATAAATGGGTTTTGAAGCTCGCCAAAAACAACTTAATGCTACGTCGCACAACTTCTGACCGTACCCTCCCCCTTGTCACACTTCATTACAAATTTGGTATACCCTCCCTACCCCCCCAAAATGCTACGTCATATATGCATGACCCCTAACAGAAAATTGTAACAAATAACAATGCGAGATATAGTTTTGAAATCTTTTTGTTATGTGTTTCTGATCGAGAAATGTTCACTGAGTGTATGAATTCAGGTATGCCATTTGTGAAACCATTACTTTATTGAATATAACACTTTTGTATGATACTTTCTATTTCCTGTTTCGGAATATATTGCTAGCCGAGTAAGATAGAATATTGAACGAATGGTAATGTCACTTGTTCATGGTTTTACACAATTAAAGCTAAATGAACCGACATGTAAGCCAGCATGAGTGTTGCCCCTTAAGGTGGCAGTTCCATTGGAACCCGTTGGCGCGGCAATGTTTTCGAAATTAAAAATAGACTATTTTTAGTCCGCATTGCGCAGAAAAAAGATGCATGCATTGTTGAAAGCATTACTACGAACCATTGTTACATATTTGTGTAAAACAAATCAATTTATCTTGGAAGAAATATCGTTTTTAGTGTACCCATACATTTGATTACGATTACAATGCTTTCCCAAATATTCGTTTTCATTGTTGCTCAGCAACGAAAATGAGCAACGCAGGGTTACAACCAAAGCCTGTTGTATCACTCTTTTGTACCCCGTGGGCAGTGATGTGATTACAACCATTGTGCTCAGCCAAAACAAAGGAAGATGGATCAAAACAAAACAAAAATATGGGAGGTGTACTGCCGTTCAATACATAATTGTTCCATGAATATAAGGAATTAGAGCATGGCACAAATGAGAGGCAATGTATTCTTTAGGATGAAAAGAACAGCTGAATGCGTCTCGTTTGCTGGGAAATCAAAACAGATTTCTTGATAACTTTTCGGTTGGGTGAAATTTAGGGGGTGGAACTTTGGACGTTGAGATTAGTCAATTAGTCATTTCGGGTGAGATGCCGCGGTGGGTGGATATGGTAATTTCGGGTGAGATGCCGCGCTACCGGACCTCCTACATTTAGGGTAGAGTTCTTTTATAGTCGAATATTCATTATTATTTACCAAAGAAATTAAATTATTGATTTTTATGATCCAGTTGCATCGCGAAGAAAATTGTTTAAATTCGCGCGAATTTCCATAGAAATATGAATCAGTTTATTAGGTTACTATTTCTAGAGAGAATTACAATTATGTATCGATTTCTACCAGAAAATATCAGCATGCATATTATTCCAATAATTCGTATGTTTAGGAACTCATACAAGCGTCTATTTGCACTTGGCAACAGGGACCGATACCACTACACGCAAAAGGCTGCTCTGCAAAATCTACGAGACCGTGTACTTCCGTTCACCACGCCGACCCGTGTGCAAAAGCGAAGGAATCCCACACCAAGCTGTATCAAACGGGTACGGGTGTGAACGCGTACGCACCTTCTAATCAAAGCACACAAATTCTATTCGAAATGCTAAGCGCCGATTTCTTCACCCTAGCGCTTAAGCCAGGTTTAAACGTACTGATGAACCTGCTTTAAAAGTTAAGCGAGGGTGAACAAATTGGCCCTAAATGTGTAGAAAATCCTACATATATTGTTTATTTTCCCGATCAAAATACTGGAATTCTTGACGTTCTTAATAAACATGGAACAAGACAAGGTTCACGAATTGTTAAGCTTGGTGATTTATTTTCATTGACCAAAATGTTTCTCATTTATATTTCTCGAGAAAAAAGCACCAATAATTTACCGATTACAACCTTCATACAACAAGAAAACCAAAACATTTTTAGGAAGGAAGAGAGCCGGTTGCTAAAAGCAACGAATTCCAGCTAAATGTATAATAAGATTTATGTAACTTTGCTGACGGTTTCCAGTTAGGGATAAATGTATTCTCTAATAATACCCAGTCAAAAAGTGCAAGTTGCTAGCTAACGGCGGGCTATTTGCCAACTCGGATGCGCTAATTGCCCTTCAATTTGCCAGAAAATTGCTGGCAATTAGGGGGCTATTTCAAAAGCAACATTTGGGCGATTTGTCGCCGTCATTTTTTGCCGCTCTACCCGCCCTTAAATCGCCCCCAAATCGCCCAGGGAACGCGCCATTTAATCGCCTTTGATTGCCTAATATGAAAATTACGAATAATGCTTATTTTCGGATTCATTTTCTTTTCACATAAACTTTTGTATTTGTATTTGTATTTAAAATTTGTGTTCATCTGACACTAAGTCTTAATGAACTAAACTAAAAGTAATTAACCTAATGTAACAGCAAACGGTGACGAAATTGTGATGAATTATAATTGAGGTCAAAATGCTCGGCAAGCTCGTTGGAGCGACGAGCTTGCCGAGCATTTTGA
Source organism: Topomyia yanbarensis (assembly GCF_030247195.1). NCBI lineage: Eukaryota > Metazoa > Arthropoda > Insecta > Diptera > Culicidae > Topomyia > Topomyia yanbarensis. The sequence continues at coordinate 277,012,885 of NC_080671.1, forward strand.
CACATTTTCAGTACACTACGTAATCACCACCAAATTTTAGAAAGAATCAATGGTGAAATTGGTATTGCACACCAAAACTTACCACAAACTGACTTTTATTAAGACTTTAGGTTAGAGAACTTGTTCCACTATACTTACACACGATTCCACAATTTCCCACATTCGTTGGCTAAATGAAGTGCACTAGACAAACAAAATACACGAGGGAGCACGCGAATTGTTTGAAAAAAAACCTGTTTTAATCCACCTAGCGGTGCAATTGTGCCTTCCTCATTTCTCTAAACTATGACACGGAGGCTTTTTATGTTCAACATAATTGTGGAAATGTCCATTACATTCTTAGTACACTTTGCACTTATACACAATGGCATGCCAGCCACGAACTTGATGAGCTACGTGCCGACGGTGAAACACTTGAAACAAAAAAATATCATACTCCAGTAGCCTAATCAGCATTAGATCAATGTTATCTGCTTGCTAACTCATTTTGTCATGCGGGGGTAGGTATGTGAGGAGGACGAAAGTCCCATGAACGAACGACTCCCCAGCTTAAATTGGTATGCTTTGTGATATAGTGGTGGTTTAAAGATGATGGGGTTGATAGGGAGGGGTATGAGGGCTGGATGGGGTGGTGGTCTGAGGGCTGATTTAAGGCGATTTTTAAAGGAGTGGAGTGAACAGTAGAGGGGGGGGGGTGTAACCCCTCTCCGTAAACCATCAACTATGCCCCTGTTAAAATCCAAAAACCTTATACAAGTTGAAAATTAGGTTGACGTTTTTCAGAGTGATTGCATAACCTTTCTATATGAGAAAGGCAAAAATGTGCCAAAATCCAAAAAAGTGAATCATCGTCAAATTTTTTTTCGAGTTTGCATCAAATCTCGACGTTTCATGCACCTTGAACACATTTAGCATCAAAAATAAAAATTCTATTTTTAATTTTTTCTATAGTTTATATGAGAAATTTCTGTGTGGCCGCATTCTGAAACCCGTAATTCCGGAACCAGAATTCCGATCGATCCAAAATTCAATAGCAGCCGATGGGAAGATTGCACCTTTCATTTGAGACTAAGTTTGGGCAAATCGGTCCAGCCATCTCTGAGAAAAATGAGTGACATTATTTGACACATACGCACATACATGCACACACACATACATACACACATACACACACACACATACAGACTTTTTCCGATCTCGACGAACTGAGTCGAATGGGATATGACACTCGGCCCTCCGGGCCAGGATTAGGTTGACGTTTTTCAGAGTGATTGCATAACCTTTCTATATGAGAAAGGCAAAAATGTGCCAAAATCCAAAAAAGTGAATCGTCGTCAAATTTTTTTTCGAGTTTGCATCAAATCTCGACGTTTCATGCACCTTGAACACATTTAGCATCAAAAATAAAAATTCTATTTTTAATTTTTCCTATAGTTTATATGAGAAATTTCTGTGTGGCCGCACTCTGAAACCCGTAATTCCGGAACCAGAATTCCGATCGATCCAAAATTCAATAGCAGCCGATGGGAAGATTGCACCTTTCATTTAAGACTAAGTTTGGGCAAATCGGTCCAGCGATCTCTGAGAAAAATGAGTGACATTATTTGACACATACGCACATACATACACACACACACATACACACACACATACATACACACATATACACACACATACAGACTTTTTCCGATCTCGACGAACTGAGTCGAATGGGATATGACACTCGGCCCTCCGGGCCGGGATTAGGTTGACGTTTTTCAGAGTGATTGCATAACCTTTCTATATGAGAAAGGCAAAAAAACAATTTTACGCTTAAGCCAAACATGAACCGCCATGTTTGAAAAACGCAAAAACAACCAAGTCCATTTCAGCCGCCAGAAAATTTGTCTAAGTGTTGAAATTGCCTTTAAATCGCATTCGCAAATTGCATTTGTTCCTAGGGGCAATTAGCACAGGCGAGTTGAGTCAAACGTCAAACTGTTTAAATCGCCTGACTATGTTCCTCCCCATTTTTTTTTTTGACCGGGTAGTTTTCTTTATCTACATTTTGGAATACGCTTTTTTCAAATGTTGTTCTAGCCGCTTTTCTCTTGAAACTTTTTCGTTTCGTTGTTCGTGGTATTCGTACAGAGGAGGCGTCTAATCGGAGTAACATCTATGAAACAAGCACTATCTGTCAAGTTGTCCCTGTGTTGATTTGGCACATTCGGTCCATCCACTCATCGAATGCTAACCAGAAGTATGTGCTAGAAAATGAATAAAAATCACAGTAGAATAAAAGGAACGGGAATAGCAAGTATGCTGCATATTTTTGTTTCTCAGTGTGATTTAAGAATATACTGAAAACAATATTGGGAACATGCATATGCAATCCACTTTGGCTGATAAGTCAATGATTATTCAATATGGCTTCTGAAAAAATGCTCGACACAAATCACTTATCCAAAAGAGGAATTGTTTCACTCGTGTTCTCCACTGTAGGCCTTGGATACAAAACTCATAGCACACTTTCAAGCACTTTTTCGGATTAAACACTCAATCTATATCAATCAACAATGATTAATTCACCGCACTAAAACATTTCGACTTTCTAATACCACTAGTGTTGCCAGTCTCCGCACTCTTTCAGTGCAAACTATCAGCACCCTTAAGCGCGATTCAGACGATACATCAGCTTCCGTCAACGTCAACGGAACGTCACCGTTCCGTCAGGATAAGTTAAATACGTTTCTTTTGCGCTCGTTCACACGTGCCGTACGTCAAAACATTCCGTGCCGTTGATGTTGTGTGTGAATGCCTCCATTTAACTGCATGTAACTTATCCTGACGGAACGGTGACGTTCCGTTGACGTTGACGGAAGCTGATATATCGTCTGAGTCGTCCTTTAATTGAGAAACCATCTCAAAAACTCAACGTAGGGGTTATGTACTTTTTACACAGAATGTGTATGCAAAATCTGAAATAAATCGGTCAAGTAGCCCTTGAATGGCAGGTAATACCGCAAAACGTGTCCCTCTCCAGAGGCCTTCCACAAAAGGATTCATCACTGAGTCGCCCGTCGCCACTTTTAAATGAAAAAATACAGAATGCCGTTAAAATGATACACTATATTCTGTCCTCTACAAAAAAAATATTTTTCAAGAAAATCGGTGATTTTAGGGAATTTTCGAGGCCTACTTGACGTGGTTTGAAATATCCTTTTCTTTCTACTCTCACTTTCATTTTCACCACGCTCTTCTGGATCCGCACATAAATACATTTTGCATTTCGCTGGTTTATTATCAGATCTTATATTTGAGTTTTGGGTCATCGCCCAGATTGTTCATGCGGGAATTTCGGTGCACCGAATGTCGCCGTCTTGGATTTCAAAATGGTGTCAAAAATCAATTTCGGTTCATAAGGAGTCTTCCAGACCCGTCTCTTCAATCTTTCCGAAAATCTCCTAAGTCTTTTGCATTCAAAAGGACTTAGACAATTTTTTGCAAAAACCGTGGTAACTGCAAAATCCGTACTGAAAAAAAAACTGCCAAAATTCTTCTGCATTTAAAAGGACTTCGAATTTTTTTCAGGAAAAAGTCTGTCTTCTGCATTCAAAAAGATATTCTTGCGAAATCCGCGCAAAAAAGCTTCCAAAAATATTCTAAGTCTTTTACTGAGTGTTTTTACGTAGATAGCCCCGCTTAAAACCCTGGGTGTATAACAATCATGTGTACCGTCATCACCCTCACACTATGTATAAACTGAAACATCGATGTTGTGGGAACCTAAGAATAAGGTTTCTCAAAAATAATTTGTTGACCAATAAAAATTGTGTGAATAATACTAATATACTTGCTACAGAGATGGTGTAATCAGTTGAATATCTCACAAGATGCATTGATCATTCAAAATGCTAACACGCCATATTTATATTTTAGGACCATCATTGCACTATGCAATGGGTGATTTATGGTATAAATCAATCATATACCCGAGCAAACGAAAAGCTCATAATACCCCCATGCTCATGGGGTTTGACATGGGTGTTTGAAATGGGTTCAACCCATGAAAACACCATCACCATGGTCCGGTAGATCCCATATAAAATACCATATGTTGGTATATTTATGGGTTATTGAGACCATTTTATGGTGTTTTGATGGTTGTGAATTTTGGCACGGACCATGTTTAAGGTCTCTTCAAGGGGCTATGTGGTGTTTGAACCCATGAGTATTTGCTCGGGTAGTTTTCAAAGGACCTTACTATGGTATATTTATGGTGCATTATGGGGTTGATTAAATGTAGCGGACCTTAGTGTGGTCTTTATATGGTCCCATATGGTGTCTCGGACCATGAGCATTTGCTCGGGAACCCAGACATCTCACGATAAATTTTCAAAATTTTTGCGCGTATCGCTCAGAATTTTTTCTAAGAACAGATTCCAATAGACAAACCCAAAATTTTTTGAAATCATGGCATTAAAAATTTAAATAATGTATAACATAGTCAAAGTACCACGAATTTGCAAACAGAAGGCTGCGCTTCCCTAGTCTGGCACGACAGATTTATGTATCTAACGTGCAACGCTTCAATGAATTACATCATCATCGACTATCTAAGGAACAGATTTGACCAGTTACCTGTTGAACGGCAGGCAGAGCAGAGCACTGCGCTGCGTGCTTCCACGGCCAGTGTAGCAGACTGATAAGTCCATTACACTGGCTGTAGGGGTACGCTACTCAGTGCGGTTCAACAGGCGACTGAGACTCCAAGAACTCAAAGGCCTAGATTTCATAACTGAAATATTTTTTTCGCAATGTTGATCAACTTTATGTGTCTAAGGCAACAATATGCTACCCGAACACAAAAGAAAATTATATGTGGCATTGCATGTCTCGTTTATGATAGACACTTACGGTTTGAAACTTGAGTATGAATTTCTGTAGTACAATAACCTGAACAAACCTTGTTTTCGAAAGAATCTGGTGTTTTTTTATTCATTTTGTTTATTTGATAGGCACAAGTGCGTTAGCTTGGCGCAGCCAAATTCTTTAGTTTTTACATTTTAAACATTTTAAAACTAGGAGGCTACAATGTTGAAATATTTTTTATAAAAGAGAAAAATTTTACAGCTATCTTAAGACTAGAAATAAGATTCTATATACAAGAAAGGGGGCAAAATGCTCGACACAAATCACTTATCCAAAAGAGGAATTGTTTCACTCGTGTTCTCCACTGTAGGCCTTGGATACAAAACTCATAGCACACTTTCAAGCACTTTTTCGGATTAAACACTCAATCTATATCAATCAACAATGATTAATTCACCGCACTAAAACATTTCGACTTTCTAATACCACTAGTGTTGCCAGTCTCCGCACTCTTTCAGTGCAAACTATCAGCACCCTTAAGCGCGATTCAGACGATACATCAGCTTCCGTCAACGTCAACGGAACGTCACCGTTCCGTCAGGATAAGTTAAATACGTTTCTTTTGCGCTCGTTCACACGTGCCGTACGTCAAAACATTCCGTGCCGTTGATGTTGTGTGTGAATGCCTCCATTTAACTGCATGTAACTTATCCTGACGGAACGGTGACGTTCCGTTGACGTTGACGGAAGCTGATATATCGTCTGAGTCGTCCTTTAATTGAGAAACCATCTCAAAAACTCAACGTAGGGGTTATGTACTTTTTACACAGAATGTGTATGCAAAATCTGAAATAAATCGGTCAAGTAGCCCTTGAATGGCAGGTAATACCGCAAAACGTGTCCCTCTCCAGAGGCCTTCCACAAAAGGATTCATCACTGAGTCGCCCGTCGCCACTTTTAAATGAAAAAATACAGAATGCCGTTAAAATGATACACTATATTCTGTCCTCTACAAAAAAAATATTTTTCAAGAAAATCGGTGATTTTAGGGAATTTTCGAGGCCTACTTGACGTGGTTTGAAATATCCTTTTCTTTCTACTCTCACTTTCATTTTCACCACGCTCTTCTGGATCCGCACATAAATACATTTTGCATTTCGCTGGTTTATTATCAGATCTTATATTTGAGTTTTGGGTCATCGCCCAGATTGTTCATGCGGGAATTTCGGTGCACCGAATGTCGCCGTCTTGGATTTCAAAATGGTGTCAAAAATCAATTTCGGTTCATAAGGAGTCTTCCAGACCCGTCTCTTCAATCTTTCCGAAAATCTCCTAAGTCTTTTGCATTCAAAAGGACTTAGACAATTTTTTGCAAAAACCGTGGTAACTGCAAAATCCGTACTGAAAAAAAAACTGCCAAAATTCTTCTGCATTTAAAAGGACTTCGAATTTTTTTCAGGAAAAAGTCTGTCTTCTGCATTCAAAAAGATATTCTTGCGAAATCCGCGCAAAAAAGCTTCCAAAAATATTCTAAGTCTTTTACTGAGTGTTTTTACGTAGATAGCCCCGCTTAAAACCCTGGGTGTATAACAATCATGTGTACCGTCATCACCCTCACACTATGTATAAACTGAAACATCGATGTTGTGGGAACCTAAGAATAAGGTTTCTCAAAAATAATTTGTTGACCAATAAAAATTGTGTGAATAATACTAATATACTTGCTACAGAGATGGTGTAATCAGTTGAATATCTCACAAGATGCATTGATCATTCAAAATGCTAACACGCCATATTTATATTTTAGGACCATCATTGCACTATGCAATGGGTGATTTATGGTATAAATCAATCATATACCCGAGCAAACGAAAAGCTCATAATACCCCCATGCTCATGGGGTTTGACATGGGTGTTTGAAATGGGTTCAACCCATGAAAACACCATCACCATGGTCCGGTAGATCCCATATAAAATACCATATGTTGGTATATTTATGGGTTATTGAGACCATTTTATGGTGTTTTGATGGTTGTGAATTTTGGCACGGACCATGTTTAAGGTCTCTTCAAGGGGCTATGTGGTGTTTGAACCCATGAGTATTTGCTCGGGTAGTTTTCAAAGGACCTTACTATGGTATATTTATGGTGCATTATGGGGTTGATTAAATGTAGCGGACCTTAGTGTGGTCTTTATATGGTCCCATATGGTGTCTCGGACCATGAGCATTTGCTCGGGAACCCAGACATCTCACGATAAATTTTCAAAATTTTTGCGCGTATCGCTCAGAATTTTTTCTAAGAACAGATTCCAATAGACAAACCCAAAATTTTTTGAAATCATGGCATTAAAAATTTAAATAATGTATAACATAGTCAAAGTACCACGAATTTGCAAACAGAAGGCTGCGCTTCCCTAGTCTGGCACGACAGATTTATGTATCTAACGTGCAACGCTTCAATGAATTACATCATCATCGACTATCTAAGGAACAGATTTGACCAGTTACCTGTTGAACGGCAGGCAGAGCAGAGCACTGCGCTGCGTGCTTCCACGGCCAGTGTAGCAGACTGATAAGTCCATTACACTGGCTGTAGGGGTACGCTACTCAGTGCGGTTCAACAGGCGACTGAGACTCCAAGAACTCAAAGGCCTAGATTTCATAACTGAAATATTTTTTTCGCAATGTTGATCAACTTTATGTGTCTAAGGCAACAATATGCTACCCGAACACAAAAGAAAATTATATGTGGCATTGCATGTCTCGTTTATGATAGACACTTACGGTTTGAAACTTGAGTATGAATTTCTGTAGTACAATAACCTGAACAAACCTTGTTTTCGAAAGAATCTGGTGTTTTTTTATTCATTTTGTTTATTTGATAGGCACAAGTGCGTTAGCTTGGCGCAGCCAAATTCTTTAGTTTTTACATTTTAAACATTTTAAAACTAGGAGGCTACAATGTTGAAATATTTTTTATAAAAGAGAAAAATTTTACAGCTATCTTAAGACTAGAAATAAGATTCTATATACAAGAAAGGGGGCAAAAGATTTTTTTTATGAAGAATTTCAAAACAAGGAATTCAATAGTAATAGTTTTTTAGAAAATATTTACAGTTATCTTAAAACTAACAATATAGTTTGGTACACAAAAGGGGGAACAAATATTTATGTGAAATTTCACAGATGTTTTAAAACTAGGGATACAATTCTATTTACAAGATGGGGGACAATAGTTTTAACAAAGAGTAAAAATTACAACTACATTAAAACTAGGAATACGGAATACAAATTTGATTTTTATCGGAGACTTTTGCTTGGTCCAGTGGGGGGTTTATTTCCAAAATCGGTATAGAAGCAGTTGTATCAAGGACAGGGAAGAGAAGGCGTGAATGGTAACCGGGAGAGAAGAGCAAAACTTGCAACTTTCGGGCAAACGAGAGATCAGCGAAACAAATTAGCGCCTCAGTCTAGTAGGTCGCATTGGCGGATGGTATTCTTCGGACACGCGGGGAATCCTTCAAAAGTCATCGGACCTCGAGTCGCTCTCGCTTCAGTTTCCGTAGTGGTAAGGGCGACGATGGTTACATAGTGGCAGCCTGGAGCTGATCGGTTCCACAAGGCAGGAGAAAACTTCTAAAAACGAGAAATAAAAGAGAGGGGCTAAATTGGGATATTTATCGTTTTTATGAAAGTATAAATAAGGAACATATAGGGGAAATCACGATTTGCCAGTATATCTCGGACTGGGACATTGGGTGGTCTACCTCGGGCCCGAAGGGAATCCTTTAACTGAGACCTGGCGTCCAAATACCCGGCGCATACCCAGACAACGTGCTCGATGTCGTGATAGCCCTCGCCACAAGCGCACAGACTACTCTCCGCAAGCCCAATACGCCGCAAATGCGCATCTAATGTGTAGAGTTTGGACATAAGTACACGAACAAAATCCCGACCCACATCCATCCCCCTGAACCAAGGCTTCGTTGATACCTTTGGGATAATGGAATGTAGCCATCGTCCAAGTTCAACATTGCTCCACGAGGTTTGACAACTGTTGAGTGTCCTCTGACGACAAATACTAAAAAATTCGTTGAAGCAGATTGGTCTTTCGTATATGTCACCATTTAATGCGCCCACCTGATAAGATTTTTCAGATAACGGACACAAGGACTCCCGTATCTTCCCCAGAAAATACGGGAATTGCTTTTTAGGCTTCACCGCACGAAGAGCCTCGATAGAGATGAGGCTGTCCGAAATGATGAAGTAGTGATCTGTGGGCAGAGTGTCGATAATCCCAAGGGTGTACTGAACTGCAGCTAACTCTGCGACGTAAACTGAAGCGGGATCATTGAGCTTGAATGAAGCGGTGATAGTATTGTTGAAGATGCCGAAGCCAGTAGACCCATCGAGATTTTATCCGTCAGTGAAAAACATGTTGTCACAGTCGACTTCTCGGAATTCATTATAAAATATATTGGCGATCACTGGCGGACGTATATGGTCCGGGATTCCACGAATTTCTTCCTTCATGGATGTGTCGAAGAATACAGTAGAATCAGAAGTATCTAGGAAACGAACATGGTTGGGAGTATATGAAGAAGGATTAATGCTCTGTGCCATGTAGTCGAAGTACAAGGACATAAATCGGGTTTGAGAATTGAGCTCGACGAGCCTCTCGAAATTTTCAATCACCAACGGGTTCAGAATGTCGCATCGGATGAGCACTCGATATGAAAGTTCCCAAAATCGATTTTTTAGCGGAAGAACGCCCGCCAGCACTTCGAGACTCATCGTATGGATCGAGTGCATGCAACCCAAGGCAGTGCGCAAGCAACGATACTGGATTCTCTCCAGTTTGATGAAGTGTATCTTCGCAGCGGAGCGGAAACAGAAACAACCGTACTCCATCACCGACAATATCGTTGTTTGGTATAACCTGATCAGGTCTCCTGGGTGGGCACCCCACCATGTTCCAGTTATTGTTCGGAGAAAATTGATCCTTTGTTGGCATTTCTGTTTCAGATACCTAATGTGACATCCCCAGGTACCTTTAGAGTCGAACCAGACCCCGAGATATTTAAATGTGAAAACCTGATTGATCGTTTCACCCATTAATAGAAGCTGGAGTTGCGCTGGCTCACGCTTCCTAGAAAAAAACCAACTCAGTTTTCTCCGTGGAGAACTCGACACCCAGCTGAAGAGCACAAGCAGACAAATTGTCCAAGGTATCTTGTAATGGTCCTTGCAAGTCGGCAGTTTTGGGCCCTGTAACAGAGACTATCCTGTGGTCTGCAAGTTGCCTTAGCGTGCATGAATTGGCAAGAAAATCGTCAATGTCATTCACGTAAAAATTGTAGAGAAGAGGGCTTAGATGTAAGCCCTGGGGAAGACCCATGTAGCTAAATCGCGATGTTGTTAAATCGCCAGGCGAAAAGTGCATGTGCTTTTCAGACAACAGGTTTAGCAAAAAGTTATTTAAAATTGAAAGACGATGCTGGTGCAGCTTCTCTGACAAAATGTTGATAGAAACTGAGTCAAAAGCCCCCTTAATATCCAAGAAGATTGATGCCATCTGCTCTTTGTTAGCATAAGCCATTTGGATTTCTGTAGAAAGCAACGCAAGGCAATCGTTTACCTTTACCTTTGCGGAAGCCAAATAGTGTATCTGACAGTAAGCCATTTGCTTCAAGCCAATTGTCGAGGCGAAACAAGATCATTTTCTCGAACAACTTCCGAATACAGGACAGCATTGCAATCGGCCGATACGAGTTGTGGTCGGAGGCTGGTATTCCTGGTTTTTGGATGGCGATCACCTTCACTTGCCTCCAGTCATGAGAGACAATGTTACCCTCAAGAAACTTGTGAAATAATTTCAATAAGCGCCTTTTTGCAGTGTCAGGCATATTCTTCAGCAAGTTGAATTTGATTCTGTCTAACCATGGGGCATTATTGTTACATGATAAGAGAGCAAGTGAGAACTCCACCATCGAAAACGGTGTTTCGTTTGCGGTGAGGAGACGCGGCGAGGCACGTTTTCTGAACCGGGACAGAGTCCGGACAGATCTTCTTGGCGAAAGCAAATGTCCAACGGTTTGAATATTCCACGTTCTCGTTGTTACTGTTTCGGTTTCGCATACGTCGAGCCGTACCCCAAAGAATGCTTATCGCTGTTTCTCTCGTTAACCCGTCGACGAACCGGCGCCAATAACTGCGTTTTTTGGCTTTCATTAGACTCTTCATTCGCCTTTCTAACGATGCGTACTGTTGATAGCTAGTGGGTAACCCATCATCCCGGGAGGTCTTATATGCAGTAGACTTTTCCGCGTACAGCTCTGAGCACTCTTTATCCCACCACAAGGTGGGAGACCGTCCATGGGTATTCGCGCTGGGTACTGGTTTAGTCTGAGCTTGATTCGCACTGTCGAGAATCAAGCCAGCCAAAAACCTGTACTCTTCCTCTGGAGGAAGTTCTTGAGTGGATTCGATTTTAACGGATATCGCGGTCGCGTAACTCTTCCAATCAATGTTCCGTGTGAGGTCATACGAGACATTGATTGTTTTCGATGGTCTTGGGCCGTTAGCAAATGATCGCTACCGTGGGGATCAGGGATCACCTTCCACCTGCAATCTAACTGTAGCGATGTCGAGCAAAGCGATGAATCCAACGCGCTTGCGCGTGCTGGTGGTGTAGGAATCCGCGTCATTTCTCCAGTGTTTAAGATGGTCATGTTAAAATTGTCGCAAAGATCTTGGATTAATGTTGATCTATTATCATCATGAAGACAGCCCAATACCGTACCGTGCGAGTTAGTCTCCCAGAACTAGCCGCGGTGCCGGTAAGGATTCCGTGATATTACAAAGCGTTCGGTGCCCTACCGAGGCTCTAGGAGGAATGTAGATGGAAGCAATGCAAAGGTCTTTACCTTTGATTATAACTTGACAAGCGACAATCTCAATGCCTGGTGTCGAAAGGAGGTTAATTCGGTTGAAAGAATAGCACTTTTTAATCCCCAAAAGTACTCCTCCATAAGGGTTTTCTCGATCCGGACGAATTATATTAAAGTCGTGGAAGTTGAGATTTATATCGGAAGTTAACCAAGTTTCACATAATGCGAAAACGTCACATTTTAAACTGTTTAGTAAAAATTTGAAGGAATCGATTTTCGGGAGGAAATTTCTGCTGTTCCACCGTAGAACAGTGATCAAATCGGTGACCTCGTTCGATGACTTAGCCATAGAAGGATACAATCGCTGCAAGGAGGGGCCATTTAGCAGTCAACTGCTTCAAAAATGTTTGCACTATAGGGAGAAAACGTATTAGAATGCTTTTAAGAGGATCAGTAACATTGAAAGCTGTGAAAATTAGGACCACTATGTCAGAAAATTTCATTAGTCCATTACTGGATTGAGTATCTGTTTGAAAAAAGGGGACACTTGGGGTTTTTGGTGTCCCTGGAAGTGGTGGATACTCCTTGTTAGAATTAAAATTTCCAAGTCCTGGAGCAACTTGCTTCGGCTTTTGGGCACCCGTTCCGTTGGATTTATTAAATGTAGTTGGCGCACTCTCTGAGGAGGACACCTTGGCACCCTTACGAGGCAGTCTAGGGGAGGCTAGCTTTCTCCTCTTCCTAGATTCCCCCGGGTTAACAAAAGATGTTCCCTCTTGTGGATCGTCAGATTCTTGCTCACCACGAGCCAAAAGAGCAAAGGAAGGGACAGATGGCGAAGTAGTCTTTGGCATTTCTGCATAAGAGTGCCTCGAGCGATCCTTAAGGGAGCGCCTAATTTTATCCCCGCGCTGCTAGTACGCCGGGCATGACTTATGAGCATGCGGAGGGCCCCCGCAGTAAATACACTTTTCAGTTTCTCCACTGCAAGCGTCATCCTCATGTTCTCCCTCGCATTTGCCGCACCGTTTTTTATTGCCACAATAAGTGGCTGTGTGGCCCAGTTGCTGCAGTTCATTACCCGCGGAACAAACAGGCGAACAGGTAAGCGAACCTTATCCAGGAGGACATAGTTGGGATAAGAAGACCCGGAGAAAGTCACCCGAATCGAGTCTGACGGAGAATAAGTTGTCTTATCATCTTCAGTTTTTGCGGAATACAATTGCTTGCATTCCAGAATCTTCACCTGTTGAAGTGAAGGGTCCTTAAAGCAGCCAATACTTCAACAGGTCTACGCACTTCAGACCCGGTACGGCGACGACCCCATCAATCTCCACTGCCCTACAAGGCACATACACCCTGCATTGCTTCGTAAAACGCTCGCTGCGAACAATCGCGTTTGCCTGGTCGAGGTCATTTACTATAACGCGTATCTTATTAGCTCGAACACGTGTTATCTGAGCCACGGACGGGTAGTTAGCAGTCAGCTCCCGTGAGATCTCTAGAATATTAGGCGATTTCGTGTTGGGCCGGAAATACACCACCCAGGGTCCATTTCAACGTGCTGGGTATGTTTTAATACGGGGAGGACAGGGGGAATCAGGGGAGGGAGTAATTTCGGGTTTATCCGGTAAATCCGTGGGAGTATCATTCCCATCCAATGTTCCTTCGCCCTCGGCCATTTAGGCACGAGGATAACACGTGGTGGAAACGAGAGATGAAACTTATATTCAGGGGAAAGGGAAGAAGTAGAGACCGATCGAGGAAAGGGAAATGAAAGAAAAAAAAACTTAGCTTATATAGCGGCGTGTTCGGCTATTCTGGTATTCACTTCACCAGCCTGGGCACCGGCGAACAAAGACTGCCTCAAACAATGGTTGATCTTCACTGATAATATATATTCTTATTCACTTTATGCACGGCACCAGAAAACGAACTGCTTCGATCGAGAGCTCGGAGAGTTATGAGAATCTGGTGTTGCATACCAACCACACATGCTGCCTTTGCTTCTGCAAAGACGTTTTTATTAAATGTTCGTGACAATGCAAATAAAATCCTCCTGCAAAATAATTTTGGAATAAATTGGAATCTTTAGCATTGATACTGTATCGAAGAATATATTTCGTAAGTAGAAGTGATAAAATGTATCCTATATTCTCAATCTTATTTACAATGAAACTTTTTTAGATGGCTAATCTAATTCTTTAGAAATATAAATTCTTTGGTCATATGAACGCACAACCGTCGAGGCTAATGGTTGAATATGCCATCGACAGTTATTGGGTTGGAAAACCATGATCAATAAGTGGCCTCGGTCATTTGTAATTATTCCGATTCCGGTACCAAGAACACCAAAATATCAATTTGGATCACAACTTTTTTGATTGGCTCAAATAGTTGCTTAAGTTTTTTTATTGTTTTGAAAAGTTCCTTGACAACTTTAAGCAACTAGGATGAAATTGTAATGATCAGGAACAACGACCAAATTTGTCTGAACTTATTTTTAATTGCAAGTTATTGTGTTTAGTAATAATAGGGAATAAAAACCTTGGTGGATTACCAAACTTGTTCGACTCAAATTAGTAATCGCACGTCGAATTCAAGTCGAAGAACCTAGCATTTCACATGCTATCTATCTTCTATGAGTACCAGGTCGTTCCGGTATTACTGGAAATGAGGGGGTGGACGAATTGGCTAGAGCGGGCGCTGCGACTCCCTTCGTTGGTCCAGAACCAGTTTTATCACTTTCGATAAATTGGATAAAACATAAGATTCGTTCTTGGGCTGCATCCGAACATACCAACCACTGGCGTAGCTTGCAAACTTGCGTTTAAACAAAAACTTTTCTGCCGGATGTGCGTCCGAAAATGTCAAAAAAATTGCTGCATTTTTCTAAGCACAACTGCAGTATTCTAGTCAGGGTACTGACTGGACATTGCAAACTCAATTATTACATGGCTACTATTCGTGCTGAGTATTATTTCTGTAATCTTTGTGAATCCGATTACTGAATTTCATTTTATTTGATAACTGCCGAATTTTTGATTTCTCCATATATAGATGAACCTGTGTACAGAGAGCTGAAACTCGAGGATATGCTATTATTCCTAACCCAGTGTGGTAAAGAGCTATAGTTTAAGCCATAGTTTTGTTATCTCAATATCTCCTCGGGGGTGTTGATATATCCGCTCACTGTTTACATATTATATAGTCAATATTGAAGAGTGGTACTCGCTGAATGGAATGCATATCAACGTCGATAAATGTAAGGTGATAAGTTTCGGGCTCTCGACAACTCTAAGGGGCTGCACACCCTTCAAGCGTGTGTCATCGAAGGCGCGGAATCTATCCGTGACCTTAGAGTATTGTTTGACAGGAAACTTCCGTCCAGATCACTGCGACAACGACTAAAGTTTTTGCAACATTGGGTTTTTCGAAACGAAATACTGCGAGGATTTCTACACTCTGAAATCTATATCCGAACCGATCGGAGCATTTTGGAGTAGTAGTTGTACAAGTATGGGCGCCATACAACACCGTTCAAAGCTATCGATTAGAGCGTGTTCAGAGAAGCTTTGTACTGTTTGCTTTAACCCTCCGGAAGTCGCGCTTATGGCCCACTGAACGAACAGCCGGAGGTGCCCTAAGGCGATTTCGCTGCATTTTCAGTGCAGCGTGTACTCAGTGCACTAGCGCGACTACCGAAAGGTTAAGAAAACTGCCTTGGGACGACCCTATCCGTCTACCACAGTGTAATAATAGATGTATGCTGCTAAATTTACCAACGCTTGAGTCACGTCGTAGCTTGTTGCAAAGAATGTTCATCTGCGATATGCTGTCCAGCTATATTGACTGTCCTGATATTTTTTAAGGATTAATTTGTTTATTCCTCTTCGTGTTATAAGAAACCAAACGCTTTTATGGATTCTTAGGCACCGTGCAGCATACGACTAGAATAATCTGGTAGATAGATGTTGCCGTAAATTTAACGAAACGTCCAAACTCTTTGACTATCATATTACTAAATCTAGATATAAGTCAGCGATTATAAACTTTTAACACTATAACAATGTCATTTAAACTCTGTACGGTACGAAGATCGAATATATAAATAAACAAATAAACTTTGTGGGCATAGTGAGGAAAACTCAAAAATAATGAGCAATTGCGTCACTTGCCCCGGAATTATCCCAGATGGCAGATATGATCAGAAATTTTGTAATCCATTATTTCCCAAACTCATTTAGCATTTTCAATAAGATTGAATACAATTTTATATGTTTTGTAAGTTGTAAATTTTGGTTCTTCCACACCCGGAACCATGTCAGATGGCTAATGCGACCACAGACTTTTTTGATTTCCACTTGCAATCTAGAGTTACCAATCCAACAATTTCTAAAATTATATTACTAATTCCTGTAACTTCTAATTCAATTTTATAAATGTTTAGTTGACTACTTATAAATTTTGGCTACTCGCTCAAATTCCGTCCATCCCAAATTACCAATATAGCCAAAACATCAATTTTTGGTTACTATCCTAGTAGCAATTGAAGTTTTATAGCACGCTACAAGTGCAATCTAAGTTTTATGGCTATAAAACTGTTGTTTGTTAATCCCAAAACTTGATAACTAATATTAGACACGTTTAGTTGATAATAAATTTCGCCACTTTACCCGACCAATATAACCACTCAATCAATATTATTAGTACCGACTAAATGAAACTAATATAAACATTTTGTGAACCTACAATGTTTATATAAGTTTCATTAAGTCGGTAGTATACATCGACACCTCCCCCAAGGATTCGGCAAGTCAAATTTTGCCAAAAAGTAATCCTTTGGTAACCATTATTTCGTCACTTTCCTCGTGGATTCCCGTACTATTCCGGATAGCTAATGTAGCTATAATCGTTATACGGTCACCAGTAACCAACGTTTGTATTTTTTGTAATTTACATTAGTTTCATTCTTCGTTATCTTCCCTGGAATTCCGAATGACCAACAAATCAATATTACGATACCTGTAACCAATTCCCCCAGGGTTCATCGAACTCAGCCAGTAACTTGTGTTTGTGAACCCTAAAACATGTATTAGTCTCGTTTAGTTGATGATAAATTTTGCCACTTCCTCGCAGCTTCCCGATCCATCGCGGATGTCCTATATGAAGACTTTTTTTTCAATTGGTCCAATCTACAAAAGAGAGCCTCTCTTTGTTTACTTTCTCTTCCGCGAATTACTCGGTCATCTTTCTGATTTCCCTTCAACTGTTTGCGTAATAATCTAGTAAAAACCTTGGTCTTTCGAAACATACTGATAAATGTTTGAAAAGTTTTATGGTTTTGCAGTAATAATCGAAAGAGAAAGCGAAAAAAGAGGGTTCTCATTTGCAGATTGGACCTTATGAAAAAAAGTCTTCATATGACCTGTGAATGCATGGCCGACTCTTCTTCTTCTTCTTCTTCGCTTTTGTTTGGCTTGTTTGTGAAACAAAGCCCAAATGGCACAGCATATAAAGCTATATTGCCAGTTAATTTTCGTTTATAGTCCAATGGACTTTACCTTTTGCGACTAACCGACGATAAACTCGCAGCGCCACAAAATTGGTCCACCACAGCACGAGTAATTCGCCCAATCAAGGTGAAAAAAGCGAATTATCTAGCACTCGGTGAAAACCAACATGTCGACACGTTGAAATTTTCACCGGAAGTCGATGGCCGACTCATTTCATTTCAGGATGGTGATTAATCAGGAATTCTTCAGGATGGTAAATAAAAATAACAACCGAGGGGTTCTAAGATGTAAAGTGGCTCAGTTTTCTGTTTTGGGCAATTTGTATTTTTTTTTCGAGCAGCAAAGAATCTGCCACCTTAAGTTTGCACGCAAGGCCCGTATAACGCGGCTCTGATCGAAATCGTCTTAGTGTGACTTCCGAAGGGTTATGAAGTATAATTTGATTTAATCTTCGCAATCAACGGACTTCAGAAAATATTTATTATGTTATTTACATTTACTTAAATATAATTCATTACCGGCTGAAGAGTGGGGCGGCCGTAGCATAGTTGGTAAATTGATTGCCTTATACGCAGGTCATCACCATCAGGGTTCGATTCCATACTCCGCACAGAGGGTGACAGATTTCTCCAAGGAGATTTTTCTAATCCGATAAAAGAGACGAATGACCCTAGGGTTGAAACCTCTATAATCAAAAC
The DNA here is from genome assembly GCF_030247195.1 of Topomyia yanbarensis. Taxonomy (NCBI): domain Eukaryota; kingdom Metazoa; phylum Arthropoda; class Insecta; order Diptera; family Culicidae; genus Topomyia; species Topomyia yanbarensis. The sequence goes on from NC_080671.1 coordinate 277,030,841, forward strand.
AAAAAATTACCGTTTGAAAACCACTGTGTTCTGCTAAAGGCTGATTATACTGCTACGTCATCAATCCTCGGTTTTGCTTTGAAACACGTTCGTACGACGGCCAACATGGCAAAAGCGATTAAGCATTAAGTCGTTTTTACTTCCCATCCTAATCAAAAAAATTATGTGTTGTGTACAAGACACGACCACGATGACATTAAAAATGCAGCGAGTTTTATGAGCAATATTATCCGTGGCCAAATTAAGACCCGTTAATGCCATCAACTGTTTCAGAACTACACACAGGCATGCTATTTTTCACTAGAGATAATTGTTGAATTTTTAAATTAGAATCGATAACCTATAGTGTGATAAATTCAAGTTTTAAAAAAAATTTATTCAAATCCATGAAATGAAAACATAAATTAATGATGTTACTATGTTTTAATTGCCGCAAGGTTCTACTGTATCGATTTTGTTGGCTATTTTCGGCAAATTTGAGACTAAGAGAAACGAAAGCAATGAAATTGAAAGACGGATAGGTATTCTAGAGCGAATCAGAACTTAGAACGGAAAACTAGAACTAGGCAGGCTCATATGGGCATGATCGAAAGGAAATGTGAAGAATTTTTTGCCTTCTGCAGAGTAGGAGTTGGGCGTTCCACCCAAGTCTACCGCATGGTCTATGGTAGAACATAACTCATCATCATGTTTTACCGCCGACGCCGTTTTCCGTTCTAAGTTTATAACTGATTCGCTCTAGAATACCTATCCGTCTTTCAATTTCATTGCTTTCGTTTCTCTTAGTCTCAAATTTGCCGAAAATAGTCAACAAAATCGATACAGTAAATTAATGATGCTCACAAACAAAACCTTACATCTATCTTTAAATACCTGCTATCAAATCAAATGTTTGCAAGCACGATAGAAAAATAACTGGTCATAAATCAAAGTATTCGTAAGCGAAGAAAGTTTAACATATGTGCCTTTATATATTCGGTGGTTTTATTAACATTAACTCTGAAATGTTCTATATTTGGGGTCCTAAAAAGAACCATTTTAAGGGAATCATTCACCTTAACTGTATGTGGGGTCCTGAAAAGGACCATTGGTGGAAACCTGAAATGGACTATTTGTGAGATGCACAAACACGCGTGCTATGGAATGAAAAGTACTAAACTAACTAAGGGCTTTTGGTTTAACAAAATTAACATGCAGAATGGAACAATTAGTCAGCTGTAAAAAAAGGTTTGCCATCTCTTCCAGCCGCACGTTACTTACATCAGATAAATATTTGGAAATGAAAATAAACAACCTTTCCCGTTAGCATCTAATATGAAATACTGATAGCTTGAAACGTTACATCGGCTTTTATCACTTTCGCACTAATGATGGCAGGACTGCCTTCGAACAGAATAACAAAAAAATATTTGCGGATTCTGGTACGGCTTTCGCTAGCTGGCAGTGTTGCCACATCCTCCAATTTTCTGAAACATTGTAGAATATTGGATTATGTTTCCGAAAGACTATTTTTAATAAATCACAGGTTTTCGCCAAAGGCCTTAGTATAAAGGTACGCAAAAAGTGTGCAGATAGTGAAGCCGAAAAAAGTCTACCTATCGAGCAAAATTAGAATCCAATTTTGCTGCAGAGGTATCAGATATGGATTCCAATTGTACTCGATAGGTAGACTTTTTTTGACTTCATTCTTTGCGCAACTGTTCTCTATAGACTGTGGTTTTCGCTAATTTCAGCCTGGAAGTGTACTTTAAGTAGCTGCACATTTTTGTGTGGTTTCGGAAGGATAAATTTAAACAAATAACAGATTGATGCAAATTTCAGATTGTCAATATACGCTCAAGCAACAAATAACGAATATAAAATGCGCAATTGGATTAATGCTGTCAATGATTGGAAATATTCCAATTTGTTCTTTATTGTTTGTTATTGTTATAGCCCTTAAAAGGGTTTTTAATTTAACAATAATAACATGCAGAATAGAACAATTAGTCAGCTTCAACTGAGGTTTGCCAACACTTCCAGCCTCGCGCTATTTACATCGGATCACCCCCAGCGGTAGCAGTGATCAAATGCAGCACTCATCACAGCGCATTGTCAACATACATGATCGCTACTGCTGTTCTTTACGGCCCGACGTTCGACGGGAGAATGAAGTCGCTCTAGGAATGATATCAACGCTTTTTCTTGAAAAGGGCGGTACTAGCAGTGATACCATTCAAAGAAAATCAATATTGAATATTTCCAGACTTGGTTTTATTTCCTATTTAAGAACTATTGTGTTTTTACATCCTAGATTGCATGATTCAGAGCTCGAAACCCAAAACTTCATAAAGTATTTGAAATTATTAAATTAAAATTTATTTTTGCTATTGAAATTGACAAAATGACAGTATCGGCCTTTTGGCGATTGTTTACTTTTCCCACCTATCAGCATTGAAGTATCGCCCTTACGTTTTTGCCTTTCTCATATAGAAAGGTTATGCAATCACTCTGAAAAACGTCAACCTAATCCCGGCCCGGAGGGCCGAGTGTCATATCCCATTCGACTCAGTTCGTCGAGATCGGAAAGAGTCTGTATGTGTGTGTATATGTGTGTATGTATGTGAGTGTATGTGTGTGTATGTGTGTGTATGTATGTGCGTATGTGTCAAATAATGTCACTCATTTTTCTCAGAGATGGCTGGACCGATTTGCCCAAACTTAGTCTCAAATGAAAGGTGCAACCTTCCCATCGGCTGCTATTGAATTTTGGATCGATCGGAATTCTGGTTCCGGAATTACGGGTTTCAGAGTGCGGCCACACTGAAATTTCTCATATAAACTATAGGGAAAATTAAAAATAGAATTAATATTCGTGATGCTAAATGTGTTCAAGGTGCATGAAACGTCGAGATTTGATGCAAACTCGAAAAAAAATTTGACGACGATTCACTTTTTTGGATTTTGGCACATTTTTGCCTTTCTCATATAGAAGGGTTATGCAATCACTCTGAAAAACGTCAACCTAATCCCGGCCCGGAGGGCCGAGTGTCATATCCCATTCGACTCAGTTCGTCGAGATCGGAAAAAGTCTGTATGTGTGTATGTATGTGTGTATGTGTGTGTATGTGTGCGTATGTATGTGCGTATGTCTCAAATAATGTCACTCATTTTTCTCAGAGATGGCTGGACCGATTTGCCCAAACATAGTCTCAAATGAAAGGTGCAACCTTCCTATCGGCTGCTATTGAATTTTGGATCGATCGGAATTCTGGTTCCGGAATTACGGGTTTCAGAGTGCGGCCACGCAGAAATTTCTCATATAAACTATAGGAAAAATTAAAAATAGAATTTTTATTTTTGATGCAAAATGTGTTCAAGGTGCATGAAACGTCGAGATTTGATGCAAACTCGAAAAAAAAATTTGACGACGATTCACTTTTTTGGATTTTGGCACATTTTTGCCTTTCTCATATAGAAAGGTTATGCAATCACTCTGAAAAACGTCAACCTAATCCCGGCCTAAACCTAATTTTCGACTCGCATAAGGTTTTTGGATTTTAACAGGGGCATAGTTGATGGTTTACGGAGAGGGGTTACACCCTCCCCCCCTCTACTGTTCACTCCCCTCCTTTAAAAATCTCCTTAAATCACCCCTCAGGCCACCAGCCCATCCAGCCCTCATACCTCTCCCTTTCAACCCCATCATTTTTAAACCACCACTATATCACAAAGCATACCAATTTAAGCTGGGGAGTCGTTCGTTCATGGGACTTTCGCCCTCCTTACACACCCACCCCCGCATGACAAAATGAGTTAGCAAGCAGATAACATTGATCTAATGCTGATTGGGCTAATTGAGTATGATATTTTTTTGTTTCAAGTAATGGACATATCCACAATTATGTTGAACATAAAAAGCCTCCGTGCCATAGTTTAGAGAAATGAGAAAGGCACAATTGCACCGCTAGGTGGATTAAAACAGGTTTTTTACAATAACTACCATTGTTACTATTTACAGCTGGTATCAGCTTGATAATCCTAAAAAAATACGAAAAAAACAGTTTCGCCTCTAACCTGCTAGCAAAAAAAGTATCGCCCTGTTTGTTTGCATGGAGCGTGGAGGGTGAAACTTTAAATAAACAAACAAAAATACAGTTTCGCCCGTTGTATTTTTTGCTGTAGTTTAAGAAAGCAATATCGTAAAATCCAAATTTTTGGGTTAATTTGTTGCGTTTCAAAGCCCTCATTCGCGTGTATGAATAAAGTCTTATAGTCGATGATGACGTCATTCATAGAAGCGTAGTGTGCTGGGTGTTCAAATCTGTCGTACGAGACACTATAGGGACGATGTTACTTGTCTGGCAAAAGAGCAACAACTGATTCAAACATGCACGCGGCACATTTATTTATAACTTTTCGTATTCGTTTGAATCACTAACCTGCTCCCTATTGACGGCTCTGAAGGGGATAGATTGACTGAAGTATGGGAGTTTTCACGTTTTCGAGATCTTGTAATTTTTGCTTGTTTTTCAATAGTGTGCTATTGAAATACAAAAACACTAAAGCAATAAAACTTAATTTCAGTTAATTCCGAATTGTTTGGTGATAACCAGACGGAAATCCGTTCATAAACAACAAAGCTATTAGCGTTCAAAATAGTGACGCAAAAACGTGACATCGTTTGATTTTAGATTTTCGAATGATATCCTGCCCCAGATAGTGCAGTAAGACATTTTCAATGTCAAAATATCCCACGTCTCATTGCACCGCCGCCACCGCCGATACGCTGCTGCCGCCGATCAAAATCGCACCAACGCCGCCGATAGCGATATTTTTCATCGGCGGACACCTCTTGTTAGGATTTGTGCCCTTTACATACAAAGAGTGGTTTCACCCTTAGGGAGGAATATTGCATAGTGTTTTCGTCTTGGTTTTCTAGGCCAAGACAAGTTTCGGCTTCGCTGAGTCTCATCGGCTTAAACAGAACTTCTGCTCGGACGGGATGTCACGTTTAACCAGTCGTTCGATTCTAACACAAAGTGTGTTTCCGTTTTAGGAATTTAGCGTCAAGCCGGCGCTAAACTATTTAGACAAAAGGTTAGTGTCTGTTTCTGATGAGACGAAGTCGAAACGTACCAATGACTTTTTTTAGTTCTATTGCCACTGTGTAGGTTTCTTCATATTAGCAAAGTTAATAATACATCTATTATGTTTTACCTTTTACCACTTTTTGACCTATCCATTGTCAAACGAATTTTTCTTTTACACGTTTGTTAAAGATGTGATATCTTTAACAAACGTGTTAAAGAAACCGCCGATAAACAGTGTATTAGTATGGAGCAAATTGCTCGTAAAAATGAAATGATGTGTCAATAAAAATGATATTACATTAAAATGATATGCAACAAAAACTGTCTTCTCGCCTGTATCGTTCTCAGACAAATTGAAATATTTGTTTGAGTAGCACGCTTGAATGTTGTGCCTGGTGTTTATACTAAGAGTGCAGAGTGCACAGTGTGCACTGATCTAATACAAATCTGTGGTAATGGATTGTGACGAGCCCCGCGTTACATTCCTGAAAGTGTTGTCATTTATCCCGCTTGATGCGCTTTGTGTCATCTTAGTGTTGTCTAATGAGAAAATCTTCCAATCTATGTATATAAAAGTCAATGTTTGTATGTATATGATTTATGGACTCCCAAACGACTTAATCGATTGCCGTTATAATTTATACATAGTAGGCATTACAGACACTTTATATAACAAACTTGCGGAGAGAAAAACAGTAAAAATAGCAACCATGAATGTAAACTAGCATCACGGAAGCTCCCATAAGCTTTGCATCGGCTTCCTCTTGCACTTCCCCTCTCAAAACACTCATGCTCGTTTGGCTGCACTGTTTGACAATCCATTTGGCTGCAATTTTTGACACTTCGCTAGTCTGTGTATAAAGTGTCTGTAGTAGGCATTTGTTCTGGAGCGTGTTTATGTACTATTGGTTGAAGACTATTTGTCCGCCAGTTGGCGCTTCGGAACAAATTGTTTTTTCCTCCTATTTCGTTGTTTTTTCCTTCCTATTTAGTCGCAGCAACGGGTCGCGATGGGTATTAGCTAGTTAAGCATAAAAAGCCATCCTTCTACATCCTTGATACCACTCCTGAAAGTTGAAAACTGTCGTTACTGAAAATACTGCTGTTGTTTCTGATGTCGCTGCTGTTGTGACTGCTGATGTTGCTGTTGTTGGGGTGCGCGACGTTTGGCATAAATACGTTAGGCATAAATACGTTAGGCATACATATGTTAGGCATAATGGACGTTAGGCATAATGGACGATTGGCATAATATACGTTAGGCATAATGGACGATTGGCATAATATACGTTGGGCATAATGGACGATAGGCATAATTCACAAAAGTATAAAAATAATCGCAAGGCTTTCGTTATTATTGAGATTTCAACCTTACGCTTGTTTTTTTTTGGGTTAGAAAAAAGAGAGTCTAAAAATGAAAAATAACATGCGAGTTTTTTTCTATTTTTGCCGTGGACGAAATGAAGATAGTATCTCTTCATTTATGTGAACAGTTTTGGTACAAGCAAGCCTTTTAGATGCAATTGAATCCAAATATTTAAAAAAAGCAAAATGATAAACAAACATTAAGTTTTGGAACCAATGGAAACTTGCAGTGTTATGTACAACATCAGCATTTGAATACGGATTTTATGCTTGTGACGATAGGGGAGAGTGAGGACACTTGATCCTTGAGGATATTTGATTCCCTGGTCATATCTCCTAATCTATACGCATAAAGTTATCACAATATAAAAAGAAAATGAAGTATTTGGTCGTTTATGATGTTTATAAAACAAATCTGATGTATTACATTTGGTTTGGCAAAATTGCATAATATGTTAGAAAATATGTGTTTAAATCCATCTCGAAGATCTTTTCACAATTTTTTTGAACGGTCGCATGATCTATTTTATGAATATTTTCAAGTACGATTACTTTCTAAGGGCTTTTGACTAGAAAAACACGTTTTTCGAATAAAAAGTTTCACTACCCACACAAAAACATTATTTTTTTTCACCTCATACAACAGGTATCTTTGATCCCCGTAACATTGGGTATTCTTGATCCCTATCATTATTTCTCGCAAACTCAAACTCTCAAACTTTTATAACATACCTGGCACTATTAATTGATATAAAATGTTTTTACATGAACAAATGATGGTATACGTTATTGAAGGTTGAAAAAGCCAGTTAAACAGCATTGATTTAACGCAATATTTGTCTCGACTTTCTGCTGTTGTTAAAGTTTGTCGTGCATCTAAAGAGGTAGTCTTAATAATTAATTTGTCAGGATAAGTGTTTAGCTGAACTTTCGTATCTATAGGCCATAGCGTGCTTTGTTTCTTTAGCCCTAGTAGGCGGGGTATCAAGTTACCACACGATTTCACATAAACCTCATTTTGACATGATTTTTAAAACTATTCCTATTACTGACAGGACATAGTATTCGGATTTACACATTATTCATAGCTCTTACAACTACACTACAAGATGGCAAATTTTGTAATTGAAATTTTTATTTCATTAAAAAGTTATGAGAAAAAAACAAAAGTGGGATCAAGCGTACCCACTCTCCCCTACCTTTTTCGTTTCAGTAACTCGTCACAGTACACGAAAAAACCCTCTGTCATACTAGACAGTTTCCTTAGTTCTCTTCTTGATGGCCTCGAGAATATAATCATTAAACTTAATAATACGAGAGATAATCAAGCAGTAGCAATAATAAAGTGCATCATTCTTTCATTCATGAGTTGTTCTTCAAAGTTGTATATTTTCTTCTTGGAGAATTACACCATGAATGCATGTAGGATCTAATCTAAGTTAAACAATTCATTCCCAACTTGTTTCTAGTGTAGAGTTTAACTGTATCGATTTTGCTGGCTATTTTCGGCAAATTTGAGACTAAGAGAAACGAAAGTAATGCAATTGAAAGAGGGATAGACATTCTAGAGCGAATCAGTTATAAACTTAGAACGGAGAACTAGGACTAGGCAGGCTCATATGGACATGATCGAAAGGAAATCTGAAGAATTCTTTGCCTTCTGCTAGGTAGGAGTTGGGCGTTGCACACAAGTCTACCGCATGGTCTATGGTAGAACATAACTCATCATCATGATGATACATAGAACATAACTCATCATCATGATGATGAGTTATGTTCTACCATAGACCATGCGGTAGACTTGGGTGCAACGTCCAACTACTACTTAGCAGAAGGCAAAGAATTCTTCACATTTCCTTTCGATCATGTCCATATGAGCCTGCCTAGTCCTAGTTTTCCGTCTTTCAATTTCATTGATTTTGTTTCTCTTAGTCTCAAACAGGGGTTCCAACAGTACAGCCTTACGACAGTATTTCAGAGGCTGTCGTCTTCTTTTCGCTTCGACAGTTTGATGACCGAACCAAGCACGACAGCTCTCAGTAAAACTGTTATGCGACTTGCAACGTTGCCGTCTTGTACCGCACACGACAGTTTGCGCATACGTCTACAATTATAGTTAATGTGCGATGACAGCCTCAGTTGGTTTTGCGTAACATTTCTATCGTTCTTGGTGGTAGAACCGACACGTCGATGCAATCAAAGAACGTTTTTTTCTGTGAAAGTCGTGCTCTGTACATTAGTTTAGCCCAGTACGGTGCGGAATATAGAACGATTTAGAATGAATGCTGCATGCAAGGTTTTCGTGTTTTTTCATTCATTTCCCAGACGGGATCACAACCAGCGGCTTTATTTGATTTGATTTCAAACAGTTAGCGAATTTTAAACGTCGTTCGAAATTAAAAACCTGAGCAAATATTTTTAGTCGTTGTGGTAGACTGTTATGTTGCGGGGAGAATCATTTGAGTGAAGCTGGATAGTAATTATTCAGTAATGGTGATGTGGGTCGAATTGGCATATCGGGGCAGAAAGCAATCGTTTAGAAGTACGTATTGCGGAAAGTTAGACGGTTTCAGAAAACGGATTTTTGATATGCCGTGTTGATGAAAATGCAGATTCCACCTAATCACGAATCACAGCATGAACATAGGTCATGAGTTATGAGGTTTTTTTATTTCATCGGAAAGCTAAAAAATTGCGTTGCTACAATAGAGAAATACATAATATAGTTAAATTTAATTTTAAGAGGGGCGCGCCGCCGATTTCAGGCTCCTGAAATATTTTCGTGATTTGTTGGTTATGCTAATTTGTTTGAGGTGATCAACAAGCTGATGATTTTATTTGTTTTATTATGCCACTCAATAGCAAACGTGTTTGTCGAGATTGTCCTAACATTTTGTACTTTTCAAGGTACAGGCACACCTCGAAATAGGAGACGTTGGGGAGTTGTGAACCATTGGGAGTTGTGAGCAGCGCTAAGCCATAAATAATTAAAATGGGGTAACTACTAAATATTTCTACTGTCATGACCTCATTTTCTTATTAGCAATTTTATCCGAAAAACAGGATTATACCACAATTTTAATCGTCCCGTGCCGCAACCGCGAATTCAGGAGGTTTAGCGTGATACAATAGTCACCTATCCATTGCGAATCAGATCACATTTCTAACTAATAATTAGTTTAGAATTATCTTAAAATTTAACTTCTAAAGGCCCTTTAAAAATAAGAAAAAATGCCTTTAACATTGTTTTGTTTGGCGTACGTACTACAGAATAATAAAAATAAATTTCAATCACTTTTTATGTTTAATATGGAATGTATTATTATTGTTAGTGGTAAAATGCTCTAATACAGCACTTGTTTTTAAAAAATGATGGCTTTCATCATCAAGAATAGTTGAAAATGGTTTGTAAAAATATTTCTTCGGTCCCGTATTTATAAACATTTAAATAAAAATATATTTTCATGTTTTAAATTTTTATATCTTTAAATTTTAAAGTTCCAAAATTATTAAATCCTTGACTTCCAAAGTTTCTTAATCTTCAATATTTTAATTTTTTTCCTTTTACATTTACAAAATATTAAAAATTTCAAATCTTTAATTCTTTAAATTTTTAAATCTTTGAATTTTTAAATTTTTGAATCTTTAAATTTCTAAATTTTTGAATTCTTTAATTTTTAAATTCTTAGATTTATCAATTTTTCATTTTCTCATACATTAATCATATGATTTTTTAATTCCGAAATCCTATTTTTTGAAATGTCAGCTTAAATTTTTTAATTTTCAATTTTGTATGTCATATTTAATGTTCAGTAAATTTTTTATGTCATATTTAATGTTCAGTAAATTTTTTATGTCATATTTAACGTACAGTAACTATTAGGGGTCGGCCAATTCAGACCTAGTAAGGGTTTATGAGCTATAGAACTACAACCGATTCACAAATAAATATTTTTTCCCGAAAGCCTGATCAATTGCTCACATTTTTTCTAAGGTAACTTTTTCCGATATCGTACCGTATTCTGTATTAAGGGTTCTACGCAAAAGTACATGAAAAGTCCGAATTACCCCAACTCTGTTCCAATTATGACCACCCATGTCTTATCGATTTTTGCAATGGAAATAAATGCCTATGTTGACCTAAGTTCCTATTTAATTTTCATTAAGTTTCAAATGGTGAATTGACAAGTTCTCTTTGATATAAAAAATTTTGTGGCAAATATTCCATAAAAAGTAAGAGTTGGGCCAAATTACCTAACAATAGATTATGAGCTATAAACGTAGAAATCTGTGAATCGATTTGCGAAAACTTATCTTTTCCTGAAAGCTCGACCTCTCAAACGGTTTTTCGCGATCGCGTATCATATCGTATATATGGTAAAGGGCCCGAATTGAATCAACCCATATTCACACACAGATTAAACGAAAACAGTTGATAGTCTCGCCTCAAATAAGATATTAAATAAAAGATATTTGACGGCAGGTCCAAAATCACGATAATGCACTTAATTTAATTAATTGTTGTTGCCAACAATAATCTTGTTTTCTGGTTGACACATTTATCAAAAAAGCGCACGCTCACGAAAACTGAGAACCGCAAAATTTTGTGAGAAAATTACTGTATGAAAATTATATACATACGCTTTTCACAGTATTACCATAGCTGAAAAATACCTGGGATCCGAATCATGAAAATTATATACATACGCTTTTCACAGTATTACCATAGCTGAAAAATACCTGGGATCCGAATTGGCCCACTCCCCTCTGATTAAAAAAAATCGATTTCTTGATTTTTAAAATTGGCAACATTTTAATATGATGATTTTGCAACTTTGAAGTCTTCAATTTTGCAATTTTCAAATATTTCGATTTTTAATTCCGAATTTTTTAATTTTGATCAAGATTTTTGAAAACTTTGATTAATATTTTTTAATGGTTCAGTTTTTTTTACAATATACAGATTGCATACGTCACAGTAATCGGTGAGAACTAAACAAGTGAAATGCTAAAAATACTTAAATTAAGTTGATCCGGGCAGCGAATTGCACTAGTGTTGCACTTTCTGGCAGAAGTGGGAATGAACACGTCTAGTGGCCGGCTCTTTCGCTAGAAAATGCAATTTACTGCTCCGGGGTTGTTCATTAAAAAACGGCATTAGAAAACTATTTATTTAATCAATCAATCCATCATGCTATAAATCAATTTCCCAAGACAGCGTAATGAAAACTGACGACTGATGTTAAATGACATCCAATGAAAATCGTGCCAGAATTCTCTCCTGGGCAAAATTATCTACGTTTGAAAACTGCGTTTTATTATGCCTAAAGCACGTCCAAATTAATGCGCATGATTAGCATAACAGTATAACAGTTATGCTGAAAAGTACACTTTACACGTTCGTTCGCTTAAACATGCGTTGATCCTTAAGCGGACCTTACACGAGACAGAAATATTGTCAATAAATATATTGATAAGACTGCTTCAATCCATCAATCTCATTTAAATTCTACAGAATCAATCTATGATTTACTGTCAATATTTCTACTCGTGCAGGGTCCGCTTTAGCGCAAATTGTTGCCGCTGCGTCGATTCAATCATATGACAGCCCTAGACGACAGTTTCACTAGTTTGGACGAAGAATGTTATCCCTCTCAGAAGGTTGTCACCGCGACAGTTTATGCGAAACAGCAGACACAAAAAATGGTAAACCGACAGCCCATTCGGCTCGCTACGTTTAGCGTAGAATATTGTCAACAAAACGAGCGCGGTACAGACTGTCCCCAAACAGCACTTTTCCTCACAAGATTGCACTGTTGCCATTACAGTTCGGCTTGACGAGCGAACGTGCTGTAGCAAGAGAGCGTCGAGCACACATAGAGACATCCGATTCTGTAGCACAGCGACAGTAGTAAAAAGGCAGTCATATTGGTAAACCTGGTCTCAAATTTGCCGAAAATAGTCAACAAAATCGATATAGTAGAACTTTGCGGCAATTAAAACATAGTAACAGATAGAGTTTAAGAAACACGAAAAACCCGTTTTAATAGGTGCTTCTTTTGCAGTGCTGGAAGCTGCAATATTTACCTTCCGATGTACAATACAATTATCCTAGAAAATTATAATACCAATACCGAAGGTGAAGTCTCCAAAAAAGATGGACGATTATCGCCGTATATGCTTAAGTTGCACTGGATATAAAGTTTATGCGGCTTGGATCTTAAGCAGGTTGCAGAGTACGATTCCTCCTTTAGGATATCATCAGGCAGCATTCTTGCCTGAACGATCAACGATTGATCACCTGCACGTCTATTTGATGGAAAAATAATAAGTTTCTATACTAAAAGTCAATAAGTCTGATGTTCCTGAATTTCTAGCAACAAATCTATTTCTATTTTGTTCCTGAGAATGTTCAACAAATATTTTTCAATAAAAATTGATTAAAGAATAATAGAGAAAATGATTAAATTTAATATGAATGACAAAACGCCCTAAAACCCCAACTGACAAATATCGCAAAAGTACCGTTCGATTTCTAAGATTTTCTTAAAAAGTTAAAAAATATATGTTTTGCAGCATAGAGCAGAATGATTATTAAGATTAGGGAATTTTTGGGACAAAATCCAAACTCCAGTTTTCCTTATTATTTGGAAACGAAGATACATTCAGTGATACGCTATGATTTTTATCTCTTTAAAAAAAGGTTTAAATTGTAATGTTTCGAGTGCTACTTCAAAAGTTATAGCATTTAATACATTTTTGCCTCTCTCACATAGAAAGGTTATGCAATCGGTTGGAATTTCGACTTCTTAACCGAGGTCCGCAGGGCTGTGTTTCTTGTACCATTCGACTCAGTTCGTCGAGATCGAAAAATGTCTGTTTGTGTGTGTCTATGTGTGTATGTTTGTATGTAAGTGAGTGTCAAACCCACCCCCCGATTTGCACAGTTCTAACTTAGTCTCAAATTAAACAACAGACAAACAGACGTAACACGACGTAGAATTTTAATGCTAACAGAAAAAACGGTCGATTTAAATTATGAAAAATGCGCCAATAATATTATGTATGCAAGGAAAAGATTGTCGAAGACGAACGAAATTGATACGTTTTAGCAGATTTCAATAATAATGAGAAATAATGAAGATATATCAAAATTACATTTATCAACGCTAACTGAAAATATCTCTGGTAACACTGCTCCAGCGGATTTCTATCAGGATAATAACGACAACTTCAGTTCTAGTAACAATTATTATAACTTTTAGCGCTTAAATGAAAAGAAATAGTCCCAGTTACTAGTCTTACTTATTTTTGTAAGTAAATTCTGCCTAAATCAAAAATTATAGCTTTTTAACAACGTTATGTTTATAAACAGCATGCGCATGAAAGGGTTATTGTGCGTTATTAATACCCTAATACGAATGAGACTGATTTTAAACAAAAGTGTTTAGCCTATTTTAGACTGATGCAATTTGTCGGTTGTTCGACGAGAAGATAGCGCAAGCTGAGTTTCCGCATGCCAAGCAATCGCTCTCCATCTTTTATATGAGTGAAGATTTCTTCAAGTATATACAAAAGAATAAAATGCTGATTGAATTTGATCAGCCTCCAAAGTAATTCTACAACATCAAACAACGTCTAACATTTGTGCTCTTACCACCTAAGGCCGTCAACGCTAAAATGACTTCCTAACGTCTTTATGCCTAATTTCCATTATGCCTAAAGAACGTATGCCAAACGTCCGTATGCCTAACGTATTTATGCCCAATGGGGTACACCCCTGTTGTTGCTGATGATGCTGCTGATGTGACTGCTGATGTTGCTGCTTCTGGTCGTTGTGTACATATTAGGTTCTTTACTGACACAGTTAACCTCACTTTTCTTGACAGTTCGCTTGTACTGTTTACAAGGACATAAAAAGGGTTTCAGAATTAAGCTCGACGAGCCTCTCGAAGTTTTCAATCACCAACGGGTTCGACATTCTGAAATGTCGCATTGGATGAGTAATCGATATGAGAGTTCCCAAAATCGATTTTTTAGCGGAAGAACGCCCGCCAGCACTTCGAGACTCATCGTATGGGTAGAGTGCATGCAACCCAAGGCAATGCGCAAGCAACGATACTGGATTCTCTCCAGTTTGATGAAGTGTATCTTCGCAGCGGAGCGGAAACAGAAACACCCGTACTCCATCACCGACAATATCGTTGTTTCGTATAACCTGATCAGGTCTCCTGGGTGGGCACCCCACCATGTTCCAGTTATTGTCCGGAGAAAATTGATCCTTTGTTGGCATTTCTGTTTCAGGTACCTAATGTGACATCCCCAGGTACCTTTAGAGTCGAACAAGACCCCGAGATATTTAAATGTGAAGACCTGATTGATCGTTACACCCATTAATAGAAGCTGGAATTGCGCCGGCTTACGCTTCCTAGAAAAAAATACAACTAACTCAGTTTTCTCCGTGGAGAACTCGATACTCAGCTGAAGAACCCAAGCAGACAAATTGTCCAAGGTATCTTGTAATGGTCCTTGCAAGTCGGCAGCTTTGGGACCTGTAATAGAGACCACACCGTCATCTGCAAGTTGCCTTAGCGTGCAGGAATTGACAAGACATTCGTCAATGTCATTCACGTAAAAATTGTAGAAAAGAGGGCTTAGACATGAGCCCTGGGGAAGGCCCATGTAGCAAAATCGTGATGTGGATAAATCACCATGCGAGAAATGCATTTGTTTTTCAGACAACAGGTTTAGCAAAAAGTTATTTAAAATTGGTGAAAGACCATGCTGGTGCAACTTCTCATAAAGAATTTTGATAGAAACTGAATCGAAAGCCCCCGTAATATCCAAGAATACTGATGCCATCTGCTCTTTGTTAGCATATGCCATTTGAATTTATGTTGAGAGCAACGCAAGGCAATCGTTCGTCCTTTTGCCTTTGCGGAAGCCAAATAGTGTATCTGACAGTAAGCCATTTGCTTCGACCCAATTGTCGAGGCGAAACAAGATCATTTTCTCGAACAACTTCCGGATACAGGATATCATTGCAATCGGTCGATACGAGTTGTGGTCGGAGGCTGGTTTTCCTGGTTTTTGGATAGCGATGACACTCACTTGTCTCCAATCACGTGGGGGCAATGTTACCCTCAAGAAACTTATTAAATAAATTCAACAAGCGTCTGGTAGATTCTTCAACAAGGTGAATTTGATTCTGTCTGGCCCTGGAGCTTTATTGTTACATGATAAGAGAGCAAGTGAGAACTCCACCATCAAAAACGGTGTTTTGTTCGCGGTATTGTAAGACGACGCGGCGCTGTAGATTTTCTGTGACGTGGCGGTATCCGGACAAACCTTCTTAACGAAATCGAATATTCAACGGTTTGAATATTCCACGCTCTCGTTAGTACTGTTTCGGTTTCGCATACGTCGGGCCGTGCCCCAAAGAGTGCTCATCGATGTTTCTCTTGTTAACTCGTCGACAAACCGACGCCAGTAACTGCGTTTCTTGGCTTTCATTAAATTTTTCATTCGCTTTTCTAATATCGCGTACAGTCGATAGCTAGCGACTAACCCATCGTTCCGGAAGGCTTTATACGCGGCAGCCTTCTCCGCGTACTCTTCTAAGCACTCTTTATCCCACCACGGGTTAAGAGAATGATTTTGGGTGTTCCCGTCAGGTACTTGTTTCGTCTGAGTTTGAATCGCGATATCAAGAATCGAGTTAGACAAAAACTTATACGCTTCCTCCGGGGGGAGTACTTGCGTTAAAACGATAGTTTTGGATATCTCAGCAGCGTAGCTCTTCCAATCAATGTTTCGTGTGAGGTCGAAGGTTTTCAACCACGTAAGAGAGTCTTCGATATCCCATAATGGCCCTAGGAGGAATGTAAATAGAAGCAATGCAAAGATCTTTGCCTTTGATTGTTGTTTGACAAGCGACAACTTCAATGCCTGGCGTCGAAGGGAGATTGATTCGATTGAAGGAGTAGCACTTTTTCATCCTTAAAAGTACCCCTCCATATGAGTCTTCTCGATCCAAGAGGATAATGTTAAAATCGTGGAAGTTGAGGTTTATATTAGAAGTAAGCCATGTTTCACATAGGGAAAAGGCATTACAATTACTGTAATCTAGCAAGTGTTTTAATGAATCAATTTTGGGGATAATACTTCTGCAGTTCCACTGTAAAACAGTGATCAGATCCGTGATTCCGTTTAATAAGTTAGCCATCGAAGGATACGATCGCTGCAAGGAGGGGCCATTGTTCAGTCAACTGTTTTAAAAATGTTCTTACTGTTGATAAAATAGCAACCAGCAAGCTTTTCAGAGGATCGGTAATGTTGAAAGCTGTGAATATTCAGTCCACAGTGTCAGAGAATTTAAAGAATCCCGTTTTAGGTTGAGTTTCTGACTGTAAAATGGGAGCACTTGGGATTTTTGGTGCCCCGGGGAGTGCTGGGAACTCCTGGTTGTATCTCAATTTCCCAAACCAGGAGGATCTTATCTTCGGATTTGTGGCAGTACTTCCAGTTGATGAATTATTTTTATTCTGTACCCTTGTTTGGGATAACCTAGGACCCTTACGAGGAAGCTCAGGTGAGTTTTGATTAGGTATTTTCCTAGAGTTTCCAAGCAGAGCCAAAGAATGCCCCTCGCAAGGGTCGTTAGAGGCATTATCGTCAGTTGGCAAGAGAGCGAATGGGTTTCCGGAGATAGGTGGAACAGCTCTTTTAAGCATTTCTGCGTAAGAGCGTCTGGAGCGATCTTTGGCGGATCGCTTCAGTTTATCCGCGCGAAGTTTGCACGTTGGGCATGTCAAAAGTTCATGCGGATTCTCCCCACAGTAAACACACTTCTCAGCGGGCCTACTGCAAGTATCATCCGCATGGCGTTCCCCACATTTACAGCACCGTTGCTTATTGCTAAAGTAGGTGGCCGTGTGACCTACCTGCTTGCAATTGGAATAATTCACGACCCGCGGTACAAACAGACGCACAGGTAGACGAGCTCCTCCCACAACAACGTAGCTCAAAAGTGCAGATCCGGCGAAGGTTACGCGAAACGAGTCTGATGTATAGTAATTCCCATCTTCGATGGACTTTGAGTGCAATTGCTTGCGCTCCAAAATCTTAACTGATTGAAGGTTAGTGTCCTTAAAGCGGCCAACCCCTTCATTCATCAGATCATCGACAGTTACTAACGATACCATTGGCCTGTTTCAAGTCAGTAACGACTACGCGCAGTTTATCTGACTGAGCCTTTTTAATCTCGGTTACGGCCGAGTAACGTTTTGTCAGCTCCCGTGCAACAGTTATGCTGTTTAACGGTTTATTTTTGGGCCGAAAATATACCACCCAAAGACCTGCGGATCCATCCTGGAGACACAACAAGTCGTCGTCAAGTTCGCACGCGTTTATCGTTCGATCCAGGTGCCGCGCGCGATATTTCGTTTAGTTTTTTATTAATTCAGCTTTTCGTGTGTGTACATTATTCCTAATGAGTTGCGAAATCTGCACTTTCGACACTTCCACCGATACAGTTATGTGGACGTGTATAGGTTGCCCAAGAAAATTCCACGCCGCTTGCATTG
The DNA here is from genome assembly GCF_030247195.1 of Topomyia yanbarensis. NCBI lineage: Eukaryota > Metazoa > Arthropoda > Insecta > Diptera > Culicidae > Topomyia > Topomyia yanbarensis. The sequence goes on from NC_080671.1 coordinate 277,048,863, forward strand.
GAGTGACTGTTCCGAGGGGATCACTGCGGAAGAAGGACAAGAGGGTGGACATCAACTCGTATCTATTACCGTGCTGTGAATCATTTCAAGAATTGATGCAGGTCAAGATTGAGTTCAAAGGGATTATTGAACAACAACAACTCCTGGAATCACAACTGCAAGCCAATACGGAAGTAATGCACCGGCTCGCGTTTCAACTGGAGAAACCTAAAATAGTTCACGAAGCGATCGATGGCCTACAAATTTTGCTTACAACAATAAAACAGGAATTGATAGCAATAAACAAAAACAGCAGTTGACTGGAAGTGTTGTTGCCATTAAAGATCACATTACCTCGCTATTCGATACAGCAATGACGACAACGAAAAATAATGTCTATAGCACGCTGAAAATGGTAATGTCAGAGCTATCAGCTGAACTGCGCACCATGAATGATGAAATAAGCCAGCTTAATCAACTGTCTCTGGACACAGCGGCTAGTATTACTATGACGTCAAACCTGACGCTAGGGATTGATATTCTTGATGAGCTTAAGTCTCGATGAACTTAAGGCGCTTTCATCAAACATAACCGCAAGTCAAAACGCTACATCATCGCTTGATTCATGCCCCAGTTTGGAAGCCAAATTAAATAACGACAAAAATATCGATCACTCAGGTTGGCGCTTTGTGAATACAAAAACAGGCCGAAAAAGCTAGAAGACGTAAAAAAAGATCGAGGCGAAATAATAATAATAACGTTAATGAAAAAAAACAAAAGCACTACAAATTTTCTTCGACATGATCAAGAGCAACTCGCAGCGGCGCGCCACTCACGACAGCCAGTTAATAGTAACCATTCGAGTAATACCAATCGCAGAATCACATTTAGGGCCGGCAGCACCCACTATAACAAAAACCATAAGAGTAGTCACTACAACAATAGCTTCCTGCCACCGGATAGAGTGCTTCTTGCGGCTGCAAAGGATCATTTCTCAGGACCCCCCACGAACTATAGGCCAACAATTCAGTTTCAAAGAAAACCGACATTGAATCCCTATCCAGTGGATGATTTACCACGGTCGACGCTGCAAATGCACCCAACATCGGAGCGCTCGTCAATAGTTTTGTGTAAGGCGTGCCAATCTCAACATTCGTGTTTTCGACGACATTTACGCATCCCCTAGAAGAAGGAAAGGAGGACACCGCAGTTTGCCAAAATTCGACGCCATTTGAACGACAACAAAAAGAGGTAATCTCGACTCCTCAAGTAGAGTCGTCAGTAGAAATTTCAATTTACTGTTAAAATTTTAATAGAATGAAAAGTGCATCGAAAATGAATAAAATTCAAAAGAAAATTTTAAGTAGCTCCTATACAATTATTTTGGCTACAGAAACTAGTTGGGACGAAAGTGTTAGAAGTGAAGAAGTTTTCGGAAACAGCTGCAATGTGTTTAGAGCTGACCGAGACATTCATATGTCTAAAAAGAAGTCAGGAGGGGGAGTTTTAATAGCAATTACATCAAAATTTAACGCAGAAATCATTACTACAAGAAAATTTAAAGAATTTGAGCATGTGTGTGTTAAAACTCATCTGGCAGGTGAAACACATATATTTGCCTCTGTGTACCCCAGTAACAATTGTGGTTTTATGGTAGTTTTATAGCCACTGATAAAACTTAAATTGCACTTGTAGCGTGCTATAAAACTTTAATTGTTACTTTGGTACTTCCCCCCAAATAATGCCCGCAAAGATACATTTGAAAAGTTTTTTCTTATTGCCGAAGAGATTATAACCAGGCTCCCCCCAGAGGTAAAAGTTCATATTTATGGTGACTTCAATTAACGAAGCATTGACTTCTTGCCAGACACTGAAAATGAAAGCATCCTACTTCCAGTCGTTGGGGATAACGAAACTCTGCAGGCCATATTTGACAAAACTGCAAGTTTAAGACTTAACCAAATTAATCATGTTAGAAATCAGCAAAACTGTTATTTGGATTTATTATTCACAAACATTCTTGGAGACTTCTGTGTCACCGAACCATTAACTCCACTATGGAAAAATGAAGCGTTTCATACAGAAATTGAGTTTTCTGTATTTGTACATGATAACAAAAGACCCAATGACTGCGAGTACGAAGAGGCCTTTCAATTTCAATTGGAAAAATATTGACAACATAAAACAAAGACTAAGCAGTATAGATTGGCAAACGTTGTTTAGAAATGAAGCGAGTATCGAAAATTCAGTAGACGTCTTTTACACAAAATTGTTTGATATAATAGTTGAACAAGTACCACTGAAAAAAATTAGGCGACAAGGCAACACAAAATATCCAGTTTGGTATAACGAGCAAATTAAAAATTTAAAAATTCGTGAACAAAAGTCCCACAAAAAGTATAAAAAAATCAGAAATGAAAGGAGCTTATTTAACTATTTGGACATTTGAGATCAACTAAACCTATCCATTAATATAGCATTTGAAGAGTATAACTCAAAAACCGAACTTTAAATAAAATCTTGCCCAAAAAATTTCTTTAATTATGTTAAAAATAATTTAAAATCGGAAAACTTCCCTTCAAAAATGAAACTTAACGAAAATGTCGGTGTCAACTCGGAACAAATCTGCAATCTTTTCGCAACCTTCTTTCAAGACATCTATACCACATTTTCTGAAGTAGATCGTGATCGCGAATATTTTCTTTTCTTCCCAAAATTTACCACAGACATCGGCGTCAATCATGTCAGTGTGCAAGATATAATGGAGGCTCTAAACAAACTAGATGCATCCAAAGCTTCTGGACATGACGAGATTCCACCCGTATTTATGAAGAACTTAGCGTTGAAACTCACAGCTCCTCTGTTTTGGCTTTTTAACATGTCGCTTGAATCTGGCATTTTCCCCAATTTATGGAAAAGCTCGTACCTGGTACCCATTTTAAAAAGTGGCAAAAAATCTGACATATGTAACTACCGTGGAATTGCCATTATGTCATGTATGCCTAAACTCTTTGCAGCAATCGTTAACGAAAAACTATTCAATCAAATCAAAAACAGAATTATTAACATGCAGTATGGGTTCTTCAAAGGACTAATTCAACTAATACAAATTTACTAGAATTCGTCAACTATTGCAATGTAGAATGGAAACTACATTGAAGCTCTTTACACAGACTTTAGCAAGGCATTTGATCGTATCAACATACCCTTGCTATTATTCAAACTGAAAAAATTAGGAATTGAACCAGGTCTTCTCAAATGGCTAACTAACTAACCGTCAACAAATAGTTAGGTTTAAAGGGAAGAAATCGAATCCCATTCAAGTCACATCAGGAGTTCCTCAAAGCTCCCATCTAGGCCCTCTTTTGTTCATTTTATTCGTAAACGACATATCATTCATTCTCAAAAACATAAAAGTTCTTATCTATGCCGACGACATGAAGCTCTTTTTAGAAATTAGGAACGAACAAGACATAAAGATATTACAGGAAGAAATACATATGTTTTACCTCTGGTGTAACAAAAGCCTTCTGCAACTAAACGTAAAAAAATGTAATGCAATAACTTTTAGTAGGAAACGAAATACACCTGACATTTCAATCACTCTAGGATATCAAGTGGTACAAAAGTGCGAAAGAGTTAAAGATTTGGGAGTCATTCTAGATTCAAAATTAACATTCATTGACCATTACAACGCAATCATCAGTAGAGCAAATAACATGCTTGGATTTATAAAGCGTTTTAGTTACAATTTTAATGATCCATATACAATTAAAACATTATACATCTCGTATGTAAGGTCAATACTGGAATATTGTAGCATAGTTTGGTCACCTTTCTCAATCACACATGAAGAAAGAATATAATCAGTATAAAGGCAATTTTTATTGTTTGCACTTCGCAAAATAGGTTGGACACGATTTCCTCTCCCATCTTATAAAGCTCGCTGTATGCTCATTAACATCCAAACACTAAAAGAGCGCCGAGAATATGCAATGGTTTCATTTATAAACGATATCATTTCGTGTCGTATTGATTCAGTCTAACTTCTATCTAAACTTAATTTTTATATACCTTCCCGGCAGTTACGAATCCGAAATACATTTATAACAAACAATTATCGTACAAATTATGCCAAGTTTGGACCATTAAATCAGATGATGGCAACTTACAACAAGCACTGCGAAGCTATTGACTTAACAATGACAAAAGGCAAATTAAAAAAAATATTTCAATTCTATTCACTTATAAAGAACATCCTAAAGTAGTGCTATGTAAACCAGATAGTGTTTTGTTTAGTTATTAGTATTTTATTTTTTAAGTGTATACTATATTTTATCGTTGTAACAAAATAGTCTACTCTTGTTTGACGACAATAAATAAATAAAAAACCTTGACTCGGCTGTGAGACATTGGGGGAAAGTGGGGGAAGTGGATCGCCATAACATCATCTGTCTCCGAATCAGATACACGTTCCTCTTCCCCATAATATTCGTCTTCGGAGGGTGATCCTTCTGTTTGTTCCATTTTGTTGCGGGAGCAACACGCTCGACCGCGCTATTTAACATAAATCAAAATAAAAAATCAAAAACAATAATAAAAACGCTTTTAATCCACCTAACAGTGTGATGAGACATTTCTTATAACTCTTATCACTCTCTTCGGATATTATATCGTTTGAAAACATTTAGAGCTTGATGCTTCGCGATGTTTTTGATAACACATACTACATGAGATAGTGGCAGAACTCAAACCAATTCAATGTGAAAGCGAAAAAATGGCCCATAAAATAGACATACAAACGAATTATTGCTAATGCTCTGTTAATAAAATATCTAAATTCCTCAATGTGGTGGGAAACTAAATTTTTCAAAAGGGGTTCACGGTGTTCCTAAAACCGTTATTAACAAAAAAAATTACCATAAATTTGTCATACGGCATTCGAAAGATACAGTATTCAAGCATCTTCTCAGTGAATTTCAAAATGATCCATCGAGAGATTCGTGAGAAATTGCGATTTGAAGTTTTATGACACGTTTCATAAGGCTACCAGCAAACAGCCACGGGTTTGGTCCTATCTCTATAAACAAAAACAATATTTGTCTACTTATTTAGTACATGGCATTCGAAAGATATAGTAATCAAGTATATCCCCTGCAAGTTTGAAAATATTTCATTGACGGAATCGAAATTTATAACGGTTTGGGTGTAGTATGCGGTCATAGATGGGTTTTCTACCAGACTTCAAGCGTGAATCCATGTTTGTTCATTGACTATTTACATCGTTTATACGTGTCACGGCTTTTAAAGGAAAACCTTACCATTTAATTACATAAATATAATGTACAAAAGGTGTTATTTATATGGTGCACTGAAAAAGTGTGAAAATAGGGTTGTCTACTAAACGTTAAATATAATATGTAAATTAAAAAAAATGGATAAAAATTGGAATGTTTACTTCAAAAGGCCAAATCTCAATGGTTTGTTGACCGATTCTAATTATTTTTTCATTATTGATCAGGTGTAACGGACTTACTTTCTAGCATCACAAATTATTCCCACAAAACCAATCCCTACATGCACCAATGTGAATCCTTCTCAGGCCACAGGTCATAAACACCAAATTTAACATATCCTTTAGTCAGGCCACTTGAAACGAGGCCACACTGATATTTTCCCACAGATCGTAAATTACTTGAACGATGGTTTTCAAATCCAACTTGCATAACCAGATGGTCGCATTCCAGTTAAACCATTCTGGGTCGCACCACTTGTTATAGCAACATTCTCACTAGGTCATTATTATGCTGAGGCAACAAATAAACAGCCTTGCGTAACCAAACAAGCACCGATAGCAACCGATGCACCCATAATTATTCATTGATTTGTTTTCCCTTTTTAACGCTACCCGTACATAATTATGTACTTTGAAATTGTAACTGACTCCTCCCATTTTGATGTACATAGAATAGTTTAAGTCAGGTTAGCTAGGTTAGCTCGTAAGATTTTAAAATGGAATAAAACACATTATATTAAACAGCCAACAAGTGTACAGGCTAAAAGTTTAAAAGTAATATCACGTATCCAAAATAGCGACCGTGAAAAGTAAAGAGAAGGCAGCACAAGTGATAGTGAATTTTCGTCGCTCTGGATTTATTGGATTACTAACTTGCAAAAAGTTCTTCAATTCACCGGCACATTTCTTAGACAATAGCCCGTACTAAACGGACAGCTCGTAAATCTACTGGAGGTAAGGCTCCGCGTAAGCAGCTTGCCACCAAAGCTACACATAAAAGTGCTCCATCCACTGGTGGTGTCAAAAAACCCCCCACTGAAGAACTCGAAATATGAAGTGAAAATGGACATCTAACACCCACTAGTAATCGTTAGAACGAACTCAAATTAGTGACAAGTGACAAGAAATCCAGAAGAATTCACACAAATAACAGTTATCTATCCAACCGAATAACACCATGAGGAAGTGAACCAGCTGTACTGTATACTAGTAATCGTTAGAACGAACTCAAATTAGTGACAAGTGACAAGAGATCCAGAAGAATTCACACAAACAACAGTTATCTATCCACCCGAATAACACCATGAGGAAGTGAAGCAGCTGTACGGCAACAGTTTGGTACCGATGCCGCCACACTAGCCACAGGCCCACGAGTTGTTACAAATTAATTCGACACGTAGCAGTATCTCTTCCTACTCGGACGGTTTGGGTGCATGACTGACGGAGAGTGACGGTGATACTAGCAACAGCAGCAGAATCCGGAGGTAAGAGTTCGAGTTTTCGAGAGCTCGAGTAAAATTTCAAATCAAACAGGTTTTAGTTAAAGTCTAGGCTAAAATTGTCTATAAAAATAAAATTGTCAAATATATATCTATATATATCTATATATATATATATATATATATATATATATATATATATATATATATATATATATATATATATATATATATATATATATATATATATATATATATATATATATATATATATATATATATATATATATATATATATATATATATATATATATATATATATATATATATATATATATATATATATATATATATATATATATATATATATATATATATATATATATCTCAAACCAAATCAATGGGAAAGCGAAAAATGGCCCCGTAAAATAGACATACAAACGAATTATTGCTAATTCTCTGTTAATAAAATATCTAAATTCCTCAATCAATGCGTTGTGGTGCGAAAACTGAATTTTCCTAAAGGGGTTATGTATATTGTACTGAGCCCGAAAAAATCGATTTTTTTTTTTGAATCGATTTGAAGTTTATACTTTACTCAAATTTCCAACCCGACTGAGGACTAAGAAATCAACGCATTTTCTTGAAAAAAAAAAAGCGATACTAGCAGTGACACCATTCAAAGAAAATCAACAGTGAATATTTCCAGGCTTGGTTTTATTTCCTATTTAAGAACTATTGTGTTTTTTACATCCTAGATTGCATGATTCAGTGATCGAAACCCAAAACTTCATGAAGTATTTGAAATTATTAAATTAAAATTTGTGTTTGCTATTGAAATTGACAAAATGATAGTAGCGCCCCTTTGGCGATTGTTTACTTTTTCGGTCCAACCTATCAGCATTGAAGTATCGCACTTACGTTTTTTTACAATACCAATTTTACAATTATATATATATATATATATATATATATATATATATATATATATATATATATATATATATATATATATATATATATATATATATATATATATATATATATATATATATATATATATATATATATATATATATATATATATATATATATATATATATATATATATATATATATATATATATATATATATATATATATATATATATATATATATATATATATATATATATATATATATATATATATATATATATATATCATTAATCATGGTTAGCACCATACAGTTTTTTTTCATGTTTCAACCATTTGTTACACAAAACTAAAGTATCCTCCCAATAACCCTAAAAGCATATATCACAGGTGGATATTAAATCATTATATACTGTATATTAAATTTTTAATCATTAGATACTAAATTACTATATATTAAATTTCGAAAAAAATGGGGTCTAGAACAAATAAATCCCCGACAGTAAGCGGAGATCCGCAAATAAATATTATCAATAGCTTGGAACAGCACGCAAATTGGCAAGATAACCAAGATACGAAATACTGGTTATTACTGACCATTTGCTCCATACAACTAATATTTACCATATACCAAACGTACACAAGATACGTCAAGCGCCAAGCGTTTAAGAAGGCAAGGAAATCGCTTGCAAGTCTAAATCAGGTCTAGAATGCACATAAATTAGAGATAAAACAGTAAATTAAACAATACAAAAAAAGGCTTTCAATCCACCTAACAGTGTGATGAGACATTTCTTATAACTCTTATCACTCTCTTCGGATATTATATCGTTTGAGAACATTTAGAACTTGATGCTTCACGATGTTTTTGATAACACGCTCAAATCAGCATAGGACAACATCAGTGCTAGAAATCTCAAACCAAATCAATGGGAAAGCGAAAAATGGCCCATAAAATAGACATACAAATGAATTATTGCTAATTCTCTGTTAATCATAACTCTCCGAGCTCACGATCGAAGCAGTTCGTTTTCTGGTGCTGTGCATAAAGTGAACAAGAATATATATTGACAGTGAAGGTCAACTATTGTTTGAGGCAGTCTTTGTTCGCCGGTGCCCAGGCTGGTGAAGTGAATACCAGAATTGCCGGACACGCCGCTATATAAGCTAAGTATTATTTTTCTTTCTTCCGTTTCCCTTTCCCCGATCGGTCTACTTTTCCCTTTCCCCTGAATACAAGTTTCATCTCTCGTTTACACCACGTGCTATCCTCGTGCCTAAATGGCCGAGGGCGAAGGAACATTGGATGGGAATGATATTCCCATGGATTTACCGGATAACCCCGATATTACTCCCTCCCCTGATTCCCCCAGTCCTCCCCGTATTAAAACATACCCAGCCAGTTCAAATGGACCCTGGGTGGTGTATTTCCGGCCCAACACGAAATCGCCCAATATTCTAGAAATATCACCGGAGCTGACTGCTAACTACCCGGCCGTAGCTCAGATAACACGTGTTCGAGCTAATAAGATACGCGTTAAAGTAAATGACCTCGATCAGGCAAACCAGATTGCTCGCAGCGAGCGTTTTACGAAACAATTCAGAGTGTATGTGCCTTGTAGGGCAGTGGAGATCGATGGAATAGTCGCCGAACCGGGTCTAAAGTGCGAAGACCTGTTGAAGTACGGGGTTGGCTGCTTTAAGGACCCTTCACTTCAAAAGGTGAAGATTCTGGAATGCAAGCAATTGTATTCTGCAAAAACAGAAAATGATAAGACGACTTATTCTCCGTCAGACTCGATTCGGGTGACTTTCTCCGGGTCTGCTCTTCCCAACTATGTCCTCCTGGATAGGGTTCGCTTACCCGTTCGCCTGTTTGTACCGCGGGTAATGAACTGCAGCAATTGCAAGCAACTGGGCCACACAGCCACTTATTGTGGCAATAAAAAACGGTGCGGCAAATGCGAGGGAGAGCATAAGGATGACGCTTGCGGTGGAGAAACTGAGAAGTGTATTTACTGCGGGGGCCCTCCGCATGCTCTTAAGTCATGCCCGGCGTACTAGCAGCGCGGGGATAAAATTAAGCGCTCCCTTAAGGATCGCTCGAGGCACTCTTATGCAGAAATGCTAAAGAATGCTTCGCCATCTGTCCCTTCCGAAAATTCCTTTGCTCTTTTGGCTGGCGTTGAGCAAGAATCTGACGACCCACAAGAGGGAACATCATTGGTTAACCCAGGGGAATCCAGGAAGAGGAGAAATCTAGCCTCCCCTAAATTGCCTCGTAAGGGTGCCAAGGTGTCGTCCCCTCAGAGTGCGCCAACTACAATCAATAAATCCAACGGAAGTGATGCACAAAAGCCGAAGCAATTTGCTCCAGGACTTGGAAATATTAATTCTAACAAGGAGTACCCACCACTTCCAGGGACACCAAAAACCCCAAGTGTCCCCTTTTTTCAAACAGATACTCAGTCCAGTAGCGGACTAATGAAATTTTCTGATATAGTGGACTTAATTTTCACAGCTTTCAATGTTACTGATCCTCTTAAAAGCCTTCTGATACGTTTTCTCCCTATAGTGCAAACATTTTTGAAGCAGTTGACTACTAAATGGCCCCTCCTTGCAGCGATCGTATCCTTCGATGGCTAAGTCATCGAACGAGGTCACCGATTCGATCACTGTTCTACAGTGGAACAGCAGAAGTATCCTCCCGAAAATCGATTCCTTTAAATTTTTACTAAATAGTTTAAAATGTGATGCTTTCGCATTATGTGAAACTTGGTTAACTTCCGATATAAATCTCAACTTCCACGACTTTAATATAATTCGTCTGGATCGAGAAAACCCCTATGGAGGAGTACTTTTGGGGATCAAAAAGTGCTATTCTTTCAACCGAATTAACCTCCCTTCAACACCATAAATCTCAACTTCCACGACTTTAATATAATTCGTCTGGATCGAGAAAACCCCTATGGAGGAGTACTTTTGGGGATCAAAAAGTGCTATTCTTTCAACCGAATTAACCTCCCTTCAACACCAGGCATTGAAATTGTCGCTTGTCAAGTTTGAATCAAAGGTAAAGACCTTTGCATTGCTTCCATCTACATTCCTCCTAGAGCCTCGGTAGGGCACCGAACGCTTTGTAATATCACGGAATCCTTACCGGCACCGCGGCTAGTTCTGGGAGACTTTAACTCGCACGGTACGGTATGGGGTTGTCTTCATGATGATAATAGATCAACATTAATCCAAGATCTTTGCGACAATTTCAACATGACCATCTTAAACACGGGAGAAATGACGCGGATTCCTACACCACCAGCACGCGCAAGCGCGTTGGATTTATCGCTTTGCTCGACATCGCTACAGTTAGATTGCATGTGGAAGGTGATCCCTGATCCCCAGGGTAGCGATCATTTGCCTATCGTGATTTCAATTGCTAACGGTTAAAGACCATCGAAAACAATCAATGCCTCGTATGACCTCACACGGAACATTGATTGGAAGAGTTACGCGACCGCGATATCCGTTAAAATCGAATCCACTCAAGAACTTCCTCCGGAGGAAGAGTACAGGTTTTTGGCTGGCTTGATTCTCGACAGTGCGAATCAAGCTCAGACTAAACCAGTACCCAGCGCGAATACCCATGGACGGTCTCCCACACTGTGGTGGGATAAAGAGTGCTCAGAGCTGTACGCGGAGAAGTCTACTGCGTATAAGGCCTTCCGGGAAGACGGGTTACCCGCTAGCTATCAACAGTACGCGTCGCTAGAAAGGCGAATGAAGAGTTTAATGAAAGCCAAAAAACGCAGTTATTGGCGCCGGTTCGTCGACGGGTTAACGAGAGAAACAGCGATGAGCACTCTTTGGGGTACGGCTCGACGTATGCGTAACCGTAATAGTACCAACGAGAACGTGGAATATTCAAACCGTTGGATATTCGCTTTCGCCAAGAAGATCTGTCCGGACTCTGTCCCGGTACAGAAAACGTGCCGCGCCGCGTCTCCTCCCGATACCGCGAACGAAACATCGTTTTCGATGGTGGAGTTTTCACTTGCTCTCTTATCATGCAACAATAACGCCCCAGGGTTAGACAGAATCAAATTCAACTTGCTGAAGAATCTGCCTGACACTGCAAAAAGGCGCTTGCTGAACTTATTTAACAAGTTTCTTGAGGGTAACATTGTCCCTCATGACTGGAGGCAAGTGAAGGTCATCGCCATTCAAAAACCAGGAAAATCAGCCTCCGACCACAACTCGTATCGGCCGATTGCAATGCTGTCCTGTATTCGGAAGTTGTTCGAGAAAATGATCTTGTTTCGCCTCGACAATTGGGTTGAAGCAAATGGCTTACTGTCAGATACACAATTTGGCTTCCGCAAAGGCAAAGGGACGAACGATTGCCTTGCGTTGCTTTCTACAGAAATCCAAATGGCCTATGCTAACAAAGAGCAGATGGCATCAGTCTTCTTGGATATTAAGGGGGCTTTTGACTCAGTTTCTATCAACATTCTGTCAGAGAAGCTGCACCAGCATGGTCTTTCACCAATTTTAAATAACTTTTTGCTAAACCTGTTGTCTGAAAAGCACATGCACTTTTCGCATGGCGATTTAACAACATCGCGATTTAGCTACGTGGGTCTTCCCCAGGGCTCATGTCTAAGTCCCCTGCTCTACAATTTTTACGTGAATGACATTGACGATTGTCTTGCCAATTCATGCACGCTAAGGCAACTTGCAGACGAAGGGGTGGTCTCTGTTACAGGGCCCAAAGCTGCCGACTTGCAAGGACCATTACAAAATACCTTGGACAATTTGTCTGCTTGGGCTCTTCAGCTGGGTATTGAGTTCTCCACGGAGAAAACTGAGTTGGTTGTTTTTTCTAGGAAGCGTGAGCCGGCGCAACTCCAGCTTCTATTAATGGGTGCAACGATCAACCAGGTTTTCACATTTAAATATCTCGGGGTCTGGTTCGACTCTAAAGGTACCTGGGGATGTCACATTAGGTATCTGAAACAGAAATGCCAACAAAGGATCAATTTTCTCCGAACAATAACTGGAACATGGTGGGGTGGTCACCCAGGAGACCTGATCAGGTTGTACAAAACAACGATATTGTCGGTGATGGAGTACGGGTGTTTCTGTTTCCGCTCCGCTGCGAACATACACTTCATCAAACTGGAGAGAATCCAGTATCGTTGCTTGCGCATTGCCTTGGGTTGCATGCGTTCGACCCATACGATGAGTCTCGAAGTGCTGGCGGGTGTTCTTCCGCTAAAAAATCGATTTTGGTAACTCTCATATCGATTGCTCATCCGATGCGACATTCTGAACCCGTTGGTGATTGAAAACTTCGAGAGGCTCGTCGAGCTTAATTCTCAAACCCGATTTATGTCCTTGTACTTCGACTACATGGCACAGAGCATTAATCCTTCTACGTACACTCCCAACCGTGTTCGTTTCCTAGATACTTCTGATTCTACTGTATTCTTCGACACATCCATGAAGGAAGAGATTCGTGGAATCCCGGACCATATACGCCCTCAAGTGATCCCCAATATATTTTATAATAAATTCCGAGAAGTCGACTGTGACAAAATGTTCTACACTGACGGATCAAATCTCGATGGGTCCACTGGCTTCGGTATCTTCAACAATACTATCACCGCTTCATTCAAGCTCAATGATCCTGCTTCAGTTTACGTCGCAGAGTTAGCTGCAATTCAGTACACCCTTGGGATCATCGACACTCTGCCCACAGATCACTACTTCATCATTTCGGACAGCCTCAGCTCTATCGAGGCTCTTCGTGCGGTGAAGCCTAAAAAGCAATTCCCGTATTTTCTGGGGAAGATACAGGAGTCCTTGTGTACGTTATCTGAAAAATCTTATCAGATTACCTTTGTTTGGGTCCCCTCTCATTGTTCTATCCCGGGCAATGAAAAGGCCGACTCATTAGCAAAGGTGGGCGCATTAAATGGTGACATATACGAAAGACCAATCTGCTTCAACGAATTTTTTAGTATTTGTCGTCAAAGGACACTCAACAGTTGGCAAACCTCGTGGAGCAATGGTGAACTTGGACGATGGCTACATTCGATTATCCCAAAGGTATCAACGAAACCTTGGTTCAGGGGGATGGATGTGGGTCGGGATTTTATTCGTGTAATGTCCCGACTTATGTCCAACCACTACAGCTTAGATGCACATTTGCAGCGTATTGGGCTTGCGAAGAGTAGTCTGTGCGCTTGTGACGAGGGCTATCATGACATCGAGCACGTTGTCTGGGTATGCGCCGGGTGTTTGGACGCCAGGTCTCAGTTAAAGGATTCCCTTCGGGCCCTAGGTAGACCACCCAATGTCCCAGTCCGAGATATGCTGGCAAATCGTGATTTCCCCTATATGTCCCTTATTTATACTTTCATAAAAACGATAAATATCCCAATTTAGCCCCTCTCTTTTATTTCTCGTTTTTAGAAGTTTCCTCTTGCCGCGTGGAACCGATATGCTTCAGGCTGCCACTATGTAACCGCCGTCGCCCTTATCACTACGGAATCTGAAGCGAGAGCGACTCGAGGTCCGAAGGATTCCCTTTGAAGGATTCCCCGCGGGTCCGAAGAATACCATCCGCCAATCCGACCTACTAGACTGAGGCGCAAATTTGTTTCGCTGATCTCCCGTTTGCCCGAAATTTGCAAGTTTTGCTCTTCTCTACCGGTCACCATCTACGCCTTCTCTCCCCTGTCCTTGATACAACTACTTCTACACCGATTTTGGAAATGACCAAGCATAAGTAAAAAATCAAATTTAAGAAAGTTGTAATTTCTACTCTTTGTTAAAACTATTGTCCCCCATCTTGTAAATAGAATTGTATCCCTAGTTTTAAAACATCTGTGAAATTTTTCATAAATATTTGTTCCCCCTTTTGTGTACCAAACTATATTGTTAGTTTTAAGATAACTGTAAATATTTCCTAAAAAACTATTACTATTGAATTCCTTGTTTTAAAATTTTTCATAAAAAAAATCTTTTGCCCCCTCTCTTATTTATAGAATTTTTTTTTCTAGTCTTAAGATAGCTGTAAATTTTTTCTCTTTTATAAAAAAAATATATTTCAACATTGTAACCTCCTAGTTTTAAGATATTCAAAATGTAAAAACAAAAGAATTCGGCACCGCCAAGCTAACGCATTTGTGCCTATCAAATAAACGAAATGAAAAAAAAAAAAATTCTCTGTTAATAAAATATCTAAATTCCTCAATCAATGCGTTGTGGTGGGAAAACTGAATTTTCCTAAAGGGATTATGTATATTGTACTGAGCCCGAAAAAATCGATTTTTTTTAATCGATTTGAACTTTATACTTTACTCAAATTTCCAACCCGACTGAGGACTAAGAAATCAACGCATTTTCTTGAAAAAAAGCGATACTAGCAGTGACACCATTCAAAGAAAATCAACAGTGAATATTTCCAGGCTTGGTTTTATTTCCTATTTAAGAACTATTGTGTTTTTTACATCCTAGATTGCATGATTCAGTGATCGAAACCCAAAACTTCATGAAGTATTTGAAATTATTAAATTAAAATTTGTGTTTGCTATTGAAATTGACAAAATGATAGTAGCGCCCCTTTGGCGATTGTTTACTTTTTCAGTCCAACCTATCAGCATTGAAGTATCGCACTTACGTTTTTACATTTCTTATAAAAGAAATGTATAGAATTCGCTCAAACTTTCAAGATTTTTTCCGAGGCCCGGAGGGCCGAGTCTTATATACCAATCGACTCAGCTCGACGATTTGGGACAATGTCTGTGTGTGTGTGTGTGTGTCTGTGTGTGTGTATGTAACGGACAAATTCTCATTCGTGTTTCTCAGCAATGGCTGAACCGATCTTATCCAAACCAATTTTAAATGAAAGAACTAAAAAACAGTATGAACGCTATTAATTTGTTTTTGATTCTGATGTTTAGTTTCCAAGATATGAATTTTTGAATGCGTAAAAATGGCGTTTTTTACAGTTTTTTTTGAATTATCTGCCGAAATTGACAATATAGATTAACAAATTATATGTTTTAAGACAGCTTCAACGAATACCTTTCGAACAAGCTATAGATTGTTGAAATCGGACTATTATCAAAAGAGATATTTAACATTAAATGCGGACGAAAGGTTTTTATCATTTCCCATTGCCAGACATATGACCAAAAACATGTAATCTATTATTAACGCCAAAACGGCTTATTTTAGGTCAATTGTATCTTCGGAGAATTTAATGGAGGTAATATGCCCTTTCTTTTGGTATTGTGCTTTAGCTGATTAATCCCCCTATGAGTGAGATATTTTCATAAATTTTCTTGAAAGTGATTATATTGAAATGATGTCTTCAGCAAATTTGTAGTTCTTACTTTTGTGAATAACTTTACTGAAGACTTCAAATATCTATTTTGAATACTTTAAAAGTTATGGCTTGTTGTTTGTGGATTACTCTTTGTCGCCTATTTATTGTTCAATATAGTACTAATCCATTGAAAAATGCCAAACATTATTTCGATAAATCGAATTTTGTATTTCATTTTTCTACCTACAACCGCTAGAAATAATCACCGAACACTTCCAAGTTGTCTGGAAGGAACTTGATAACTTATCAGTGCAAAAATGTTCATTTGTGCGAACCTTCTGACTGCAATTTCTCTAACTTATGACCATCAGATCGATCTGAAACATATCGGAAAATGAAAAGCGAAATAAATAACTCCAAGCAACGGCGTAGCCAAGAGAAGGGTTTGAGGTTTAACACCATACAACCCTCCCACCCCCACCACAACAAAAAAAATATTGGATTGAAGTTGAAAATTTATTGATGCAGACTGATTTAGTTCAATATTACAATAACAATTATCTGATCCGTACATTGATAACCTGTTGTTGTAAACATCATGAGGACTTTTGATAAATTGTCGGAATGGGGTCCTGATATGTAACTGATCTATTGGTCTTGATTTCATAGTTGTCTAATAGCATCAATATCAAATTCCTGCCTGAAAACATTCCAATAGAAAATTCCAGAGTTATGTAATCAATCATAATCGTCAGATTTATTTTCAAATTGAGCTCGTTTTTGTAGAAATGTACTGTAATAAGGGTCTTTATTTAATAGGAAGCGAAGTTAAAATTGATTTAATGTCTATGAAACATAGAACTGCTCGCCAAAAATGCATAACTTTCAACATTTGCTAAAAATGTTTTTGCCTTTCTCATTCACTCTAAAATTCGTCAATCTAATCCCGACCCGGAGAGCCGTGTGTCATATGCCAATCGACTGAGTTCGTCTAGATCGGAAAATGTCTGTGTGTGTATGTATGTGTGTATGTGTGCATGTGGAAAAAATTTGAACTCTCTTTCTCAGAGATGGCTGAACCGATTTGCACAAAGTTAGTTTCAAATGAAAGGTACAACCTTCCCATCGGCTGCTATTGAATTTTTTAGTGATTGGACTTCCGGTTCCGGAGTTACGAGTTGAAGAGTGCAATCACACAGCAAATTCCCATATAAACTGAAATGAAAAATTTTCAAAATCAAATTTGTATTTTTGATGCCAAATGACTTTATAATGCATGAAACATTGAGATGTTTGACAAAAATTGACTTCTTTAGACTTTGGTACATTTTTGTCTTTATCATATAGAAAGGTTATGCAATCACTCTAAAAATAGTCAATCATACCGGCCCGGAGGGAGTATGCAGTGAGGGGTTGCTACTTTAAAATTAAAACTAGTTCAAAATTTCTTAACAAGTTGAAATTTTTTTCGCAGGACCCGGACCTCCCGGATCTTTCTCCATGATCCGCCGCTGGTTTCAAGCGATGTTTCAGTATCACATAGTATCTCAAGATCGTGGCTGTCGATCCATTGTATGTATGTGCAAATCGTACTGAACATGTAATATTCATTTCCACCATTGTATTGAACATAACCAGCCATGGAATCGTAGTCTGGACAAATGAGACAAGCACAATTGCACCACTAGGTGGATTAAAACAGGTTTTTATTTTGGGAATGCGTCGAGTTGAGACGAAAACGGAATATGATTAATAACGAGGATAACACTTTTCGAATGTAGAGAGAAATTTATGAAAAATGACGATTTCCATTCGATTCTAGCAAGTTCTGATCGATTTTGATGAGCATTTGATTTTTGTTGTATGACCAATTATATGTATAGGTCAAATGTTTAAAAACAGTAATTCAAGGTCAAGATAGCATCACTTTGAAATCGCCGATTTCGGAGGTTTAGTATCTTCGATGAGTTTTACAAACGTTAAACAGCGCATCATTTGAAAAAATAATTTTGACGGTATATCGTCCAAGAAGTATTTATGGTCAATTTTCTCAGGTTAATATTCATGACTACCAGAAAGTCTCAACAAATTCGCTAAAGACACGAATTCTGTTACTATTTTCTGAAAAATTAATTCTGCATAATTTTAAAACTTCAAAAATTACGGTTTCGGAATTATGCCGTTTGGATAGTATGATCGATTTTCACCAAACCGAATTTCTGGCTACGCCGCTGATTTCAAGTAAGTAGAAACAAAGTCGTTCTACACTCGTTCAAAAGAAACTTCTTTGAATGCTGAATATCTATTATAACACATTGAAACCCCGATTTTATCAGCCAAATATGAACATATGTTTAATGGGCTCTAGCAGACGAACAAGACTGAATTCGAGTAAATCCTTTCTTGAGCATGTTTTCCTTATCATGAAGATGGAATTATGCAAAAATGAAAAGTTCATCATAATCAGAAATAGTTATCAGACTACATCAAGGGACGAGAAGAATATTTTAACAGCTTCAGTTTATTATAAAGAGAAAAAAAATTGCCCAATTTAGTCAATGTCCCCATTTTGTCAGCCTAAAATACACCATGAGACTGATAAAAATGGGTCTTTATTGTATGTATTATTCGCTGTG
This sequence comes from Topomyia yanbarensis, assembly GCF_030247195.1. NCBI lineage: Eukaryota > Metazoa > Arthropoda > Insecta > Diptera > Culicidae > Topomyia > Topomyia yanbarensis. The sequence goes on from NC_080671.1 coordinate 277,067,463, forward strand.
TTTCACATTAATAGGTACATTTCATTTTTGGGGATTTATTTATTGCATCGAACTACAACAATTTTTAGGTAGCTTTAGGTAGGGGTTATTTTATAGACTTCTTCCAAAATTTGGCGAACCTATTCCAATTCGTATACCAATTAATTGGTATACTTAAGGGTTTATATGTTGCAGATAGAGAAAATACTGAAATTTTCAGCTTTTTTCCTACACAATATAACGAAAGCTTATTAAACCATTTTACCTAATAAGTTTGTGAAAATTATAAACTATTTGAAATTTTTTAATAGTTTTATTTTTTATTTAACCGTGATTTTTTAATAAATAGTGACCATCGCTTCACAACGTAGTCTATTTTTCATGGCTTGCGGTGAGCACGATCTCTCGACTTGCTGAACTGAAAATTATGAAATAGAAATTAATTTTAGTATTCTTTACAGACCCGCTGGTGCCCTAAGACGATTTCGCTAGATTTTCAGAGCACTGTGCACCCAGTGCATTAACGCAAGTGACTGAAGGTTATCGAAAAGTTTCGTGAAAATGAAAATTCCAGTAATGGTGATGATTTTCCCAAACGGTTCGTTTTCGTGAGGTTTTTATTTGTTCTTTAGCATTAGGATTAGCGATAATAATTCAAATCAAGGATACTACTGGGAAGTCACCTTTAGAAAAAGTCGATGTCGAAGTAAAATTTGGAACTATGCACGCATGCACTTCAGAGATAGCGTGATATCAGGAGCTGCGATTTCGTTCCAACGCTTTTTTGTGAAAAGGGCGATACTTACAAATGTAAACATAAGGCTTTTTTCATACATGCGAATGAGGGCTTTGAAACGCAACAAATTAACCTAAAAATTTTGATTCTACGATATTGCTTTCTTAAACTACAGCAAAAAATACAACGGGCGAAACTGTATTTTTGTTTGTTTATTTAAAGTTTCGCCCTCCGCGCTCCATGCAAACAAACAGGGCGATACTTTTTTTGCTAGCCGTTTAGAGGCGAAACTGTTATTTTCGTATTTTTTTTAGGATTATCAAGCTGATACCAGCTGTAAATAGTAACAATGATCGCTATTGAAAAAAACACGGACGAAATCGGTGGTGCAGAACGGTAGTTATTGTAAAAAAACGTAAGGGCGATACTTCAATGCTGATAGGTGGGACCGAAGAAGTAAACAATCGCCAAAGGGGCGATACTATCATTTTGTCAATTTCAATAGCAAAAACTAATTTTAATTTAATAATTTCAAATACTTTATGAAGTTTTGGGTTTCGAATACTGAATCATGCAATCTAGAATGTAAAAAAACACAATAGTTCTTAAATAGAAAATAAAACCAAGTCTGGAAATATTCACTGTTGATTTTCTTTGAATGGTATCACTGCTAGTATCGCCCTTTTCAAGAAAAAGCGTTGATTTCTTAGTTCTCAGTCGCGTTGGAAATTTGAGTAAAGTATAAACGGCGGACCATCCTGTGCATTGAAAATGTCCAAAACTATTGATTTTCAACAGCCCGCAACTTGCCTTTCAATATAAAACACTTTCCCAAAAAGTTGGAAAAAAATCCATTTTGATGCATCGGCGGACCCCCCTGTGCATTGAAAATGTCCAAAACTATTGATTTTCAACAGCCCTCAATTTGCCTTTCAATATAAAACACTTTCCCAAACAGTTGGAAAAAAATCCATTTTGATGCATCGGCGGACCCCCCTGTGCATTGAAAATGTCCAAAACTATTGATTTTCAACAGCCCTCAACTTGCCTTTCAATATAAAACACTTTCCCAAAAAGTTGAAAAAAATCCATTTTGATGCATCGGCGGACCCCCCTGTGCATTGAAAATGTTCAAAACTATTGATTTCCAATAGCCCTCAACTTGCCTTTCAATATAAAACACTTTCCCAAAAAGTTGAAAAAAATTCCATTTTGACACATCTGCGGACTACCTTGTGCATTGAAATTGTCCAAAACTATTGATTTCCAATAGCCCTCAACTTGCCTTTCAATATAAAACACTTTCCCAAAAAGTTGAAAAAATCCATTTTGATGCTTCGGCGGACCCCCCTGTGCATTGAAAATGTTCAAAACTATTGATTTTCAACAGACCTCAACTTGCCTTTCAATATAAAACACTTTCCCAAAAAGTTGAAAAAAAAATCCATTTTGATGCATCGGCGGACCCCCCTGTGCATTGAAAATGTTCAAAACTATTGATTTTCAACAGCCCTCAACTTGCCTTTCAATGTAAAACACTTTCCCAAAAAGTTGAAAAAAAATCCATTTTGATGCATCGGCGGACCCCCCTGTGCATTGAAAATGTTCAAAACTATTGATTTTCAATAGCCCTCAACTTGCCCTTCAATATAAAACACTTTCCCAAAAAGTTGAAAAAATCCATTTGGGCACATCTGCGGACTCCCTTGTGCATTGAAATTGTCCAAAACTATTGATTTCCAATAGCCCTCAACTTGCCTTTCAATATAAAACACTTTCCCAAAAAGTTGAAAAAAAATCCATTTTGATGCATCGGCGGACCCCCTATGCCTTGAAAATGTTCAAAACTATTGATTTTCAACTACCAACAACTTGTCCTCCAATATAAAACACTTTCCCGAAAAGTTGAAAAAAATCCATTTTGGCACATCGGCGGACCCCCCTGTGCATTGAAAATGTCTAAAACTATCGATTTTCAACTACCAACGACTTGTCCTTCAATATGAAACACTTTCCCGAAAAGTTGAAAAAATTCCATTTTGGCACATCGGCTGACCCCCCTATGCATTGAAAATGTCCAAAACTATTGATTTTCAACTACCAACAACTTGTCCTTCAATATACAACACTTTCCCGAAATGTTGAAAAAATTGAATTTTGACACATCGGCGGACCCCCCTGTACATTGAAAATGTCCAAAACTATCGATTTTTAACTACCAACAACTTGTCCTTCAATATAAAACACTTTCCCGAAAAGTTGTAAAAATTCCATTTTGACACATCGGCGGACCCCCCTGTGCATTGAAAATGTCCAAAACTATTGATTTTCAACTACCAACAACTTGTCCTTCAATATAAAACACTTTCCCGAAAAGTTGAAAAAATCCATTTTGACACATCGGCGGACCCCCCTGTGCATTGAAACTGTCCAAAACTATTGATTTTTAACTACCAACAACTTGTCCTTCAATATAAAACACTTTCCCGAAAAGTTGAAGAAAATTCCATTTTGGCACATCGGTGGACCCCCCTGTGCATTGAAAATGTCCAAAACTATCGATTTTCAACTACCAACGACTTGTCCTTCAATATGAAACACTTTCCCGAAAAGTTGAAAAAAAAATCCATTTTGGCACATCGGCGGACCCCCTGTGCATTGAAAATGTCCAAAACTATTGATTTTCAACTACCAACAACTTGTCCTTCAATATACAACACTTTCCCGAAATGTTGAAAAAAATTCAATTTTGACACATCGGCGGACCCCCCTGTACATTGAAAATGTTCAAAACTATTGATTTTCAACTACCAACAACTTGTCCTTCAATATAAAACACTTTCCCGAAAAGTTGTAAAAATTTCATTTTGACACATCGGCGGACCCCCCTGTGCATTGAAAATGTCCAAAACTATTGATTTTCAACTACCAACAACTTGTCCTTCAATATACAACACTTTCCCGAAGAGTTGAAAAATTTCCATTTTGACACATCGGCGGACCCCCCTGTGCATTGAAAATGTCCAAAACTATTGATTTTCAACTACCAACCACTTGTCCTTCAATATAAAACACTTTCCCGAAAATCTGAAATCGTTAGCATTTGGATTATTTTGCATTCCTACATGTGTGCTGGATCGCTCTCACTCCCAAAATCATTTGGCTAAATCATCATCATAAGGAGTTTCTTACAATAATCATGTACAATACCATCAACCCCGATTTTGTATCTTTTCTATCGTACCTGATTTTCTCAACTTCATAATCCTGATCAAAAAAAAAATCATAATCAGGCCGTGATCACAGGCGGTGATTTTCTTGCAATGATTTTTTGCTAGCACATTATCGCTTCAGAGAAAATCACTAACGATTTTTTATGGTTGTGATCACAGCACAGCATGATCAGCAGTGATAATTATCACTGATGATTTTTGATTTTTGGTGATTTTCCCAGTGAGAAAATAGTAACAGAGTTCGTGTCTTTAGCGAATTTGTTGACACTTTATTGTAGTCAAATTCACCATAAATACTTCTTGAACGATATACCGTCAAAATTATTTTATCAAATGATGCGCTGTTTAACGTTTGTAAAACTCATCGAAGATACTAAACCTCCGAAATTGGCGGTTTCAAAATGATGTTATCTTAACCTTAAATTACTGTTTTTGAACATTTGACCTATACATATAATTGGTCATACAATAAAAATCAAATTCTCATCAAAATCGACCAGGACCTGCTAGAGTCGAATGGAAATCGTCATTTTTCATAAATTTCTCTCTACATTCGGAAAGTGTTATCCTCGTTATTAATCATATTACGTTTTCGTCTCAACTCGACGCATTCCCAAAATAAAAACCTGTTTTAATCCACCTAGTGGTACAATTGCGCTTTTCTCATTTGTCCAAACTACGATTCCATGGCTGGTTATGTTCAATACAATGGTGGTAATGAATATTACATGTTCAGTACGATTTGTACATACGTACAATGGATCGACAGCCACGATCTTGAGATACTATTTGATACTGAAACATCGCTTGAAACCAGCGGCGGATCATGGAGAAAGATCCGGGAGGTCCAGGTCCTGCCGAAAATTTTCAACTTGTTAAGAAATTTTAAACTAGTTTTAATTTTAAAGTAGCAACCCCTCACTGCATACTCCCTCCGGGCCGGTATGATTGACGATTTTTAGAGTGATTGCATAACCTTTCTATATGAGAAAGGTAAAAATGTACCAAAGTCCAAAAAATCAATTTTTGACAAACATTATTTTTTTTTCGAGTTTACATCAAATCTCAATGTTTCATGCATTATAAAGTCATTTGACATCAGAAATACAAATTTGATTTTGAAAATTTTTCATTTCAGTTTATATGGGAATTTGCTGTGTGATTGCACTCTTCAACTCGTAACTCCGGAACCAGAAGTCCAATCAATAAAAAATTCAATTGCAGCCGATGGGAAGGTTGTACCTTTCATTTGAGACTAACTTTGTGCAAATCGATCCAGCCATCTCTGATTAACAGAGGTCACATTTTTTCCACATACACACATACACACACATACATACATACACAGACATTTTCCGATATCGACGAACTGAGTCGATTGGCATATGACACTCGGCCCTCCCGGTCGGGATTAGATTGACGAATTTAGAGTGAATGAGAAAGGCAAAAACATTTTTAGCAAATGTTGAAAGTTATGCATTTTTTTGGTGAGCAGTTCTATGTTTCATAGACTTTAAATCAATTTTAACTTCGCTTTCTATTAAATAAAGACCCTTATCACAGTACATCTCTACAAAAGCGAGCTCAATTTGAAAAGAAATCTGGGGATTATGATTGATTACAGAACTCTGAAATTTTCTATTGGAATGTTTTCAGGCAGGAATTTGATATTGATGCTATTAGACAACTGTGAAATCAAGACCAATAGATCAGTTACATATCAGGACCAGGGTTGTTAATACGATACATTTTTCACGATAATTTATCGGCGTTACTCGTTAACGATAATGCATCGTCATCGGAAACTCCGTTAACGATAATGTATCGTCGCCTTCATCGTCATCGTCGATAATTGTATCGTCGGATTCATCGTCATCGTCGGTTAATCGGTTATCGCGATACATTTTGCGTTACTTTCCCGTTTATTGGAGTTGAAGTTTGTGCGGTTAACTTTCAATTGTTTAGAAATAAATACCTATTGAAGGACATGTTTTTTTCTACTTATTAAATTTATTTAGGCTCAAATGCGGTAGCTCGACGAGGCCGATTGTTTTTTTTACAATAAATTTAAAAAAAAACAACTACGTTAAGTTTTTTGTCTCGTTCAGACGCAGCTTTCTGCTGCGTGTTGAGATCCTTTTTCTATGTGGCGAAATGTTGCCAGTGTTGTCCACTGCAATTTGAGGTTCGATCCGTTTGTTTTCTTTCGCGTTGTCGTTCATGTCCATGTCCTCATCCGTACTACTTTCCTGCTGCTCGCGGTCAGATGTTCCAGTTTGTGTCTTACTCTTATCGGTCGTTATTGTATGTTCGAATTTTTCGGCATTCGTTTCGTTGTTGTTGCTGGTTGTTGGTGCTTGATCCGGAGATGTTGGTTTTGCAGCTGTTAGTGGTTTAGCGTAAGATGGTTCTGGGCTGATTTCAGTTGGATTGGTTAAGTTTTGTTAAGGAAAACTTTCTACGCAAGTTTTTCCGAGGTGCAGCTTCTTCGTGCAGAACTGGCACGTAGGAATTTGCCCTGGGTACGTGACTAGTGATGTCTGTTGAATGAGAGCATCGTCCCTTCCTAACACTGTGAAGCTTATGTATGAGGGAATTGGCTTGGTCACACGCATTCTCACCACACGAACACCGCACAGTGGCTGTAGGCTGGCCAAAACCTCAAAAATTTATTTTTGAAATATTAATGTTTTATATTTTTCCTAAATTTCTCATGTGTTGAATGATGTGTATTCAAAATTTTTTGATCATTGGAAAAGAACACGATTTTTAACATGGGTTTAAACGTAGCAAAGTCCGGACTTTTTAATGATTTTCATTTCCGAAACCACCATTGCTCTGTTCACTCCAAATGCATGTTGCTCCTTTGATTTTGGTCCGATTTTAGCACTACTAGTTTCATTGTGTAGAGGAACGAAAGAATTTGGTTAGTGAATAAAATACATTTGGTAAATTTGCTTGGAACTATGACTTTTTTAGTTTAAATAGGTTTGAGGTGGTCAGAACAAAAATACTTTTTTCACTAATGTATTCTGTACAAATTTCGGAATCATTTCGGAACGGTCACATAGTATACATTCTATGGTAAATAACCTCTACTTTTCGAATATCATGGTCTCGTTCTGCGTCTAGGTGCGCAAAAAGGTTTAAGGAGATTTTGAAGCTTTGTTGCTGATATGGAGGCGCATGATTTTTGTGTAAAATAGTTAGACAATCTACAGTAAACCAACAGTGTCCAACACGTTATACAATGGATTTCAAGTAGTGTTCTTCATTTTTTATGATATTGCTGACATTGGTGAACAGTAACGGAAAATCTATCATGAAAACGGGATCATAGTTATAAGAAAGGTTTAATGACACTGTATGGAAAAATGCATTTAATATTTTACGACTTTTGACATCAAAAATGAGTTCAGCATCTCAAAATTTGCTTAAATTGTGATTTTCAGCCAAATTAAATAACATTTGAGGTTTTGTCCGACTTTTGTTTGAAGACCCGCCACTGTGCACCGTTAGGGATGCCCGGGAAAAAAATTCTCCATGTATCATGTGTAACGGAGTCTACTTCTCCGTATTTTTGCAAGCATTTTTTAATCACGCTGTCAAGGGTACGCGTAGCCAAATCATGGACACGAACTTCTACAGCGCCGTTCTCGATGTATACGGGAATGCTATATTTAACATTGCCGCATTCGGCGGTGTGCTGCATGTTGCTTCGCGAGGCGAATGACTCAGCTTGGTTAATGTTCTTGAACGAAATCAGCACGCAATGTTTTATATGATGCATTTGTAGGGTTTTCACTTCATCCAGATTGAGTTCCATCTGCACTTTTAATAACTGTTCCACTTTCCGAATGGCTGGTCTTACGGGGCATTTCGAAAAATCAACAGCAGCACAGTTCGGCCGCATCTGGGTTGCTTTTTGCTGGGCACCGACACTCATCACTAAATCGCACAGTAGGTATAGGCTATTGTTATATGGACTGCTTGTGCGATAGGCACCGATTGATTTTTAGGTAGAATTGACTGTTTCACTTGCGCGGGACGATTTTTTGCTTCTGCTCAGGGCGAGATGTGAAGACAAACTGAAAGACATGTTGTTGGCAGTTGAAAATCAATAGTTTTGACACGACGATACGTTAAAATGTTTTTTTTTCAACTTTTCGGGAAAGTTGTTGGCAGTTGAAAATCAATAATTTTGGACATTTTCAATACGCAGAAGAGTCCGACGATGTGTCAAAATGGAATGTTTGCAACTTTTCGAGTAAGTTGGTGCACAGAAGAGTCCCAGGTGCACAGTGTTTCCAAGCGGCAAAAAGGTGTTAAAAATTGTTTTGACCATGAAGAAAACAAATTTTGAGCTATTGTGTAATTAGTAATTTTTAGCACGCTAAAACATATATTGAAAAAACTACTAAACCACTATTATTAGGCCATTCACAAATTACACTACACATTTAAGTGGTGTGGTGATTAACAGATTTTATTATAATTTTAATTTAAACTAGAAGATTTTGAATTTTAAAAAGGAGAATATACATATTTCCAATGTATGATTTTTTCTAGTTGGGAAGCTTTTGGCTCCCTCCTCCGTTTCTTCTCTCCATTATGTAACAAGATGCTTCATGCTTCCTTCTTTTACCCTGAAATATGTAGTGTAATTTATGAACGGCCTCATAATAGAGTTTTAGTCGTTTTTTGAATACAGTGAAGACCCGTTTTTATCAGCCACTTGGTGAATTTTAGGCTGATAAAACGATGACATTGACAAAATCGGCACATATTTTTTCTGGTTCTGATGAGACGAAGTCGAAACGCAAACATCTGGACTAATATATATTTTTTCTTCTTTCTTTTTAATAAACCGCAGCGGTTGAAATATTCTTCTTTAGTCCCTCGACAAAGCCTCATAACCCCATCTGATTATTTAGTAAAAATTTCCCTTAATAGGTTTTACAGTACAGTATTATTATTTTTGTATATTTTGCATCTCTAAGATAAGAAAAATATACTAAAGAAGGAATTTACTCGAATTTGATTTAAACGTAGGCTAGAGCCCACCAAACGATTTTGATAGTTTGTTCTACCGATTCGTATTGGTATTCGTCTGCGGAAATTTGCGGCTTCCATACCAAACATTGCTTTTTGGACATTAAAACATTCGATAACTTCTAAGTTGTAAGAGATACAAATAAACTTACATTACAAAAAATCTGTATTTTCTTATGCTGAACGAAATCTTGGAACACTTTGAAATTCTACAAAATTTCCAGGAAAAGTATTTTGATAAAACGAAATTTTCTGGGGTATATCAAAGAAATCTTCACAAACGTATAATTGATTCGACAGATAGACACATAGTCTCTTAAGTTAATACTTAAGATATTCTCAACAAAAGTTTTTTTAATTTTCATAAATGATCAAACAAAAACTTGCTTCTCAGCTTTAGAGGGATTAATCACCCAACTAATACTTTTTAAATGCAAAAAAAATATAAATAAACTTTGCTGAAGACATCCCGATCGGAAACACATAACAGAAATATTTCAAAACTATATCTCGAATTGCTACTTGTTATAAATTTCTGTTATTTTAACTACTAACGAAACCTAATTTATAACACAATATGTTACAAAAATTGTGTTCTGTTATAATCTTGTTATTTCATTCTGATCGGGATTATAGCTAAAAAATGTTTTTCGTGATTCAAAGAATTTCTTTCACCTTTTTGCCACTTTGGAAACACTGTGCACTGGTGGATTCTCCTGTGAATTGAAAATGTCCAAAACTATCGATTTTCAACTGCCAACAACCTGCCCTTCAATATAAACAGTTCGTGAAAAGTTGAAAAAATTTCTATTTTGACGCACCAACGGTACATGCCCAATAACTTCTTCAATATAATAAACTTTCCCTAAAAGTTGAAAAAAATCCATTTTGACACATCGTCGAACCCCCTGTGTATTGAAAATGTCCAAAACTATTGGTTGTCAACTGCCAATATCTTTCCCTGCATAGAAAATGTCCAAAACTAATTTTCAACTACCAACAAAATGCCCTTCAATAGTTATTTATTTCTAAACAATTGAAAGTTAACCGCATCAACTTCAACTCCAATAAACGGGAAAGTAACGCAAAATGTATCGCGATAACCACCGATGAATTATCGACGATGACGATGAATCCGACGGGTGGTTAACGTTATCGACGATGACGATTAATTATCGATTAACAACCCTGATCAGGACCTCATTCCGACAATTCATCAAAAGTCCTCATGATGTTTACAACAACAGGTTATCAATGTACGAATCAGATAATTGTTATTGTAATATTGAATTAAATCAGTCAGCATCAATAAATTTTCAACTTCAATCCAATTTTTTTTGTGCGAGGGGGGGGGGGGGGTGTTGTATGGTGTTAAACCCAAAATCCTTCTTTTGGCTACGCCGTTGCTTGGAATTATTTACTTCGCTTTCATTTTCCGATATGTTTCAGATCGATCCGATGGTTATAAGTTAGAAAAATTGCAGTCAGAACTTCATACAAATGAACATTTTTGCACAAATAAGTTATCAAGTTCCTTCCAGACAACTTTGAAATGTTCGGTGATTATTTCTAACGGTTGTAGATAGAAAAATGAAATACAAAATTCGTTTTATCGTAATAATGTTTGGCTTATTTCAATGGATTATTACTATATTGAACAATAAATAGGCGACAAAGAGTAATCCACAAACAACAAATCATAACTTTTAAAGCATTCAAAATAGATATTTGAAGTCTCCAGTAAAGTTATTCGCAAAAGTAAGAGCTACAAATTTGCTGAAGGCATCATTTCGATATAAACATTCCCAAGAAAATTTATGAAAATATCTCACTCATAGGGGGATTAATCAGCAAAAGCATAATACCAAAAGAAAGGGCATATTGCCTCCATTAAATTCTCCGAAGATACTATTGACCTAAAATAAGCCGTTTTGGCGTTAATAATAGATTAAATATTTTTGGTCATATTTCTGGCAATGGGAAACGATAAAACGATCTTTCGTCCGCATTTAATGTTAAATATCTCTTTTGATAATAGTCCGATTTCAACAATCTATAGCTATTCGTTAAAGCTATCTAAAAACATATTAATTGTTAATCTTTATTGTCAATTTCGGCAGATAATACAAAAAAAACTGCAGAAAACGCCATTTTTACGCATTCAAACATTCATATCTTGGAAACTAAACATCGGAATCAAAAACAAATTAATAGCGTTCTTACTGTTTTTTAGTTCTTTCATTTAAAATTGGTTTGAATAAGATCGGTTCAGCCATTGCTGAGAAACACGAATGAGAATTTGTCCGTTACATACACACAAACAGACACACACACAGACATTGTCCCAAATCGTCGAGCTCAGTCGAGTGGTATATAAGACTCGGCCCTCCGGGCCTCGGAAAAAATCTTGAAAGTTTGAGCGAATTCTATACATTTCTTTTATAAGAAATGTAAAAACATGTAACATGATATGGAAATACCACTAGAAACATTAATAAAGATCGACAATAATTTAAAAAAATCTATCACCAAGAAATTTTCCTATTCCAATTTAATTGAAAAAGAAAAATTATGCAAAGCCAATTACAGGGCAATACAAGAATATCTACTAATAAATGAGGATACATTAACCTCAAAGAAATTATTTTATTTTGAAAAATCGTCGAGAACGTTAAATTTCGACATTACAACTGCAATAAACAAGAGAATGCACAAATTTAAAATAAAATTTAGACTAAAAGGGACAATGCTAGCTTTCATTTTCACGAATCGGCTAAATAAATTAAAAATTATGGCAAATTTGGATATTAAAACTGCAGCGAAGCTAGCCTCTTTAATTCCACTATACGACGGTAATAAAGAAGGAGCTAAAGGTGTCGTAGATGCTGTAAATTTTATAAACACGATCGTGACCGAAGCTCAGAAACCCACGGCGATACAAATAGTACTGACCAAGCTCACAGGCAAAGCGAGAGACCTTTTTACAGCGGTCCCAGGCAGCCTAGTTGAGATCGCCCTGCAAATTCAATTGAACTGCACAGACTAAAGCAGTTCGGATTCCGCTGAAAACAATTTAAAAAATATAAAACATAACAGCGACCCGCGAACTTTTGCTAAAAGCGTCGACGAACTGAGCAATCAGCTCGCCAACGCATACATCCGAGAAGCCTTTCCGGGTGAAGTAACCAAAAAGAAGGCACAAAAGGCGGGTATACAAGCACTGATAAGCGGCTCACGCCACCCCGAAACTAAGATGATGTTAAGAGTCGGCAAATTTGATACATTAAGCGATGCAATCGACTTAATGGTTGAAAACGAAACTTGCAATGAAAAAGAATCCGCCACCCTACTAAACATAAATAAAAATACGAACAGATGGGACAACCGAGTTAAACGAAACTCTTTCCAAAACCCCCCAAGTTACTATAGCACATAGCAGTACTACCGTTCCCAAATAGGAAACGGGAGGAACGACGCAATTCAGCGAAATTTTAATACCAATCAGCGCTATAACGGTCCACAGCGATCGTATAATAACAATTATACTTATCCACATAGAAACGTGTATAATAACCAACGAGGCCGTGGTCATTACCACCCTCAACAGACTCGATCTGGAACAAATCGATTCCCGCAGAATCGACAAAACATGTATTTAGCAAATACTGAACCTCAATCATGCATGCCTGACCAAGGCCAAGCGCAAACAGCTGTGCCGGTCCCTGCACCGAGCGAGCAGCAACAACAACAAATTCAAAACCATTTTTTTGGGCCAATGTGTTGACTCTAAATATAAGCGCTTCTAACATCATAAAAGTTGGAGTACGTATGGCCAATTCGATCTGTACGTTAATAATAGATTCTGGTGCAGATATCTCTATTTTTAAGAGTAATAGAATAATACCAGAACAATAAGTAAATAACAAAATCAAAATAAAATTATCTGGAATAACGGAAGGCGAAATAGAAACAACAGCACTGACCGAAACTGAATTAAATTTCGGAAATAACATAATCATTAAACATAACTTTCATCTAGTTAACGCAGACTTTCCCATTCAAACCGATGGCATTTTGGGCAGAGATTTTTTCTCCTCCCATAAATGTATAATCGATTACGAATGTTGGTTATTAAATTTCTCAGTAAATAATACTAACGTGTCCGTACTTATACAAGACAGCGTAAACAACAATTTCATAATACCGCAGAGATGCGAAGTGATTAGAAAATTAAGTAACAACAATCTTAAGGAAGACATGGTAGTCATCTCTACAGAAATTGCACCTGGAATTTTTGTAGGAATCGCTATCATATCTCCACAAAATTCCTATGTAAAAATAATGAACACAACGAAATCAACTGTAAATATATCCAACTTAGAACTTAAACCTGAAATTGAACCCTTAGCAAACTACAATATAATGAAAATTAACAATAAAGATAAGAATAATACGAGAAATAAAAAAGTTTTAAATGAGATAGACATGAAAAATATACCAAGCTACGCACAACAAGAATTAAGCAACCTAATATTAAACTATTCAGACATTTTTGCACTCACTGACGAACCACTGTCGACTAACAATTTTTACAACCAAAACATTAACTTAAAGGACAATACCTCCATATATATATACCCAATTATAAAACAATCCATCTCAAAATACAGAAATAGAAACTCAAATTACTAAAATGCTAAAAAACGAAATAATAGAACCTTCAATATCATCCTATAACAGTCCAATTTTATTAGTTCCAAACAAATCAAATGATGAAACCAAGAAATGGCGACTAGTAATAGATTTCAGACAACTCAACAAAAAAATCCTGGCAGACAAATTTCCCCTACCTAGAATCGACACAATTTTAGATCAACTTGGCAGAGCCAAATACTTTTCAACATTAGACTTAATGTCTGGTTTTCACCAAATAGCGTTAGAAAAAAACTCTAGAAAATTTACCGCTTTCTCAACACAGAGTGGTCATTACCAATTCACACGCTTACCTTTTGGATTAAATATTAGCCCAAACAGTTTTCAGAGAATGATGACAATCGCAATGGCTGGACTAACACCAGAACATGCATTCGTCTATATCGATGACATAATTGTTATTGGATGTTCCATCCAACACCACTTGCAAAATCTAGCAAAAGTCTTCGACAGAATAAGAAAATATAATCTATAATATAATTAAATCCCCAAAAATGCAAATTCTTCAATACAGAAGTGACGTATCTAGGGCACAAAATTACAGATAATGGAATACTACCAGATAGTTCCAAATTCGACACTATTAACAACTATCCCATACCCAAAAATAGTGACGACTGTAGATGATTTGTAGCTTTTTGTAACTATTACCGAAAATTTGTGCCAAACTTTGCAACAATAGCACACCCACTAAATCAACTTCTAAAGAAAAATAAACAGTTCGTTTGGACAAATGAATCCCAAAACGCCTTTAACACACTAAAAACACACCTAATCTCACCAAAACTACTTCAATACCCTGACTTTGCTCAACCGTTTATACTAACAACTGACGCATCAGACGTAGGATGCGGAGCAGTTTTATCCCAAATTAAAAACGGAAACGACTTACCCATAGCTTTCGCGATCAAAAGCTTCACTCCAGGAGAGAAAAATAAATCGACAATACTAAAAGAACTAACAGGAATACACTGGGGAATAAATTATTTCAAACCTTACCTATACGGAAGAAAATTTACGGTCAGAACAGACCATAGACCATTAGTATTTTTATTTAATATGAAAAACCCAACCTCCAAACTCACTAGAATGAGACTAGATTTAGAAGGATTCGACTTTAATATAGAATACATTCCTGGTAAAAGCAACGCTACAGCGGATGCCTTATCCAAAATTGTTGCAACCTCAGACGAATTGAAAGCCTTAAACGTACTTACTGTCAACACTAGGTCCATGACAAAAAAATTAAATAATAGCAATAGCAATAATAATAATTCCAATATTAATAATAATAATAATATTAATGATAATATTAACATCAACAATAATAGTAATACCTATAATAATATTAATATTAACGATAATGTAAAGAATAATATTAACAACAATAATAATATGAACAACAACTATAAATTACTTCACGACAATGGACAAAAGACGAAAGGTAGAGACACTGATCACCTCACTATCTATACGACTGAAAACCCGACCGAAAGAAACTTACCTAAACTAAGAATAACGGTAGAAAATAACTATTGAATATTCAATATATACAAAGACGCGAAAATGAAAAAATGATAAACAGAATCACAACATATATAAGTGGAAGAAGAACTCTAGAGTTCACACTTTCAGCATTGGAAAAAGAAATGAATAAGATGCAAATAAAGAAAACCGCTATAGCAAACAACGAAACATTATTTAAAGAGGTACCCATAGAAACATTTAAAGCGATAGCGAAACAAACAATTAAAAATATACAGATAATAATGTATCAACCACCCAAGTTCATTAGTGATCCTGGCGAGATATAGTACATTCAAGACAAGAATTTATACACATACCAACAAACCCATTAATAATCAACATGGGAGATATATTTAAAAAACGAAAATAGAAAAAAATTAGACCCATTCTATATAGGTCCCTACACCATAATAAAAATACTATATACAAATTGTGAAATAGAAAACAAAATAACTAAACAAAGAAACATTGTACTCAAAAACAGACTTATTAAAGGAGAATAAAAAAAACAAAGCAATTTTTTTTTATTTCGATTATAGAGGTTTTAACCTTAAGGTCATTCGACTCTTCGGGTTAGAAAATTCTCTTATGAAAAATTTCTAACCCTATGTGCGGGGTCGGGACTCGAACCCAGGTGCGCTGCGTACAAGGCAATCGATTTACCAACTACGCTATGCCCACCCCCTCAAAGCAATTTTATTTGGACTACTCTAGCAACAAAGCACAATATTAACTAATATTTGTAATATCCATTAGAATTGTAAGGGAGTCAGTTCTTTCACATGAATAATTTCACTTCGCTACATCATTCAACCAAAAGGGGGATGATGTAACGGACTTACTTTCTAGCATCACAAAATATTCCCACAAAACCAATCCCTACATGCACCAATGTGAATCCTTCTCAGGTCACAGGTCATAAAAACCAAATTTAACATACCCTTAGGCAGGCCACTTGAAACGAGGCCACACTCATATTTTCCCACAGATCGTAAATTACTTGAACGATCGTTTTCAAATCCAACTTGCATAACCAGATGGTCGCATTCTAGTTAAACCATTCTGGGTCGCACCACTTGTTATAGCAACATTCTCACTAGGTCATTATTATGCTGAGGCGACAAATAAACAGCCTTGCGCAACCAAACAAGCACCGATAGCAACCGATGCACCCATACTTATTCATTGATTTGTTTTCCCTTTTTTACGCTACCCGTACATAATTATGTGCTTTGAAATTGTAACTGACTCCTTCCATTTTGATGTACATAGGATAGTTTAAGTCAGGTTAGCTAGGTTAGCTCGTAAGATTTTAAAATGGAATAAAACACATTATGTTAAACAGCCAACAAGTGTACAGGCTAAAAGTTTAAAAGTAATATCACGTATACAAATCAGGTAGACGTTTCATCGTTAATTTTCATTAAGAAGAATATAAAATAGAGTTGTCTAATTCAAACAATAGACAACATAATTATCCTCAACTATACGTATTATCACTATTTAATGAATATCTTTATATTCAAAACAACGACCTATCAATTTCTATACATTAGTTGAATGCAACGAACGCAAACTACAAATCATGGAAGAATAAAACCATAAATTTTAAAAATCTGAAGGTATTTGCTGATTCAGATCAATTTATGTTATGATACGGTTTTTGTTGGAAATTTTGTACAATCGTGATTCGCTGGTTGGGTTGACAGATGTTAAAACTGGTCAAAGGGGATGTTATTAGTACAAATTCATCTGCTCATATCTCTAACTATTGTCAGTTTTACTGTCGAATAAGAATTTGACATTCAGATGTTTATACAGCAATTGCAATCAACTAGTATATAAAAATGGATAGGCCGCTATTTTGAAAACAAAAATATTCACTAAATAATGATAATACGTATAGTTGAGATTAATTATATTGTCTATTTATTGATGTAGATGACTCTATTTTATATTCTTCTTAATGAAAATTAACGATGAAACGTCTACCTGTTCAATAATGCAAAAAATAATTAGAATCGGTCAACAAACCATTGAGATATGGCCTTTTGAAGTAAACATTCCAACTTTTACCCAATTTTTGTTAATTTACACATTATATTTAACGTTTGGTAGACAACCCTATTTTCACACTTTTTCAGTGCACCATATAAATAATACCTTTTGTACATTATATTTATGTAATTAAATGGTAAGGTTTTCCTTTAAAAACCGCGACACGTATAAACGATCTAAATAGTCAATGAACAAACATGGATTCACGCTTGAAGTCTGGTAGAAAACCCATCTATGACCGCATACTACACCCAAACCGTTATAAATTTCGATTCCGTCAATCAAATATTTTCAAACTTGCAGGGGATATACTTGATTACTATATCTTTCGAATACCATGTACTAAATAAGTAGACAAATATTGTTTTTGTTTATAGAGATAGGACCAAACCCGTGGCTGTTTGCTGGTAGCCTTATGAAACATGTCATAAAACTTCAAATCGCAATTTCTCACGAATCTCTCGATGGATCATTTTTAAATTCACTGAGAAGATGCTTGGATACTGTAGCTTTCGAATGCCGTATGACATATTTATGGTCATTTTTTGTTAATAACGGTTTTAGGAACACCGTGCGGGTTATATATTGTACTGAGCCAAAAAAATCGAATTTTTTTTTAATCGATTTGAAGTTTATACTTTACTCAAATTTCCAACGCGACTGAGAACTAAGAAATCAACGCTTTTTCTTGGAAAGGGCGATACTAGCAGTGATACCATTCAAAGAAAAGCAACAGTGAATATTTCCAGATTTGGTTTTATTTTCTATTTAAGAGCTATTGTGTTTTTTAAATCCTAGATTGCATGATTCAGTGATCGAAACCCAAAACTTCATAAAGTATTTGAAATTATTAAATTAAAATTTGTTTTTGCTATTGAAATTGACAAAATGGTAGTATCGCCCCTTTGGCGATTGTTTACTTTTTCGGTCCCACCTATCAGCAATGAAGTATCGCCCTTACGTTTTTTTACAATAACTAACGTTTTACACCACCGATTTCGTCCGGGTTTTTTCAATAGAGATCATTGTTACTATTTACAGCTGGTATCAGCTTGATAATCCTAAAAAAATACGAAAAAACAGTTTCGCCTCTAAACTGCTAGCAAAGCAAATCGCCCTGTTTGTTTGCATGGAGCGTGGAGGGCGAAACTTTATATAAACAAACAAAAATACAGTTTACACCCTCATTCGCATGTTTGAAAAAAAAACCTTATGTTTACATTTGTAAGTACCGCCCTTTTCACAAAAAAGCGTTGAAATGAAATCGCAGCTTCTGATATCACGCTATCTCTGAAAAGCATGCGTGCATAGTTCCAAATTTTATTTCGACATCGACTTTTTCTAAAGGTGACTTCCCAGTAGTATCCTTGATTTGAATTATTATCGCTAATCCTAATGCCAAAGAACAAATAAAAACCTCTCGAAAACGAACCGTTTGGGAAAATCATCATCATTACTGGAATTTTCATTTTCACGAAACTTTTCGATAACCTTCAGTCACTTGCGTTAATGCACTGGGTGCACAGTGCTCTGAAAATCTAGCGAAATCGTCTTAGGGCACCAGCGGATCTAATTCAGAGCTATCTGCGCGGCGAGTTAAATCTGTAAAGAATACTAAAAATTAATTTCTATTCCATAATTTTCAGTTCAGCAATTCGAGAGATCGTGCTCACCGCAAGCCATGAAAAATAGACTACGTTATGAAGCGATGGTCACTATTTATTAAAAAATCACGGTTAAATAAAAAATAAAACTATTAAAAAATTTCAAATAGTTAATAATTTTCACAAACTTAGTAAAAATTAGTAAAAATTGTTTTCTAATTTTCACAAACTTAGTGAAAATTAGTGAAAATTGTTTAATAAGCTTTCGTAATATTGTGTAGGAAAAAGGCTGAAAATTCCAGTATTTTCTCTATCTGTAACATATAAACCCTTAAGTATACCAATTAATTGGTATACGAATTGGAATAGGCTCGCCAAATTTTGGAAGAAGTCTATAAAATAACCCCTTGAAAACTACCTAAAAATGGTTGTAGCTCTATGCAATAAAAAAATCTCTAAAAATGAAATGTACCTATTAATGTGAAACACAGTGAATAATACATACAGTAAAGACCCATTTTTATCAGTCTCATGGTGTATTTTAGGCTGACAAAATGGGACATTGACTAAATCGGGCATTTTTTTTCTTTATGATAAACTGAAGCTGTTAAAATATTCTTCCCGTCTCTTGATGTAGTCTGATAACTATTTCTGATTATGATGAACTTTTTATTTTTGCATATTTCCATCTTCATGATAAGGAAAACATGCTCAAGAAAGGATTTACTTGAATTCAGTCTTGTTCGTTTGCTAGAGCCCATCAAAAATATGTTCATATTTGGCTGATAAAATCGGGGTTTCAATGTATTATAATAGATATTCAGCATTCGAAGAAGTTTCTTGTGAACGAGTGTAGAACGACTTTGTTTCTACTTACTTGAAGTCAGCGGCGTAGCCAGAAATTCGATTTGGTGGGGGTTTGGTGAAAATCGATCTTACTGTCCAAACGGTATAATTCCGAAACCACAATTTTTGAAGTTATAAAATTATGCAGAATTATTTTTCAGAAAATAATAACAGAGTTCGTGTCTTTAGCGAATTTGTTGAGTCTTTATTGTAGTCATGAATGTTAACCTGAGAATATTCACCATAAATACTTCTTGGACGATATACCGTCAAAATTATTTTATCAAATGATGCGCTGTTTAACGTTTGTAAAACTCATCGAAGATACTAAACCTTCGAAATTGGCGGTTTCAAAATGATGCTATCTGGTCCTTATATTACTGTTTTTGAACATTTGACCTATACATATAATTGGCCATACAACAAAAATCAAATGCTCATCAAAATCGATCAGGAACTGCTAGAGTCGAATGGAAATCGTCATTTTTCATAAATTTCTCTCTACATTCGGAAAGTGTTATCCTCGTTATTAATCATATTACGTTTTCGTCTCAACTCGACGCATTCCCAAAATAAAAATCTGTTTTAATCCACCTAGTGGTGCAATTGTGCTTTTCTCATTTGTCCAGACTACGATTCCATGGTTATGTTCAATACAATGGTGGAAATAAATATTACATGTTCAGTACGATTTGCACATACATACAATGGATCGACAGCCACGATCTTGAGATACTATGTGATACTGAAACATCGCTTGAAACCAGCGGCAGATCATGGAGAAAGATCCGGGTTCACACAAATGAACATTTTTGCACTGATAAGTTATTAAGTTCCTTCCAGACAACTTGGAAGTGTTCGGTGATTATTCCTAGCGGTTGTAGATAGAAAAATGAAATACAAAATTCGTTTTATCGAAATAATGTTAAACTTTTAAAGTATTCAAAATAGATATTTGAAGTCTTCAGTAAAGTTATTCGCAAAAGTAAGAGCTACAAATTTGTCGAAGGCATTATTTCGATATAATCACTTCCAAGAAAATTTGTGAAAATATCTCACTCATAGGGGGATTAATCAGCAAAAGCACAATACCAAAAGAAAAGGCATATTGCCTCCATTGAATTCTCCGAAGATACTATTGACCTAAAATAAGCCGTTTTGGCGTTAATAATTACATGTTTTTGGTCATATTTCTGGCAATGGGAAATGATAAAAATAGTTCGTCCGCATTTAATGTTAAATATTTCCTTTGATTATAGTCCGATTTCAACAATCTATAGCTGGTTCGAAAGGTTAATCTATGTTGTCAATTTCGGCATGTAATTTAAAAAACTGCAAAAAACGCCATTTTTACACATTCAAACAATCATATCTTGGAAACTAAACATCAGAATCAAAAACAAATTAACAGCGTTGTTACTGTTTGATAGGTCTTTCATTTAAAATTGGTCTGGATAAGATCGGTTAAGCCATTGCTGAGAAACACGAATGAGAATCGTCGAGCTGAGTCAATTGGTGTATAAGACTCGGCCCTCCGGGCCTCGGAAAAAATGTTGAAAATTTTAGCGAATTCTATACATTTCTTTTATAAGAAACATGCTAATACCCATCGCGCGTTGCTGCGATTTTCAACGAAATAGGAGGAAAACACAATTTGTTCCGTAGCGCCATCTGGCAGACAGATAATCCCCAAACAATAGCACACAAACACGCTCCATAACAAATGGTTACTGTGCATAAATTTTTACGAAAATCGGTTAAGCCGTTTGGGAGTCTATAAATCATATACATACAAACTTTGACTTTTATATATATAGACTAGCTAATACCCATCGCGCGTTGCTGCGACACTCTGCGAAATAGGAGGAAAACACAATTTGTTCCAAAGCGCCATCTGGCGGGCAGATAATCTCCAACTAATAGCACACAAACACGCCTCATACCAAATACCTACTGTGTGCAAATTTTTACGGAAATCGGTTAAGCCGTTTGGGAGTCTATGTCTAGTCTATTGACTTTTATATATATAGATAGATAGATAGATAGATAGATAGATAGATAGATAGATAGATAGATAGATAGATAGAAAGATAGATAGATAGATAGATAGATAGATAGATAGATAGATAGATAGATAGATAGATAGATAGATAGATAGATAGATAGATAGATAGATAGATAGATAGATAGATAGATAGATAGATAGATAGATAGATAGATAGATAGATAGATAGATAGATAGATAGATAGATAGATAGATAGATAGATAGATAGATAGATAGATAGATAGATAGATAGATAGATAGATAGATAGATAGATAGATAGATAGATAGATAGATAGATAGATAGATAGATAGATAGATAGATAGATAGATAGATAGATAGATAGATAGATAGATAGATAGATAGATAGATAGATAGATAGATAGATAGATAGATAGATAGATAGATAGATAGATAGATAGATAGATAGATAGATAGATAGATAGATAGATAGATAGATAGATAGATAGATAGATAGATAGATAGATAGATAGATAGATAGATAGATAGATAGATAGATAGATAGATAGATAGATAGATAGATAGATAGATAGATAGATAGATAGATAGATAGATAGATAGATAGATAGATGTAAAAAGCCTGTTTTAATCCACCTTGCGGTGCAATTGTGCCTTTCTCAATCATGAACACGAGAATTTTTTAGTTGCTTATATTCATTAAAAGCTTTCAAATGTATACATTAGGGGAGCCCGGGGCAAGTTGACGGTTAGGGTAAGTTGGCGGAACCCCCTTTTCTCCGTTTCTATTAGACATAAAGCGCTGTTACTCGTTGTGTACCTCAAGTAATGAGAAACGCATTATCCGCATTATGTGGGCGATATTGTGTTTTTGAGCATATTTTGTATATTTTCTTACTTTTAAATATGTTGTGTTATTTAAGGTAGTTTTCAATATATTCCCCGAACGATTATATTTTTCGATAGCGCGTGAAAAGAGCTTTCAGAATCCGTATAGATATTATACCTATTCATACCCAAAAGTAATTTTTCAAATCCTTTTTACATTTCTTACAAAAGAAATGTATAGGATTCGCTCAAACTTTGACAACTTTTTTCGAGGCCCGGAGGGCCGAGTCTCATATACCAATCGACTCAGCTCGACAAATTGAGACAATGTCTGTATGTGTGTGTGTGTGTGTGTATGTGTGTATGTATGTATGTACAAAATGTCATGTAATTATCTCAGCAATGGCTGAACCGATCTTAATGAAATTAGTTTCAAATGAAAGGCCTAACGTTGCCATTTGACACTATTATTTTTGATTTTCGATATGTTGTTTACTTTCTGAGATATGGGCGATTTGGTCAAAACACAGCAGGTTTTTTGCAAATAACTTTCGAACAATACAATATCGTCCCACAAACTGCACGAGCGGCGGAGATATTAAACATTTTGTATGTTTAGTCCTCGCTTACCAATTTCCACTAATTAAAAATGAGATTGTTTCATACAGAGTATTGCTTTACTGGTGTTTTAGCGGCAAAACTAAACCGATTTTGAATATCGGGGTGTGAAAACACATCTACGTGATTCAAGGAATTCGATGTTGAGAACATTTTGTGAATTACCTTTATAATAAATGAACTATTTCTCAAAAATCAATATATAAGTTCAAAATAATGCGTTGATGAAGAAACAGTGAGTTCTAGTATTTATTCCTTGGATTAGGCATTGCGTTGAGGTAAATGTTGGATGGTATATCAATACACAGATCAACAAGTAATTCACCTAGTAGTGAGATAAAAGATTTCTAATATAATTATACTTGTGGCGTCACCGAAAGCAACTGTATGTTTGAAGCCCAAAAATCTAGCGAAAATTTAGCTCTTTTGCAAGATTTAGGTTATACTGGTTATGGCGCAAAAATTATTAGTTACATTATTTATGATAAGAATGTAAGAATCAATATATCATAATAATATACCTATAAAAATAATGTCACTGCATTAACCATCATTTGCCATTCCTCACACGCCCCCCCCCCCTCATCTCTCTCTCTCTTTCTCTGTCTCTCTTCTATCGCATCTATCTAGCTATTTCTGTATGCATTTCTAAGTTGTGTGATAAGATCTTCTGCCAAACTGAAATATTTATTAATTGTAATTGCGAAGGTTTGAGAAAACAAAACTATTTTTTGTCTGCTGCTACATCAACTCAACTTTAATTCAATTGTATTCAAAGCCTGTATCTACACTATAATTAAGGAAATTCATGGCTATATCAGAAAAAATATTTGGCTTAACTGGGTAATATGAAAGTTTGACGATGGAAATTTTCAAAAGAGACATTCCACGTGCGATATTTAAACTATTCGTATATCTATTGAATTTTGAATGAAATATATGCTCAAAGACTGAAAGCTGAAGCCAGCAGGATTTCGAAGACAAAATACATGAGAGGAAGAGGTTCTAGAGACGACAATGTGAACCTCCCACCCGAGTTCGGATTGACGGTGACGAAATCGAGATGGTCGACGAATTCATGTATTTGGGCTCACTGGTAACCGACGACAATGATAACAGCAGAGAAATTCAGAGACGGATCATAGCGGGAAATCGTGCCTACTTTGGACTCCAGAGGACGCTCCGGTCGAACAAAATTCGCCGCCGCACGAAGTTGATTATCTTCAAGACGCTGATTAGATCGGTTATCCTCTACGGCCACGAGACCTGGACTATGCTCGTGGAGGACCAACGCGCCCTTGGAGCTTTCGAACGAAAGGTGTTGCGTACCATCTTTGGTGGCGTGCAGATGGAAGATGGAACGTTGCGCAGGCGAATGAACCATGAGTTGTATCAGCTGCACATTCGTTGTATTGGTACGAAGTTTCATGAAAAATAACGGATCAAAGACCAAAAATATCCACAAATTAGATCCAAGAAAAGAAGTACCCACTCTCGATGGGGGATGGTCTTCTAACTTATCGCTGTCCATATTTGGATATATTGAGTAGTTTGAACCATTTCTTTTTCACAATATTGGACTGTATAGGACTTATTTTAACCATATTTCCTGCACGAGAATTCCGAACGAAACAATACAAACACGGCTTTTATGCAATCGACATAGCCTAGACATTTCACACTATTTACTTCAATGCAAATAAAAAGTTTGAAATATCTACCTGTCTCATTCACGAATCGCATTCTTCCTCTGTCGTTCTCTGTTCAAGGGGCTTGAAAGCACATGTGACCTTGTCTCACTTTACTATATTCAATTGCGCGTTAAAATACTGGACCAGTAAATTCTGTTCTGCACATAAATCTTTTTTCGGGAATATGTGACCAAAAAGTAAACTTTGAATTCGTCAAGTAAAGAAGCATGAAAACAAAAAGAATAAAACCAAAAAAAGATGGAAGCCCTAGAAAGTCCATTGCATATTTATTAGGCTTTTCTCAGAAGATGGGATTTTCAAAAACATTTCAAAACTTTCTGATGCAATGGTTTTCTAATTCGTACAATCCGGTTTATTCATTTTCTTTATTCAAAAATGTGTTTGGCTTCAAATATATGACCATTTCATTTTAATTAATTATTTCATTCCGCATCTTTTTATTCGTTTTGTTCATCTGCATTCATTTTACTTATTTTATTCGTTTCATTCTTTGGATTCACTCTGATCAGTTTATTCTTTTTATGCATTTTACTCATATCATTCATTGTTTTCATTGCATGCATTTTATTCATTTTGTTAAGTTTCTTCATTTTGGTAATCTGACTACTCTTTCAGTTTTATTCATTTCATCCAAATAATTTATTTGATTCAATTTATTTCTTTATATTAATTTATAACCTTTTACCATTGTTCAATTTTTCATTTTAATCAATGCATTTTATTCTGCTCATTTTCTACTTTTTATTCATTTTATCACTTCAGTTCATTTTATTTGATTCGTTTGTTTTATTTATGCATTTCATTTATTTTTTATTTTAATCATTTTGTTCATCCATTCTTTTTATTCATTTGATCTATTTCATTATTTTGATTCATTGTATTCACTGGATGAATTAAATCAATTTGATTCATTTAATTCATTTGATTCATGTGATTCATTTGATTCAAATGATTCATTTGATTCATTTGATTCATTTGATTCATTTGATTCATTTGATTCATTTGATTCATTTGATTCATTTGATTCATTTGATTCATTTGATTCATTTGATTCATTTGATTCATTTGATTCATTTGATTCATTTGATTCATTTGATTCATTTGAATCATTTGAATCATTTGAATCATTTGAATCATTTGCATCATTTGAATCATTTGAATCTTTTGAATCATTTGAATCATTTGAATCATTTGAATCATTTGAATCATTTGAATCATTTGAATCATTTGAATCATTTGAATCATTTGATTCATTTGATTCATTTGATTCATTTGATTCATTTGATTCATTTGATTCATTTGATTTATTTGACTTATTTGATTGATTTAATTGATTCATTAGATTCATTTGATTCATTTGATTCATTTGATTCATTTGACTCATTTGAATCATTTGATTCATTTGATTCATTTGATTCATTTGATTCATTTGATTCATTTGATTCATTTGATTCATTTGATTCATTTGATTCATTTGATTCATTTGATTCATTTGATTCATTTGATTCATTTGATTCATTTGATTCATTTGATTCATTTGATTCATTTGATTCATTTGATTCATTTCATTCATTTGATTCATTTGATTCTTTTGATTCATTTGATTCATTTGATTCATTTGATTCATTTGATTCATTTGATTCATTTGATTCATTTGATTCATTTGATTCATTTGATTCATTTGATTCATTTGATTCATTTGATTCATTTGATTCATTTGATTCATTTGATTCATTTGATTCATTTGATTCATTTGATTCATTTGATTCATTTGATTCATTTGATTCATTTGATTCATTTGATTCATTTGATTCATTTGATTCATTTGTTTCACTTGATTCATTTGATTAATTTGATTCATTTGGTTCACTTGATTTATTTGATTTATTTGATTGATTTAATTCATTTGATTCATTTGATTCATTTGATTCATTTGATTCATTTGATTCATTTGATTCATTTGATTCATTTGATTCATTTGATTCATTTGATTCATTTGATTCATTTGATTCATTTGGTTCATTTGATTTATTTGATTTATTTGATTGATTTAATTCATTTGATTCATTTGATTCATTTGATTCATTTGATTCATTTGATTCATTTGATTCATTTGATTCATTTGATTCATTTGATTCATTTGATTCATTTGATTCATTTGATTCATTTGATTCATTTGATTCATTTGAATCATTTGATTCATTTGATTTATTTGATTGATTTAATTCATTTGATTCATTTGATTCATTTGATTCATTTGATTCATTTGATTCATTTGATTCATTTGATTCATTTGATTCATTTGATTTATCTGATTCATTTTATTCATATCTTTAATTTTATGCATTTCATGTTCAGGCATTCGTTTTATTTCATTCAATTTGTTAGTACGAGTCAATTTATTCCATTAATCTTATAACTATTTCTAAATATAATCTTAAATTTTATGTAATAACCTAATCTAATTTGATTCGTGTATTTGGATCAAAATTATAATGATTTCCATTAATTTTTCTACTCATTTTATGAATTTATAAACCTATTGTTTCATTTTTTGCTTTACTTTTTTATTTCGGTCGTTTTGTTGATTTCTATAATTTATTCAGTTTATTCGAGATTTTATTCGTGCAAGACTAGAAACTGTTTTCATCCCACCTCTAGTTGGGTGCCTACTTCTCGTGAGTTCTGCAAACTAATCCAATAGTGAAATGTGTAAGAAATGTCTCATCTCACTGCTAGGTGGATTAAATCGGTTTTTATTAAATATGCGGTTGGGGTAAGTTGGCGGTAACGCACACGGGGCAAGTTGGCGGTACTATTTATAGTGCAAAAATAGTCATCATATATTTTTATTTCTGGAATTCACTCCAAAGTAAGAGAAACTTTTTCTTGTGTCTCTC
Source organism: Topomyia yanbarensis (assembly GCF_030247195.1). Classification (NCBI taxonomy): domain Eukaryota; kingdom Metazoa; phylum Arthropoda; class Insecta; order Diptera; family Culicidae; genus Topomyia; species Topomyia yanbarensis. The sequence goes on from NC_080671.1 coordinate 277,095,292, forward strand.
GTCAATGCAGGGGACAATTATGTCAGCCAATCGCCTGAAGAATTTCGAAAATTTGCTTTTGAATATGGAGTACGCGTCGAAGTCAAAATGGCGGGGTATTGAGATTGAAATATAATGAAAAGTGTCGAACACTATACAGTTTTATTGAAAAGACAATCGGCACATTTCATATGGACCACTTATGAAATTGTATTTCCATTGGATTGCTTATTTTCCGGCAGTCCGCCAACTTACCCCATACCTTTTTTGCTTTCATCGGAGTATCGGTTTGAATCACAATTTGCTATGTGATCGCACACCACAACCCGTAACTCCAGAACTCCAGAAGTCGGATCGGGATGAAATTTAAAAGCCATTTACAGGGGCGCAATACCTTTCATTTGAGACCAAGTTTGGTTGAATCGGTCTATCCATCTCCGAGAAAGCTTTGTGACTGTTATTCTGAATTTAGATACTTCCGCCGGGGCTTCCGGAACCGATGATTGTGTCCAAAGAGACTTTGAATGGATGTTAGTGACCTAATATTACAAAACGAAGCAGTTGTGGTCATATTTTGGAAAAAATTTCACCTTTATACATTCATTGCAGAATTTATTAAAATCGACATTTTCTGCGTGATCGTGCTCACCACCCTGCAATTCCGGAACCGGAAGTCGGATCCATTAGAAATTCAATAGCAACCTATGGGAATATTGCACCTTTCATTTGAGACTAAGTTTGTCAAAATCGGTTCAGCCGTCTCTGAGAAAAATGAGTGACATTTTTGGTCGCATACACACACAGACGCACATACGCACACTATACATACATACAAACATTACACTTGGTAAGTATATATAAGAGCACCTTTTTGCATTCATCGCGGTATTGGTTTGAATCGGAGTTTTCTATGTGATCGCACTCCACAACCCGTAACTCCGGAGCCGGAAGTCGGATGGAGATGGAATTTAATATCAGTTTCCGGTGACGCAACACCTTTCATTTGAGACTAAGTTGATCAAATCGGTCTAGCCATTTTTGAGAAACCAATATAACCGTTATTCCGAATTTGGATGCTTTCGGATCCGTCAATGGTGGCCAGTGTGGCCAAAGAGACTTTGAATGACTGTTGGTGACCTAGATCTACAAATTCAACAGTTGTGTTTACATTTCGGAAAAAATTTCACCTTTTTAGATTCATCGCAGAATTCGTTAGAATCGGGATTTACTGCGTGATCGTACGTATCACCCTGTAATTCAGGAACCAGAACTCGGATCCTCACAAAATTCAACAGCAGCTGATGGACCTTTCATTTAAATTCAAGTTTGTCAAAATCGGTTCAGAAAATTCCGATAAACCGATGTGGACAAATCAACAAATTTTGTTTGGTAACCATACTCTTCAACTCGTAATCCGGAACAATATGTCGGTTGAAAATGAAATTCAATAGCAACCTATGAGAATATTATACCTTTCATTTGAATCTTAGTTTGTAAAAATCGGTTCAGCCATCTCCGAGAAACCGATGTGGACATTTTGTTAACAAATCAGCACATATACACACATACACACGCATACATACATACATACAAGCCCTACCTTGCTTTACGTGGTGATCTCGGCCCGGATCATCACAACCATCCTCCTTTACCAGGGCTTTGGACCTGTAGCTCTGGTTCTCAATAGTTCCATGTACGTATGTTATTACAGACATGCTACTATTGAGATCCGTCATTCGCTAGCGGAGTTATGTATGTACGTATGTATGTATGCGTACACACGCATGCATACATACATACATACATAACTCCGCTAGCGAATGACGGATCTCAATAGTAGCATGTCTGTAATAACATACGTACATGGAACTATTGAGAACCAGAGCTACAGGTCCAAAGCCCTGGTAAAGGAGGATGGTTGTGATGATCCGGGCCGAGATCACCACGTAAAGCAAGGTAGGGCATAACCCTAATTCCAAGGCGTGAAGCGACCCGTGCCGAGGGATGAGTGATCGAGGGGGTGAAAAAGATGCTCGATCGTTAACGGAGCCTGTGGGGTACCTGGGCAACCCCCACAGTAAGCGTCCCTTACCACGCTAATGCGGAGCTCTGGCGTGGCGGACATATATTTCTCGCGCTACTCGTGGGACTTTACATGGAGACAACTAAAAATAAAAACAAACAGACGGAGGTGCCAAACCCCTTCGCTAGAGGTGGTTTGGCGAGGTCTCCCCCCCGTGGGGAGAGTAGTGGAGCGATGAGTGCTGCATCTGAAAGCACTAGTGACTCCCCAGCAGCGGTAGGCAATAGCCCTACCAATGCAGCGGAGGGGCCAATATCTGCGATGCGCAAAGTAGCAAAGCAACTCGATTCTATAATCGACTTCGCTAGCGCAAAGCAGAATATAGCCAAGGAGTTGAAGTTGAGCCTCCTGGAGCTCCGGAAAGCTGTTCGTGTCGCAAGACAGGAACAGCAGGCCTATGTTAAGAGGGTGGAATGTCGGGAGAGGCCCGACAGAGAAACCCAGACAGTGGCCTCCAATAGGGAGGAAAGAGAGAAGGTCGATAGAGGTTCACAGACAGTGGCCTTTACCTTCTACGGAGCAGCCACGTCGATCGGAGCGGCGACCGAGTTCCCCTCGAAGGGAAAAGGAAAGGGCAATCGCAAGACGGCATCGAATGCGAAGCGCCCTAGGAAGTCGCCAGGCGAGGGTGCCAAAACCGACACCACTCGGCGTGCAACCGTCAAGGTCAAACGCCGCCTGGGTGAGGTAAGCGAGGGCGAGAGTGACCTCGCTGTGGAGAGCGATGGTACCAGCAACCCGGCACGACCGGGGCAGGGGGGCTCAAACTCCTGGACGCTGGTCACCAAGAAAAAGCCGGCACCGAAACCGGAGGTACCGCGGCCTGCGAGGAAGGCCAAGGACAGAGGCGAAGCCTTGTGGTTAAAAACCGACAAGGACAAATACGCCGATGTCCTTAAATCGATGAAGGCGGCCGAAAGCCTCTCGGCCCTTGGGCAGGATGTGCGTAGCGTAAGACGCACCAACACGGGAGAGATGCTCCTGGTGCTGAAGCGAGGCGCACAATCAAGTGCAGTATACAAGGCCTTGGCACAAAAGGTCCTTGGTGAGGACGCCCAAATCAGGTCGCTATGTGCGGAAACAACTCTCCAGTTCAAGCACTTGGACGAGTTCACGACCGCAGAAGACGTCGTCGCAGCCGTCAAGGAGCACTGCGACGTCACAATCGAGCGGGCCTCTGTGCGATTGAGAGACGGACCCTCTGGCACCCAAGTAGCCTACCTCAGGCTACTGAAGGCAGATGCCAAAAAGGTAACCGAGAAAGGGAAGCTGAAGATCGGCTGGTCGGTATGCCCTATTAATATACCCCAGCCGCCTTCAGTGGATAGGTGCTATCGGTGCCTTGAATCCGGCCACAAAGCATACGAATGCAAAGGCATAGATAGGAGCAAGCTATGTCGTCGCTGCGGCGAGGAGGGACATAAAGAGCGGGGGTGCACTAAGGCATATAAGTGCCTTATCTGCACCGCTAAGAAGCAAGCCCATAAACATGCTATGGGCGGACCTTCGTGTCCCTTCGGCGAGTTAAATAAGAAGAAGCCGTGAGAGTCACACAGCTAAATCTTAACCATTGTGCAGCAGCCCAACAGCTGCTGTGGCAGTCGGTCTCGGAGTCGAGGACAGATGTCGTCCTCTTATCAGACCCGTACAGCATCCCTGCCGGCAACGGCAATTGGGTGTCGGACGGGTCTGGAATAGTAGCAATCTGTACAACGGGACGGTTCCCGGTTCAAGAGGTAATACACCCCTCCGCCGAGGGTGTTTTTTTTTTTTTTTTTACAATGGAGAAGACCTTTATGTCCTAGCCCAGTACACGTGCTAACGGTAGGGTCCAATCTACCACACGGGGTGCACTGGGGGCGTGTCGGACTCGAATGGTGACCAGCCATTAATACCGACTAAACTCCATTGGGCTCCGCCATCATTCCTCCCAGAAACTACCTCTCGGTATTACTTCTGGGGGGATGGCTGTACTCAATGTACTCATTCACTCTCACTCGCGCGATCATACATCCTGTATGAGGCTTACTTGGGTGCTCTCTCAATCACACTTTGATTCACTCTCAAACACTCCCACATGAGGCTGACTTTTGTGCTCACCTTTTACGTTCCATGCGAAGCTGACTTGTGTGCTCACCTTACTCATTCCTTGCTAGGCTTACTTTTGTGCTCGCCCTACCCATCCATGTGAGGCTGACTTGGGTGCTCACCCTATCACCTGATTCACTCTCAATCGTGCCACTCTATTGTACCTTTGTCACTCCCTCTGGCATCCCATGTGGGACATTTTTCTTAGGCCCCACTTCTGACATACCATGCGAGGCTGACTTTTGTGCTCACCTTTTTCATTCCTTGCTAGGCTGACTTTTGTGCTAGCCTCTACCAACCTGTGAGGCTGACTTTTATGCTCACCCTTAACATGCAATGTGAGACTGACTTGGATGCTCACCCTTTGACTCCTCTGCCACGCCATGAGGCATCGATAGCTTAGTTCCAACATACTACGCTACGACTACACTCACTCTTCTGTCTTGCTTCGGGGTGGCTGGGTTTACCCCTTACGCGGTTGCCATTCGCTGCGCCAACCTGCCTCGGCATGAACAGACCATTCACTCTCTTATTTTGCGCTTGGCCTTTTTCGCTCCAGCTAACCAATCACTAGTTAGCCGTGCCCGCCGTCTGTTGCTCGGTTCGCCAGATTACCTGTAGCCTACTGGCAATCTGGATGGTAGCAGCCGAGACTGCGTTCCACTTCTCCACCGTTTGACACATCCGCTGGATAAGGGTATCCGGGGTTGTGTCCCAGCCACAGACGTCAAGCATTGCTCTTCTTTCGACGTCGAACCGATGACATACGAACAGTATGTGTTCAGCAGTTTCATCTACACCTGGGCAGTCCGGGCAGACTGGGACCTCCGCGTGCCCGAACCTGTGGAGGTACTGACGGAAACAGCCATGGCCTGACAGGAATTGTGTCAGGTGGAAGTGAACTTCCCCATGGGGTCTTCCCACCCAGCTCGATATGCTAGGTATCAGCCGGTGGGTCCACCTACCTTTCGAGGAGTTGTCCCACTCACGCTGCCATCTGGCGACCGAGGTCACCCTGGTGCGCTCGCGGGCTCCCCTATTTCCACGTAGCTCAAAGCACTCCTCATCTTCCCGAATGACCAGCCCGACTGGCATCATGCTCTCTATCACGCAGGATGCATCGTGTGATACCTTGCGGTAGGCAGATATCACTCTGAGGCACATCACGCGGTAGGTGCTCTCCAGTTTCTGTAGGTAACTGGTTACCCTCAGTGCTCTTGACCATGACGGGCCGCCGTACCTGAGGATAGATACGGCAACGCCTGCCAGTAACCTACGTCTACTGGCGCACACCTTTGAGCTGTTGGACATCATTCTCGATAGTGCCGCAACAGCAGTCGACGCTCTCTTGCACGTATAGTCGACATGGCTGCCGAAGGTCAGCTTGTCGTCTATAATGACTCCGAGAGACTTCAGACTTCGCTGTGAAGTGATCGCGACTTCTCCCACATGGATAACTGCATGTTGTGCCGACTTGCGGTTGTTGACGATAACTACCTCCGTCTTATGATGAGCGAGCTCCAGGCCTCTCGCGCTCATCCATTCCTCCACCGTGCTAATCGCGTGTTCTGCGGTTAGTTCTACCTCAGGAATTGACTCCCCGTAGACCTCCAAGGTTACGTCGTCGGCAAAGCCGACGATCTTGACCCCAGGAGGGAACTTCAGTCTCAGAACCCCGTCATACATGAGGTTCCGCCGAGGGTGTGGCGATTGCCAAGATCAATGGTGTGTTCTATTGCAGCTGCTACGCCCCACCAAGGTGGCCAATAGAACAGTTCTACCAGATGATCGACAGGCTCTCGTCGGACCTCGTGGGCCGGAAACCGGTAGTAATAGCGGGAGACTTTAACGCTTGGGCAGTGGAGTGGGGCAGCCGCTGTACAAATAGCAGGGGTCAAGCGCTAATGGAAGCGCTTGCGAAACTCGATACTGTGCTAGCTAATGATGGCTCCGCTAGAAACGGAGTGGAGGCGTGGATTGATTTGACCTTTGCCAGCCCGAGTCTGGCTCCAGGCATGGAATGGAGGGTAGACGAAGGCTACACCCATAGCGATCATTTAGCAATCCGCTTTAAGATCAACTATGGTGTGCAGCATCCGAGGGCGGGAGATCCCTGTCAGGTACGCGGGTGGAAGTCCAATCACTTCGACAGCGAAGCTTTCACCGCGGCCCTGGGACTGGAGGCCAACACCGACAGTCTAAGCGGGGATGCGCTGGTAGCTGTTCTATCACGCGCGTGCTACGCCACTATGCCGAGAAAAACACTATCAAGAAACGGTAGATGCCCGGTATACTGGTGGAGTGCCGAGATTGCAGCTCTACGGTCAGCCTGTCTCAGAGCTAGACGTAGGATGCAAAGAGCTCGCACCGAGGATGCAAGAGAGAACCGCCGTGAAGTGTTTCGAGCTGCGAAATTGGCCCTTAACAAGGCTATTAAGAGCAGCAAGAGAGCGTGTTTCGACAACCTGTGTGAGAGTGCCAACGCGAATCCGTGGGGTGACGCCTACCGGATTGTGATGGCCAAGACCAAAGGGGGCTCCTCACCCCCAGAACGGTCTCCGGACCGGTTGGCAACGATTATCGAAGTACTCTTCCCGTCTCGAGCCACAAGCCCCTGGCCACCTGCACTACGAGACAGTGCGGGCACGGTCGAAATGGTGGCTCCAGTGACGAATGAAGAACTACTCGCTGTGGCTAAATCCCTAGCAATGAACAAAGCTCCAGGGCTGGATGGAGTTCCAAACAACGCTCTCATAGCGAACCCGAACATGTTCAGGCTAGCTATGCAGAGATGCCTTGACGAGTGCCGTTTCCCCGATAGATGGAAAAGGCAGAAACTGGTGCTGTTGCCGAAGCCCGGGAAGCCGCCAGGCGACCCATCGGCGTACAGACCAATCTGTCTGATAGACACGACTGGCAAACTGCTTGAGAGGATCATCCTCAACAGGCTCACCCCGTACGCGGAAGGTACGGACGGTCTGTCAAGCAACCAGTTTGGCTTTCGGAAGGGTAAGTCCACAGTGGACGCTCTCAACTCAGTGATAAATACTGCCGAGATAGCGATCCAACGAAAAAGGCGAGGTATTCGATACTGTGCGTTAGTGACACTTGACGTGAAGAACGCATTCAACAGCGCAAGCTGGGATGCCATCGCGCTCTCGTTACACCGGCTTAGCCTACCGGTGGGTCTGTACCGGATCCTGGAAAGTTACTTCCAAAAACCGCGTACTGCTATACGAGACCGATGCCGGTCAGAAAGGGGTTCCGATTACCGCCGGAGTCCCGCAGGGCTCGATCCTAGGCCCGGTGCTATGGAACCTCATGTATGACGGGGTTCTGAGACTGAAGTTCCCTCCTGGGGTCAAGATCGTTGGCTTTGCCGACGACGTAACCTTGGAGGTCTACGAGGAGTCAATTCCTGAGGTAGAACTAACCGCAGAACACGCGATTAGCACGGTGGAGGAATCGATGAGCGCGAGAGGCCTGGAGCTCGCTCATCATAAGACGGAGGTAGTTATCGTCAACAACCGCAAGTCGGCACAACATGCAGTTATCCATGTGGGAGAAGTCGCGATCACTTCACAGCGAAGTCTGAAGTCTCTCGGAGTCATTATAGACGACAAGCTGACCTTCGGCAGCCATGTCGACTATACGTGCAAGAGAGCGTCGACTGCTGTAGCGGCACTATCGAAAATGATGTCCAACAGCTCAAAGGTGTGCGCCAGTAGACGTAGGTTACTGGCAGGCGTTGCCGTATCTATCCTCAGGTACGGCGGCCCGTCATGGTCAAGAGCACTGAGGGTAACCAGTTACCTACAGAAACTGGAGAGCACCTACCGCGTGATGTGCCTCAGAGTGATATCTGCCTACCGCACGGTATCACACGATGCATCCTGCGTGATAGCGAGCATGATGCCAGTCGGGCTGGTCATTCGGGAAGATGAGGAGTGCTTTGAGCTACGTGGAAATAGGGGAGCCCGCGAGCGCACCAGGGCGACCTCGGTCGCCAGATGGCAGCGTGAGTGGGACAACTCCTCAAAAGGTAGGTGGACTCACCGGCTGATACCTAGCATATCGAGCTGGGTGGGAAGACCCCATGGGGAAGTTCACTTTCACCTGACACAATTCCTGTCAGGCCATGGCTGTTTCCGTCAGTACCTCCACAGGTTCGGGCACGCGGAGGTCCCAGACTGCCCAGGTGTAGATGAAACTGCCGAACACATACTGTTCGTATGTCATCGGTTCGACGTCGAAAGAAGAGCAATGCTTGACGTCTGTGGCTGGGACACAACCCCTGATACCCTTATTCAGAGGATGTGTCAATCGGTGGAGAAGTGGAACGCAGTCTGGGCTGCTACCATCCAGATTGCCAGTAGGCTACAGGTAATCTGGCGAACCGAGCAACAGACGACGGGCACGGCTAACTAGTGATTGGTTAGCTGGAGCGAAAAGGCCAAGCGCAAAATAAGAGAGTGAATGGTCTGTTCATGCCGAGGCAGGTTGGCGCAGCGAATGGCAACCGCGTAAGGGGTAAACCCAGCCACCCCGAAGCAAGACAGAAGAGTGAGTGTATAGGCGTATAAGTGGACTGCCTCATGCCAAGACGGGAGGGTCGTAGCGTAGTATGTTGGAACTAAGCTATCGATGCCTCATGGCGTGGCAGAGGAGTCAAAGGGTGAGCATCCAAGTCAGTCTCACACTGCATGTTAAGGGTGAGCATAAAAGTCAGCCTCACAGGTTGGTAGAGGCTAGCACAAAAGTCAGCCTAGCAAGGAATGAAAAAGGTGAGCACAAAAGTCAGCCTCGCATGGTATGTCAGAAGTGGGGCCTAAGAAAAATGTCCCACATGGGATGCCAGAGGGAGCGACAAAGGTACAATAGAGTGGCACGATTGAGAGTGAATCAGGTGATAGGGTGAGCACCCAAGTCAGCCTCACATGGTATGGGTAGGGCGAGCACAAAAGTAAGCCTAGCAAGGAACGAGTAAGGTGAGCACACAAGTCAGCCTCGCATGGAACGTAAAAGGTGAGCACAAAAGTCAGCCTCATGTGGGAGTGTTTGAGAGTGAATCAAAGTGCGATTGAGAGAGCACCCAAGTAAGCCTCATACAGGATGTATGAACGCGTGAGTGAGAGTGAATGAGTACATTTAGTACAGCCATCCCCCCAGAAGCAATACCGAGAGGTAGTTCCTGGGAGGAATGATGGCGGAGCCCAATGGAGTTTAGTCGGTATTAATGGCTGGTCACCATTTGAGTCCGACACGCCCCCAGTGCACCCCGTGCGGTAGATTGGACCCTACCAATAGCACGTGTACTGGGCTAGGACATAAAGGTCTTCTCCATTGTAAAAAAAAAATACATACATACATACATACATACATACATACATACATACATACCTACATACATACATACATACATACATACATACATACATACATACATACATACATACATACATACATACATACATACATACATACATACATACATACATACATACATACATACATACATACATACATACATACATACATACATACATACATACATACATACATACATACATACATACATACATACATACATACATACATACATACATACATACATACATATATACATACATACATACATACATACATACATACATACATACATACATACATACATACATACATACATACATACATACATACATACATACATACATACATACATACATACATACATACATACATACATACATACATACATACATACATACATACATACATACATACATACATACATACATACATACATACATACATACATACATACATACATACATAGGGGGCAGCAGGGACAGGAAGGACAGGTGTCTAGGGGCCTAACGAACCCCCCCCCCCCCCCCCCCACAGCCCTACTGCGAGTTGGGGAGTTTTGCTAGGATATGGTGGGGCTAAGATTGGGCTCTTCTAAACCTCTAAAAAAGCCATAAATCCGAAAGCAGCTCCGACGAAGCGAGTCTGTGCCGCTTCTGCTAAGATCCTAAGATTCCAATAATCTAAGATCTGGGCAATAAAAGCACTCTAGCTCAACCGTTTGAGCTTCAACAACCACGTTGATTACGCCTGTGAAAAGTCGGCGAAGGCAACGAACGCAATAGCGAGAATCATGCCAAACGTCGGCGGTCCGAGAAGCAGCACGAGACGTCTGCTATCTACTGTTTCGTCATCGATACTCCGATATGGGGTTCTTGCCTGTAGTGCTGCGCTGAAAACCAAGCGGAACCGTGAAAACCTGCACAGGACATTCCGACTGATGGCCGTACGAGTCGCGAGTGCCTACAGAACAATATCGTCGGAGGCAGTATGCGTTATCGCCGGGATGATCCCCATCTGCATTACCCTGGCGGAGGACGTGGAATGCTATCAGCGGAGAAATGCACGTAACGCTAGGAGACTGGTTCGAGCGGGCTCGTGTGCTAAATGGCAACAGGAAAGGGACAACGCGGAGAAAGGAAGGTGGACCCACCGACTCATCCCAAATGTATCGGCCTGGGTACATAGGAAGCATGGAGAGGTGAACTTCCATTTGACGCAGTTTTTGTCCGGGCACGGATGCTTCCGGAAGTACTTGCATCGGTTTGGACATGCTTCGTCACCCCTTTGCCCGGGTTGTGCGACCGTGCAGGAGACACCGGAACACGTGGTCTTCGAATGCCCTAGATTCGAAGAAGTTCGTAGGGGTATACCTGGTATGACAGTGGACAATATCGTCGAAGAGATGTGCCGTGACGAACATACCTGGGACGCTGTCAACAGAGTGGTCTCGAGCATACTCTCCGAGCTGCAGAGGAAGTGGCGTAGAGACCAACAAGAAACCGCAAATCGGGTTTCGAGAGAAATTCTGCCGCCGGGGAACTCTCCAACTGTGTAGACTAGGTCCACCGCCGGGGACCAGTTGAGTAGTGCGTGATGTAGCACCGAGTTGGGTCGTCGGGGCGCCTGGGAACCGGACGTCAAGCTTCACCGGAATCGCTGAACCGACCTCGACATCCTTCCGGGTAGCTCGTGAGTAGGCTATATCCACCGCCGGGGATTGGACCGAGTAGACCGCGTCGCAGAGCTAGCAGCGGGACGTTGGGGCGCCGGTGAACCGGAAGTTACGCTCCAACCGGAATCGCCGGATAGACCTCAGCACCTACTGTATGGCCCGTTGAGTAGGCTAGATCCACCGCCGGGGACTAGATCGAGTAGATCGGGCGAAACGGAACGAGAGGAAGCCACAGGGCTCATGAAATTGTGGTGCTAAAACAAAAGCAGAATCGGTACCGGGGGAGCCTCCTTCGCCGGGGAACTCTCCGTCGGCGTAAGCTAGATCCACCGCCGGGGACTAGACTGAGTAGACCGCGACGAAATACCACCAGTCGCAGGTCGTCGGGGCTTCAGCGAACCGGACGCTCTGCTCCACTGGAATCGCCGAACTGACCTCGACATCTGGTTGGTTGGCTCGGTTTCGGGAGAACTTCTCTCGCCGGGGAATTCTCCGTCGGAGTAGGTTAGGTCCATCGTCGGGGACTAGACCGAGTAGTTCGCGAACAAGTCTGGTGCTCAAAGAGTAAACGGCGTTGAATCGTGCGAGAAGGGAGTTGCGGTGCTAACCGGCACAAGCGAGCCGAAGGGCTCGGTGAATTAGACAGTCAGAAGTTTGTCGCTCAGACTGTACTCGTAGGGGAGGAGTACTAAGCCTCGACTCACAGCCAGCTTTCCGACTGCCATGCAGAGCTTGCCAGTCTGTGTGGATGGTAGAGAATTGGTGGTGTGTAGAGGAGTGGGGCTGTAACCCTACGGAAGAAACGAACTAGTAAGTAGTTGAATTAGAGTGTGTGCTATGCACATAAAAACCCCTCCCCGAAGTAATGCCGTAAGGTAGTGCCGGAGAGGAATCAGGTTCTGGGCAAGAGCAGTGGTTTTTAGCGGGTCGGGTGATGGCAGCCCAAACCCGTTCCCTGACAATGGGGTTTTTGTACATTTTTCCTCACTCAGGGTTTTTCTGAAAATTTTTTTACTGCTCTTTAAAAAAAAAAAAACATACATACATACATACATACATACATGCACACATACATACATACGTAGATACATACATACATACATACATACATACATACATACATACATACATGCATGCATGCATACATACACACATACATACATACATACATACATACATACATACATACATACACACATACATACATGTATGTATGTGATACATGGGGGCAGCAGGGACAAGAAGGACAGGAGTCTAGGGGCCTAACGAACCTCCCCCCCCCACGGCCCTACTGCGAGTTGGGGAGCTTTGCTAGAATATGGTGGTGGCTAGATTGGGCTCTTCCAAACCTCTAAAAAAAGCCATAACTCCGAAAGCAGCTCCGATGAAGCGAGTCTGTGCCGCTTCTGCTAAGGTCCTAAGATTCTAGTAATCTAAGATCTAGGCAATAAAAGCACTCTAGCCCAACCGGAGTGCCAACCGGCACATCAGGATCGACGCCAGTAACATCTTGATTATGGTATACTGGCCATGGCGAACGGCAACGGACAGGACACGGATGACGAAAAGGATGGGGCTGACAGGCGTGCTGTTCTACTCCCTTAGTAAGGAAGGATGACACCGACTTGAAATGGCGAGTGGGCTAACAGCATGGCTGCCTCCGTCCCAACAAAACCCTGGCAGGTCTCCGGGTACGTTCGAAACTCGCCATCATTTGGTTGGTGGTACTAGGTTCGGTTGAAGCATTCCCGATTTACGCCGATCCGGCTCTGAACACTACTCCCCATGAGGGATGGTGTCAACCCTTGCATGACCTCACTGCTGCTTTTTGGCAGCATAGATAATCATGGGATCGCGAGAGGCGACTATGTGCAGCGAGTGGAGATAGCGGCCCGGAGTTGGGACCCAATCAAATAAAATAGAGAAACAACAAGCAACCGATATAAATGGAGCAGGCACGGTGAATCCGTTTGCCAGAGGTGGGTTGGTGAGGTCACCACCACCAATAGTAGCTAAAGTCATCCAGCAAGAGCAAGAGGATGGGAAGCCGAAGCAACAGCAACAGCAGCAACAAAAACAGCCGGAGCAGAGCGGAATGAGCTACACCCCACAAGTGCCAAAGGTAGTAGTAGCGAGGCACTTGGTGGAGGAGCTCCACAAGTTCGTGGACACGAGAAACAATGTCCACAAAGACATTAAGGAGATGGTCATCAAAATCCGGAAGGCGCTACTGTCTGCCGTGAAAGAGTACGATACGGCAACGCAGAGGGCAGATTCAGCTGAGCGAGCATCGGCGTCGGCTAAGGCCACTATCCTCCTAGCCCCTCCGAAACAGGGTAAGGAGAGGCAGATTGGAGTGAAGAACACGCCAGTTCCCATAACTCCAAAGAGGACAAGATCCTCGCCAGGAGACGAAAGACCAGGCGGGTCAAAGAGGCAGACGCTCAAGGATGCTGTTGCTGCCGAAGAAAAGGACGCCACCTTACAGGGTGAAAGCTGGAGCACCGTTGTAGGTCGGAAGGAGAAACGCGGGAAACAGCAAAAAAAGAAGGAGGAGCGAAAAGGGGAGCAGAAGAGGAAATCAGAACCCTCGGCTCGTCAGAAGGCGCCTAAGGGAGAAGCCGTGCTCGTCAAAGCAAATGACGAGACTACGTACGCAGCACTGCTCAAAAAGGTCAGAGAGGACCCGGAGCTGAAAGATTTGGGGGAAAACGTGTTAAGAGTCGGGCGTACCCAAAAAAATGAGATGCTCCTCGAGCTTAAGAAGAATACTACGACTAGTAGCTCTGCCTTGCAGGAGACTATAACTAAATCAATGGGTGGAAAGGCAGAAGTTAAAGCCTTAAGCCCGGAGATGGTGATCGTGTGCAAATACCTCGACGAAATAACGACGGAAGACGAGCTGAGAGGTGCTATGAAGCAGCAGTGCAAACTGGGCGAGGTGCACATGACGATCCGGTTAAGGAGGGGATACGGAGGAACGCAGATAGCGATGATACGTTTACCGGTAACCGCTGCAGACAAGGCACTGGAGGTAGGTAAGGTTACAGTTGGATGGTCGAGCCGCCCCACGAGTAAATAAACAAGCGAAGAAATGCTTCAAATGTTTAGGCTTTGGACATTTAGCAGGGGCTTACAAAGGCCCGGACAGATCCGGGATGTGCTGGAAATGCGGAGAGACGGGCCATCTTGCGAGAGACTGCACGCAGAGGCCGAAATGCTTGCTTTGCACCCCAGCGGAAGGAAACGACCATCAGACGGGTGGCTTTAAATGCCCAGCGTACAAGAAGGCGACTGCAGGCCAACGGTGATGGAGGTGACCCAGATAAACCTGAATCACTGTGATACCGCACAGCAACTGTTGTGGCAGTCTACGACAGAAACTATGAGCGATGTCGCTTTGATCGCAGAGCCTTATCAAGTCCCCCCTAATAACGGTAACTGGGTGGCGGATAGATCAGGAACCGCAGCGATACAAGTAATGGGAAGATTCCCTATCCAAGAAGTGGTAGAACGTTCCTATGAGGGTTTCGTGATAGCCAAAATCAACGGCATCTTCGTATGTAGCTGTTACGCTCCCCCAAGGTGGACAGTAGAGCAGTTCAGCCTAATGCTGGAGCAGTTAACCGACCAGTTGATCGATCGGAAGCCGGTAGTCATTGGTGGTGACTTCAACGCCTGGGCTGTGGAATGGGGCAGTAGAGTAACCAACACAAGAGGGTGTATCCTCCAGGAAGCTCTAGCGAAGTTAGACGTACGATTGTGCAATGAAGGCTCTGTTAGTACATTTCGGAGAGACGGGAGGGAGTCTATCATAGACGTCACATTCTGTAGTCCCTCATTGACGGCGAACATGGATTGGAGAGTATGCGAAACGTATACGCATAGTGACCACCAGGAGATTCGCTACCGTATCGGTCAACGGAACCCCGCGGCAGTACAGAGAAGGGTGACCGGCGAACGAAAGTGGAAGACGAAAGCCTTCAACAAAGACCTCTTTGTTGAGGCACTTCGGCCGAACGGCGGGACCGAGAACGTGGATGCGGCTGACCTAACAAGAAGGATTGTGGCGGCTTGTGACGCCACAATGCCGCGAAAACTGGAACCACGCAACAAACAGCGTCCAGCTTACTGGTGGAACGAGACGCTTAGTACGTTACGCGCTGCTTGTCTCGGAGCCAGAAGGCGGGCCCAAAGAGCAAGGTCGGAACCAGATAGAGAAGAGCATAAGGCATCGTTTCGGGTAGCTAGGGCCGCTCTAAAACGGGAGATCAGACTTAGCAAGTCAGAGTGCCACAAGGAGCTATGCCGAGAAGTAGACGCCAATCCCTGGGGTGACGCATACCGAGTCGTGATGGCGAAAATGAAGGGTCCGACGACGCCAGCCAAAATGTGTCCGAGTAAGCTGAAGATAATCGTCGAGGGTCTTTTCCCGAAGCACGATCCAACTATATGGCCACCGTCACCGCACGGCGAGGAAGAAGGAACAAACATGGATCGGCAAGTGACTAACGACGAGCTAGTAGAAGCATCGAAGCGCCTAAAATCAAAGAAAGCCCCTGGTCCGGATGGAATACCAAACGTGGTACTGAAAGCTTCCCGACTATCTATGCCTGCGTTCCTCAGGGCTCCATTTTCGGTCCAACCCTTTGGAACGGGATGTACGATGGGGTCTTAACGCTGCAGCTGCCTAGGAAAGTGAAAATCGTAGGTTTCGCGGACGACGTGTCACTAACGGTGATGGGTGAGACACTTGAAGAAGTGGAGGTGTTGGTGATGGAGACAATAGACGCGATCGAGAGCTGGATGAGTGAGGTGAAGCTGCAAATAGCTCACCACAAGACGGTGGTGTTGTTGGTCAGCAACTGCAGATCGGTTCAACGGGTGCAGATCGACGTCGGAGGTGCAGGTTTTCACGGTTCCGCTTGGTTTTCAGCGCAGCACTCCAGGCAAGAACCCCATATCGGAGTATCGATGACGAAACAGTAGATAGCAGACGTCTCGTGCTGCTTCTCGGACCGCCGACGTTTGGCATGATTCTCGCTATTGCGTTTATTGCCTTCGTCGACTTTTCACAGGCGTAATCAACGTGGTTGTTGAAGCTCAACCGGTCGTCGATCATAACTCCCAATTGCTTCAATGCACGTTTCGATGCAATTACGTGCACGTAATTGCATCGAAACGTGCATTGAAGCAATTGGGAGTTATGATCGACGACCGGTTGAGCTTCAACAACCACGTTGATTACGCCTGTGAAAAGTCGACGAAGGCAATAAACGCAATAGCGAGAATCATGCCAAACGTCGGCGGTCCGAGAAGCAGCACGAGACGTCTGCTATCTACTGTTTCGTCATCGATACTCCGATATGGGGTTCTTGCCTGGAGTGCTGCGCTGAAAACCAAGCGGAACCGTGAAAACCTGCACAGGACATTCCGACTGATGGCCGTACGAGTCGCGAGTGCCTACAGAACAATATCGTCGGAGGCAGTATGCGTTATCGCCGGGATGATCCCCATCTGCATTACCCTGGCGGAAGACGTGGAATGCTATCAGCGGAGAAATGCACGTAACGCTAGGAGACTGGTTCGAGCGGGCTCGTGTGCTAAATGGCAACAGGAGTGGGACAACGCGGAGAAAGGAAGGTGGACCCACCGACTCATCCCAAATGTATCGGCCTGGGTACATAGGGAGCATGGAGAGGTGAACTTCCATTTGACGCAGTTTTTGTCCGGACACGGATGCTTCCGGAAATACTTGCATCGGTTTGGACACGCTTCGTCACCCCTTTGCCCGGAGTGTGCGACTATGCAGGAGACACCAGAACACGTGATCTTCGAATGCCCTAGATTCGAAGAAGTTCGTAGGGGTGTACCTGGTATGACAGTGGACAATATCGTCGAAGAGATGTGCCGTGACGAACATACCTGGGACGGTGCCAACAGAGTGGTCTCGAGCATACTCTCCGAGCTGCAGAGGAAGTGGCGAAGAGACCAGCAAGAAACCGCAAATCGGGTTTCGAGAGCAATTCCGCCGCCGGGGAACTCTCCAACTGTGTAGACTAGGTCCACCGTCAGTCTCTACGCATCGCTCGATCGAGATAGAAGTGTTTTGTATTCGGTCTGTTGAAAAAAGAACAGTGCAGTAATCCGCGTTCAAGGTTATTTTGCCATTCTTTGCCTCTTCGAGGTTTGGACTTTTATTTTCTTTTGTGCGTGTGTTAACCGTTAGGCCACATTCCTCAACCTTTTGTTCGTAAAGCGAGGATTGAACATTAACCAGCTATTTAAGCTGGACTGGTGCGTCGTGGGAAACGAGTATACAGATAAGTGAAATCCACCTTTTTGATACATTTACGGCTTTTTCCCGTCTGCGCGGGTGCTGACCCCGTGCGTTGACGGTGTCGATGGCTTCCTCCCCGGATGGCCAAATGGAGATCGAGTCGACTCCTAAGGCTCTCCCCCGACCCAAACAATATCCAGAGCTCTCGACCGGTCCCTTTGTGGTCTTCTTTCGGCCCAAAACAAAATCGCTGAATCTATTACAGATTTCAAAAGACCTGACGGAACGGTTCTCGGCTGTGACCGAAATAAAAAAGGTCCGCTCAGACAGGCTGAGGGTCGTGCTGAATAACTCAAAGCAGGCAAACGATATTGCTTGCTGCGAGCACTTTACGAAG
The DNA here is from genome assembly GCF_030247195.1 of Topomyia yanbarensis. Lineage (NCBI taxonomy): Eukaryota > Metazoa > Arthropoda > Insecta > Diptera > Culicidae > Topomyia > Topomyia yanbarensis. Next base: position 277,113,161 of record NC_080671.1, read on the forward strand.
GACTATCACGTGTATATTCCAGCTGTAAAAGTACAGTCTGAAGGCGTTGTCACCGATGACAGTTTGACATGCGAGGATCTGCTGCAGTACGGGGTTGGCCGTTTTAGAGACCGCATACTTCAGCCAGTGAAAATACTCGAGTGCAAGCGTTTGCACTCAGTAGTAGTTGCGGGGGATGGTTCAAAAACGTACCCCCAATCAAACTCTTATCGGTTGACCTTCGCTGGTACCGCTTTGCCAAATTACGTCCTCTTGCACAAGGTTCGTCTGCCTGTGCGTCTGTTTGTGCTGCGGGTCATGAATTGCACAAAGTGTAAACAATTGGGTCACACAGCCACCCATTGTAGCAATAAGGCCCGCTGTGGAAAAAGCGGGGAGAATCATCTAGATGATTCGTGCAGTAAGAATGCTGAGAAGTGTCCTTACTGTGCAGAGAATCTGCATGATAACTCGGCATGTCCCGCGTACAAACTACGCGGGGATAAACTAAAACGTTCCCTTGCGGGACGATCCGAACGTTCTTTCGCAGAAATGCTAAAGAAAGCTACACCACCAACCTCAACAAACATCTATGCTCACTTGCCTCCTAACGAGGGCGAGGCTGATGACCCACAAGAGGGAACATCTACTAGGGCGCCTAGAAGTTATAGGAAGAGGAGGAACATTTCCTCTCCTAAAGTTCGTTGTAAAGGCCAGAAGGTATCCCTTGACGGGACTCCGAAAGTCACATCTATTGGAAGTGTTGCAACCAAACCGAAGCAATTAGCTCCTGGTCTCGGAGGATTAAACTCAGAGAAGGAGTTCCCAGCACTTCCCGGAACATCAAAAATCCCAAGTGTTCCTCTGTTTCAGTTCGAGAATAATCGCGGCACTGGAATTATCAAGCTCTCGGACATTGTGGACTGGATAATAAAAACTTTCAATATAACTGATCCTATTAAAAGTCTTATGTTAGCTTTTCTCCCTACAGTATGAACATTTTTGAAGCAGTTGACTGCTAAATGGCCCCTCCTTTCAGCGATTGTATCCTTCGATGGCTAACTCATCGAACGAGGTCATGGATTTGATCACTGTTCTACAGTGGAATTGCAGAAGTATCATCCCGAAAATCGATTCCTTCAAAATTTTAATAAATAATTTGAGTTGCGATGCATTTGCATTATGTGAAACTTGGTTAACTTCCGATATAGATCTCAACTTCCACGACTTTAATATTATTCGCCTGGATCGAGACACCCCCTATGGAGGAGTGCTTTTGGGGATCAAAAAGCGCTATTCCTTCTACAGAATTAACCTTCCCTCGATAACAGGTATTGAAGTTGTCGCTTGTCAAGTAACAACCAAAGGCAAAGATCTTTGCATAGCTTCCATATATATTCCCCCCAACACCGCGATTGGGCATCGCCGGCTACATGACATCATAGAATCCCTGCCTGCACCGCGACTAGTTTTAGGCGACTTTAACTCTCACGGTACGGAATGGGGTTGCCTTTATGATGATAACCGTTCCTCTTTAATTCACAATATTTGCGACAACTTCAACATGACAATTCTAAACACGGGTGAAATGACACGGATTCCTCCCCCACCAGCGCGCCCAAGCGCATTAGATTTATCCCTTTGCTCGACCTCGCTAAAGTTAGAATGCGCGTGGAAGGTAATCCCTTATCCCCACGGTAGCGACCATCTGCCGATCGTAGTCTCAATCAATAACGGCTCAAGGCCATTGGAAACAATCAATATTTCGTATGACCTCACTCGAAATATCGATTGGAAGAGCTATGCTGCCGCGATATCCGACAACATCGAATCTACTCAAGAACTTCCTCCGGAGGAAGAGTACAGCTTTTTGGCTGGCTTGATTCTCGACAGCGCGAATCAAGCTCAGACTAAGCCAGTACCCGGCGCGAACATACAAAAACGTTCTCCCAATCCCTGGTGGGATAAAGAGTGCTCAGACGTGTACGCAGAGAAGGCCGCCGCGTTTAAGACCTTCCGGAACGACGGGTTACCCGCTAGTTTTCGACAGTACGCGACGTTAGACAAGCGAATGAAGAGTTTGAAAGCCAAAAAACGCGGTTATTGGCGCCGGTTCGTCGACGGATTAACGAGAGAAACATCGATGAGCACTCTTTGGGGAACAGCCCGACGTATGCGAAATCGAAACAGTACTAATGAGAGCGTGGAATATTCAAACCGTTGGATATTCGATTTCGCCAAGAAGGTTTGTCCGGATTCCGCCCGGCACAGAAGATCTACCGCGCCGCGTCCCGTCACGATAACGCGAACGAAACACCTTTTTCGATGGTGGAGTTCTCACTTGCTCTCTTGTCGTGTAACAATAAAGCTCCAGGGCCAGACAGAATCAAATTCAACTTGTTGAAGAATCTGCCAGACTCTGCCAAGAGACGCTTGTTGAACTTATTTAATAAGTTTCTCGAGGCTAACATTGTCCCACACGATTGGAGGCAAGTGAAGGTCATCGCCATCCAAAAACCAGGAAAACCAGCCTCTGACCACAATTCGTATCGACCGATCGCAATGCTATCTTGTATCCGGAAGTTGTTCGAGAAAATGATCCTATCTCGCCTCGACAATTGGGTCGAAGCAAATGGCTTACTGTCAGATACAAAATTTGGCTTTCGCAAAGGCAAAGGGACGAACGATTGTCTTGCGTTGCTCTCAACCGAAATTCAAATGGCCTATGCTAGTAAAGAGCAGATGGCATCAGTGTTCCTAGATATAAAGGGGGCTTTTGATTCAGTTTCTATCAACATTCTTTCAGAGAAGCTGCACCAGCATGGTCTTTCAGCGACTTTAAACAACTTTTTACTAAACTTGTTGTCGGAAAAGCACATGCATTTTTCGCATGGTGACTTATCGACATCACGATTTAGCTACATGGGCCTTCCCCAGGGCTCATGTCTAAGCCCCCTGTTATACAATTTCTACGTCAACGACATTGATGAATGTCTTGACAATTCCTGCACGTTAAGGCAACTTGCAGACGATGGCGTGGTGTTTGTTACGGGACCCAAAGCTGTCGATCTACAAGGACCATTACAGAATACCTTGGACAATTTGTCTGCATGGGCTATTAAGCTGGGTATCGAATTCTCCACGGAGAAAACTGAGCTAGTTGTATTTTCTAGGAAGCGTGAACCAGCAAAACTACAGCTTCTATTAATGGGTCAAACTATAGCTCAGGTCTTCACAGTAAAATATCTAGGGATCTGGTTCGACTCGAAAGGTACTTGGGGATGCCATATTCGGTATCTGAAACAGAAATGCCAACAAAGGATCAACTTTCTTCGTACAATAACCGGAACGTGGTGGGGTGCCCACCCAGGAGACCTAATTAGGTTGTATCAAACAACGATACTCTCGGTACTGGAATACGGATGCTTCTGCTTTCGATCCGCCGCGAACATACATTTCATCAAACTCGAAAGAATTCAGTATCGTTGTTTGCGTATCGCCTTAGGGTGCATGCAGTCGACCCATACGATGAGTCTCGAAGTCCTGTCGGGCGTTCTCCCGCTGAAAAATCAATTTTGGGAACTCTCATATCGATTGCTCATTCGATGCGATATCTTGAACCCGTTGGTGATTGAAAATTTCGAAAGGCTTGTTGAGCTCAATTCTCAGACCCGTTTTATGTCCCTGTACTTTGACTACATGGCGCAAAATATCAATCCTTCTTCTTACAATCCCAACCGTGTGCATTTCATAAATACTTCTGAATCTACTGTTTTCTTCGATACATCCATGAAAGATGAGATTATTGGAATTCCGGACCACATACGCCCACAAGTGGTTCCAAATATTTTTTATAATAAATTCCGAGAAGTCGACTGTTCTAAGATGTTTTATACTGACGGATCAAACCTCGAAGGGTCCACTGGCTTCGGTATTTTCAATCAAAAGTTCACCGCCTCCTACAAACTCAGTGACCCTGCTTCAGTTTACGCCGCAGAACTAGCTGCTATTCAGTATACCCTTGGAGTCATTGACACATTACCCGCAGACCATTACTTCATCGTCTCGGATAGTCTGAGTTCTATTGACGCTATTCGCTCGATGAAACATGGAAAGCATTCCTCGTATTTTTTGGGGAAAATACGGGAGCTACTGAGTGCTTTATCTGACAAATCTTTCCAGATTACCTTGGTGTGGGTCCCTTCTCATTGCTCCATTCCGGGCAATGAGAAGGCGGACTCCTTAGCTAAGGTGGGTGCCATTGAAGGTGACGTTTTTGAAAGACCAATTTGCTTCCACGAATTTTTCAGTATTACTCATCAGAGAACCCTCGAAAGTTGGCAAACCTCGTGGAGCAATGGGGAGGTGGCTACATTCGATAGTCCCTAAGGTATCGACGAAACCTTGGTTCAAGGGGATGGATGTGGGTCGTGACTTCATTCGTGTGATGTCCCGACTCATGGCGAACCATTACACGCTGGATGCACATCTCCGACGTATTGGGCTCGTGGAGAGTGGTATCTGCGCTTGTGGCGACGGTTATCACGATATAGAGCACATAGTCTGGGCGTGCACCGAGTACAGTTCCGCCAGGTCTCGGCTTATGGACACCCTCCGGGCCCGAGAAAGACCACCCAACGTCCCGGTTCGAGATGTGTTGGCAAGCCGCGATGTCCTCTATATGTCCCTTATATACACCTTCATAAAAACCATCAATATCCAACTTTAACTGCCCCTTTTCCTTATCATTCTCAGAAACGCTCTCTTCCACCTGTACCATACACCCACGATGGTTTGATGCGACTCCAAGGCGACACAAAACGTCCCTGTCGAATGAGCCAACAAACACGGGACCTAAAGCACGAACATCACACGCACAACTCGAAATGTAGCCGATCAACATCTGAGCCGCACTACGAAATCGTCTGGAGAAACCCCTGCCATCTTGAGAACGACCACCCGGCGTCCCAGTACATGATTGTTCCTGATGAAGGCCACCCTGATTCTGTAATCCACCCGTTGATCTCCCGAAGTCTGAAACTGAAATAATGTTCTCCCCCTGCCATGTTTGTCCACCCTACTTCCCCTGACTCTTATACACAGAAATAACACCCCTTCCGCCCCCCCCACATATCTTCATGAAGCATTTAGCTCTTCTTGCCTTTTCTAGTTTTAACTATTATATTATATGATCTCGTTGAAAATGCCCAACTCTACTACCACATAAAATAACTCTAATTAATGTCTCCGAATCTTTACAAAATTTAATCACGCCCTCTAATTATTTCTACTTTTAAGATAGTCGTAAAAATTTTCCCCCTTAGTTAAACATTATTTGCTCCAATAATCTCATTGCTAAAAATGTCAAACCATATTGCCATAAAAACTAAATGACCCCCTAATCTTACGAATTTCAAAAATCAATATGTAATCCCCTAGTTTTAAGTAATTTAAAATGTAAAACAAAACAAAATTGGCACCTTTAAGCTAACGCAAACCTGCCTTATCAAATAAACGAATTGAAAAAAAAAACTAGGTCCACCGCCGGGTTTTCAATAAATTCTGTCGTTATCTTTTCCTTCATGTATTGTAGTATGTTCTTTGTTTCTTCCATACTTTTGTTTCTGGCTCTTTTGGCTCTGCAAATATAACTTTATTAGTTGCAAATAAATATTTTCGTCAATTATACTCCTCTTTTGTATTCGCATTTTAAAAGCTTTTCTTCATCTTATATCAAACAAACGATTACCCATTTCGTGGTAATTTTGTTCCTTTTTATCATATTTGTATACCTTTACCTTCATCTAATTTTTTTTTCACAAGAAATCCCATATTTCCGAAATTTTATGTTCTCGCTGTTGATTATTTACTCTTTATTTTCCTTTCACTTTCGCTTTTCCTCATATTGTAAATTGCTTATATCCATGTTAATTAATGACAACGATTATCATGTTCATTTAATTTGCATTGTGTCTCTTACTTACCAAAATTTTCTTATTCTTTTCAATTTATTTCGTATCACATTCTTGTTTTATTTATCCCTCGTCTTTCTTATATGAAGTGTTTTCAATAATTGATTGATTTAATACAATAAAGTTTTTATTTACTTTTTTATTATTTAGGACAGCTTGATTTTAATGGCTAGCCTTAAACGAGGAGTAATAGCTATTTACTGATTTTAAACATGTACACTAGTATCTGCAGCTATGTACATTTTTCACTTCTGTAGTTTAATCCATATATTTTTTGAGTCGTTTGTTATGAACCTTTTCTATTGTCGCTGCAGCACTATTCTGCAATGCGCTGAACAGTCCAGCGACGCGAAGATTTCTAGCGACGTCAGTGGAATTGTCATTTCATGTTTTGACATTTTTGTTTTGAAATAAAGAAATATATTCTGATCTGAATAAATAATATTTAAATTTCAAGATAAAAGCAAGTGATAATTAATCGTTAGCTAAATAGTGGTATAAATATGGCCAATGTCATCATTCACGCAGTCCAATAACAGCATGCAGTACCAAACACCGTGTATCATGCCCTTTATGCACATTATTATTTGGGAATGAGCAAAAAAGATATTGCTACAATTTACGGCAAGAGCTTGTCCACAATTTATTCGTGGTTAAGAAAGTTCGAAAATGAGGGTGTTTACCAACGGAAAAAGCGGATCCAAATCTACAAGAAGTTCAACGCGGAAATGAGATTATGGTTAGTGCAATTGTACCAGGAGCGTCCTTTGCTATTTTTGGACGAAGCTAAGGAGAAGTTTCAGAAGCACTTTCAAATAAGCATAAGTTTTTCCTCGGTTTGTTTCATTCTGCATGAAGCTGGACTCTCGTGGAAGACGATCGAAAGAAGGGCAATTCAAATACGGGAGGCAGAGATTGTTAGATTCATGCAAGAGCTTCTGGCTATTCCGTGGGACATTTATAATTTGGTGTTCTTGGAGTTTTGACAACAGGGATATGTTTCGCCGTAAGGGATATGGTGTTGTGGGGCAAAAAGTTATTTACAGTGGTGAATTTTGCCGCAGACCAAGTTTATCTTTCTTGTGTTTCTTGGGATCAGACGGAATTTTGGATAGCTTTTGGACGGATGGAACGTTTAACCGCACTAAATTTTTTGACTGCGCTCGCGAGTTCGCACTACGAAATCCGAAAGTCTATCAATATCCAGGATTCCATTCAGTTTGGATAATGGATGGTGCAAGAATTCACTGCGATGCTAACATTATTAGATATATGCGATCAATAGGCATAATACCAATATTCCTTCCGGCGTACTGTCCCTTCTTCAATCCCATAGAAATAGTTTTCGGTCTTATCAAAAAACGCTTGCAACGAACACGACAAGAGAATACACCAATTATGAGTGACGTATGCGAAACTATAAGCTATTTCAATCAATATTCCTGTGAAAGCCTGTTCGCTTATTGCGGTTACTATTACGGGGGAAATTTCTACCCAGAAAAAGGACTACAACAAGATCCAGCGAATATAGGTTTGCACATGATTCCTGAGTGATTGTGTTATACTATCTCCCAATTTATACTACAATTCCAAAAATAGTTGGATTATTGGATTAAATACATAACTAATTTACTAAAATAACATTGATTATTTATTGTCCAAAATAATATTAAAAAGAAAGTCAGTTTTCCAAGTGCTGCAGAAGCGCGCGAATCGGGTAAAGCATCAGTCCTATTCTGATGATGATATGAATTATGTGTGATCGATGTCCGGACAGTTTGTCACACTATCAGCTAAAACCTTACTTAGCTCTGACTCCACCGGACGCACTGCGGATTGCACAGCAACAATAATCTCCTCTGCTGATCTTCCCTTTGAAATAATTCCTTCCAGCTTCTGCGCAACATTTGACAAAATGGAAACCGCTGAAGTAACTCCGTTATATATTTCCTCAAGATCTTTTAACCAGCCCCCATTCACTACTTGTGCAACCGATGCACCACGATGAACGGATTGCAATCTTGCAGCTTCTGAAACACCTGTCCACCTGAAATATTTGGCGAGCTCCAATGGAGGCGAAGAAGCCTTCTTCATTTCCTCCTGTTTGTGCGCAGCTGACGAGTGAATTGTATTGGCCCACAATAACCAAGAACTATGGTGGCCCTCCAATTCAGGATGACTCTGTTTTAACTCAGTGGCTAATTCCGCATCATCACGGGTGGAGTGGGCTCCAGAACGATCGGGATTGTTTGGCGACATTAATTGTTTGAGGACCATCTGATACTGAGCGTTGGTCTCGACGTTTACGGAGTATGCATTAATGAAAATTTTGATTTGCTTGTCTCTCCATGATGTAAGCAAACGAGACGACACTGCAGAAGTAGTATACGCCTTCCTTTTCATCTGGTCTTGCAAAGTCACAAACTTTTCAATATCTTCACGGTCCGATTTTGGCTTTTCAGCCCATTTCGGCCCATTGTTATCAAATTCTATTTCCCTCGATACATGCCTCGCAGCAAATTTCCAAATGCAATCCATCACGTCCTTTGGAGAATCTCCAACAACCGTTCTGGTTCCTACTACTCTAGGGCGCATTTGTCCACGGAATAAACGACGAAAGAATAAGCCTTAGAAGAAGTACAAATATTTCTCCTGAGCTACTTCCAGCATATTAACATCATCGTCTTTTGAAGGGTCAAGATCTTGAAATCCAACTGGGGGATCTTCAATTAAGTCATTCTGAACATGCAACGAGTCTTGGAAAGAAGGTGAAGAGGATTTCCATTGTTGAGTAGGAAAATCTTCAGTGTCCGTATCTTCAAGGCCTTCCAAATATTCCTCCTCCTCGTACCTGTTTGTAACAGTTCTGCATAAGATATGAAGGAATTTGTATCTCGAAATGTAAATGTTACTTACTCGTTCTCGTAAGATTCCATTTGTTATTAAACCTCACATATAAAGCAGCAAGAACCACCTACTGTAAATGAATAAAATAAACAAAACAATTTTCATCAATAAAACTGTAGTTAATCTCATATTTTGCGTTGTCATGGTTATAGTCGACATGCTGCTAAAAATTAATCACTTTCTTATTTATTTGAATCATGTGAGATCATGACAAATGAATATCATAATATAAAACTTTTAAATGCGATTGTATGGCTCTAATTTGAAATTTTTTTCCCTTATCAATCACAAAAAAATTGGATTTGAATTATTTGTTTATAATCAACACATTTAACAAAGTCTACACTACATCAAGAAACTATGAACTTCGCTGGGGTAACGTATGCTGACGAGCGACAAGTCGCTTCTGATTTTTGTCTGCAGACACAATAATTTATTTCCGTTTTTGACCACGGTCGTATGCTCACTTGGGAGCTCGACGACTTAATATGGACCTCTCCAAAGAAGTTGCAATTTCTGTCCGGTACCTGTGGGGTTGGCTTTAATTAACACCATTTCGTCCCACATAGGTTGCCATTCGGTAGTGTTTCTATCGTATAATTCTTTCCTTTTTTGTTTCGATAGAATTAGATTTTTGCGTGCTTGAGTATGCATGTTCTTGAATATAGATCGCATCTCATTCACGTAATCCTCATAATATACGCCCTCATTGTCCCATTTGTAAACTGAATTAGGGATGTTGGCGCGTTTGCCATATACTAATTGAAATGGTGTGAAACCTGTTGATGAATTAGTTGTTTTATTATATTCAAACGTAAAAAAGGGTAAAAGTTGATCCCAAGTTTTCGAATCGCTTCCTACGTATTGTCGCTTATAGATTTTCAGTTATCTATTTGACCTTTCCACCAAATTTGCTCGTGGATGATAAATACTTGTTGTAATTTTCTTTAATTTTAAAATTCTGCAGACGTTTTTCATTAGGGAGCTTACAAAATTTGTCCCATTATCTGTTACCAACTCCAAGGGAGTTCCAAATTTGCAGATATAATTCTCAACAAATGTTTGCGCGACCGTTGCGCTTTCTTGATTTTCCATCGGTGCTACAATCAAGTATCTTGTTAGGTCGTCTTGCATAACTAGACCGTACTTGTTACCCCAATCGGATTCTGGTAATACCACAATGTCCATATATAACTTTTCAAATGGTTCGGACGATGTGGTTGTTATTTTCATTGGAATTTTGTTGGATCGTACAATCTTGTTCTTTTGGCACGAATCACATTGTGTTGTACGAGGTTCTGGATGTGGCAGGATTAAACGAAGGTTAACTTCAACGGACTGGTCGGTTCACTGAATCGAGCGGATTAAACGGCACTGTTTATCAAATCCCGAAAACCTTAGCGAAACACACGAAATATTTATAAGCGATTTACGGAATGCCAAACACTTTCAAATTGTTTGAATTTTAATGAATTTAATTTTATTGGAAACCAGGAAATTCTCAGTTTAACTTATTGCGCTTAGTACTTTATTAACGTTTGGACTCGGTAATGATTGGACAAGGAATGAAACATGAAATGTTTCACGCGAAAAATGAGCATACCTTGAGAGAACTCTCTCTGCAGCATTCGATGCGCGAGAGTATCGCAATTTAGCAGTGTGCGTGAAGTCAAACGATCATAACCAGATTAAGAGTATGGAGTGTTGCAAAAAAGGTACTGTGTGGCACATTCCTAGTGCCTTTGCATGCAAGCCCGAACATAACCCCCCACCTTGAAATATTTACTTTCAATAAACTATACACTAGTCCTACACTAATACATTGATAACTACATACAAATTTAGCGAATGTAAGAATAAACGTCAGACGAATCGAGTGTTAATGCTGCTGCTCATTGATTCTCGTGCTGCTGCTAACATCTGAAGGTGCGCCATCGGTGCTGGAGCTTTCGTTTGTTGTAGGTTCATCGGAGGCGTCAGAAGGAAGTAGACACATTTTTGAGATCGGCCGCTTCAGGATACCTCTAGCAGTTTTCAGTGTAACAACCCTAACGAGTTGATCTGGTCCAGGATGGACAGAAATAATTCGTGCGAGTGGCCATTTTACGGGGTGTTGGAACTCATCGACAAGGATTACGAGTCGCCCAGGATGCAATTCTTTGTTTTCCTTTGTTAGCTTGTTGGATTTTTGCATCTCTTGTAAATATTCACCGCGCCAGTGGTGCCAAAATTGTTGAAACAAACGCTGTATCGATTGGTAGTGGTCTAATCTGTTCGTAGGGACGTTTGTTACATCGGCTTCTGGTATGCAATGCATTGTGGTCCCGATCAAAAAATGAGCTGGAGTAAGGCAGGACAGATCATTTGGATCTTCAGAAAGGGGAACCAATGGACGCGAATTCATGGCAGCTTCGATTTCTGATAGTACAGTGCTCATATCTTCGTACGTTAAACGGGAGTTCTGTAACTGGCGATATAAATGTTGCTTGGCAACTTTAACTGCTGCTTCCCACAATCCTCCGAAGTTGGGGGCCTTCGGCGGGGTTAAGTGCCAAGTAATGCCTTCATTAGCGCATTTAGACTGGATAATTTCTTGATTTTTTCTCAGCCAAACGTGAATTTGTTCCAACTCGTTTTTTGCTCCCTCGAAGTTTTTGCCGTTGTCTGAGTGGATATCTGTAGGGCGACCTCTTCTGGCAACGAAACGTCGAAGTGTCGCTAGGAAAGCTGCTGTGGAAAGGTCACTGACCAACTCGATGTGGACCGCCTTTGTACTGAAGCACACAAATATGCAAATGTAGACCTTCGATGCTCCTGCCTTCCTATGAATGGGCTTCAAGTAAATGGGGCCGGCATAGTCTACCCCAGTTATAGTGAATGGACGACTTGGTGTGATACGTGAAAGAGGTAACTGTCCTATTTGCTGACTCACAGGAACGGGACTAACTCGGGTGCATTGATAGCATTCTCTTATCACGCTTCTTATTAGGCGTCTTCCGTTTGTAGGCCAATATTGCTCCCTTATAGCAGCGAGAGTAAGTCGGCCACCTCCATGCATTAATTTCAGGTGGTAGTATTTAGCGAGGAGACGGGTATAAGGATGGAAACTTGGCAAAAGGACTGGGTGTTTTTTGATGTAGGGTTGTTCTGACAATGCTAATCTCCCTCCCACTCTTATTATTCCTTCAGGGTCTATAAATGGCTTCAGCAGTCGAAGACAAGAGTGTTTAGAAACTTCGTTACCCTTCATTAAGTCCTTGATTTCCTGTTTGAATACATCGCTCTGAGCAAGTTGAACGAGGGTCGATTGTGTTTTGACTAGTTCATTGACGGTTAACGAGCTGCTGGCTTGGTTTGCGTTTGAAGGTTGTGTACGGGCTTTCACACGACATTTATAGGCGAATCGAAGGCAGTATGCCGTGACACGAACTAGTCGGCTGTGGGATGAGAATCTTGCAAAGTAATAGTTGTATAGGGTCTCGGTCTGAACTGTGGCAACTACAACGTTCCGGCGCTCCTTTCCATCTTTTGGGTATTCAGAAATATTTGTCGTTGGCCAGTGTTCTTCAGGAAGAGACAGCCAGACGGAACCTTGTCTCCAAGCGACGCTTGACACGAAATCAATTGCATCCATTCCTCGCGACACTATGTCGGCTGGATTTTCCTTCCCGGCAACATGTTTCCAAAAAGATCCTTGTGTAGCGGACTGAATAGCTGATACGCGATTAGCTACGTAAGTTTTCCAAGTGTTTGGTGGAGACCTTAGCCATTGCAATGTGACCGTCGAGTCGGACCAGAAATAGGACGAATCAATATTAATTTGCAAAGCTTGCACAATCCTGGTGTAGAGTTTCGCAGCAAGGTCAGCTGCACATAATTCTAGTCTCGGAAGTGTGACCCGCTTGAGGGGTGCCACACGAGATTTGGACGCTAATAGCTGTACGGAAATATTACCCTTAGAATCGATTGAACGGGCATATGTGCACGCACCATACGCTTGTTCGGATGCATCAGCAAACGTATGTAATTGAATTGATGCATTTGGGAGGAATGCGTATCGGTTTACATTGAAGTTTGCGAGTAATGGTAGTTGCTCGGAGTACCTTTTCCATTTTACTGCAATACTTTCCGGAACTACGTCATCCCATCCACAGGGTTGTAACCACAAGTGTTGCATAAGAATTTTGCCTTGAATGATGACTGGTGCAATAAGCCCTAAAGGGTCAAATAGCTGCGAAATTTCTGAAAGGATTTCACGCTTTGTTAAATTGTTCCCCTTTTTGTTTATGTTAGTATTAAATCGTATTGTATCGCTTTGCGGTTCCCAAGCAATACCCAAAGTCTTTACTGTTTCATTTTTGTCAAACTTTAACGGTGACTGTGTACCGATATCATCTACCGAGAGACCTTGGAGCACATTAAGTTTGTTCGACGTCCATTTTCGAAGAGAAAATCCTCCTTTAGAAAGCAATTCTCTCAACTCAGTCCTCAGCTGTATCGCTTCCTCCTCTGATTGCGCTCCACCGATAAAATCGTCTACATAAAACCCCTTTCGTAGAGCTGGGCCGCCCAGAGGGTAAGATCCCCCTTCGTCTTTCGCTAGTTGTTGCAGGGTTCGGGTTGCAAGAAACGACGATGGAGAGAGTCCATAAGTAACTGTTAAAAGCTCATAGGATCGAATTGCTTCACTTCGGCGAAATCGCCACAATATACGCTGGAAAGGTGTATCATTGGTGCGTACTAGTACTTGACGGTACATCTTTTCGATGTCTGCGACCACCGCCACTGGGTAAGTACGGAATCTGAGAATGACTGAAATCAAGTCATCTTGGACGACTGGACCAACGAGTAAAGCATCATTGAGGGAGTGGCCTGATGACATTTTGGCTGATCCATCAAAAACCACCCGCACTTTTGTTGTAGTGCTAGATTCTTTGACGACAGCGTGGTGAGGAAGGTAACACTGGTTAGAGAAGCCATTCTCCTCAATTGGAACCAATCGCATATGGCCGAGTGATAAATACTCTTGCATGAATTTGTTATATTCCGTCCAGAGCTGATGGTCACGATCGAGTCTTTTTTCAAGTAGCTCGAATCGTCGTAGTGCAGCGAATTTGGATTCTCCGAGGAATTCTTCAAAGTTGTTGTGACGGGGCAAACGAACAATATATCTCCCTTCAAAGTCCCGGAGTACGGTGGCTGCGTAGAATTCTTCACAGTACTGTTCTTCTACGGAATTATTGGCCTGATTTGGTAGCTCTTCAATTTCCCAAAATCGTTCTAAATTTTCTTCTAGTGTAGCCAGTGATACTGAAGTAACGGAATGATGCGAAATTTGCTTCGAGAATTGGGTAATGTTGGTCGTTCCCGAGACCAGCCATCCAAAGACGCTGTCCACCAAAATCGGCAAGGATTTCGAGAGCTCAATTCTAGCGGCTGAAGCATGAAAAAAAATGTTCGTTACCAATAATTAAATCAATGCCGGCTGATTTGTTGAAACTAGGATCAGCAAGAAATATGTTTTTAGAAAGCCCCCAATCGTCGATATGCACATCGTGAGCTGGTAGGTTTGACGTGACTTTGTCCAAAATTAAAAAACTGACATCCATCGCGAAATCTTCCTTTCTGGACCGAATCTGAGTAGAAACTGCTTGTGTTACATGCTGAGGTTTGTTTCCGACACCGTGAAGTACATTGGCCTTTTTTCTTTTTAGGCGTAGGATTTGAACCATACGTTCAGAAATAATATTTGGTTGCGAACCGCAGTCCAGCAAGGCTCGTGCAAAATGTTCCTTTCCGTACCGATCAACTATTACCAGCACCACCGTTAACATTAAAACACTTCTCTCAGATTGCTGCGGATGTAATGTACTGCGGGTGGCATCCATTCTCGTGGCAGACGTGGCCGAAAGTGTGGATGTTGTATCAAAGGGCGCGCTTGGTGTCCGCATTGACGTGACAGGATAGCTTCCCGATGTGGTGGGACCTGCGTTAACATTGAACCGACTAATATTATCGGCAAACGCCGGATGGAGGAGTGAATGATGGCGTCGTTTACAAATTCTACAGCTGAATTTCGATAAACAGTTTCTTGCAAAGTGATCTGCTCGGAAACAATTGAGGCACAAACGGTTGGCATTCACTAAATTCATTTTGTCAGTTATCGAAGACTGTTCGAATGATGCACACTTCACTAGTGGGTGGTGTTGATCGCAAGCATAACAATTAAATGGAATCTTCTCAGTCGCTGCATGGGAGGAAACATTTGCTCGATGACTTCTTTCAGTATCAGGAAGGCTCGATGCAAGAACGGAATGCTGGTGATTGACCATAATCGATTCTAAGACACGCATACGACGCTGAAGAAAACCTATTAAGCACTTGTATGTGGGTGTCTCTAAAGTTGAAGCGTGATCCTCCCAAGCCGCCAACGTGTCATCATGCAAGCGTGTACAAAGAAGGTGTTCCAAAATCGTGCTCCACGAATCGATAGGCTCACCTAATTGTCCCAATATTTTAACATGTCGCTCAAACTCATCAACGACCGCATGCAGTGCAGATGCCGATTCTCTCGACATTTCTGAACTGTCAAATAAAGCCTGCAGATGACGTTTTTTCAACAAGTATTCGTTGGAGTATCTACTTATCAGCGAATCCCACGCCAGTTTGTAATTAGCGGAACTTATTCCGATGGATTCGATGAACTGCGCTGCTTCTCCTTTTAGGGCTGCCCTTAAATAATGAAATTTTTGTATATCCGCCACTTCTTGATTGGAATGGATGAGGGCGACGAACGTATCGTGGAACGCAAGCCAGTCTTTGTAGTCTCCGGAGAATTCAGGTAATGAGATTGTTGGTAGCTTAAGACCCTTAAGAGTGGAAGAATACCCTACGGTTGTGTTGTGAGGGACAGTATTGTGTGGATTAACAGGAGGTGGTAGCTTAGAGTGTAGGAATGCCTTTATTTTGAACAACAGAGGCTCAAAGTGTGCACGGTAATTAAGGTTTCTCACCAGACCTTCATTCGATTCTTCGCCGTCTTCTAGCTGCGTTTGCACATCCTCAAGTCCTTGCCAAAGTATGTCCAAGTTCTCCAGTCGAAATGCAACCTCGAGCTTGTCCCGTTCTGCATCGTATCGGTCCATAAATTGTTCAGCCCGACTCAAAGAAGCAAGTAGTGTAGTCCTCCTCGCTGTCAACTGTTGCTTCGTGCGTAGGCAATCCATCGTACAGAAATCTAGCAAAGAAGGACCCAGCAGCACAGGCGGGAAAACAGTAATAACTTGGAAAGGTACTCACCTAACCAAGGCAAATGCAAGCCTTGTATAATTGGTATTTAATACGCTATGTATAGCACCGCGCGTCGATTGGTGAAGAAATTTGCAACCGGACGGGAGGAGTTGAAAAACACCACGAATAATCTGGTAAAATAGAAAACCAGGTAGCACTGACAAATATCTAAGTAATGCTTGGAGCGACTCTCACCTGCTCAAGGCAAGATTGTGCCTTGTACGCGTTCAAGGTTGCTGCGAGGGAAACGCCGATAGACGCAGCGGTAGGAAAGTTGACCAATTCACAATGTTGCTCTTGATGTGTGGACCTCTATGATTACTGAACTTCTATTGGTTTTGATACGCCTTGTATAATTAAAGCTGAGTGGGGTGTTGAGATAGCTTCCCTTGGTGGCGGCGGTTGGCGTCACTTCAGAACGGTTTCGATGGCGCGCGATGGATCCCAGAACAATCGTTTGAATAGGACTATTGTCCTGCCTTTAGGTTTGGAACATGGCGAACTGCAGTACTCCAAAATGCGTCACAAACGCCAATTTACGCTGCTCACCGCGCCACAATCCTGGTCACGGCACCAGAAATATGTTGTACGAGGTTCTGGATGTGGCAGGATTAAACGAAGGTTAACTTCAACGGACTGGTCGGTTCACTGAATCGAGCGGATTAAACGGCACTGTTTACCAAATCCCGAAAACCTTAGCGAAACACACGAAATATTTATAAGCGATTTACGGAATGCCAAACACTTTCAAATTGTTTGAATTTTAATGAATTTAATTTTATTGGAAACCAGGAAATTCTCAGTTTAACTTATTGCGCTTAGTACTTTATTAACGTTTGGACTCGGTAATGATTGGACAAGGAATGAAACATGAAATGTTTCACGCGAAAAATGAGCATACCTTGAGAGAACTCTCTCTGCAGCATTCGATGCGCGAGAGTATCGCAATTTAGCAGTGTGCGTGAAGTCAAACGATCATAACCAGATTAAGAGTATGGAGTGTTGCAAAAAAGGTACTGTGTGGCACATTCCTAGTGCCTTTGCATGCAAGCCCGAACACATTGTTTGACGTAGTTTTCTACATCTCGTCGCATATTTTTCCACTCGAATAGTGGGCTTATGCGTTTCAACATTCTTTTACTGCCGACATGTCCACCCAGCGGAGAATCATGAAACTCTTTAAGAACGGTTTCTCTTTCTTCTACTGGTACATGCTTTCGGTCTTTTTCTGGCGCAAAGAGGGTGAATACCTTATTAAATTTCCCTGCTATAAATCGTAAAATGTTTGTTTCTGGTGGCGTTTGTATGTTTCTAAAGGAGATAATTTGAATATTCTTATCTTCTTTCATGTGTTCGGGACAGTTCCCGAACGCGTCAACTAATCCTTGGAAAAATACTTTTGTGTCAGCTCTTGATCGGCTTGACCCCTTCAGAATCATACCCCATATTTTTCTGTTTGGGATGGCAAATATTCTACCATTTAAAAAATCTTTCAACCCATGAGGGAGGTCGACCAATTCGCTCAGCTCTTTATAGGCTGACCTACTATTAACGATAACGAATGTGGCGTCTGTTTGGCTCTCGTCGATCTTCCTTTTTGAAAACTTTAATAGTTTGAAATCTATACGTCCCTGCTCTAGATCATTTTCAAAATCTTCGTGTGTGATTGTTACTTCTAGATCATCTTTTTCGTCCCATTAAAAATCGATATTTTCTAGCCCGTTCATGTGAGGGTTCCATTCGGATTGCTGTGTGTCCTTGAATAGCCCAAATCTTCCCGATGGGTCTGTAATCTGTCTCGTGGTCTTTGTTTCTATTTGCTTGTCTATTTGTTTGGCAAGTTTTTCGTCTTCTTCTTGCTGTTGTTGCAGTTTCTGTTGCCGTGTGACTACAGCGACCATAAGAGATTTTTCATCTACCTCAGCATCAGGATTAGGTCTTGATAGAAAATCTGCTACAACATTATCTTTTCCTTGTTTGTAGCGTATGTCCATTTCCAACCCTTGGAGCTTTAAACGAAGTCGTGTCAGGGTGGGTGATGTTTCCTTCAATTTCCAAATAGAGATTAAAGGTCTATGATCTGTGTAGAAGATAAATTTCTGATTATAAATAAAATGTTTAAATCTATTCACTGACCATACAATTGCGAGTAATTCTTTCTCTATCGTATGGTATCTTCTTTCTGCACCTACCAGACCTCTGCTCGCATAAGCTATGGGTCTATCGGTGGACTTTTCATTAGAGAGTACTGCACCAATGGCATACTCGCTTGCATCTGTTGTGATCACAAACGTATCTTTGTAGTTCGGTCTTACCAACAGAGTATTTGAAGTTAAAAAATCTTTCAATTCTTCGAATGCTTTCTGACATTCATTAGTCCAAATAAATTTTACATTTTTCTTTAGCAGATCGTTCAATGGTTTACGTTTTTCTGCTAGTTGTGGTATGAATTTACCGTAAAAATTAACCATTCCTAAAAACGAACGGACTCCTTTAACTATTTTTGGCAGTCATTTCTTTGAAGACCTTTATATTATCCTCCATTGGCCAAATGCCTTCAGCATCAATTGCATGTCCGAGATATTTAATTTCGGTTCTTAAAATTTGGCATTTTCCTGCCTCAATTTTTAAATTGTGTCGGCGCATAGCCTTCAAAACTTTTATGAGGTTTTCATTGTGTTCCTCAATAGTTGAACCGTAAATGATAATATCGTCTAGGTAAACGATAGCTTTCACACCTTCAATTTCATATAATATTGTGTTCATCAACTTCTGAAATGTTGATGGACTATTTCTTAGGCCCATAGGCATTCTTGTAAATTCAAAATGCCCTTTAGGGGTTGAAAAGGCTGTTTTAGCCGCATCTTTTGGGTTAATTAGGACTTGATAAAAACCTGATTTCAGGTCCAATGTTGAAAAATATTTAGCTCCTCCGAGATTAGCAAGTATCTCGTCGATCAGTGGGATCGGATATACAAACGGTTTTGTTATTAAATTCAGCGCTCTAAAGTCAACCACGATTCTACACTTTTTATTTCCGTTTTCATCGTCCTTTTTGGGTACGCACAAAACCAGTGCATTCCATGGACTTTTACTGGGCTTAATAATGCCTTGCTTCAACATTTCCTCGATTTCTGCATATATATGCTTTTTTGTTGCTTCGGGAAATCTATATTGTCTTTTATTTATTGGTACGTTCGACGTCGTCTCTATTTCATGGACCGCCGCGTCTGTAGTTGTAGTTGGTCTCATTTTTGGTAAAACATCACTATATTCCGCTATTATTGATTCCATGGCTTGGAAATTATTTCTTTTCAAATGATCCAAATTAAGGTTCTCTAATAATTTTTCAGTTCGTTCATTACCACGTAACTGATCGTACTTTTTATTGTCAACCAGACTATAGCCCTGGTTTTCATCCAAGTCTTCTAAATCCTGTTCTTCATAGTAGGAATCCATGTAATTTTTTTCGTTGGACTCGTTCGTGTAATTCTTTTTATAGTAATCTTTCTTATTTGTACCATAATCATTAAAATCTATTCTATTTTCTGATCCGATAATCCAATAATCGAGTTCACTAGCGCAAAGCAGAATATAGCCAAGGAGTTGAAGTTGAGCCTCCTGGAGCTCCGGAAAGCTGTTCGTGTCGCAATACAGGAACAGCAGGCCTATGCTAAGAGGGTGGAATGTCGGGAGAGGCCCGACAGAGAAACCCAGACAGTGGCCTCCAATAGGGAGGAAAGAGAGAAGGTCGATAGAGGTTCATAGACAGTGGCCTTTACCTTCTACGGAGCAGCTACGTCGATCGGCCCCGGAGGTACCGCGGCCTGCGAAGAAGGCCAAGGACAGAGGCGAAGCCTTGTGGTTTAAAACCGACAAGGACAAATACGCCGATGTCCTAAAATCGATGAAGGCGGCCGAAAGCCTCTCGGCCCTTGGGCAGGATGTGCGTAGCGTAAGACGCACCAACACGGGAGAGATGCTTCTGGTGCTGAAGCGAGGCGCACAATCTAGTGCAGTATACAAGGCCTTGGCCCAAGAGGTCCTTGGTGAGGGCGCCCAAATCAGGTCGCTAGGTGCGGAAATGACTCTCCAGTGCAAGCACTTGGACGAGTTCACGACCGCAGAAGACGTTGTCGCAGCCGTTAAGGAGCATTGCGACGTCACAATCGAGCGGGCCTCTGTGCGATTGAGAGATGGACCCTCTGGCACCCAAGTAGCCTACCTCAGGCTACTGAAGGCGGATGCCAAAAAGGTAACCGAGAAAGGGAAGCTGAAGATCGGCTGGTCGGTATGCCCTATTAGTATACCCCAGCCGCCTTCAGTGGATAGGTGCTATCGGTGCCTTGAGTCCGGCCACAAAGCATACGAGTGTAAAGGCATAGATAGGAGCAAATTATGTCGTCGCTGCGGCGAGGAGGGACATAAAGAGCGGGGGTGCACTAAGGCACACAAATGCCTTATCTGCACCGCTAAGAAGCAAGCCCATAAACATGCTATGGGCGGACCTTCGTGTCCCTTCGGTGAGTTAAATAAGAAGAAGCCGTGAACGTCACACAGCTAAATCTTAACCATTGTGCAGCAGCCCAACAGCTGCTGTGGCAGTCCGTCTCGGGGTCGAGGACAGATGTCGCCCTCTTATCAGACCCGTACAGCATCCCTGCCGGCAACGGCAATTGGGTGTCGGATGGGTCTGGAATGGTGGCAATCTGTACAACGGGACGGTTCCCGGTTCAAGAGGTAATACACCCCTCCGCCGAGGATGTGGCGATTGCCAAGATCAATGGTGTGTTCTATTGCAGCTGCTACGCCTCACCAAGGTGGCCAATAGAACAGTTCTACCAGATGATCGACAGGCTCTCGTCGGACCTAGTGGGCCGGAAACCGGTAGTAATAGCGGGAGACTTTAACGCTTGGGCAGTGGAGTGGGGCAGCCGCTGTACAAATAGCAGGGGTCAAGCGCTAATGGAAGCGCTTGCGAAACTCGATACTGTGCTAGCTAATGATGACTCCGCTAGTACATTCCGTAGAAACGGAGTGGAGGCGTGGATTGACCTAACATTTGCCAGCCCGACTCTGGTTCCAGGCATGGAATGGAGGGTAGACGAAGACTACACCCATAGCGATCATTTAGCAATCCGCTTTAAGATCAACTATGGTGTGCAGCATCCGAGGGCGGGAGATCCCTGTCAGGTACGCGGGTGGAAGTCCAATGACTTCGACAGCGAAGCTTTCACCGCGGCCCTGGGACTGGAGGCCAACACCGACAGTCTAAGCGAAGATGCGCTGGTAGCTGTTCTATCACGCGCGTGCGACGCCACTATGCCGAGAAAAACACTGCCAAGAAACGGTAGATGCCCGGTATACTGGTGGAGTGCCGAGATTGCAGCTCTACGGTCAGCCTGCCTCAGAGCTAGACGTAGGATGCAAAGAGCTCGTACCGAGGATGCAAGAGAGAACCGCCGTGAAGTGTTTCGAGCTGCGAAATTGGCCCTTAATAAGGCTATTAAAAGCAGCAAGAGAGCGTGTTTCGACAACCTGTGTGAGAGTGCCAAAGGTGAGCACACAAGTCAGCCTCGCATGGTATGTCAGAAGTGGGGCTTAAGAAAAATGTCCCACATGGGATGCCAGGGGGAGTGACAAAGGTACAATAGAGTGGCACGATTGAGAGTGAATCAGGTGATAGGGTGAGCACCCAAGTCAGCCTCACATGGTATGGGTAGGGCGAGCACAAAAGTAAGCCTAGCAAGGAATGAGTAAGGTGAGCACACAAGTCAGCCTCGCATGTAACGTAAAAGGTGAGCACAAAAGTCAGCCTCATGTGGGAGTGTTTGAGAGTGAATCAAAGTGCGATTGAGAGAGCACCCAAGTAAGCCTCATACAGGATGTATGAACGCGTGAGTGAGAGTGAATGAGTACATTTAGTACAGCCATCCCCCCAGAAGTAATACCGAGAGGTAGTTCCTGGGAGGAATGATGGCGGAGCCCAATGGAGTTTAGTCGGTATTAATGGCTGGTCACCATTCGAGTCCGACACGCCCCCAGTGCACCCCGTATGGTAGATTGGACCCTACCAATAGCACGTGTACTGGGCTAGGACATAAAGGTATTCTCCATTGTAAAAAAAGAAAAAAAAGACAGGAGCAAACTATGTCGTCGCTGCGGCGAGAAGGGGCATAAGAAGCGGGGCTGCACTAAGGCGCATAAATGCCTTATCTGCACCGCTAAGAAGTAAGCCAGTAATCATGCTATGGGCGGACCTTCGTGTCCCTTCGGTGAGGCAAACAAGAAGAAGCCGTGAACGTTACACAGCTAAATCTTAACCATTGTGCAGCAGCCTAACAGCTGCTGTGGCAGTCGGTCTCGGAGTCGAGGACAGATGTCGCCCTCCTATCAGACCCGTACAACATCCCTGCCGGCAACGGCAATTGGGTGTCGGACGGGCCTGGAATGGTGGCAATCTGTACATCTGTACAACGGGATGGTTCCCGGTTCAAGAGGTAATACACTTCTTCGACTAGAGTGTTGCGATTGCCAAGATCAATGGTGCGTTCTATTGCAGCTGCTACGCTCCACCAAGGTGGCCCATAGAACAATTCAACCAGATGATCGACAGGCTCTCGTCAGACCTAGTGGGCCGGAAACCGGTAGTAATAGCGGGAGACTTTAACGCTTGGGCAGCGGAGTGGGGCAGCCGCTGTACAAATAACAGGGGCCAAGCGCTAATGGAGGCGCTTGCGAAACTCGATACTGTGCTAGCTAATAATGGCTCCGCTAGTACATTCCGTAGAAACAAGGTGGAGGCACGGATTGACATAACATTTGCCAGCCCGAGTCTGGTTCCAGGCATGGAATGGAGGGTAGACGAAGGCTACACCCATAGCGATCATTTAGCAATCCGCTTTAGGATCAACTATGGTGTGCAGCATCCGAGGGCGGGAGATCCCTGTCAGGTACGCGGGTGGAAGTCCAATCACTTCGACAGCGAAGCTTTCACCGCTTCCCTGGGACTGGAGGCCAACACCGACAGTCTAAGCGGGGATACGCTGGTAGCTGTTCTATCACGCGCGTGCTACGCCACTATGCCGAGAAAAACCCTGCCAAGAAACGGCAGATGCCCAGTATACTGGTGGAGTGCCGAGATTGCAGCTCTACGATCAGCCTGCCTCAGAGCTAGACGTAGGATGCAAAGAGCTCGTACCGAGGATGCAAGAGAGAACCGCCGTGAAGTGTTTCGAGCTGCGAAATTGGCCCTTAACAAGGCTATTAAAAGCAGCAAGAGAGCGTGTTTCGACAACCTGTGTGAAAGTGCCAACTCGAATCCGTGGGGTGACGCCTACAGGATCGTGATGGCCAAGACCAAAGGGGGCTCTTCACCCCCAGAACGGTCTCCGGACCGGTTGGCGACGATTATCGAAGTACTCTTCCCGTCTCGAGCCAGAAGCCCCTGGCCACCTGCACTACGAGACAGTGCGGGCAAGGCCGAAACAGCGGCTCCGGTGACGAATGAAGAACTACTCGCAGTGGCTAAATCCCTAGCAATGAACAAAGCTCCAGGGCCGGATGGAGTTCCAAATAGCGCTCTCAAGGCAGCGATCATAGCGAACCCGAACATGTTCAGGCTAGCTATGCAGAGATGCCTTGACCAGGGATGGGAATTATCATTCATTTGCATGATTCTTGGTGAATCCGTTCATTGCTTTGACAGCAGCCAGTCGTTCATTCACGATCCGACTAAAACTCTCCAAAAGAACACATCTGAACGTAGGTAGAGATGAACTTCCGAAGATGCGAGCCAGGTAAAAGAATGACACGTACTATGTTTAATGAAGAAGATCGTGTTCTTCATTCGCGGATTGAATCGGAAGAGTGTACTGTAAACATTCACAAGTGAATCAACTTTTAGTTCACAAATGAATGTGACATTGTATTCTCTGATTGGTTTAGGTCAACTTTATAGTGCAAATGTACACTATAATCAATGTTGAGAAGTAGATTGCGCTACAATCCACTTGAAATTGATATTGTGATAGACACGGAATCGTTTTAAGAAGTTATTTTTTTCACCAGCACATTGCAAATTACTTACTCAACAATAAGAGATCACCAAGTGAAAATTTCATAGGTCTATAAACAAGAACGACAAGTTTTTTTATTAGAACGATCCGGTGAATGTTTTGAAATGAATCTTTGTGAATGAAAGAATGCATTCTTTTGCGATTCTTTCTGCTTTCATTCAAAACACTACGTATGGGATGGAGAATGAATGATAGCCGCGCTGACACTTTTTTCAGTTTCGTGTTTTGCTTCTCGCTTTCGCATGAACACGAAGGGTTGCCGAGATCGGGTTTCACAGTAAGAGTATGTTGGTGAATGATTTCAAATTGATCGTTTCGTGAAATGATTTTTCCCATGCCTGGCCTTGACGAGTGCCGTTTCCCCGATAGATGGAAAAGGCAGAAATTGGTGCTGTTGCCGATCAGACCAATCTGTCTGATCGACATGACTGGAAAACAGCTTGAGAGGATCATCCTCAACAGGCTCACCCCGTACGCAGAAGGTACGCACGGGCTGTCAAGCAACCAGTTTGGCTTTCGGAAGGGTAAGTCCACAGTGAACGCTCTCAACTCAGCGATAAAGACTGCCGAGATAGCGATCCAACGAAAAAGGCGAGGCATTCGATACTGTGCGTTAGTGACACTTGACGTGAAGAACGCATTCAACAGCGCAAGCTGGGATGCCGTCACGCTCTCGTTACACCGGCTTAGCCTACCGGTGGATCTGTACCGGATCCTGGAAAGTTACTTCCAGAACCGCGTACTGCTATGCGAGATCGATGCCGGTCAGAAAAGGGTTCCGATTACCGCCGGAGTCCCACAGGGCTCGATCCTAGGCCCGGTGCTATGGAAGCTCATGTATGATGGGGTTCTGAGACTGAAGTTCCCTCCTGGGGTCAAAATCGTCGGCTTTGCCAACGACGTAACCTTAGAGCTCTACGGGGAGTCAATCCTTGAGGTAGAACTAACTGCAGAACACGTGTTCAACACGGTGGAGGAATGGATGAGCGCGAGAGGCATGGAGCTCGCTCATCATAATAGTTATCATCAACAACCGCAAGTCGGCACAACATGCAGTTATTCATGTGGGAGAAGTCACGATCACTTCACAGCGGAGTCTGAAGTCTCTCGGAGTCATTATAGACGACAAGCTGACCTTCGGCAGCCATGTCGACTATACACGCAAGAGAGCGTCGACTGCTGTTGCGGCTCTATCGAGGATGATGTCCAACAGCTCAATGGTGTGCGCCAGTAGACGTATGGGACTGGCAGGCGTTGCCGTATCTATCCTCAGGTACGGCGACCCGTCATGGTCAGGAGCACTGAGGGTAATTAGTTACCTGCAGAAACTGGAGAGCTCCTACCGCGTGATGTGCCTCAGAGTGATATCTGCCTACCGCACGGTATCACACGATGCATCCTGCGTGATAGCGAGCATGATGCCAGTCGGGCTGGTCATTCGGGAAGATGAGGAGTGTTTCGAGCTACGTGGAAATAGAGGAGCCCGCGAGCGCACCAGGGTGACCTCGGTCGCCAGATGGCAGCGTGAGTGGGATAACTCCTCGAAAGGTAGGTGGACCCACCGGCTGATACCTAACATATCGAGCTGGGTGGGAAGACCCCATGGGGAAGTTCACTTACATCTGACACAATTCCTGTCAGGCCATGGTTGTTTCCGACAGTACCTCCACAGGTTCGGGCACGCGGAGGTCCCAACCTGCCCGGACTGGCCAGGCGTAGACAAAACTGCCGAACACATACTGTTCGTATGTCATCGGTTCGACGTCGAAAGAAGAGCAATGCTTGACGTCTGTGGCTGGGACACAATCCCTGATACCCTTATTCAGCGGATGTGTCAATCGGTGGAAAAGTGGAACGCAGTCTCGGCTGCTACCATCCAGATTGCCTGTAGACTACAGGTAATCTGGCGAACCGAGCAACAGACGACGGGCACAACTAACTAGTGATTGGTTAGTTGGAGCGAAAAAGGCCGAGCGCAAAAAAGGGAGTGAATGATCTGTTTACGCTGAGGCAGGTTTGGCGCAGCGACTGGCAACCGCGTAAGGGGTAAACCCAGCCACCCCGAAGCAAGGCAGAAGAGCGAGTGTATAGGCGTATAAGTGGACTGCCTCATGCCAAGATGGGAGGGTCGTAGCGTAGTATGTTGGGACTTCGCTATCGATGCCGCGTGGCGTGGCAGAGGAGTGAAAGGGTGAGCATCCAAGTCAGTCCCACACGGTATGTTAAGGGTGAGCAAAAAAGTCGACCTCACATGGTATGGTAGAGGTGAGCACAAAAGTCATCTTAACAAGGAATGAGAAAGGTGAGCACACAAGTCAGCCTCGCATGGTATGTCAGAAGTGGGGCCTAAGAAAAATGTCCCACATGGGATGCCAGGGGGAGCGACAGGGGTATAATAGAGTGGCACGATCGACAGTGAACCAGGTGATAGGGTGAGCATCCAAGTCAGCCTCACATGGTATGGTAGAGGCGAGCACAAAAGTAAGCCTAGCAAGGAATGAAAAGGGTGAGCACACAAGTCAGCCTCGCAAGGAACGAAAAAGGTGAGCACAAAAGTCAGCCTCATGTGGAGTGTTAGAGAGTGAATCAACGTACTATAGAGAGAGCACCCAAGTAAGCCTCATAAAGGACGTATGAATGCGTGCGCGAGAGTGAATGAGTACATCAAGAACAGCCATCCCCCCTGAAGTAATACCGAAAGGTAGTTCCTGGGGGAACAATGGCGGAGCCCAATGGAGTTTAGTCGGTATTAATGGCAGTGTCACCATTCGAGCCCGACTCGCCCCCAATACACCCCGTGTGGTAGCTTGGCACCTACTAATACCACGTGTACTGGGTTAGTACATAAACATCATCTCCATTGGAAAAAAAGACATTTGCTGAATTCGACGAACTGAGTCGAATGGCATATGACAGACGGCCCTCCGGGCTTGGATTAAGTTGACAGAGTTCAGAGTGATTGCATAACTTTTCTATAGGAGAAAGGCAAAAATGTGAATTTGCTGTGTGTCCGTACTCTTAAACTTGTAACTCCGGAACCGGAACTCGGAATTTATGCAATAAACGAGTTCACTAGCGCGAAGCAAAACATCAGCAAGGAGCTGAACCAGAGCCTGCTGGTGCTCCGGAAGGCTGTTCGTGTCGCAAGACAGGAACAGCAGGCTTACGCCAATAGGGTGGAATGTCGGGAGAAGTCCGACAGAGGAACCCAGACAGTGGTCTCCAAGAGGGAGGGAAGAGAGAAGGCCGTCATAGGTACCCAGACAGGGGCCTTCCCCTTCCCCTTCTATGAAGCAGCCATGTCGCTCGAAGCGGCGGCTGAGTTCCCCACGAAGGGCAAAGGCAAGGGCAAGCGCAAGATGGCGTCGAACGCGAAGCGCCCTAGGAAGTCACCAGGCGAGGGCGAAAAAACCAACACCACACGGCGTGTAACTGTCACGGCCAAACGCCGTTTGGCCTCTGTGCGCTTGAAAGGGGGACCCTCCGCCACCCAAGTAGCCCACCTCAGGCTACTGAAAGCAGATGCCAAAAAGG
Source organism: Topomyia yanbarensis (assembly GCF_030247195.1). Lineage (NCBI taxonomy): Eukaryota > Metazoa > Arthropoda > Insecta > Diptera > Culicidae > Topomyia > Topomyia yanbarensis. Next base: position 277,140,921 of record NC_080671.1, read on the forward strand.
TTACCATGAAAGCTAAACTGAAGATCGGCTGGTCAGTATGCCCAATTAGCATACCCCAGCCGCCTTCAGTGGATAGGTGCTATCGGTGCCTTGAGGCTGGCCATAAATCGTACGATTGTAAGGGTACAAACAGGAGCAAACTATGTCGTCGCTGCGGCGAGGAGGGGCATAAGGAGCGGGGCTGCACTAAGACGCATAAATGCCTTATCTGCACCGCTAAGAAGCAAGCCCGTAATCATGCTATGGGCGGACCTTCGTGTCCCTTCGGTGAGGCAAACAAGAAGAAGCCGTGAACGTTACACAGCTAAATCTTAACCATTGTGCAGCAGCCTAACAGCTGCTGTGGCAGTCGGTCTCGGAGTCGAGGACAGATGTCGCCCTCTTATCAGACCCGTACAACATCCCTGCCGGCAACGGCAATTGGGTGTTGGACGGGCCTGGGATGGTGGCAATCTGTACAACGGGACAATTCCTGGTTCAAGAGGTAATATACTCCTCCGCCGAGGGTGTTGCGATTGCCAAGATCAATGGTATGTTCTATTGCAGCTGCTACGCTCCACCAAGGTGGCCCATAGAACAGTTCAACCAGATGATCGATAGGCTCTCGTCAGACCTAGTGGCCGGCAAATGCCTGGGCAATGCGCAATACAGACCCGGTGGTTAGCCACAGTGGTCCTTAGCCTCTTGCCCAGGAACTCCTATCTCTACCTCCCCGCGGAACCGGCTGGGATACGAGGAGCCATAGGAATGTTCGGGTAGCCAACTCGTTGGGACTATGGTCGTATGCTGACAGGGAAGGGGGGCCGTGTAGTTGCCGGCATACAATAGCGCTACGGACCACCCGTTCCGGTGATATGGGCCCACCAAACGGGGTAACCCCAATTCCAAGGCGTGAAGCGATCCGTGCCGAGGGATGAATGATCGGGGGGGTGAAAAAGATGCCCGATCGTTAACGGAGCCTGTGGGGTACCTGGGCACCCCCCACAGTAAGTGTCTCTTACCACGTTAATGCGGAGCTCTGGCGTGGCGGACCTATTTTCTCGCGCAACTCGTGGGTCTTAATATGAGTCTTTGCAATAACAATAAAAAAGTATGCGATAAGGAGGCGGAAGCGTTTACGGCGCTGAACCCCTTTGCCAAAGGGGGTCTGGCGAGGTCTCCCCCAACAGGGGCTGACAACGGAGCGAAGGTGGCCGCAAATAACGGCACCAAAGGTGAAATGGATGTGGTAGGAGATGATACTACCAGCACGCTTGGCGGACCACTACCTGCGATGCAGGAAGTGGCCAAGCAGCTGGATAGTATCATCGAATTCACAAGCGGGAGGAGTAACATCAGTAAGGATCTAAAACAGAACCTGCTGGTGCTTCGTCAGGCTGTTCGAGTCGCAAGACAAGAACAAGTAGCCTACATGAAGAGGTTGACGGAAAGAGAGAAGGCCGACCGCGGTATCCAAACCGAGGCCTTCTCCTTCCATAGCGGAGCGACGATGGCGCAGGAGGCGATAGATTTCGCCTTATCGGCCACCAAACGCTTAATGGAGGGGGAGACTGCGAAGCGGCCTAGGCCTAATGTAGGCACGCGCAGCAATGCCAAACGACGGGCAACCAACAAGGCCAAACGTCGCTTGGGAGGTGCGGATCCGGGTGCGAAGGATCCCGCAGGGCGGCGTCGCGAGAAGGCGACTTCCCAGCCTAAAAAGGCGAAAGCCGCCAATCGGGCGCGCACTGCGGAGCGACCTGGCACCAGCCTGCCGGCGCCATCGGTACAAGATGGTGAATGGCAGGTGGTCAGCAGGGAGCGGAAGTCCAACGCACCTCGACCCGCTAAGAAGAAGGCGAGGGATAGAGGAGAGGCCCTGCTGGTGAAAACCAACGGGGGCAGCTATGCGGATGTCCTAAAATCGATGCGGGCGGCCGAAAGCCTCTCGAATTTAGGACAGGATGTGCGAAGCGTCAGACGCACCAAAGATGGCGAAATGATCTTGGTGCTGAAGCGTGGATCACAATCCAATGGAGCAACGTATAGGAGGTTGGCCCAAGAGGTCTTGGGAAACGGCGCTCAGGTGAGGTCGTTGGGAGCGGAAGTGACTCTCCAGTGTAAGCAGCTGGACGAGATCACAAACGCAGAGGACGTCGTCTCGGCCGTTAAGCAGCAGTGCGGCGTCGAGATCGATCAGAACTCTGTACGTATCAGGGAGCGGTTGCTTGGCACGCAGGTAGCTTACTTCAAGTTACCGGCCGCGGAAGCCAAGAAAGTAACCGACAAAGGGAAGTTGAAGATCGGATGGTCAGTATGCCCAGTTAGCATACTCCAGCCGCCTTCAGTGGACCGATGTTTTAAATGTCTGGAGCCAGGCCACAAGTCATACGACTGTAAGGGCCCAGACAGGAGCAAGTTGTGTCGTCGCTGCGGCGAGGAGGGACACAAGGCGCTGAAATGCGAGAGGGCACCCAAGTGTCTCATCTGCGCTAGTAAGAAGCAGGGCCGCAACCATGTTATGGGCGGACCTGCTTGTCCCTTCGGGGAGGCGGGAAAGAGGAAGTAATGGCAATCGTCACACAGCTGAATCTTAACCACTGCGCACCTGCTCAGCAGTCACTGTGGCAGTCGGTATTGGAGTCGGGGACAGATGTCGCCCTCCTATCCGACCCGTACAACGTCCCTGCCGACAACGGCAACTGGGTGGCGGACGGGTCTGGAATGGCGGCAATCTGTGCAACGGGTCGGTTCCCGGTCCAGGAGGTAGTACAGTCCTCTGCGGAGGGTGTCGCGATTGCCAAGATCAATGGTGTGTTCTATTGTAGCTGCTATGCCCCACCTATGTGGCCAATAGAACAGTTCAACCAGATGATCGATAGGCTCTCGTCTGACATGGTGGGACGAAAGCCGTTTGTCATAGCGGGTGACTTCAACGCTTGGGCGGTGGAGTGGGGCAGCCGCTATACAAATGGTAGGGGTCAAGCGCTTCTGGAGGCGCTTGCGAAACTCGACGCAGTGCTAGCCAATGATGGTTCCGCTAGCACATTCCGTAGGAATGGGGTCGAGTCGTGGATTGACGTAACGTTTGCCAGTCCAAGTTTGATCCCAGACATGGACTGGAGGGTAGACGAAGGCTACACCCATAGTGATCACCTAGCAATACGCTTCAAGATCAACTTTGGTGTGCAGCATTCTAGGGCGGGTAATCCCTGTCAGGTACGCGGGTGGAAGACCAATCACTTCGACAGCGAAGTTTTCACCGCGGCCCTGGGACTGGAGGCCAACACCGACAGTCTAAGCGGTAGCTGTTCTATCACGCGCGTGCGACGCCACTATGCCGAGGAAGACCCTGCCAAGAAATGGCAGACGCTCGGTATATTGGTGGAGTGCTGAGATCGCAGCCCTACGGTCAGCTTGCCTACAAGCTAGACGTAGGATGCAGCGAGCCCGCACTGAGGAGGGTAGAGTGGAACGACGTGAAGTGTTTCGTGCTGCGAAATCGGCCCTTAACAAGGCCATCAAGCGCAGCAAGAGAGCGTGTTTTGACAAATTGTGCGAGGAGGCCAACGTGAATCCGTGGGGCGATGCCTACAGGATCGTGATGGCAAAGACCAAAGGGGGCTCCTCACCTCCTGAACGGTCGCCAGAACGGTTGGCGAGAATTATCGAAGTACTCTTCCCGTCCCGAACCATAAGTCCCTGGCCCCCAGCGCCGCAAGGCACGGCGGGTACGGACGACATGGTGGCCCCGGTGACGAACGAAGAGCTACTTGCAGTTGCTAATTCTCTAGCGGTGAATAAAGCTCCAGGGCCTGATGGAGTTCCAAACAGCGCTCTCAAGTCAGCAATCATGGCGAACCCGAACATGTTCAGGTTGGCTATGCAGAGATGCCTTGACGAGTGCCGTTTTCCGGATAGATGGAAAAGGCAGAAGCTGGTACTGTTGCCGAAGGCCGGGAAGCCACCTGGCGACCCATCGGCGTACAGACCAATCTGCCTGATTGACACGACGGGCAAATTGCTTGAGAGGATTATCCTCAACAGGCTAACTCCATACGCAGAAGGTATGGAGGGCCTGTCAAGTAATCAGTTCGGTTTTCGAAAGGGAAAGTCCACGGTGGACGCTATCAACTCAGTGGTAAGGACTGCCGAGATAGCGATCCAACGGAAGAGGCGGGGCATTCGATATTGCGCATTAGTGACACTTGACGTGAAGAACGCATTCAACAGCGCAAGCTGGGATGCCATCGCGCTCTCGTTACACCGGCTTGGCCTGCCGGTGGGCCTGTACCGGATCTTGGAAAGCTACTTCCAGAACCGTGTACTATTATACGAGACCGATGCCGGTCAGCAAAGTGTTCTTATTACCGCAGGAGTTCCGCAAGGTTCAATCCTGGGCCGGTACTATGGAACCTTATGTATGACGGGGTTCTGAGACTAAAGTTCCCTCCGGGTGTGAAAATCGTCGGTTTCGCCGACGATGTCACCCTGGCGGTCTACGGGGAGTCCATCTCAGAGGTAGAGCTAACGGCGACACACGCGATAAGCATAGTAGCGGAATGGATGAGCGCGAGAGGCCTAGAGCTCGCCCATCACAAGACGGAGGTGGTTGTTGTCAATAACCGCAAGTCGGCACAACAAGCAGTTATCCAAGCGGGAGAAGTTGAGATAACTTCTAAGCGGAGTCTGAAGATTCTTGGGGCCATCATAGACGACAAGCTGACCTTCGGCAGTCATGTCGACTATGCGTGCAAGAAGGCTTCGGTGGCTGTTGCGGCATTATCGAGGATGATGTCCAACAGCTCCAAGGTGTGCGCCAGTAGACGCAGGCTACTGGCCGGTGTCGCCGTATCTATTCTTAGGTACGGTGGACCGTCCTGGGCGAGGGCACTGGGAGTACCCAGTTACCGTCGCAAATTGGAGAGCACCTATCGCTTGATGTGTCTCAGAGTGATATCTGCCTACCGCACGGTATCACATGATGCATCCTGCGTGATAGCGGGTATGATGCCAGTCGGGCTGGTCATCCGGGAAGACGAAGATTGTTTCGAATTGCGTGGCAATAGGGGAGTCCGTGAGCGTGCCAGGGTGACCTCGGTCGCCAGATGGCAACGCGAATGGGACAACTCGTCGAGAGGTAGGTGGACCCACCGGCTAACCCAACATATCTAGCTGGGTGGGAAGACCCCATGGGGAAGTTCACTTCCATCTGACACAATTCCTGTCAGGCCATGGCTGTTTCCGACAGTACCTCCACAGGTTTGGGCACGCTGAGGCCCCAGTCTGCCCAGACTGCCCAGGTGTCGACGAAACTGCGGAGCACGTACTATTCGTATGTCCCCGCTTCGACGTCGAAAGAGGCGCTATGCTAGGCGTCTGCGGCTTGGACACAACCCCTGATACCCTTGTACAAGGGATGTGCCAAGCGGTAGAGAAGTGGAACGCAGTTTCGACTGCCACCACTCAGATTGCCTGCCGGCTGCAGAGAGCATGGAGCGCCGAGCAGCAGGCGAGGAGTTAGAGTGAGTGAATTGGCGGATGATAGACGAAGGTATGGTCTACCCATGCCGAGATGGGAGCGAGTGTGCGAGAATGTAAGGCATGAGTGAGAGCGTACGCTAAGTACGGCCATCCCCCCAGAAGTAATGCCGAAAGGTAGTTCCTGGGGATGGATGGCGGAGCCCAATGGAGTTTAGTCGGTATTAATGGCTGGTCACCATTCGAGTCCGACACGCCCCCAGTGCACCCCGTGCGGTAGATTGGACCCTACCAATAGCACGTGTACTGGGCTAGGACATAAAGGTCTTCTCCATTGTTAAAAAAAAAAAAGACCTAGTGGGCCGGAAACCGGTAGTCATAGCGGGAGACTTTAACGCTTGGGCAGTGGAGTGGGGCAGCCACTGTACAAATAGCAGTGGCCAAGCGCTAATGGAGGCGCTTGCGAAAGTCGATACTGTGCTTGCTAACATTGGCTCCGCTAGCACATTCCGTAGAAACGGGTTGGAGGCATGGGTTGATGTAACATTTGCCAGCCCGAGTCTGATTCCAGGCATGGAATGGAGGGTAGACGAAGGCTACACCCACATCGATCATTTAGCAATCCGCTTTAGAATCAACTATGGTGTGCAGCATCTGAGGGAGGGAAATCCCTGTCAGGTACGCGGGAGGAAGTCCAATCACTTCGACAGCGAAGTTTTCACCGCGGCCCTGGGGCTGGAGGCCAACACCGACAGTCTAAGCGGGGATGCGCTGGTAGCTGTTCTATCACGCGCGTGCGACGCCACTATGCCGAGAAAAACACTGCCAAGAAACGGCAGATGCCCAGTATACTGGTGGAGTGCCGAGATTGCAGCTCTACGATCAGCCTACCTCAGAGCTAGACGTAAGATGCAAAGAGCTCGCACCGAAGATGCAAGAGAGAACCGCCGTGAAGTGTTTCGAGCTGCGAAATTGGCCCTTAACAAGGCTATTGAATGCAGCAATAGAGCGTGTTTCGACAACCTGTGCCTACAGAATCGTGATGGCCAAGACCAAAAGGGCTCTTCACCTCCAGAACGGTCTCCGGACCGGTTGGCGACGATTATCGAAGTACTCTTCCCGTCTCGAGCCCCAAGCCCCTGGCCACCTGCACTACGAGACAGTGCGGGCAAGGCCGAAACGGCGGCTCCGGTGACGAATGAAGAACTACTCGCAGTGGCTAATTCCCTAGCAATGAACAAAGCTCCAGGGCCGGACGGAGTTCCAAATAGCGCTCTCAAGGCAGCGATCATAGCGAACCCGAACATGTTCAGGCTAGCTATGCAGAGATACCTTGACGAGTGCCGTTTCCCCGATAGATGGAAAGGGCAGAAAGTGGTATTGTTGCCGAAGCCTGGGAAGCCGCCAGGCGACCCATCGGCGTACAGACCAATCTGTCTGATCGACACGACTGGCAAATTACTTGATAGGATCATCCTCAACAGGCTAATCCCGTACGCAGAAGGTACGCACGGCCTGTCAAGCAACCAGTTTGGCTTTCGGAAGGGTAAGTACACAGTGGACGCTCTCAACTCAGTCATAAAGACTGCCGAGATAGCGATCCAACGGAAAAGGCGAGGTATTCGATACTGTGCGTTAGTGACACTTGACGTGAAGAACGCATTCAACAGCGCAAGCTGGGATGCCATCGCGCTCTCGTTACACCGGCTTAGCCTACCGGTGGGTCTGTACCGGATCACTTCCAGAACCTCGTACTGCTATACGAGACCGATGCCAGTCAGAAAAGGGTTCCGATTACCGCCGGAGTCCCACAGGGCTCGATCCTAGGCCCGGTGCTATGGAACCTCATGTATGACGGGGTTTTGAGACTGAAGTTCCCTCCTGGGGTCAAAATCGTCGGCTTTGCCGACGACGTAACCTTGGAGGTTTACGGGGAGTCAATGAGATAGAACTAACTGCAGAACACGCGATCAACACGGTGGAGGAATGGATGAGCGCGAGAGGCCTGGAGCTCGCTCACCATAAGACGGAGGTAGTTATCGTCAACAACCGCAAGTCGGCACAACATGCAGTTATCCATGTGGGAGAAGTCGTGATCACCTCACAGCGGAGTCTGAAGTCTCTCGGAGTCATTATAGACGACAAGCTGACCTTCGGCAGCCACGTCGACTATACATGCAAGAGAGCGTCGACTGCTGTTGCGGCACTATCGAGGATGATGTCCAACAGCTCAAAGGTGTGCGTCAGTAGACGTAGGTTACTAGCAGGCGTTGCCGTATCTATCCACAGGTACGGCGGCCCGTCATGGTCAAGAGCACTGAGGGTAACCAGTTACCTACAGAAACTGGAGAGCACCTACCGCGTGATGTGCCTCAGAGTGATATCGGCCTACCGCACGGTATCACACGATGCATCCTGCGTGATAGTGAGCATGATTCCAGTCGGGCTGGTCATTCGGGAAGATGAGGAGTGCTTCGAGCTACGTGGAAATAGAGGAGCCCGCGAGTGCATGAGGGTGACCTCGGTCGCCAGATGGCAGCGTGAGTGGGACAACTCCTCGAAAGGTAGGTGGACCCACCGGCTGATACCCAACATATCGAGCTGGGTGGGAAGACCCCATGGGGAAGTTCACTTCCATCTAACACAATTCCTGTCAGGCCATGGTTGCTTTCGACAGTATCTCCACAGGTTCGGGCACGCGGAGGTCCCCGCCTGCCCTGACTGCCAAGGTGTAGACGAAACTGCCGAACACATACTGTTCGTATGTCATCGGTTCGACGTCGAAAGAAGAGCAATGCTTGACGTCTGTGGCGGGAACACAACCCCTGATACCCTTATTCAGCCACCCCGAAGCAAGACAGAAGAGTGAGTGTATAGGCGTATAAGTGGACTGCCTCATGCCAAGACGGGAGGGTCGTAGCGTAGTATGTTGGGACTTAGCTA